>NC_138177.1:7570164-8266886 GCF_964165515.1 Mesoplodon bidens
TTCTCTCCTTCACCACTTTAATTATGTCCTGCCACTCCCTTCTGGCTTGTAGAGTTTCTGCTGAGAGATCAGCTGTTAACCTGATGGGGATTCCCTTGTGTGTTATTTGTTGTTTTTGCCTTGCTGCTTTTAATAGGATTTCTTTGTGTTTAATTTTTGACAGTTTGATTAATATGTGTCTTGGTGTATTTCTCCTTGGATTTATTCTGTATGGGACTCTCTGTGCCTCCTGGACTTGATTAACTATTTCCTTTCCTATATTAGGGAAGTTTTCAACTATAATCTCTTCAAATATTTTCTCAGTCCCTTTCTTTTTCTCTTCTTCTTCTGGAACCCCTATAATTCGAATGTTGGTGCGTTTAATGTCGTCCCAGAGGTCTCTGAGACTGTCCTCTGTTCTTTTCATTCTTTTTTCTTTATTTTGCTCTGCAGCAGTTATTTCCACTATTTTATCTTCCACCTCACTTATCCGTTCTTCTGCCTCAGTTATTCTGCTATTGATCCCATCTAGAGTATTTTTTATTTCATTTATTGTGTTTTTAATTGATGCTTGATTCATCTTTAGTTCTTCTAGATCCTTGTTAACTGTTTCTTGCATTTTGTCTATTCTATTTCCAAGATTTTGGATCTGGGAAATAGAATCTTGGATCATCTTTACCATCATTATTCTGAATTCTTTTTCAGGTAGACTGCCTATTACCTCTTCATTTGTTAGGTCTGGTGGGTTTTTATCTTGCTCCTTCTCCTGCTGTGTGTTTTTCTGTCTTCTCATTTTGCTTATGTAACCGTGTTTGGGGTCTCCTTTTTGCAGGCTGCAGGTTCGTAGTTCCCGTTGTTTTTGGTGTCTGTCCCCAGTGGCTAAGGTTGGTTTAGTGGGTTGTGTAGGCTTCCTGGTCGAGGGGACTAGTGCCTGTGTTCTGGTGGATGAAGCTGGATTTTGTCTTTCTGGTTGGCAGGTCCACGTCTGGTGGTGTGTTTTGGGGTGTCTGCAGACTTTTTATGATTTTAGGCCACCTCTCTGCTAATGGGTGGCGTTGTGTTCCTGTCTTGCTAGTTGTTTGGCATAGGGTGTCCAGCACTGTAGCTTGCTGGTCGTTGAGTGAAGCTGGGTGCTGGTGTTGAGATGGAGATCTCTGGAAGATTTTCGCCGTTTGATATTATGTGGAGCTGGGAGGTCTCTTGTGGACCAGTGTCCTGAAGTTGGCTCTCCCACCTCAGAGGCACAGCACTGACTCCGGGCTCCTCAATTTGGGATGATGTGTTGTCTGTTCATGTATTCCACAGATGCAGGGTACATCAAGTTGATTGTGGAGCTTTAATCCGCTGCTTCTGAGGCTGCTGGGAGAGGTTTCCCTTTCTCTTCTTTGTTCTCACAGCTCCTGGGTCTCAGCTTTGGATTTGGCCCCGCCTCTGCATGTAGGTCGCCGGAGGGTGTCTTTTCTTCGCTCAGACAGGACAGGGTTAAAGGAGCAGCCTCTTCGGGGACTCTGGCTCACTCAGGCCGGGCGGGAGGGTGGGGCACGGAGTGCGGGGCGAGCCTTTTGGGAGGTCTGGGGTCTTCTGCCAGCATTCAGTAGGTGTTCTGGAGGTCTCTTGTGGACCAGTGTCCTGAACTTGGCTCAGAGGCACAGCCCTGACACCTGGCTGGAGCACCAAGAGCCTGTCATCCACATGGCTCAGAATAAAATGGAGAAAAAATAAAAATAAAAAAGAAAGGAAGGAAGAAAGAAAGAAAGAAAGAAAGAAGGAAGGAAAGAAAGAAAGAAAGAAGATACAGTAACATAAACTAAACTAAAATAAATTTATTAAAATAAAAATAAAAAGTAATTATTAAGAAAAAAATTTTAAGTAATAAAAAGAAAAGAAAGAAAGAAAGAAAGAAGAGAGCAACCAAACCTAAAAACAAATCCACCAATGGTTACAAGTGCTAAAACTATACTAAAACACACACACACACACACACACACACACACACACAAACCCCCAATAGGGACAGACAGACCCTAGGACAAGTGGTAAAAGCAAGGGTATACAGACAAAATCACGCAAAGAAGCATACACATACACACTCACAAAAAGAGAAAAAGGGAAAAAATTCTAATATATTTTTGCTTCCAAAGTCCACCTCCTCAATTTGGGATGATTCGTTGTCTATTCAGGTATTCCACAGATGCAGGTACATCAAGTTGATTGTGGAGATTTAATCCGCTGCTCCTGAGGCTGTTGCGAGAGATTTCCCTTTCTCTTCTTTGTTCGCACAGCTCCTGGGGATCAACTTTGGATTTGGACCCGCCTCTGCATGTAGGTCGCCTGAGGGCGTCTCTTCTTCGCTCAGAGAGGACGGGGTTAAAGGAGCAGCTGATTCGGGGGCTCTGGCTCACTCAGGCCAGGGGGAGGGAGGGGCATGGAGTGCGGGGTGAGCCTGCGCGGCAGAGGCTAGCGTGACGTTGCAGCAGCCTGAGGCGCGCCGTGCGTTCTCCCGGGGGAGTTGTCCCTGGATCACGGAACCCCGGCAGTGGCGAGCTGCACAGGCTCCGGAAAGGAGGTGTGGATAGTGACCTGTGCTCGCACACAGCCTTCTTGGTGGCGGCAGCAGCAGCCTTAGCATCTCAAGCCTGTCTGTGGGGTCCGTGCTCATAGCCGCGGCTCGCGCCCGTCTCTGGAGCTCCTTTAAGCAGCACTCTTAATCCCCTCTCCTCGCGCACCAGGAAACAAACAGGGAAGAAAAGGTCTCTTGCCTCTTCGGCAGGTCCAGACTTTTCCCCAGTCTCCCTCCTGGCCAGTCGTGGCGCACTAGCCCCTTCAGGCTGTGTTCACGCCGCCAACCCCAGTCCTCTCCCTGTGCTCCGACTGAAGCCCAAGCCTCAGCTCCCAGCCCCGCCTGCCCCGGCGGGTGAGCAGACAAGCCTCTCGGACTGGTGAGTGATGGTCGGCAACCGATCCTCTGTGCGGGAATCTCTTGCTTTGCCCTCCGCACCCCTGTGGCTGTGCTCTCCTCCGTGGTTCCAAGGTTCCCCCCTCCGCTACCCGCAGTCTCTGCCCGCGAAGGGGCTCCTAGTGTGTGGACGCCTTTCCTCCTTCATGGCTCCCTCCCACTGGTGCAGGTCCCGTCCCTACCCTTTTGTCTCTGCTTATTCTTGTTTCTTTTGCCCTACCCAAGTACGTGGGGTGTTTCTTGCTTTTTGAGGGGTCTGAGGTCTTCTGTCAGTGTTCAGTAGGTGTCCTGTAGGAGTTGTTCCACGTGTAGATGTATTTCTGATGTATTTGTGGGCAGGAAGGTGATCTCCACGTCTTTTCCGCCATCTTGAAGTTCCTCACCTCCTCTTACGTCTTGACCTGAGAATATTTGTTTCAATGATTAATTGGTATTAGAATCACACATGTCCATAGTTTAAACCATGTATCAGTCTGTCAGTCTCCCTGTCATATTTACAAAGATTTAAGCTCCCCAAATGTTCAGAATCTTTCTGAGACTCAAATGGAATGGAACTACAATTTTCTTTCCTCAAGGAGCTCTACAGAAAGTGGAGAAACTCTTCCATATGGATCTGCAGGGAATGTATTATTTCAAGTATTGTTTTGCTCAGCACCTTAGAGACCAGTTGCTGAGAAAGAAAGGGCCCTGTGAAAAGAAACCTGAATTCTCATCAAACTGCTGCAGCTGCCATTATTAGCCTTGCAGGGCAGATCTTATATATATTAAAGCAGACATACTTCATCTACCCAGAAATTACATTCTGCATCTCACATTGGCTTGCTCTACCTTTTAAACTCTTTAAATTTCGAATTTCCTTAGCGTCTATACTGACTGCTTTCACATAGATTAATAAAATCCCATTGGTAATATGCATGCATTGTTTACATGAATTTCTTGTACGTGAATAGGACTTTGATTCATGTTTAGGCCTCACTGATTCATGTTTAGGACTCACTGACCGTGTGCTCTATTTAAGCAGGGGTATGTGTTGTAATCAGTCATGGACCACTCTAAAAACAGAATATAAAAGTACTATAAGGTCCCAGCATAGCATAAACTCAGGAAATAAAAACCACCATCCCACAACGAAGTTTCAATTTATACTCTCTAGCCTTTACAAATGAGATTTTAAGGTGCAATTTAAAGATGTATATTTTAAGTTGTAAGAGCATTTATCTCCTTTATACTGTGTGTGTGGTTTTTCAGTATAAACAGTTGTGTGTGAGAGAATTCTCTTAGACTTGAGCATTTGGTTGAATAGTTTGCATCTCTAAGGAGAACACCAATCATTGATGAGGGCTGCACAGCTACAGCCAATTCACACTACACATAAAAGTATTATTGGTTACAATTTTGGATTATCTATTTACATGGGATGCATGTGACTGAAATAGTGCCTTGAATTCCCAGTTGGGAAGAGTGGATCCAAAAATAGATTTAAGCAGTGCATTTACATCACGTGCACTGTATTTAATTCAGATTAAGTACTTAGAAGTTACTTTTATTTTTTAAATACTTAAATGTCTTAAAGATATGCACACATATATATGTAAAATATGTGCATGTATATACATATATCTTTTAAAATTAACTAAAATTAGTCACTTTTTTAAACTAGTGAGGAATGCACACAGCGCTAAACATCCCCCTATACAAATCCTCCTTTTATTTCTACTCCTGTTAATGGTAGGTAATGCTTATTGAACATCTGCTCTGCTCAGTTATACTTTACATTTATTCACAAAAGTAATTCTTATGACAATTCTATTAGGGAGATAATTCTGTGTTTATTTATAAATGTATAAGTTGCGATTTGGCAAACTGCCAGAAGTTATATAGTTATGTGGCAGGAAGTGGACCTAGATTTCAGACCCAGTTTTTCATCTGCCATGACGCTGGGAATCTTGCTACTCTGTGTAACAGTTCTTTACTCTGTAGTAGGCACTTTTTCACATTTTACCTAAAATAATATCATTACCATTGACCCTTAATATGAGTAGTATTATTATTTTATAGATGAGAAAATCAAAGTTATATCGGGTCAAGAAAATTTCTCATACACATTCTAAGTGACATGGGATCACTCTGAGTGCAGTGTTGGCAAGTGTGGGAACAGGAAGAAGTTAGGAGCCTCTTTCAGTAATCTGGGAAGAGAAGGTTGCTGGCAGTGAATAGGTAAGAAGTGGTCATATTATGGATTGATGATCCATGGTGCATCAGGGAAGGGATAAGTCAAGGATGACTCCCAAAACTCTGGCTTCAGCAGATATAGGTATATATTGGTACCACTTCCTAAATAAAATGTAAAACATTATGAAAGGCACACTCCAGGTATGACTGCAAAGATTTCTTTTTAAATTTGAAGTTCCAGCATGATATCCAAAAATCAATTTACAGGAAGTAGTTGGTTTTTTAGATGGGGGCTTCAGAAGAGAACTTGGAGCTAGCAATATCATTTACGGGTATGTTAGTTAGCATTGGGGCTGTCACTGAAACCACTGAATAACTATTGGGGGAATGTGTCACACAGTGAACTGAGGACAAAGCTAAGAGTGATCCTTAAGAAATGCCTATGTTTGAAGATCAGGTATATGAATCAGAGCCCGCAAAGAGTACAGAAAAGTAATAAACAATGAAGCGGAAAAAAATCAGAGAATTTGGAGTCATAAAGTTCCAAGGAGGAGGTTTTCTTATAAGGACTTCACATTTTTAGAGCAGTTTTATGTTCACAGCAAAATTGAGAGGAAGGTACAGAAATATCCCATATACCCCTGCCTCCACACCTGCGTAGCCTCCCCCATTATCAACATCACTCCAGAGTGGTACATATGTTACAACTGACGATGTAAGCATTGGCAAATCATAATTACCCAACATCCATATTTACGTTAAGGTTCACTCTTGATGTTTGTACATTTTATGGGTTTGGACAAATGTATCTCAGCATGTATCCATCATTATGCTCTCACACAGGGTATTTTTCACTTCCATAAAAATCCCCTGTGCTCTGCCTATTTACCACCCCCCCTCACCACCCATGTCCCCCAGGCAATAACTGATCTTTTTGCTGTCTCCATAGTAATGACTTTTTCAGAATGTCATATTGTTGGAATCATACAATGTCTAACCTTCTCAGATTGGTTTATTTAACTTAGGAATTTGCATTTAAGTTTCCTCTGTCTTTTCATGGCTTGATAGCTCATTTCTTTTTAGTGCTTATATTTATCCCTTCATTTACTGAAGGGTATCTTGGTGGCTTCCAAATTTTAGCAGTTATGAATAAAGCTGCTGTAAACATCTTATGTAGATTTTTATGTGTGCATAAGTTTTCTACTTCTTCGGGTAAATACCAAGGTATGTAATTGTTGGATCATATGGTAAGAGTGTTCAGTTTTGTAAGAAACCACCTAACTGTCTTCCAAAGTGGCTGTATCATTTTTCATTCCCACCAGCAATGAATGAGAAGTTTCTGTTTCTCCACATCCTCGCTAGCATTTGGTGTTGCCATTGTTCCAGCTTTTGGCCATTCTAATAGGTGGGTAGTGGTATCTCATTGTCCTTTCAATTTGCATTTCCCTGTTGACATGTGATGTGGAACAAATTTTCATATGTTTATTTGCCATCTGTATATCTTCTTTGATGAGGTATCTGTTAAAGTCTTTGGACGATTTTCTAATTGGGATGTTTGTGTTTTTATTGTTGAGTTTTAAAAATTCCTATATATTTTAAATATGTCTTTATCAGATATGTCTTTTTAAACATTTTCTTCCAGTTTGTGACTTGTCTTCTCATTCTCTTGACATTGTCTTTTAGAGAGCAGAAGCTTTTAATTTTAATGAAGTCCAGCTGGTCAATTGTTTCTTTCATGGATCATGATTATGGTATTGTATCTAAAAAGTCATTGCCATACCCAAGGTCATCTAGGTTTTCTCCTATGTTATCTTTTAGGTTTCTTATACTTTTTCATTTTACATTTAAGTCTATGACCCATTTTGAGTTATTTTTGTGAAAAGTGTAATGTCTGTGTGTATATTCTCTTTTCTTCTATCTTATCCTAGTAATTCTTTACCTTCTAACTGCAGTTTGTACCTTTTGAACACCTTCATTCAATCACCCCAACTCCCACCCCCTGTCTATGGTAACCACAAATCTGATCTCCTTTTTTATAAGTTTTTGTTTTTGTTTTGAAGATTCCACATATAAGTGTGATTCATACTGTATTTGCCTTTCTGTGACTTATTTCACTTAGCATAATGACCTCAAGGTCCATCCATGTTGTTGAAAATGGCACGATTTCCTCCTTTTTTATGGCTGAATAATATTTTATTGTGCATGTGTGTGTGTGTGTGTGTGTGTGTGTGTGTGTGTGTGTATATATATATATATATATATAGCAAAATTCTTTATCCATCTGTCATCTGTTGATGGACACTTGGGTCATTCATGTCTTGGCTATTGTAATTAATACTGCTATGAACATGGGGGTGCAGATATCTTGACATAGTATTTTTATTTCCTTCAGATACATACTCAGAAGTGGAATTGCTGGGTCATATAGTTGATCTATTTCTCATTTTTCTGAGGAAGTTTTATACTGTTTTTGAAAGTGACTGCACCACTTTGCAATTCCACCAACAGTGCATAAGGCTTCCCTTTTCTCCACGTTCTCACCAGCATTTTTAAAAATCTCTTGTCTTTTGCTACTAGTCATTCTAACAGGCATGAAGTGGTATCTCATTGTGGTTTTGACTTGCATTTTCCTATTGATTAATGATGTTGAGTATCTGTTCATGTACTTGCTGGCCACTTGTATACTTGTATATTTTCACTGGAAAAATATCGTTTCAGGTCTTTTGCCTATTTTTAAATTGGATTATTATTATTATTACTTTTTTTTGCTATTGAGTTGTATGAGTTCTTTATGTATTTTGGTTATTAACCCCTCATCAGATACATGGTTTGAAAATACTTTTGCCCATTTCGATTCTTTTTTTGTTTGTTTATTTTGCATGTGGATATCCAGTTGAAAAGTCTATCTTCTCTTCATTGTATTACCTTTACTGCTTTTGAAGATTCCTATATTTACGTGGTTCTATTTCTGGGCTCTGTATTCTGTTTCGTTGTTCTATTTTTCTGTTCTTTTGCCAAAACCACACTGCCTTCATGACTGTGGATTTATATAGTAAGTCCTGAAGTTGGGTAGTATCAGCCCTTCAACTTTGTTCTTCTGTTTCAATACAGTGTTGGCTATTCTGGCTCTTTTGCCTCTCCATATAAACTTTAGAATCAGTTGGCCAATATCCAAAAATCACTTGGTGGGATGGGAAGGTTGTTTTTCAAATGGGTTGAATACTGTTTTATCAAATACTGAAAGAAAAAAGAATCAATGGATTTACAAATATGTGTGTGATTGGTTATGTTAATGAGGATAATTCCAGTGGAGTACTGAGGATGTGAGTCAGATTAAACTGGTTAGGAAAAGGTAGAAGGGATGAGAGAGTGAGACAGGAAGCTAGTAGACAACTGTTTGACATTGTGACATTGTGGGAAATTAACCAGGGAAAAAGAAGTTGCTAGAATATGCTGTGGGATCCAGGACTTCCTTGAGGTCTGTCAAAACTACAATATGTTTGGCACGTTACCTATAAAGTACACAAGAGAACATTATTAACACTTAAGCTTTCCTTTTAAAGTCTGGGGAAACTGACAACCTTGAGAGAAAACATGGTATAAAGTAAGAGACTAAGATTTGGTCATCAGATATATCTGTGTTTGAATTCTTGGTCTAACACATTAAATTATGTGGTCTTAGGAAGTTACCTATTCTCTTTGAGCCTCCCTCAAAGAAATCATATCACTTTTTGGAGTGGCTAAATGGATAAATTAAGTATTATACCTAGTATGCTTAGCAAAATACTTGGCACATCATAAATGCTCAATAAATGGTAAATTGAATTATCGTTATAACAGAAATAATTATAAAGGAATAACTCACATACATGATGCTACCTTTTTGATGACTTCACTGTTACTGCTAACCAGGACCCATCTCACCCCTCAGCTATGGTCACTTAGTATTTGCTTACCTTTGGTTTGTATACTTTTGCGTGATTTAATTGACCCAGTTATGGAAGAGTTTGGTTTCACTCAACCTAGGATACAAAAAGTATGGAACTAAAGTAGTTATGGTCAGTTTTTTTTCCATCAGCTTTACTGAGCTATGGAGTCTTTGGATTTGCATATTCTATACATTTCATATTAAAAGAGTCACACAATATTTAAGTCTTGTGACTTGCTTCTTTCACTTAAAGGGATGTTTTCAAAGATCATCCATGTTGTAGCATTTATCATAGTTCATTCTTTTTATTGTTGAATAATATCCCATTGTATGAATATGCTACTACATTTTGTTTATCTATTCATAAGTTTATGGACATTATATTGTTTCTACTTTTTGGCTATTATGAATAATGATGCTACTATAATATTTTTGTAAAAGTTTGTGTGGACATATGTCTTCATTTACCTTGAATATATACCTAGGAGTGGAGTTGCTGAATCAATGATAATTCTCTGTTTAACTATCTCAGCAACTGCCAGGCTGTTTTCCAAAGTGGCTACAACATTTTAATTTCCAAAAGAAATGTATAAGAGTTCCAATTTCTCCACATTCTTACCAAAACTTGTTATTGTCTATCTTTTTTATTCAAGCCATCCTAGTAAGTATCTCATTATGGTTTTGCTTTGCATTTACCTGATGGCTAATGCTGCTGAGAATCTTTTCATGTGCTTATTGACCATTTGAGAACCTTCTTTGGAGATATGTCTATTCAGATACTTTGTCCATTTTTCTAAATTGAGATTTTTGTCTTTTTGAGTTGCCTGTGTCCTCTATGTATTGTATTTAAATTTCCTAGATGCAAATCCATTATCAGATATGTGACTTGCAAAACTTTTCTCCCATTTTTGTGCATTTTTTAAAATTTCATAAAAGACTGGGAGGATATTTTAAGTTCAAAGCCAGAGCTTTCTACACGCCAGGGAAATATTAAGGTATGAGTACCACTTGGGTTGGGGTGGCAGGGCTACAAAGGCTCTAAGAATGAGAAATTCAAATATTCAAGTCATACAGAGTTCTTTGGAATGACCTGGAATTATAGCTATGAGTTGTAATGTAATTAATAAAATATGTTCTGAGGTCCAAAAAGCCTGACTTACAAATGAATGCAAGTATTTTGTAATGAGAAGAGTCAAGCAGTGATATCTACAACTTATAAAAATCACTCCCTTTCCACAAAGTACTGTGAGTTAGCTTCCTGATATCTTATTTCAATTTCATTTTCACTCAACATTGGCAGACTATTAATTTGTCAGATACTGTGAGCGGAATTTATTACTTTTTTAAATTCAGTTTTTAAGGCGTTCTCCTAGAACTAAAGTTTTAAACTTTCCAATTTACTGAACATTTGCCTCACCTTCTTTCATTCAGTTTGTGTGTGTGGGTTCATATGTGTATGTGTGTGTATTGAGACATGTTCATTCATATACACATATACATACGTATTCATTCATAAACCTATTCACATAGTTAGTATATTTTAGTATTCCAATTAAGACCACTTTTTCTGACCAATACATATACAGTATCCATGCTGACTCCTCTTCTTGACAGCATCCTTTCACTCATCAGCTCATTTGATCTTTGAAATTTATTTGAAAATATGCAATAGCATCAATTATTTCATTATTCTAAGGTTCTTCTTCCCTTGCCTACTCTCCATGTTGTACAGAGACCATACTTTCTCCTCTTAGATCCCAGTCATGATTTTTATCTGCTTTTAGGGAGAACAAAGGACCATCTGAGGTGGATGACAGTAATTGTGATTTTGTTTTCACACATCTTCAGTATCATTCATGTCAGACTGTGCATTGTCTTTCCACTTTCCTCTTGGAGATTTTTACTCTGGACATTTTAAAAAAGGATCAGTAAGAATGACAGGCCAGGGCCTCCCTGGTGGTGCAGTGGTTGAGAGTCCGCCTGCCGATGCAGGGGATACGGGTTCGTGCCCCGGTCTGGGAGGATCCCATATGCCGCGGAGCGGCTGGGCCCGTGAGCCATGGCCGCTAAGCCTGTGCGTCCGGAGCCTGTGCTCCGCAACGGGAGAGGCCACAACAGTGAGAGGCCCGCATACCGCAAAAAAAAAAAAAAAAAAAAAAAAAAAAGAATGACAGGCCACTGAGAATTCATGAACTACTTTTAAGCCAGTCTTGTGTAACTCCATACTATTAACAGTTGTTTTGTTTTTTTCCCATGGTGCAGGAATGAAATGATGTGCATACAAATGAAGTTGCATTTACACAATACACAAATTTAGTGAGAACTGGAATAACTGTAGGGCCTTCATCCTCTCTTCAATCTTCTCCCAGTGGCTCTATGAGGGTCACATGTGGGTATTTCACAGGAGCTCAGGAGTGGGCCTCTTCATGACCCTTATCCTTGGTCTCCTTGTAATTATATAGCGTCCAAAATGCAATGGAGCCAGCGTTGAATTCATCACTGTTACTGCTGCCAGTGGCCTCTATGAAAAACAGCTTCTCTAGCTATAGTGCAAGTCTCCCAATTTCTTCTTTACTATTTAATACAGAAATAAGGAAAGGGCCCTTAACATCTTGATCTCTTTTGTCAAGCTCAGTCTCAGCTAGGTCTCAAACAGGATGACAACTACCATGCTAAGTAAATCATTCAAGGCAATTCAAGAAAAAAATTAGATAGTGAGGCATTCCATTCTGAATATCAGAAGAACTGTCCTTAGCCTTCATCTGGAGAAACCTTGCAGTCTGCATGCCTCACCCCACTGATCAGTCTGAGAAACTAGATCTTGGAAGTCACCACTTGTGTGAACCTACTTGGGAAAGCACCAGCTCTGGACGCAATCAAGAGATATCAGTTTTGGTTTGGCCTGTCACTAACTTGCTTTAGGAATTTATGTGGCTGGCTTATGTGTGTGTCTCAGTTTGCTCATCTATAAAGTAGTAATAATGATCGTTCTAGTGGACAGTGTTGATCTGTGGCACAGCTCCCTGGAAAGCCAGAGGTCTGGACAATGAGATGTCTTGTTTTTTGAAGGCAGGAGTAGCCTTCTCTATATGGATTGATTTCTTTCCAGTTCTCAGCTCAGTGTCTGCAAGGGAATAAGCCCTTCATGCTTAAGAGATGCTCTTGCTATTATTGTTACTAAGGCCTTGAATTAACGTAAAGTGCTTCTTACGTCACGCATGATTTTCTTATCTGAAATGTTTGGATTAATCAAACTTGTTCAGAATGCATCTCAGAAGGAATTAATGTGATTCAGTTCTAGATCTTTAAAGTACAACACAAGCACCAAGTTAGTGAAAATGTAATCATACTGTAACCGTTAACAATCAAACAGCTGTAACTTCTCTCCCTGCTTCCTGCCTTGTTCCACTCAAATTCATTCTCCACACCTCCTCTACTGTAATATTTTTTTGGAAATAGAAATCTGGTCATATCAGGTTTTAATAGCACCCAACAATTTCCCATTGCCTACTCAACAAAACCCTGGCCCCTCAGCATGGCATACACATGCATCTGAAGTCTGGCAACTCTCTCTCTCTCTCCAAGCCTTTTTATGACTACGCTGGGCCCTGCAACAGGGAACTGTTATCTAGGCATTTTTCCCAATGCTAGTTTGTGTATGCTACCTTTTCTCCATGGTACATGCTCCCTTTTTGCTCCACTGACTACTTCTTACATTTTACAACTCAATCCAAACCCTTTCCTCCTGGACCTTTTCTCTGAGTTAAACATGCTCAGTTGGTGCCCTGCTTTTTGTGTTCACATAATACGTATACACGTACCTAACTTTCCATTTACCCTATTTATTAAACTTCTCTCTTAATGAGTCCATCTCCATTTTATGTAAATTCCTTGAGGGCAGGGGCAGTCTTATTCATCTTTGTATTTGTACCTCCAAACATTGTATAGGAACCCCACATACATGCTAGGTTCTTTGCTAAGCACTTTATATACATTATGTCATCGAATTTTCACAATAACATGATATGGTTGGCATTGGTATTCCGGTTTTATTAATAAGGAAATGAGACTTGGAGAGAATAAATACTTTTTCCAAGCTCATGCAGCTACCACGTGGCTGAGCCTGATCTTGTATGTCTGACTTCTGAGCCAAAGTGCTTACTATATATACCCTTGTTCTACTTCTCCTCAAATATCAGTTCACATTAAATACTCAGTGATAGTCTCAATAATTTCACTAGTTCTGCCTACAAATATGTTCCTTCCCAAACATTAGCTAAGTCTTAATTGAGCCTACTTTAATTTTCAACCATCCGTATATCTCTCTATTCTTTTCATTTCTTGACAGACATCTTTGTGGAATCCTCCCCTCTAGCTATTTCATCGAGATCCTTCTCTGATTAGCCTAATTCATCAAGGATCCATATTGTCAAATCTAACAGCTTTGTTCTGAACATACACGTGACATTCCTTCTGCCAGAAATAGTAATTTTCTTTCCATTCACACAGCTCAAATACCACCTTTTCTGTGAAACTCCCAGATTGCCCCAGGCACTTGGTTGTCCATAATTTTTAGTCCCCTTAATATACTATGAATGGCTGAACTATAGCCATTGTCACACGGTACCGAAGTTGTCTTTCCTCCACCTGTATTAGGAAGTGCTAATGAGGAAGACCCTGGGTTGCATCATTCCCCCAATTTTTGAAATGTAGAAGGTACCCACAGTGGTTGCAGAAAAAAAGAGAAATATGTAAATATGATGCTTAGTATATATAAATGTATGTAAAATTAATGCTAATATTAGTTTACTCTATATAATTTATATAGTATTGTATATAACCATGTAACTATATGAGTTATCTATATCTGTATATATCACTAGTTTATTCAGTACTAATTTATTCATATAATCTTTGGCTTAAATTTAGACTCAAGCAAGTGCCCATATAGTTTACATGTCCTAGGGAGGTTTACAATGCTATTATTTTGAAAATGTCATATGATTTTTGGATGATGAGATGAAAATTTGTTTACATTTGTATCCGTATTCCCTCTGCAAAGTATAGGCTACTTCTTCCAAGCAAAACTCTAGAGAGTTTTCTTAAATATCAGAGTACTTTGATTATATGTTGATAAGCTAAGAGTTACATATTATAAACTTAAGTTAAAATGAATTCAGAATAATTGACAAACTGATTGTTGATACTTTTGAAACAAGGTAATTCAAATACAAATGCCATTTTTAACATTAACAATGGGTAGGCTAACTGGATGATCATAATTCTGCATAAAAATGTGACACTCTTAGATGTATTGTGACAGGTACCTTTTAGTTTATTTATGTATTTATTTTCTTATTTATTATTATTTTTATTTATTTTTTAAACAGCAGATTCTTGTTAGTTATCCATTTTATACATATTAGTGTATATATGTCAATCCCAATCTCTAATTCATCCCACCACGACGCCCCCACCACCACATTCCCCCCTTTTTGTCCATACGTTTGTTCTCTACATCTGCATCTCAACTTCTGCCCTGAAAACCACTTCATCTGTACCATTTTTGTAGGTCCCACATATATGCGTTAATATACGATATTTGTTTTTCTCTTTCTGACTTACTTCACTCTGTATGAAAGTCTCTAGATCCATCCACGTCTCTATAAATGACTCAATTTTGTTCCTTTTTATGGCTGAGTAATATTCCATTACATATATGTACCACTTCTTCTTTATCCATTCATCTTTATCCATTCATGGGCACTTAGATTGCTTCCATGTCCTGGCTATTGTAAATAGTGCTGCAATGAACTAATGTTCAGGGTGTATGTGTCTTTTTGAATTATGGTTTTCTCAGGGTTTATGCCCAGTAGTGGGATTGCTGGGTCATATGGTAGTTCTATTTTTAGTTTTTTAAGGAACCTCCATACTGCCCATAGTGGCTGTATCAATTTACATTCCCACCAACAGTGCAAGTGGGTTCCCTTTTCTCCACACCCTCTCCAGTATTCATTGTTTGTAGATTTTCTGATGATGCCCATTCTAACTGGTGTGAGGTGATACCTCATTGTAGTTTTGATTTGCATTTCTCTAATAATTAGTGATGTTGAGCAGCTTTTCACATGCTTCTTGGCCATCTGTACGTCTTCTTTGGAGAAATGTATATTTAGGTCTTCTGCCCATTTTTTGATTGGGTTCGTTTTTTTAATATTGAGCTGCATGAGCTGTTTATATATTTTGGACATTAATCCTTTGTCCATTGATTCGTTTGCAAATATTTTCTCCCATTCTGAGGGTTGTCCTTTCGTCTTGTTTGTAGTTTCCTTTGCTTTGAAAAAGCTTTTAAGTTTCATTAGGTCCCACTTGTTTATTTTTGTTTTTATTTCCGTTACTCTAAGAGGTGGATCAAAAACGGTCTTGCTGTGATTTATGTCAAAGAGTGTTCTTCCTATGTTTTCCTCTAAGAGTTTGATAGTGTCTGATCTTACATTTAGGTCTCTAATCCATTTTGAGTTTATTTTTGTGTATGGTGTTAGGGAGTGTTCTAATTTCATTCTTTTACATGTAGCTGTCCAGTTTTCCCAGCACTACTTATTGAAGAGAGTGTCTTTTCTCTATTATATATCCTTGCCTCCTTTGTCATAGATTAGTTGACCACAGGAGCATGGGTTTATCTCTGGGCTTTCTATCCTGTTCCATTGATCTATATTTCTGTTTTTGTGCCAGTACCATATTGTCCTTATTACTGTAGCTTTGTAGTATAGTCTGAAGTCAGGGAGTCTGTTCCTCCAGCTCCGTTTTTTTTTCCCTCAGGACTGCTTTGGCTATTTGGGGTCTTGTGTGTCTCCATACAAATTTTAAGATTTTTTGCTCTAGTTCTGTAAAAAATGCCATTGGTAAGTTGATAGGGATTGCATTGGATCTGTAGAATGCTTTGGGTACTATAGTCATTTTCACAATATTGATTCTTCCAATCCAAGAACATGGTATATCTCTCCATCTGTTTGTTTCATCTTTAATTTCTTTCAGCAGTGTCTTATAGTTTTCTGCATTCAGGTCTTTTGTCTCCGTAGGTAGGTGTATTCCTAGGTATTTTATTCTTTTGGTTGCAGTGGTAAATTGGGAGTGTTTCTATAATTTCTCTTTCAGATTTTTCATCATTAGTGTATAGGAATGCAAGAGGTTTCTGTGCATTAATTTTGTGTCCTGCATGTCATCTCACACTTGTCAGAATGGCCACTATCAAAAAATCTACAAACAATAAATGCTGGAGTGGGTGTGGGGGAAAGGGATACTTCATACACTGTCGGTGGGAATGTAAATTGATACAACCACTATGGAGAACAGTATGGAGTTTCCTTAAAGAATGAAAAATAGAACTACCATGCCACCCAGCAATCCCACTACTGGGCCTATAACCCGAGAAAACCATAATTTAAAAGGATCATGTACCACAATGTTCACTGCAACTCTTTTTACAACAGCCAGGAGATGGAAACAACCTAAGTGTCCACCAACAGATGAATGGATAAAGAAGATGTGAACATATATACAATGGAATACTACTCAGCCGTGAAAAGAAATGAAATTGAGTTATTTGTAGTGAGGTGGATGGACCTAGAGTCTGTCATACAGAGTGAAGTATGTCAGAAAGAGAAAAACAAATACTGTATGCAAACACGTATATATGGAATCCAAAAAAAATGGTCATGAAGAACCTAGGGGCAAGATGGGAATAAAGATGCAGACCTACTAGAGAATGGACTTGAGGACATGGGGAGGGGCAAGGGTAAGCTGGGACAAAGTGAGAGAGTGGTAGTGTATATATGGACATATAAACACTGCCAAGTGTAAAATAGATAGCTAGTGGGAAGCAGTCGCATATTACAGGGAGATCAGCTCAATGCCTTATGACCACCTAGAGGGTTGGGATAAGGAAGGTGGGAGGGAGGGAGACGCAAGAGGGAAGAGATATGGGGATATATGTATATGTATAACTGATTCACTGTGTTATAAAGCAGAAACTAACACACCATTGTAATGCAATTATACTCCAATAAAAACGTTAAAATAATTTTTTTTGTATCCTGCAACTTTACCAAATTCCTTGATTAGCTCTAGTAGTTTTCTGGTGGCATGTTTAGGATTCTCTATGTATAGTATCATGTCATCTGCAAACAGTGACAATTTGACTTCTTCTTTTCCAATTTGGATTCCTTTTATTTCTTTTTCTTCCCTGATTGCCATGGCTAGGACTTCCAAAACTATGTTGAATAATAGTGGTGAGAGTGGACATCCTTGTCTTGTTCCTGATCTTAGAGGAGGTGCTTTCAGTTTTTCACCATTGAGAGTGATGTTTGCTGTGGGTTTGTCGTATATGGCCTTTATTATGTTGAGGTAGGTTCCCTCTATGCCCACTTTCTGGATAGTTTTTATCATAACTTGGTGTTGAATTTTGTCAAAAGCTTTTTCTGCATCTATTGAGATGATCATATGGTTTTTATTTTTCAATTTGTTAGTATGGTGTATTGCATTGATTGATTTGCATATATTGAGGAATCCTTGAATCCCTGGGATAAATCCTACTTGATCATGGTGCATGATCCTTTTAATGTGTTGTTGGATTCTGTTTGCTAGTATTTTGTTGAGGATTTTTGCATCTATGTTCATTAGTGATGTTGGTCTGTAATTTTCTTTTTTTTGTAGTATGTTTGTCTGGTTTTGGTATCAGGGTGATGGTGGCCTCATAGAATGAGTTTGGGCGTGTTCCTTCCTCTGCAATTTTTTGGAGGAGTTTGAGAAGGATGGGTGTTAGCTCTTCTCTAAATGTTTGATAGAATTCACCTGTAAAGCCATCTGGTCCTGGACTTTTTTTTGTTGGAAGATTTTTAATCACAGTTTCAAATTCATTACTTGTGATTGGTCTGTTCATATCTTCTATTTCTTCCTGGTTCAGTCTTGGAAGGTTATATCTTTCTAAGAATTTGTCCATTTCTTCCAGGTTGTCCATTTTATTGGCATAAAGTTGCTTGTAGTAGTCTCTTAGGATGCTTTGTATTTCTGTGGTGTCTGTTGTAACTTCTCCTTTTTCATTTCTAATTTTATTGATTTGAGTCCTCTTCCTCTTTTTCTTGATGAGTCTGGATAATGGTTTATCAGTTGTGTTTATCTTCTCAAGGAACCAGGTTTTAGTTTTATTGATTTTTGCTATTGTCTTCTTTGTTTCTATTTCATTTATTTCTGCTCTGATCTTTATGATTTCTTTCCTTCTATTAACTTTGGGTTTTGTTTGTTCTTCTTTGTTTAGTTCCTTTAGTTGTAAGTTTAAGTTGTTTATTTGAGATGTTTGTTGTTTCTTGAGGTAGGATTCTATTGCTATAAACTTCCCTTTTAGAACTGCTTTTACTGAATCCCATAGGTTTTGGATCATCGTGTTTTCTTTATCATTTGCCTCTAGGTATTTTTTTATTTCCTCTTTGATTTCTTCAGTGATCTCTTTGTTATTTAGTAATGTATTGTTTAGCCTCCATGTGTTTGTGTTTTTTACGTTTTTTTCCCCTGTAATTGATATCTAATCTCATAGCGTTGTGGTGAGAAAAGATGCTTGATACGATTTCAATTTTCTTAAATTTACTGAGGCTTGATTTGTGACCCAAGATGTGGTCTGTCCTGGAGAATGTTCCATGTGCAGTTGAGAAGAAAGTGTAATCTGTTGTTTTTGGATGGAATGTCCTATAAATATCAATTAAGTCTTTCTGGTCTATTGTATCATTTAAAGCTTGTGTTTCCTTATTAATTTTCTGTTTGGATGGTCTATCCTTTGGTGTAATTGAGGTGTTAAAGTCCCCCACTATTTCTGTGTTACTGTTGATTTCCTCTTTTATAGCTGTTAGCAGTTACCTTATGTATTGAGGTGCTCCTATGTTGGGTGCATATATATTTACAATTGTTATATCTTCTTCTTGGATTGAACCCTTGATCATTAAGTAGTGTCCTTCCTTGTCTCTTGTAACATTCTTTATTTCAAAGTCTATTTTATCTAATATGAGTATTGCTACTCCAGCTTTCTTTGATTTCCATTTGCATGGAATATCTTTTTCCATCCCATCATTTTCAGTCTGTATGTGTCCCTAAGTCTGAAGTGGGTCTCTTGTAGACAGCATATATATGGGTATTGTTTTTGTATCCCTTCAGAGAGCCTGTGTCTTTTGTTTGGAGCATTTAAACCATTCATGTTTAAGGTAATTATCCATATGTATGTTCCTATTACCATTTTCTTAATTGTTTTGGGTTTGTTTTTGTAGCTCAGTTGCTTCTCTTGTGTTTCCCAGTTGGAGAAGTTCCTTTAGCATTTGTTATAGAGCTGGTTTGGTGGTACTGATTTCTCTTAGCTTTTGCTTTCTGTAAAGCTTTTGATTTCTCCATCGAATCTGGATGAGATCCTTGCCAGGTAGAGTAACCTTGGTTGTAGGTTCTTCCCTTTCATCAGTTTAAATATGTCATGCCACTCTCTGCTGAGAAATCAGCTGTTAACCTTATGGGAGTTCCCTTGTATGTTATTTGTCATTTTTCCCTTGTTGCTTTCAATAATTTTCCTTTGTCTTTAATTTTTCCGATATGATTACTATGTGTCTCAGCGTGTTTCTCCTTGAGTTTATCCTGTATGGGACTCTCCGCATTTCCTGGATTTGGGTGGCTATTTCCTTTCCCTTGTTATGGAAGTTTTTGACTATAGTCTCTTCAAATATTTTCTCAGGTCCTTCCTCTCTTCTGCTTCTGGGATCCCCTATAATGCGAATGATTTTGCATTTATTGTTGTCTCAGACGTCTCTTAGGCTGTCTTCATTTCTTTTCATTGTTTTTTCTTTATTCTGTTCCACAGCAGTGAATTCCACCATTCTGTCTTCCAGGTCACTTATCCGTTCTTCTGCCTCAGTTATTCTGCTATTGATTCTTTCTAGTGTAGTTTTCATTTCAGTTATTGTATTGTTCATCTCTGTTTGTTTGTTCTTTATTTCTTCTAGGTCTTTGTTAAACATTTCTTGCCTCTTCTCGATCTTTGCCTCCATTCTTTTTCCGAAGTCCTGGATCATCTTCACTTCTATTATTTGAATTCTTTTTCTGGAAGGTTGCCTGTCTCCACTTCATTTAGTTGTTTTTCTGGGGTTTTATCTGTTCCTTCATCTGGTACATAGCCCTCTGCCTTTTCATCTTGTCTGTCTTTCTCTGAATATGGTTTTAGCTCCACAGGCTGCAGGATTGTAGTTCTTCTTCCTTCTGCTGTCTGCCCTCTCCATTTTAGTTTATTTTTGCACATTAGTTAGCCACTATTATGCTAGGCAGTACTAGTTCTGATTGTATTCTTCAACCTTAGAGAAAATGCAGTCACAAATCAGACCACTGTAGTGTACATCACTTTATCTAACAGAGGCTGATATTGTTACAGCACAGATGGAGACAAGCAATATGGGTCTGGGAGTCTTGAAGACTTTGCAGAAAGTCTCTGGGATGTTTGAGAAGATCCAAGCAAAGCACACTACTGAGAGTGTAGCCTCAGCAATTTTCGCCTTTTACAAGTTTGTCCAGTGAAGCTCATTACCCTTTATCATATGGAAGTTCAGATATTTCTCTCTTCCTTACACCTTTCCAGATCTTGTAATTTCCTATTCCAAGGTAAGCAATCTATAAATGAAATTCCCGAACAAGTATGTCCTCCAAGCACATGACTGACTCAGGTGAAAAGAAACTCGTATTTTGTGGCTGTTTTGTCTTTTTGGCTGCTCTTCGTGGCATGCAGGATCTTAGTTCCCCAACCAGGGATTGAACCCATCTTCCTGCAGGGGAAGCAGGGAGTCTTAACCACTGGATGGCCAGGAAAGTCCCCAAAACTCTCATCTTTAATTTAATAAAATTGCATTTTCTTTGGAAAATAAGTTTTGATACTTACTGTTTTAATTGTAACTGTAGATTAATATTGCTTATGAAAGTATACTTATATAAGGATTCAGAGGTACCTCAATTACCTCTTATGGAAGGGATAACAAAAAGGTTCATGTCTGAGTTTTCTTTTTTTATCACTTAATCAGATCGTTCAAAGAAAAAAAATTTGATGTCAGAGAGAACTAAATTATATGTCCAATATTCTGTTAAATCCATGTGAAGGCCTAGAGCTTTTGTTTTTTTCCATCTCCATGTAGATAACACTACTAGGTCAGTAATATTTGTGTGTTGTTGATAGCATGTCAATATTACATTGATTCCTTGTGTGAAAAATAAGTCTAATTGAGTTATGTAGGGAAAGATATATCCATATTTATGCCATAGAACCATTGTTAGAATTAAATTAGATATGATACAGAAAACACCTAACACCATTTCAATGAAATACTCACTGATTCTCTAGTTAGAAAGTGCTTTTAACCAAAAATCTTCCTCTTCTACCTTCTTTATAAGAGGAGCTATGTTTCTGGATATGAATCACAATTTTCTTATTTACTCTGTTATCTTTGGCATCATAATAACTTAAACAGAGTTGCTTTGAGAATATAGTCAGAGTTATAAGTAAAGGACTTCACCCATTGTTCTGCCCAGAAAATGACAAATGTATGGCACTTATTTTTATAATTATGATTTATCTGCATTTAAATTCATTTAACCAAATCATCAGGTTCAGAAAAAGTATTGAACTTAGGAAAATGTTATTGGAAAACCTCTAGTTTAATATACAGATGACTGAATATTAAATCAGAGATTTTCTTCTTACCTCTGTCCTGGTAATCATTCTAAGAGATTGTCCCCAACTTGTACCTTATTTTTGGTACCTGATTACTTGCTCTACATTCCTGTCTTTCTTCTTGACTGTACAACTTTTCTTTCTCTGTTGCTCAGTGACAGCCATCCTGCAGAGAATCCTAAATCCCATTTCAGGCGTCCTGGTACTTGCCTGACACTTTGAGTCACTGCATAGTTTGGTTGCCCAATTTTCTGTTGCTCAGTTTAAACTGTTTGCATGAACAGCCCTGTTTTTCTGAATTGATGTTTTTGATTCTGACTATGTATTTTGCCTGCCAGATGTTCCATTTTTGCCTGACTTCTGGTCAACATTTTCAGGGGGCAAGTTTAACTCCAGTCAATCTACCATTGTGCTTTTGCACATGCATGCGTATATGTGAATGTGCAAACACACACACACAAACACACACACACAAATCTGCCTGCTTTTCCCAGCCTACCCTGACCACCAAAACTTACGAATTTTTTTGCATAATAGCAGATGTCAGCACTTAAGATTACTAGATCTAGATACTTGCTGTGCAATACAAGTTTTTTTTTAATGGAAATGTATTTGTTAAAATCTTTATATTTATTTATTGACAATCTTAATTCAGTTTGAGATAAGACATAATACTTAAGAGTCTGGACTCAGGGGAAAAAATTCTTACACTCCCATTCCAGCTCTGCCATTTACCAATTGTGCTAACATGGCTGAATTACATCGTTTTTTCTGTGCCTCAGTTTCGTCATCTCTAAAATGGAGGTGTCGTATTGCTGTTGTGACTAAATGAGTTACTGCTTGTAAAGTGTGGGACACTGCCTGGCAAACAGTAAGCGTTCAACAAGTGTAGGTTAGTTTTGTTTTATGTTATTATGATGTTATATTCGTGAAATAATCCTGCTCAAAAATATTAACCTCTAAAAGAGAGGCAAACAGTAAGCATTCAATAAGTGTAGGTTAGTTTTGTTTTATGTTATTATGATGTTATATTCGAGAAATAATCCTGCTCAAAAATATTAACCTCTAAAAGAGAACCCAGATTGTTTTGCCAATATTTAGTTTTTTGATTTGATATATTCACACACAGCAAAATAGACTTGAACTTATTACCAGGAGGTCCTTGGAATCCAAAGGAATCAGTAAGCAATCAATAAATTGGCTTCAGTGAGATAATGTACCAGATTCATGAGAAAAAAAATGATTACATTTATTTCCGCTGCTTATAAAGTATCTGTGAAAAAATATGTGTAAATATATTATTAAGTCATTATTTCTTCATGATGGCACAATATGCTATTTTAAATGGTCATACAACTATAATACATCTTGAAACATTTGCATTGATAGGATTAAAATATAAATAAATATTAAACAAAAATATTATTAGTAATATTTGCCTTTGATTATATTGGGCAAAGCATAATTTGTAAGATGTCTATGAAGAAAAGAACAATAATGTTTCTATATCATTAGATTTAACTGTCACCATAAAACATGATGGGTTATAGAAACCACCATGAATCTTGTATGGAAAAAATATATACCAATGAAGTTATAATGCAAACATAAACTAAAAAGTGAAAAAATGAAAGATAAATCAAAACAAAAATAGAAGTAATCCACACAGCAAGTATTTTGGAGAATGTAACTGTTTGGATAGACAAGGACTTTACCAAACTGTAAATTTCTTTCACCACAATTCAGATATGGTTGGAAGCACCATTCAGTCAGACCTTTGGGAAAATCTCAATGTCTGAAATGGTCAAGCTTGCTTAGAGCTTAGATTAAAGGAAGAAAACTGAAGCAGAAGTTCTGTAGAATTGAACAAGCTTCAATATCACAAATATTCATTTATATTATTATGAAGCAAGTTATGGAATAAATAGCAGTTATATTATTTGCTTTCAAACTTTGGTTAGAAAGTAGTGACATTGTGTATCATCTAGTTTTTAACAATTAGGTGAATGTTGACGGTTTTAAAGAATTTGTTTTTAATCTGTTGGAATCTTAACTAATTTTTTTTAGCATCTTTATTGGAGTATAATTGTTGGAATCTTAAAGGCTGTTAATATTTTCAAGGTAGTGGTGAGATTCTTTGCTAAATAAATGTCAATATTAAAAAGTCGTGTGCTTTGTGAAATGATAAACAGTTTTCAGTAGCTGGAAACATTTAATCTGTGTTTCTACCATCTCTGTCTCTATAAAGCTATATGTCTCTACATCTATATCTCTATCTCTTCATCTCTCTATGTAAGGGGGAAAGGTCATCGCCAGCACCACTATTGCTTAGATATCCCTGCTGCTCTGTATCCTCCCTGATATTTGGTATTCTTTTATTTTTTCCCCCAAAGTTGTTGTTATTAAAAAATCCTAGTGTTTTAGCCAATATACATTTTTTCTTATCAATGACTTGCTTGTTTACATTATTTCTCTACTGGCAAATTGGATCATTTGGCTTTTATGTATTGACTTGTAATCCTTTATATTTTCAAGATAGCAATCTAATATTAATGATATGTATTGCAGGTATCTAATTCTAGTTTGTAGCTTCTGTTTTAATTTTCTCCAGGGTGTCATTTAATCAGCATAAATTCTTAATTTTAATATAGCCAAATTTATCAAACTTTTCTTTAATTCACTTTTGTATTTTAAGAAATTCTTTTTGTGTTTTAAGAAATCTGTTTCTCTCTTGATTCCATATGTTCCTATATTTTATTCTAAAAGTAAAGGTTTTTCTTTCACCTTTAAAAGTTTAATTTATCTGAGATTGATTTCTGTTAGAACGTGAGATAGGAGTATAATTCCATTCTTTCCAGATGGATACTGATAGTTTCAGATCATTTATTGAAAAATCCGTGTTACCAAAGTACAATAACGCAAGCTAGGTTGTAAATCAAGTTTCCATCAATGTGTAGATTTGACTATGGCCCTTTTATTCTTTTCTAGTAATTTTTATTTTTATATTCTGGCATCAACATTGCACTACCTTTAGTCCAGTTTTATTAAAATCTTGATTTCCAATGAGGCAAATTCTCCCTCTTAGGTCTTAGATGTTCTTGAGTCTTTATTACATTATATTAACTTTATGATTAATAACAATGATTGTCATGTTCTACCAAATAAACAAACAGACAACTTTTATATATAAATTGCCATTACAGCAAATCTCTAGATCACTTTGGGAAGAATTGATATATTTAAAATATTGATAGTCATTATTTACAAAGATATCTTTTGTATATATTTTTCTTATTGTGTGGTGCTACTGTGTACAGAAGTGCAACTGAATTTGTATATGCTGATGGTGTATCTTAGAAACAAGCTAAATTTGTTGACTAATTCTAATGACTAATTCTAATAATTTATTTGTAAATTACTTTTCCTTTTCTATATACACAATCACATGTCATAATAATGACAATTCGAGTCATTCATTCCAATCCTTTTAGTCATCTCTTTTCCTACCATTGACTAAGAACATTTAGAAGTTTTAATAAAATTTCTTATTTCAAAGGAACAAATCCACTGTTCATCATTAAATTCTATGTGTTTATGTGTGTGTGCATTTATATCATGTATAGTACATGCATACATATGTACATTCATATGTGCATACATACATGCATGTATACAGTTACTGAATTTCCCCTTTCCAATTTTTATTTTAGTTTAAAAATTTTTAAATTATGACCAAATATTGGGTGTTATGTGATTTTTTTGCTTTAATTTGTTCATCTGCTATTGTGAGCAGGTTACACTAAGTAACTGTCTAATGATAAATCAATTTGGATAAACCTAATTTGGTCTTGATGAATTGATCATTATAAATACTGATAAAGTCAATCTAATTATATTTTACTTTGCATTTTTTCCCATGTACAATGTTAAAATTAACTGATAGTTTTAATTTCTTAACCTGTACTTGTTTTAGTTTTAAACTTTTATTGGCCCTATAAAATGAGTTCTGGGAATGTTTCCTCTTTTCCTATTCTCTTAAAGTATTTTTGTAAGGTTGAAATTCTTTCTTCCTTGAATGTTGGATAGAAACTCACCAGAAAAAAGGAAGAAGTTGGCCTGACATTTTAATTGTGAGAATATTTTTGACAAATAATTCAACTTCTTTAAATGTGATAGGAATATCTAGGCTTTCTAATTTTTCTGTGCTTCATTTAGTGAGCTATATTTGGCAAAATTTTCTTCTCATCTAAGTTTTCAAATTTATTTTATGATGTTGTTTGCAGTACCCTCTTATTATTTTTTAATCTCTTCCACCTCTCTTTCATTCTGAATATTATGTAATATTGCTTTCTTTTGACTTTTTTGACCAACTTGTGACTATCTGTGTGCTCTTGCTCGTATGATTATTTTATTTTTCTACTCCTTTCTTTATCACATTTTTCCTCAACATATTATGTTTTTTTGGAAGAGAGAGGCTGATTAGACAGCTTTTTTCTTGTCAAGTTCTAAATGTGGATATTTAATTTATTAATTTTAGTCACTGTTTTAGTTCCTCATTCCATCTTAAATCTCAGATCTTCTATCTGAGATTTCTATCTATTCCTTCTATCTATTCCTCTCATGTTATCATTAATGAAATGTGTTTGTGGACAACTGAAACATATTTTCTCTGGCTCTAAATGCTACTGAAGTTAGTATTCCACTGTGTTTTGGCTTCCTTTTTTCTCAAGGGTCCAGTTAATTTTTTTCCTCTAGCTGCTTCTATGAAATTCTCCAGTTTTTTGTTTGTTTGTTTTATAGTTTCTTCATAATATTATAGAGTTTTTAAAAAAATATTCTAACAATTTTACATGGTACTTTAAAAATCTGCTTGGTTATTTGTTACAGTTTTTTGTTCCTGATTCATATTTTCAATCTTTCATTTTAACTTCTTTAAGCATATTTCAATATTTTTAATTCTCTGTGTCTGAAAAATGCCATTCTTTAAAGTATTTGCACATCTAATTCTGCTGACTTTTAAGAATTATAAATTTTTAAATTGATACATTATACACATCTAGAAAAGTACAAATATTACAAGAGCACAGAAGGACGAATTTGTACAAACTGAATTAGTAGGTTAACAGCACCCAGATCAAGAAACAGAGGACATTATTGGCACCAGAGAAACCCCCTTGGTGCTCTTCTGCCAGGAACCAGCCTCGCCCTAAGGAGTTCCTTTCCTAATTGCTACACCAAGGGTTAGTTTTGCCTATTTTATTCGAAATAGACTCTTTTGTGTCTGTGTTCTTTCATCTTTTCATTCTTCTGCGAGATTCCTCCCTGCTATTGCCCCAGTTGTGGTTCATTCATTTCCACAGTTGAAGAGTACTTCCTGTGTGTGTGTAGAATTTTATTCTATTGCTGATGGGCGTTCACATATCTTCTAGTGTGTGGCTATTACAAATAGTGCTGCTATTTGTACATGTATTTTGGTAAATGTACATATGCATATTTGTTGGGTATACACTAGGAGAATAATTACTGGACATAGAACATGCAGATGTTCAGCTTTAGCAGCTACTTCCAGTTTTCCAAAGTGGCTAAACCCACTGGCTAAAGCAATCTGTGCTCCCACCAGTATCTTAGGAAAGTTCCAGTTGCTCCCCGTCCTTACTGTTTTCCATCTTTTAAATTTTATTATTTTTTAAAAAAATAAACGTTTTTTTGTTTCAGAATAGTTTTAAGGAAAAATTGGGAAGATAGGACAGACTTCGTGTATAATCCATTCCTAGTCTGCTGTTTGTCTTGCTCTTGCTCTTGGTGGCATTGTTTGTGTGTGTGTGTGTGCGTGTGTGTGTTTGTGTATGTGGTGTCTGACTGTTTTCTTCTTTTAGATTCCTTAGAGTTGTTTTCATCAGAAAGGTCAGGCATGGAATCTGGTCTTCTGTGCTGCTAGAAATGCAAGTTTAAGTTCATTCTTCAATTCACTTCGGTAAGGCCTCAAACCCACTAGGGTCTTGTTGCCACTCCAATGAAATACTTTTCTTCTCATATCTTAGCATTTACCTAATAGCAATTTCTGCCAAAATCACTTACACCTGCTTTTATGAAACAGTCTTTTCCCTTCCATCATTTTCTTTTTTTTAAAATTTATTTATTTATTTATTTATTTTTGGCTGTGTTGGGTCTTCGTTTCTGTGCGAGGGCTTTCTCTTGCTGTGGCAAGCGGGAGACACTCTTCATCGCGGTGTGCGGGCCTCTTACTGTTGCGGCCTCTCTTGTTGCGGAGCACAGGCTCCAGACGCACAGGCTCAGTAGTTGTGGCTCACGGGCTCTAGAGCGCAGGCTCAGTAGCTGTGGCTCACAGGCTTAGTTGCTCCGCGGCCTGTGGGATCTTCCCGGACCAGGGCTCGAACCCGCGTCCCCTGCATTGGCAGGCAGATTCTCAACCGCTGCACCACCAGGGAAGCCCCTTTCATCGTTTTCTTTCTTTTTTTTCCACTGGTCACTCCTTGGCAGACTTTTTTTGCTGCTTTCTTTTCCCCGTCAGATCACTAAATTATGGAATGTATCATGCCTCATGTTCTGCATCCCATCCTGCTCCATGTTTTTAAATAGTTCATATGGTAATGACTCTCAAATGTATATATCAAGCACAAATCTATTTGCTAAACTGCAAATTTTTTATCCAACTGCTTATAGCATTCTCACTTGGATATTTTATAAACTTTTCAGATTTATTATATACAGAAGGGAATTCTTGGTTCTCACTGGCTTCTCAGCTTAGGACTTTACACATACTTTCCTTCTTTCAAGAACACTCTTTGTCTCTTTCTCATCCTCAGGTTTCATTTAAGATATTGCCTTCATAGATTAGCTTTTCCCTCCTTAAATACTTCCAAATCTGTGATTTCTCTTTTATTATTATGATAATTTTCTTTTTACTTGTTCTCACAGCCCACTATTACTGTACCTATTTCTTTATTCCATTATATTCTGTCTCACATATTCCTAAGTACGCTCTCTGAGGACAAGATTCCTCTTTGTGTTCATCATTGCTGTGTTTCCAGCACTTCTCACAATCACAATTAATAGCACCTGGTAAACACTGCTTAAATGTTTGTTGAGTGAATGCTGCTTTTGTCTTCCAAGTCTTCTATAGGATGCAGTAAAGAGTGTCAAAGTCTTAGCAACTTTGGCAGCAGAATAAAAACAGGAAAATAGCAGCTTTTACTATATATGATTTTGCTTGGAGAATCTTAATATTTTAAAATGCATTTCTTATCCTTATCCTGGTTTAGGGACCTAGTTCTTGTCTGTGATAACACATTATTTGGAGTTCACAGGAAGTTGTGTGACTTGAATTCAGTCAACTCCAGGAATCTTGGAAAGTCTCATAATTACTTTGCACAGCCTATGCTGGATAAACCAGAGCTGGGATGGAGGCATGGATTCCACTTATTAATAAACACTCCTATGAGAAAGCATTTTTATTATGCATTTCCATTAAAAGAGAATTTCAGAATTCACTGTGTGTCTAGGATAATATGTGCATTTCCAGGTCAAATACAAATTCACAGTATCGATTTTTTATTCCAAGCACGAGAAGTCTTTTATTAAAATTTAGTGTTTGAGCAGAATTGAACTTTACTATTTAATTAAGAAGCACATTTTCAATCTACTTCAATTTTTTAGAAGGCGGTCATTCGTTTTTCTGTATGAGCAAGGGAGATAGCTGATCTTTGTAAAGACTGGGTTTAAACTTTAGCTTGTGTAGGAAATATTCTTCTGGCACAATGAAAACATTTTATTTCAATTTGCACTTTGCTGAGGGGAGGTAGGGAAAGAAGGGAAAGAATGAAAATGAGATGGGGTACGAATAATTTCTTTTTTTAAATGAAACTATCAAGGTATCTTTCAATCAAAAAAAGAAGGGATACCACTGATATTAAACCACTTTTAGTGCATCTAGTATTAATTTTTACTGTTAAGTTTACTATATTTTGGCCCATTATTGCAGTCAGAAAATCATCTTCAACCATTAGACATATTTTGTTTTTCATTGCCTGAGTCTGTGGGGAAAAAAGGCATAATAGCTATGCTCTCATCTGCCCTCAGAAGCACTATTGTTGGTTAATTAGCGAAAGGTGAAATACTATGCCATCCTTGAGAACCAATATTCATATGTTAAATACAAATTGATGCCATTTATATTTGTTCTATAACAATTATTTCAGTCATGAAATAAGCAGCAAATTCAAACTTATTTATAATTTCCTACCTATTCTTTTTTGTATAAAAGGTCATTATTTATTAAAATGCTCAGATGTGTTGAAGTAACCTTGTTTAATGCATCATAATACATTGTTCGAGTTGGCCACCTCTTTATAAGATGTTGGCAACTTACTTTGTCAACAACACACCCATACAGGCATTGAGAGGACGAAGATAATAAAATTCTGGTGTAAATACTAACTAGCAAGCAATAGGGGCCGTCAAGTTCAATCATAATTGTCTAGCTGATAGGACATGCAAATACAGAGTGTGCATGTTTGCATTAAAACATTTTCCGTTATTTATTAAGACATATGGAAGGATTTTACTGAGCCCACCAATTTCCAAGCTCTAATGAGGATCTGTAACTAGGTTAAACAAAGAAAATATGGTGTAAAAAATAAAGGATCATAAGAATTTAAATAAAAATTAAATTACTGCTTTATTGTTGCCAGTTCTTTCTACATTATTGTGTAATCATGAACTAACTTGTGATGATTAACACCTTATTCCATTTTAATATGACAACACCACATGCAGAATTGCCTTTGTAATTCAACAGTGGTTATATGGATTATTATTTTCAAAACCCCAAACAATTTTGAAAGAAAATCACAGCAAAATTGTTGATTTTTAGATTCTCACGAAAGGGTATCTATTTTACTCACTTACTAAAATAAAAACAAAAACTGCCCGCATATGAATTCCTGATAAATATGACCCATCCTATTTCTTATTGTTTTTTGAAATAATAAAGTTAATTGTGAGAATTTGGGTGTATAAACAGACTCATCATTTCCATCCAATGGGCCAAGGATATGACTATATCCTCCTGGAACTCAGCCTTCATTTCTGAGAGCTGCTCTCCAGTAATTGATGGTGCTTCACATGATCACGCATTTGCGCTCATACACACACACACACACACACACACACATGCACACAATGAGGGTTTTAAAAATTTTTGGTGTGGGAAAATGAAGTAAGACTATACTGCTACATATACATGTCCTGATCTTTTTAAACAAATATAATGATTTAAAATTAGATTTAGTTGATTTAGAATAATAAGGCAGATTTATTTTTAGCAACTCATAATATACCCTAGGAAAAATAGAAAAAAACAAAAATCTTTATGGGAAATGTGCATAATGTAATATGAAATGAAGCTCAGGATTCTACAAGAGACATAATTTAGAGATATTCCTGATTAGTCTTTTCATTTTAAAAATGAGGAAATGTGGCCTTCAGAAGTTAGTTGGTTTACAAAAGAATAGATAGCCATCTGAAAGATTACCTGAATTTCAGTCGGTTATTATTTTTCTATATTGTCCTCTCTTCTATGACTTCACTTTATAGAAGTTAACTTTATAGAACTAATCCAATGTATTATCTCAGTCACTGATTCATTCATTCGTTGTCTATTTCTACTAGAATATAAATCCTGTGAAGCCAGAATCTTGTTCTTGGTCACTTTATCCTCAGTGCTTGAACAGTGTCCATCAAAACATATGTGTTTGAGGGACTTCCCTGGTGGCGCAGTGGTTAAAAGTCTGCCTGCCAGTGCAGGGGACACAGTTTCGAGCCCTGGTCCGGAAGATCCCACATGCCGCGGAGCAGCTAAGCCCACGTGCCACAACTACTGAGCCTGCGCTCTAGAGCCCACGAGCCACAACTACTGAGCCTGCATGCCACAAGTACTGAAGCCCGCGTGCCTAGAGCCCATGCTCTGCAACAAGAGAAGCCACCACAATGAGAAGCCTGTGCACCACGACGAAGAGTAGCCCCCGCTCGCCGCAACTAGGGAAAGCCCACATGCACAGGAATGAAGACCCAACGCAGCCAAAAATAAATAAATAAATTTATTTTAAAAAATATGTTTGATAAATGAATGTTGAGTGAATTCATTCATGAATAAAACCTGCCACTCAGTGCTTACATTACTATATTCTGACTCCTATTCTGACCATGCTATGGATAGTACTCAGGCAAAGTTCACCACTGAACGTTATGTCCAAAGGCAAATATCTTCTTTCAGTATTTTTCCTGCATAATCTTTGCATTATATATTATCCTGGGAACTACAATTTCCATAAAATAAAATGCATGAGTTTTCATTATCCTGAAGTAACCTTTGTAACCACTGTGTAATTACCACTCCTGTCAAGATAAAGAATATTTTTGTCGCCCTAGAAGTTTTTCTTAAGGTTATTTTCAATCATCTTCTCCTCACAGGTAAACATTGCTGTGATTTCTATTATATAGATTAATTCTATCTGTTCTTGAATTTTATTTAAGTGGAATTACAGAGTCTGTACACTTTTGTATCTGGATTATTTTGGTCAAATTAATATTTTTGATATATATTTGTGGCATGCCATGCTTCAGTCATTTTTTTTTTCATTTTTATTGAAGTGTAATATGTCATTGCACGAATATACCAAAATTTATTTGTTCCTTCTTCTATTGATGAACAAGCTTGTTTTCAAATTTTGAGCTGTGATGAATAAAGCTGTGGTGAACATTCTGAGACAAACCTTTTTGTCCATATACATTTTCTTTTTTGAGTGGGTAAATGTCTACATGAGGAATTCCTGGGGTATAAAGTGGTTTTATATTATATTTAAAAGATATTGTCAGAGAGTTTTCCAGAATGTTTGTATCATTTTACATCCTCACAAGTGATAGGAAGGGAGTACAAGTTATTCTGTATTTTCTTCAGTAGTCTTTTTCATCTTAGTCTCTGAATTGGGTGTTTAGGGGCATCTCATTGTTGTTATAATTTTCATTACTCTAATGACAGATGACAGTGAACAACTTTTCTTATGCTTATTGTCCATTCAGACATCTTCATTTTTTAAAGTGTGCTGTTCAAGTGTTCTAACCATTTTAATGAGTGATTTATTCTCTTTATCATTGATTTGTCTATGTATATATTTCTATATATTTCATATGTTTATGTGTATATGTTCTTCATTGTGGCTTGACTTTGCTTCCTCAGTTTTAATTTTAATGATCCCAATTTTGTCACTGTTACTTGTCCTACCTTTCAGCTTAGAATTTTTTTGTCTATTAAAGAAATCTTATCTATCCCTATAAAGATATTCTTCTTTCTTGTCTCCTAGATGCTCTATAGTTTTAGCTTTTGCATTTAGGTCTATAAATCTACTTTAGGTAGATTTTTATGGATGGGTGAGGTAGGGGCTAAAATAAATCTTTTTCCATATGGATTTATAGATTTTCCAGCATGATTTATTGGAAACTCTTATCATTTCCCCACTGAATTATTTTGATATTTTTGTAAAAAATCAATTGATCATATATATGTGTGGGTTGATTACTCTACTGTCCATTCTGAGCCATTGATTTAAATGTTTATCCTTAAGTGAATAACACAGTCATGATAGCTGTAAATTTTCGGTGGCCTTTGAGATCAGCTGTTATAAGTCTTCTAATTTGTTTTTCCTTTTCAAAAATGTTTTGCTTTTCTAAATCTTTTGCATTTTCATATAATATATATAATCAGCTTGTCAATTTCTATAAAATAAGTTTGTCAGTTGGGATTGCATTGAATCTATGTAACAATCTGGAGAGTATTTATATCTTAACAATGAGTTTTATTCTTAAATATAGATATATTAGTTATTAAAACTACTGTTTAATTTATAAATATTTGGAGATGTCTTATTGTTATGCATTTTATATTACATGTTGTTATAAGAAACATGATCTGTATGATCACATTCCTTGACATTTTTTGATAACGTTCTACTGCTTTACATGTGATCTATTTTTTAATGTTCTACATGTGTTTAGAGTGAGTTGAATGTGAATCTAGCAACAGTTTGATTTAAGAAGCTAAGAATGATGATTGTCTTACTGATAGTATTGGTTACATTTTCTAAAGCCAAACCTTCTAAAATATTTTGCTTTCTACTTACTAAGAGTTGGGTGTAAAAAAATCTCTACATATGATTGAAATATGATTATGAATTTTTATACTCATCCCTTTAGTTTTGACGTTTGCTTCACACATTCAGAAACTCAAAGCTCTATTATTAGGTGCTGCTTGTGGATAATTTCTATTGACCTGCTACAAGTTTAATGATCCATTACTCTGTTGCTTCCAATCTACTACTAATCCCATGCGATAAATTTTTGATTGTACATATTACATTTTTCATTCCTAGCACTTGCATCTGGTTATTTTTAGAGTTTTTGTACCTCTCCTGCAATTCCCAATTTCTTTAACAATTAAGCCTATATTTTTCTTCATATCCTTTAACATAATTAATAGGGCTTTCACTGCCAGGGCCTGGGTTCAATCCCTGGTTGGGGAACGAAGGTCCAACAAGCCGCGCGGCACGGCCAAAATAAAATAAAGTAAAAAGTCATTTAATTGAAGTCATTTGTGGGGGCTATTTCTATTTACTCATTAGTTTTAGTATGGGTTGTATGTTCCCTTCTCTTCACAAGTCTATTAACACTTGAATCTCTATCATTATTATAATTTGGGGAAGTCAGTTTATTTTATCTTTCTCTAAAGAGTACCTGGCTTTATTTTAGCAGATGGTTATATTAATGGTGGTCTACTTTCTTTTTGAAGGCATGGTTTTAGTCTTTATTGGGGCAGATCTATTTTAGTATTGCCCTTGTCTCTAGGATATATTCTTCCTGGGGTTTCAGTGGAAAGTTTGAGATAATTAACAAGCCCATCCAAACTGGCAGGACTTGAACTCCAAACATCATTTTCTAACCATTGGGCAACTACTGAAGTCTCTAATCAGTCTTTTTAGGTTATTTGCTCTAGTTTTTACCCTGGCTTATTGGAAGTCTCCCCATCACAATATAGACCAGAAATCAGGCAGAGATTTGAGAGGAATTTGCCAACATATTTTTGCAGCCCATCTTTTGTAATTCTTTCCTTTATCGCATTTTTTTCCCCTAGATTTTCATCTGTTCCGGCAGTCCTAAACACCACCTAGGAATCTCCAGCTTAGTTAGATGGCTGTTTTCTGAATGATCTCTATTCTTTTGGTGCTGTGTGTACTGAGGGTGCCCTAAGAGTAAAACCCTAGTCAATGTGGATCTCACCAATGTTTCCTTTCTTTCAGTGTTTTTATCTGCTCCACTTTTAGCCTGCTTTTGGTTGCTTCCCAGTGCTTTTAAATTGTATATGCATTTTTATTCCAAAGTCCATAATTTTTACCAACGTGAGGGTTAGTGTGATATATAAGCTACTCTGCCATTATTTGAACCTGGAAGTCAATACCTAAGCTATGTTTTGAAACTCTTATGTTTTCTGGTTTCTCCAATCCAGAGTTTCTTGGTTCTCCTTTGGATCTCTCTTACTGATCTTCAGCGGCTTCCTTTATGCCACTGCTCCTCCAAATATTACTATTCCCCAGTTTCCATCTTTGCCCTGTGCTTTGCACGTTCTTCCATGGCTTTTACAACATCAACACAAAAATGTTTATTACACCCATATACCTTCTTCTGTCTCATCTTTAACTTTATATCAGTTATCACAATATTTCTTTTACATCTCTAGTAGAGTTATGTCCCTCAAATTATTTATTGTTCCTGGGCCCAAATGACCAGTTGTCACTATCAAATTTCCTGTTCTTTGGATTGGAGCCTTTGATTATTGACCACTGCCAAGATACATCTCAAAATCTCTGAATTCTAAGGAGACAGGTGTGAATGTGGGGGGTATATGTGGAATTTTTTCCTGTCACAGTGTCATCTTAGCCTATGTCTTACTTCCTTGATTCCATTATAAGTTTTCCCTAGGAGCAAGAGATTCCAGAATCTTGAAGCCAGATGGGATTGCAAATACTAGGAAAACAAGCTTTACTCTATTTTATGACCTGTGATTCCATCAGCAATTCATAATTACCCTCTGTCCAGATATTCCAGAGTTTCGTTCCTATAATACTCCTGATAAGACACCTGCTATGTTCATTCCTATCTGTAATTGTTTCCTAAGTTAGATACTCAGCTAGGTATTTGTTTAATAAAGTCATTTAACAAATATTTATTGAGCATTTACATTGTATAGGTATTTGGAATAAAGCAATGAAGGGGGGAGACAAACATCTCTGGTCTTAAGGAGTAAATGACATTACATATACCTACATTTATAACTAAATCATAGCTTATTGTACTGCTTCTTTTTTCTCAGCCATATTGGTCTGAGTAATTCTGTCTTTGATCACAACTTCCTCTGAATCACTCATCTGCCCAAATCTCATAGCCATTATGAGCACTTTGTGCCTAAACATTGCTTAAATTGATATTGCCAAATACTACATAAGGAACATGTCTTTATAATTGCATTTCCCACAACTGTCATTCAGAACATTGTTTTTCTAAAGATTTTAATGATCTGTAGAATATGATTTAAAAGATAAAGCAGCATAAAACATTTAAAAATATTTTAATCCATTTTCAACGTGGATAATAGTCTTTGAAAATATGTACTTCTTGATATAGTTTATTTCTTATGAGATTTTGTTTTTTGCTAATACAGGTAGAAGCAACTATCTGAGTTTTTATATATTTTGAAATAAGTTCTATATAGTTGACTGCAAAGAACTGAAAGGTTAATTGGGAGGACGTAGATCAACAATCAAATATAGTCACTTTTTTATTGTAAGGCAGCTTTAGAGTTTTATAAGTTTAGTGGAACCATTTTTTTCTTCTGCCACAAGAGCCTTTGCTACACTGACTTGTCATTATTTTAAACAGAAAATTATCAGTAGAAATTTTTAAGGTAAAGGAAGAAAGATATAATAATTACTAACATTAATCAAACACCTCCAGTACATTGAGAAAGTTTTATGGTTTTCTCATTTTGCCTAGTGGTTCAGAAAATAGGTTTTGGAGGGAAAAAAATCTCAGATTCAGATCTTGGCTTTGCTGCTTCCTAACTGTGTTAACTTTGAGGAAGTTACTTATCTTATTAGTCTCAGGTTTTTCATTGGTAAAGTAGGGCTAATAATAACTTCAGAGGATTCTTTTTTTTCTTTTTTTTTTTTTTGGTGGTACGCGGGCCTCTCACTGTTGTGGCCTCTCCCGTTGCAGAGCACAGGCTCCGGACACCCAGGCTCAGCAGCCATGGCTCACGGGCCCAGCCGCTCCGTGGCATGTGGGATCTTCCCGGACCGGGGCACGAACCCGTTTCCCCTGCATCGGCAGGCGGACTCTCAACCACTGCGCCACCAGGGAAGCCCCCAGAGGATTCTTTTGATAATTATTTAGAATGCCTGCAAGGCCCAGCGCTATACACATAGGTGGTACTCAATAATTTTTAGCTATTTTTAATATGAACAACGCTGAAAGTAGGATGTTATTATATATTCTCATTATAGATGAAAAGCCTGAAGGTCAGATACATTGTTACTTTAATAGTTGTACACAACTACTAAGTGATAGAGCTGAAATTCTAAATCCAGACATTTACATTCTCTGTAGCTGATAGGTGCCTTCAATTGCAAAAGTAGTTATTTTTTACCACTTAACCTGAAAGGTGGAAATATTTGTATAGGAATGGGACGTGATTTTAGATTTAACTTGTCAGATTTGATATGATAAATTCTTGGTGGCCAGTGAGTTCAAAACTGGTCTAATACTAAAATACTCACAAAGTCCCCAAAATAAGTTTGCCATATTTACCAATGACGACTTGTGATATATGAATTGTGTATGTGCATACGCACACATATATACACACATGCATATATAATGTTGGGCCTTCAAATGTTCATGACTTCTTAATCTCCTTTATTACAATTACAAATAAAATATTTGTCCACATCATTTTCTTAAGACTTCATTTTTTTAGAGTAGTTTAGGTTCATAGCAAAATTGAAAAGGAGGTACAGAATTTTCCATATACCCCCTGCCCTGCACATACATAGCCTCCACTGTTATAAAGGTCTCCCACCAAAGTGGTACACTTATCACAATTGATTAACCCACATGGACACATCATATTCACCCAATGTCAGTAGTTTGCCTTAGCATTCACTCTTGATATTATATATTCTAAGAGTTTGGAAGAATGTATAAGGACATGTATGTATCATTATAGTATCACACAGAGTACTTTCACTGTTCTAAAAATCCTCTGCACTCTGCTTCTACATCATATTGAAACTGGAATGTAAAGTTGACTTTGTTACTAACATATATTATTAATGAGACTATAGACTGGTAACTTCAGAAATGATGTTTTTCACCTCTTTAATCTTCAAAATTTTGTTAAAGTAAAATATCAACAGATTCACTTTCAGAATACATTCTATGTCTTTTTTTTTTTTTTTTGCAGTACGCAGGCCTCTCACTGTTGTGGCCTCTCCTGTTGCGGAGCACAGGCTCCGGACGCGCAGGCTCAGCGGCCATGGCTCACGGGCCCAGCCGCTCCATGGCATGTGGGACCCTCCCGGACCGGGGAACGAACCCGTGTCCCCTGCATGGGCAGGTGGACCCTCAACCACTGCGCCACCAGGTAAGCCCTATGTCTTATTTTTGATATACTCAATATAAGTGATATTTATCTTCAACTTTTATTGCTGGTAATGTAGAGATCTCTTTTGGTTTTAATTCATATCATAGAGAGAGGTACATTATACTTTCTGCAACCAATTTTTTCTAACAGAAAAGATGGGTAAGAATCCTCACCAATCTTCCTGTCCCAAAAGTTCATTATAGTGCTTTTCTATTTGGTTCACTGGTGGAAGTTCTATTAGGCCCCATGTTTTCATTTTTAATTGCAATTTGAATCCATCTTGCTAAATCATTTTGATAGCATATTTTTTACCCCTTTGGAGATTAAAGAACAAAGCTCTTGACTCAGTTCGAAGCCAGTAATCCTCTTAATGAGAAGATGAACTCAGCCACAACATTTCTTTGATTTTTTTAGGGACAAGAGTGTTAATTAGAAATGAGTCAATGGTAGCAGAAAGAGTTGGTACCCAATTTAATTACATTTCCTTTAAATAATAGAATTGGGTAGCTGGCACACTGTATTCTTCCAGATAGGCATTAAGAACAGTTTTGTATCATTAGTAAGAATTTATGGTAGTTCAAGTAATGATTTAACTTGCATGCGATAAATCTTTTCAGATTTACTTCTAAATGAAGCATGGTAAGTATAACGTTCTTTCAGAATTTGTATGATGTGTCTGAAACATTTTCAGGAAATGCAAAGTTTTTGTTAAAACTGCAATGAATGTAAGACAAAACAAATGGATTAATAAAATAGAGCAGTATCTTATTTTTGCACTAGTTAGAATAGTAATCATGAAATGTTTTAAAGTCTCAAGGTGACTGATTTAAGATCTCTATATTAGTGGCTTAATTAGGTGCTAATATAATTATGCCCTCATATGTCCAAACATTATATGTACACTGCCTTGCCTCTAGATTACATCTGAGGAAGTTAACTTTAGGTTTAATGTCATCTGTGAAACATTTTTATATTAACTCTTATTGAAATATATCTATTTCAGTGTTGTAATTTGATTTTGTAAGCATACATAAGTTCTCTATATTGTTTCTTTACAACTTAGGAGAAAATTTACATTTATTTCTTCTCCCAAATAGCTCTTTTTCCTGTAAATATCAATTGCTCTTCTAATAAAAATGTTCATCTCTCTTGAAATTTGATTATCTGTAAGTATTACAGTGCTTCTCTCCTACCAGAAATATTTTTTATTCTAAGTTTAGGGGACCTGGAGGAGGATTAAATCTCCTCTATAACATTAGCCAACATTCCTTATGGGATTTAGTTAAAACATTAGTGATAAAAAGGTACTCTGTAAAGGGTGAGTGGATGTATAATGCATAATTTCATATCTAAGTGACCTAAAGAATCTCCAAAATAACATTGTGTGTTAAAGATATAATAGATACTAGGGAAAATAACCTGTTTCTTTGGCCAAGAATACATTTTCTTGCCTGGTATAATATGAAACAAATTTAAAACACTTCTAATTGTAAAATAAATCTTTGCAATTAGAAACATTGTAAAATGTAAAAATTGTAAAAAATGTAAAAATTTTACATTATGAACATTATACATGCATAATGTGTGTTGTTATGACCATTACATTAAAGATTGTTTCCTTGAGTAATGTGTTCTTGTCTGATACATGAGCTTAGATATTTCTGAAAATTCATATATGCTGAGTTACTTGTGTGCTGGCTCTAGTGATAACTTTTTTTCATTATTTTGAAATATCACTCAAGCAATCTATATTTGAATGATACAGTTTTAAAGCAGTGGTCTGACTGTGGAAGGATAAACATTCAAAAAGAACTTATTTTTACCTTAGGGATTAGAGAAATATGACATATTTAGAACACTCTTTTAAAAACTACTGCAAAAGTAGGGTACAAACAGCTAATCAGTACATGCTTGGCTAACATATTGTATCAGCTTTATTACTTTTACACGTAAATCAATGTTGACTTACAGTGAGATTTTTAGGTGTAAAAAAATGTAGGGAAAGGACTTCTGTTCCTTTATCTCTGTTCATTTGTTCCTTTAATTGAATTTCTTTATTCTCAAGGCTATTTATCATAAATAATTAAATGATAGCCATTAATTGAAACTCAGGTTCTAAAGGCAGAGAAAAATAGTAGTTTTAGCCAAGTGTCTGTATTTTTAGATTTATTCAGTTGAAGAAACACTGAATTTAAGTCTATACAATTCTAAAAAGGAATATATTTAACTACATAATATAAAATATATAGTATATGAAATGTATAATACATTAGTATGTTATTATATAAGAATATATATATTTGTGTATATATATAAATTCTGAAAAAAAGAATATTTGTCCATTTTTAAATTAATTTTCTTTAAAACCTAATTTTCCATGCTCTCACGTACATCAGCTTATCTGCCCAATAATCAAGAGGTAGTGAAATAGTGATTTAAAACTAGAAGTAAACCGTGGGCTAAGACTAAGAGGGCCATGTTGCAGTTCTGACCCTGGAAAATCTCAGTAAATACGCTCATGCAAGTAGTTTCACTTCCTGATTGATGGTTTACTCATTTTTGAACAGAAGAAGACTGGACTAGTTTCTCTACCACATTTTAATAAAATGAATTGATAATCAGAATTCAATTAAAGAGGAAGATTCCACAATTGCTTATTAGGTGCCCAGTGGATTTAGGGCTTCTACTAGGTGTGCGTCCCCCCATTAAAAATTATAATTTACCTTGTTAGCTTCATATTTTGCTACTTTGTTTTAATATAGCATTTAAAACATGAATGATAACATGAACATGTTATAAATAGGAATGCAAATTGGAAATTTTAACGAGAGAGTAATGTCCTATATTTCTACCTTTTACACTAAGAATGTCTAAAAAATTACAGAAATGTCATAAAACAACAGAATAAATTTGTAGTAGGTCTGGAAATGTAGAAGAAGTGTGTCATTGGCAGGAGAAAGACTCTTGGAGACTAGAAAGCAAGTGGAATCATATTGCTGGAGGGGAAAAAAAGTGGAAAAAAGTTCAGGTCAAAGCAAGGTCACTGAGAAACTACTACAGAGGTAAAAGCAATTCCAAAAATATTCAAATTCAGAGACAACGTACACAAAAAGAACCTGGAGGTTCAGGATCAAATGTCAAAATAATTCATTAGGATTACATTAAGGACAAATGGATACCGTACTCACCTTATCATGAGCTGTAAGCAGCACTTGTAGGTAGGCTGAGGTTAAATTTTGAAAATTGCTTTCCGAGTGTGAACTACTGTCTGAAAAGGGCTCTGAATGTAAGTATTGGGGTTTGGAAAGAAGCAGAAAAGAGCCCAGAGTAGTTCCAGATAACAGAACAGATGGGACGAGATAGGAAAGGGAGCCTCTGATTCTGAGGTTAGCCATCCAGCTAGTGGATGTACTGTACTGGCGCTTAGTGGAGTGGCCGCTCTCAGTGCTAGGACTTCAGCATCAGAACAGAGCTCCCAGATAATTTACAACCCTGGAAGGATACAGAGTTATGATATCCAGAAGTCAAACTAGCTCATATTCTGCTGAGACCACATTGCGACCCTTTTGTTACAATCCCTTGGGGAGCACTCATTCATCAGAGATAAGAGTCAATAAAACTAAGAAAAGACAGCAAAGAAAAAAAAAACTAATATTTGAGGAGGAAAAAATCAACCCTTGATTCCACCTAGAAGATACACCTGCCCATGACTTAGAAGGCAAAAGAGAGGCCAAGTGTACAATTCTCCTCCCAAGTATAATCCTAGAAGTGTTTAGTATTTTCTTTGTCCATGCAAATATTGTTTCAACTGGCTGATTGCTAGCTTAATGGATATTGATAGGCAACGGGTAAGGCATCATGCTGTTGTTCCTGACTTTCTTACTCCATATGTTAGCCTAGATTTAGTGTAGCCATGGAGCCAACACTCTGGGAAATTAGCACAACGTCTTGCTATTTCTCTGGTGTACTTCCAAAGAAACTGTAAGGGTATAATTCAGTGAATTAAATCTCCTTCTCATTAAATGGCCCAGAATAGATTTTGTAATCTGTAAATGATCCACACCTTACAGAAACCAAAATACTCCCTAATGTGGGAAAAGTTAAATAAATTATGGTATAATCATTCTATGGCATATTATGTGATATTAAAAATAATGTGTTGAAGTTATATGTATCAATATTGATATAGAGATTATATCATTATGTTAGTAAATAATTTTCAGAACAGTAGGAAAATGTGACCTTTTTTATTTAAAAAAAAGCATATTCGACAGAAACCCAATGCTATATGTATTTGTGCCTGTGTGTGCCTGTGTGTGTGTGTGTGTGTGTGTGTGTGTGTGTGTGTGAATGTTTTGAAGAATCCTCTTGTTCTTTTTGATAATGAGTAATTCTGGTCAGAGAAGTGGATTTTTGAAAAAAGAGCATGAGAAACTCTGACTTCTTTTTCTCTTTTTGTTTTGGTTTTTATAGTATACTCATGCAAAATATTATTTATATTTAGTAACTTAGATATTTTAATGCCATGCGAGATCCCACATCAGTCACAACCTCTTGCCATCTCTCTATATCTCCCTTCTTATCTCTCAAATTATTATTTTTTACCCATTGTGCTATTGTTTAATAGTTTAGCTTCTCTGAAGCTTTGGAAACTGACACTTCACATACCCCATAAAGACTCAGCTAAAAGAAAGTCTCATACTATTTTAATACCAACTGTTAAGACACTAAGCCTCCTTCTGTGGGTAGAGGAAGAAGGGACTCCTCTTAGAAAGCTGTACCTTTAGTTCCATCCACATAGAGGTTCCACAGATGCTCTAGATAGAGGTGGAGTGACTTTAGTGTATATCCATCACTGCCAGGGATTTCTTCAAGGGCAAATGCTTATAAACCAAGTGTAGTATAAACCAAATGTTAATATTACTCTATTTAAAGCAAAGATAATGACTATCAATGAGAATGCTTCTGCTGGCAAATGACTAATTTTATGTGATATTAATCTGAACCTTCTTACTAACTGAAGTATAATTAATTTGTTTTATATTAAATATCTTTCAATCTGGTTTTGTATAATTTATTTTAGGTAAAAATCTTATTCTACTGTAATGGAAAAGAAAAATATTACTTCTGTTGAGATTTCATGATGGTGACAGCTGTGAAGTATTTTTCTTTAATAAGGCTTTCTAGAGAGAGTCATTGAAGTTGCTTATACTTTTCTGTTACTCTTCAGTCTGGTGTTAGAAAATGCTGACCATAGCAGTAGAAAACTATCTTTCAACAAATATGCAGTTCTTTAGAGAGTAAACAAAATAATATTTTGGAAATTAAAACTTTTATTGTTTTACCTTTTGCATATGAGACCCATACTGCTTTACTTTCAGAGGCATCCATGTGCCTCTAAGGAATTACTGGATGGTTATTAACTAGTTTGAGAGTGCAAAAATCAGAGTTTAAAACTTGGAATCTTCATAAACAAACTCTTGCAAGTTTGACCTTTGTAAAATTATACACAATTTTTTTCTTAAAAAATATATAGCCATTCCCCAAGGGACATTTAATTTTATTATAATCTAGAAAAATATTTATGATGGATTAGAAAACAGGATATAATGGATGGGAAATCTCTGCTAGAAAAGAGTACTAAATAACTCTTCAATATTTGTAGGTTGTGGGAAGGAGGAATGAGTTGGACTTAGGAGGTCATCCATGTCATTCTTTACTTTGCTTTTGGAACTAGAATCCTCCATGGCTCAATCTGTCTGATACTAACCACCTCAGTGAACACCAGCTGGCACTCTCCCTGAGAACAGACCACCCGTGTCTCAGCAGAGTCCAGCATGAGAATCAGATTCAACACGAGACTCACACAGCAACAAAGAGTAGAGGGAGGGCAGATCTGACCCCATCCTTCTTCTTAATCTTTGTGTAACTTTAAATGAGAATGTTTTTTTTTTTGTTTTTTTTTTTTTTGCGGTACGCCGGCCTCTCACTGTTGTGGCCTCTCCCGTTGCGGAGCACAGGCTCCGGACGCACAGGCTCAGTGGCCATGGTTCATGGGCCCAGCTGCTCCGCGGCATGTGGGATCTTCCCGGACCGGGGCACGAGCCCGTGCCCCCTGCATCGGCAGGCGGACTCTCAACCACTGCGCCACCAGGGAAGCCCGAGAATGTATTTTAAAGCTGAGAAAAGCTGAGATATTGTTAAATGATAAATGTACTCAGTCAGATGATTAAGTCATTTATAGAAATAAAGAAACTACCACATATCTGTGTAGGACTATTTAGAACATTTCTAATGCCACTGCTAAAATGATAAAAATATACTATTTTAAATGAATATGTGGTTTTACATGGACTTTTCTGTTTCTTTGTGTGTTTATTAAGTGAACCCTAAGTACAGCCTTGAGGACAAGAAAATTAAAATATTCTGATTTCAAGTAAATTTAGGAATTATACAACAAAAATGCATAGAAAATGTTTTATGAACAAAAATGATAATTGTATTGAATAATATGACATTAGATAAATTCATTTTAGAGAAAATCAATGATTATGTTCCCAAATATGTTTAAATTTATAGCTGCAGATCTTGCATTTCACACATAAAAATCAAAATCTTATAAAATTATACTGTTTTAATCTGTAATTTATAGGTGTAGTTTGGTGTATAATTTTGCTATCTGATTTTATAATCGAACATAATGGGAAAATACAGACTCTATAGCTAGGCTGACTGACTCTACCTCTATATAGTTGTGTGAACTTGATCATTAATTAACTTTTGTTCTTCACTTTCCTCACCTGTAAAATGGTAATAATAACAGTAGTCACTTCACTGGATTGTTTGGCAGACTAAAATTAGAAATTATTCTAAGTTAGGTAAAGTGATTAGAATAGTGCCTGGCACATTGAAGCATTATATGAGGCTTGACTTTTATTATCTTCAACCAGTAGGCAGCAGAAAGAATCCATAGCAAATATCAGATAATGCAAATTTCTGCAATGTTAATTTCAAAGTCAGATCTAGTTAAGTATTATCTTTCTCATTTCTGACCTTAGAAATATTCAACATTCCAATTCCATATGTAGAATCACCAGGCCAGTGCATAATTGTTCCAGTTTAAATTTTGCTCCTAAGTGATTTTAGCTCTTATTTTTGAAGCAGCTTATACAAAAATAACTTTAAAAATCACAAGCATTTCTGGTAAGCTGTGATACATGTTTTCCAGAATTTTTCTTGAATATATTACTTAGAGTCCTTCAAGAAGTTTATGAAATATTCCTAAGCATGTAGTGCTAATTAAAAGCTAATATGAAAGCATCTTTGGCTCAGGGACTTTACAAATTTCCATAGCAATGGGTAGAATCTGGAAACTGATAGTTATAAAGGCTTATCTAGGCCTGGGTCTCCCCAATAATCAACAAACTTATTTAAAAAACTTCCTGGTTATGGGAGTATGCTAATACTTTCCTTACCCTCAGCAGGCCTGCTATGTTTGTTTTGAATATATCATTATCTTGGTATTAAAAATTATCCTCCACTGAATGTTTCTACCACTGCTTAGGAAAAAGAAAGTATCTTATACTCCCCTTGTATCAACAAGGAAAGTAAGGTAACTTACAAAATCACAGTTTCTTAAAATCCTTCAGAAAGCTGAGGAGACAAAGAAACCTATATGAACAAAATCCAGTAATGAGAAGCCGTCCTAGGAGAGACCCAAAGCTTCTTTTAACCACAATGGAAGAGAAGAGAGCATCCATTAATGAGGGTAAGAAAAAGCAGAAGAAATTTTGAAGCACTTTTATAACTTAGCGGGGGCTAGCATGATGATTTAAAATCCCTGGGAGCACTGGCCACAAAAAGAATCTGCACTCAACCACCCTTTCCCTTTGGCCTTCATCAAGGCTCAGTGGAATACTGAGGCCAGAGCAAGAGCTAGGAGAAACTCTCCCCGTCCTGGGTACCCCATTCCTCAAGGCAGTGGCTTCCTAGAACAGGCTTAAGAACAGGGCAGCTCTTAGTGACCTCCTTAAGGCCCAGGTCCACTCCTACCAGCTGAAGGCAGGGTAGGAGTGAGAGAAAATTTTCTGCAGGAAAACTTCTGAATTTTGTGTGTCATGGAATACATGACAGAGGCCACTGTATCTGGGCTAGGAGCAGGATTGCTGAGAAAAATTCCCTGAGTTAGGAGCACGTGAGTTTTTGCTGAACTCTGTGGACAGAGAAGAAATGAGAAAAATCCTCTAGGTACTGGGGTCTTCACTGAATAATGAGGTGACTTGGTGGCTTGGCAAAGGGCAGGAGAGCTGCATGTTACAACACGAGGGGCAGGCATGAGAAGTGTGATGGCTGAGAATGCCACAGCAGAATTGAGGACCCCCAGGCACTCATACCAGTCCATACTTGTACAAACAGTTAAAAAATTATTCTACACTTGGACCTCTTTCTTACTTACTGCCATAAATTACACTTGAATTTTCACATCCTGACATGTAAGCTCTATAATCCTAGGGATCTCCTCCTTCACACCAGTTCCTTTTACACTGAGGTCATGCTGTGTGTCTTTCTGTTTCAAAAGTCCACACTTCTTACTGACTATCCATTTAAGTTCCATATGTTTTTAGCTGGCCTGCCAGTGCCAGGCCAGCTAGGGGGAAGGAGAAGAAAAACATGGCACCCACCAGTGCTTCCTTGCCTGGAGAAAATTCCATCAGATTTGTCGTATGCCCTAAAATTTGTAAAAAGAATCCACTTCTCATATGACCCAGGCACTTTTCAAACTGCTTCTCTGCACTATGACTTGAAACAAGTGAGCTTGTGCATGGGCCGTTCCAGAGTGGGGTATTGGTTTCCCACAGCCCTTCAACTCTTCCAGATGAAAGCCCTGCTGGTTTTCAGAGTCAGATGTTGTCCTGGTGCAGGTCCCCTGTGCTGAGGAGCAGGATGTGAGGCTAGTATAGCCTACTGTTCAGGGGGGACCTCACAGTGGTGACATCCCTCCCAGTTGCTACATTGTGGGTATGGGTTCTGACTAGACCTTGTCTCTTCCCCTCGTACCTGCCCCAATGTGTCCTTTTCTTTATTTCCTTAGTTGTAGAAAATCTGTTCTGCTAGTCTTCAGGTCATTCTCAGTGATAGTTGTTGTATATATAATTGTAATTTTGGTGTGTATGTGTAATTGTAATTTTACTCATGGTCATCCCATTCTGCCATCTTGACCCAAACATGATTTTCCTGTGCTCAATTTCATTGATTTCAACTCTTCATTGTTATTATTTCTTTTTTTCCTGCTTAATTTAGATTTAATTTGCCATTCTTTTTTTCTAGCTTCTAAGGTGGAAGCTTAAATGATTGATTTTAGGTCTTTCTTGATTTCTAGTATATGCAATCAATACTGTAAAATTTCCTCTAAGCACTGTTTTCACTGCATCCCACACATTTTGATAGGTTGTGCTTTCATTTTAATTTAGTACAAGTTGCCTGGCTGTCTTGGCCAGTAGATCATGAGACTCTTAATTTTCTTTGAATATTTAAAAGTTTCTCTTGAGATTTCTTGTTTCACCCATTTGTTATTTAAATGTGTGTTGTTAAATCTCCCAATGTTTTAGGATTTTCCAGTTATCCATTTCTAGTTTAATTTCATTTTTGTCTGAAAGCAGTAATTCTATGGTTTCTATTTGTTTAAAATGTTAAGGTATGTTTTATTGCTCAGTATTTGTCCTGTTTTGGTGAATGTTCCATGTGAACTTGAGAAGAATATGTGTGTTCTGTTGTTGGAGTGAAATAGTCTATAGATGTCAATTACATCCAGTTAATTGATTTTGTTGTTGAGTTCAGCTGTGTCGTTTCTGATTTTCTGCTTGCTGGATCTATCCATTTCTGCGGGAGGGATGTTGAGGTGTACAACTATGATAGTGGATTCATTTATTCTTTCTTGCAGTTCTAACAGTTTTTGCCTAACACACTTTATACTGTCTTTTTAGGCACACAGACTTTGATTGTTATGTCTTCTTAAATAATTGATCCCTTTATTGTTGTGTAATGTTCTCTTTATCCCTGATAACTTTCCTTGTATTGAAGTCTGCTCTGTCTAAAATTAGTATAGCCACTCCTGCTTTCTTTTTAATCTATGTGTGTCTTTATATTTAAAGGGGGTTTCTTGTAGACAATGTATGGTAGGGTCGTACCTTCTGATCTACTTTGATGCCTTCTTTTTATAAACTGGTTTATTAAGAACATTGCCATTCAAGTGATTATTGGTATTGTTGAACTATCATATTCATCACTGTTTTCTATTTCTTGCCTTGTATTTCCTACCTATTTTTCCTTTTGAAGTTTTAATTGAGAATTTTATGATTCTATTTTTTCTCCTTTCTTAGTATGTCGGTTATACTCCATTTTAACCTTTTTTTTTTTTTTTTAGTGCTTGTCCTAGAGTTTGCAATATATATTTACAACTATTCCAAGTCCATTTTCAAATAACACTATATTGCTTAATGGATAGTATGCCTAACATAATAACCCAGTAATCCTAATTCCTTCCCCCCATCCCTTTATCTTTGCTGGCCTTCATTTCACTTATATATAAGTATATGATGTATAATTATATATGTATATAAATGTATATCATTTTATATGTATATGTGTATATTATATATTAATAAGCACACAGAACTGAATACAGTATTATTTTGAACAAACTGTTATCTGTTAGGCCAATTAAGGAAAAAATATGTTTTTATTTTACTTTCACTTATTTCTTCTCCTATTATTTCTCTTTCCAATATTCCCAGTCACATATATTATACCTTTTGTGTCTAGATACTGTTTTTTCCAATCTTTGTTCTCTTCACTTTTAAGTTTTCAAAGATGCTATTGATGTATCGTTGTTAAATTAAAAGACAGATCCCAGTCTTGAAAACTCCCTACGTAGACAAAACCAGTTTATTCATACAAACAAAGCTTCATTTAGCTTATTCTGCTAGGCTAACTTGACCTGGGTCATTTCTTGTATGCCTCTGAAAATTATAAGCAAAACATAAACTGTTTCCCCAATTTGATATGAGGTAACCACTAAATAATTCCCTATCATTTAAGAAAATTTTGGTATTATAGCCAAACACTGTGAAGAATAAACAATCTCTGCCTTCTCACTATATAAACCACTTTATAACAATATACCCCTGAGTCTCATTCCATGTTTTGGCTTGAGTGCTTTGGTTCAGGAACTGTCTTTTTGGTGTGTGCAAAATCAACTTTTACTTAGTATTACTTCAGTGATTCATTGGTTTTACTTCAGCCATATCTAAACTTTTGATATCCTAGCTCAGACATTCTTACCTCAGCTGTGTCCAGTCTACTAATGACTCATGAGAGTCATTCTTTATTTCTGCTTATAGTATTTTTTATCTCTTGATTTCCTTTCTGGCTTTTTCTTAAGATTCCCATCTTTCTGCTTACAGTGCCTTTCTCTTCTTGAATGTCGTCTCCTTTATCTGTTAGACCTCTTAGCAGATTAATCTTAGTTGTTTCAGATTCTCAGTCTGATAATCCCAACATCCCTGCCATGTCTGATTCTGATGTTTCCTCAGCCTCTTCAAACTGTAATTGCTGCCTTTGATACGCCTTGTAATTTTTCCCTTGATAGCCAGACATGATGCACTGGGTAAAAGCAGTTGCTGTAAATAGGCCGTTAGTAATGTGATGGTGGGGTGTGGGGGGGAGGGGAAGTTTTCATAATTCTATGAATAGGTCTCAGTCTTTTCATGAGCCTATCCCTCTAGACTGTGAATTGCATATATACTTCTCTTTCTCCCTTCCTTTTGTGAGACAGGATGACTAGTATGGTCTGAAGTTTGGTGTTTCCCTTCCAGCAAGTCAGTCAGGTTCAAAACGTAAGGATATGGTTAAATAGTTTCACCTGTGCACAGGCCTTTTTAAGGAGAACAGCGTGCTCAGGTGTATTTCAAAATAGTTCCTTTTTCTCTCTCCCTGCTGGAAGCTCCAGAGTCTTTTACTCCGGTATTTACTGTGAGAAGTTTGTTGAGCTCCTGGAGGTGAAGCTCACAGTTGCATGGAGGGGCCCACCTATGACTGTGTCCCTTGAAGTTTTTAATTCTTGGACTTCTCTGCTCTGAGCCTCCAGCAATTTGTTAATTAAAGTTCAGCTTTTTTTTTTTTTTTTTTTAAACTCTGGGACCGGTTCTGGTGGAGTTTCAGCTCATGAGTTTCTGCTCCAGTAAGTTGTGTTTCTTTTTGTCTGCTGATCTGTCTCTCCAATTTTGGGTTCATTTGTTTGCTCTGTGATCTTACTTTTCTTTAAAAAATTTGTTGGTTTTTTAGTTTGTTCAGCCTTTTACTTGTTGTTAGAACAGAGTTACAACTTCCAGTCTCCTTACAAGCAGATTCAAGATACATGGGAAAATTTTGTTTTAGACATTTAATAGATTACTTTTTATTTTGTCTTTAGTATGGGATATTTAATATTTCAAAAGATAAAGATGATAATGTGGTTTATCCTTCCTATAAAGAACTGAGATTTCTCCATTAGAAATGTACATGTGCTTTAATATAAATTTTTCAGCCTGTGTGAATTATATGCTTTATTTAAAATATTTTAAATAATATTTGATTTTACTAAACTTTTAAGATTGTATTCATTAAATATTTTCTTGGACCTGTTCTGAGCAGAAACTGTTACTAGTGCCGGTTAAACTATAGTTTGAAGACAAAATGGCCTGTCTTCATGGAGCTTCCAGTGAGATTTTTATTTAAATAATTTATTTTTATTTAAAATTTCCAATTTGTCCTTATTTCTTTGCTTAAAATTGCTACCTTTTTTATTTATTTCAAATATGTTTCTTTACCACAGAGAGCATAGTTTTATAATAGGTGCCTTAAAATCCTTATCTGATAATTTTATCATCTGAGTCATCCCAGAATGAAAGTCTCTCAGTTGCCTTTTTCCTTGAGAATGACTCGTATTTTCTTCAGTTTTGGTATGTTAAGTATTTTTTTAAATTATTATTATTATTATTATTTCCTGGATGTTGTGAGTTATGTAGACTCTGGATTTTGTTATAATTATCTGGAGAATGTTGATGATTTACTTCTGTAGGAGATGGAGTTTATTTTGTTTAGACTGCCAGTTGTGTCTTACTTTTTGCTGCAATGGCTCAAATTTCAGTTGTTTTCTCAAAACCTTGGTCATGCTGATTTTGGCCTATCTCATTTGAACCTGTGAGATTCAGGGGTTAGGCTGAGATTTTTCAGGTGGTTCAAATGTCAGCTGAGTGCTCACAATTGTTGCTATGCTGATTTGGGTTTATGCAAAGCACCTGTGGTTCACTCACTAGGCTGGGAGTTTTATGGGCTTCTACACAGAAATGCTGGCTTCCCCTCCTCTAGGATTTTCTCCCATACTCTGGCCTAAGTCACTTTCTTCCTTTATTCCCTAGCCAGAAATATCCAAGTTTTCTGTAAAGCTTTAGCTGCACGTGCTACATACCACTGTGCAAGTGGTGTCTCCCCTTGGTGCAAAACCATGAAAGAAGAAACAAAGATAAAACCAGGACAGTCACCTGCAACTGGGTTGCTTCTCCATGTTTTGGCTCATTTCCATCACTTATCTGCTCTTGTTTACCTTCCAGGGTCCTCAAGTAGTGTTTGTTTGTTTTCTTTTGTAATGTATCCAAATTTACTGTTGTAATCAGTGAGATGGATGGGTGCTAAGGGCTTAGATCTCAGAGGCAGAATGGGGACTCCCATACGGCTTGCTTTTTTTTTTTGCGGTACGCAGGCCTCTCACTGTTGTGGCCTCTCCCGTTGCGGAGCACAGGCTCCGGACGCGCAGGCTCAGCGGCCATGGCTCACGGGCCCAGCCGCTCCGCGGCACGTGGGATCCTCCCGGACCTGGGCACGAACCCGTGTCCCCTGCATCGGCAGGCAGACTCTCAACCACTGTGCCACCAGGGAAGCCCTAGCTTGCATTTTTATTAAGTACATATTTCCCTTCGACAGTAAGACATTGAAGGAGTGTCCACCCACATTTTGAAAAGTAGTTTGTTTGTAGCATTTCTGAAGGTGTGTCTGATGAGTCCGTGAATGGTATAAGCTTCTGAACCAGTATTGAATTCAGCACTAAACTGAACCCACATGGTAATTAATTGGCACCAATTAGGTAAACGTGCCTTATGGCTGCCCAGCTGCTTGGCAAGAAAGTAAGATTGAGAAATCAACTTTCATCTTTGCTATTTAAAATCACCCATATCTATTATTTTTGAATTTGAGCAGCTGCTATCTCTTCTGAAAATTGAACAAACACATCTGTCTTAGTAAGCTCCTAGATTTAAACGACAAAAAGCTTTCTGTTAAAGTAAACATTTAAACACAAATTGAATCCTATTGCTGCTACAGCTCTATCAGGTACTCACATGCAACTTATGTTTTAACTGGAAAATAATTTCACTCAAATTATACACACTTTTATTCTTTAGTAACTTATTATTAAGAGGTGGCAAAAGATAATACAATTATCTATTAGATGAGTGCTTAATCTTTTTGTGGTAACTGCCATAGTCAAATCCAAATTAATGATTAGATTTCCAAGTAAATTTTTTATCTTCTTGCTGCTGGCAGTCAGTCTGGCATCCTGTATATGGACCCCGTTAAACATTTTGAGCCAGCAAAATATTTTAAAACACACAGCAGTAAAACTTACTATTGATTGAATTATTCATATTATATTCCCGAGATGAAGATGGGGAGAAAATCATGGCATCAATAAATACAGGATACAATTCTATTTTAGTAATCCTCTGAAGATCATCCTGCAAGCCTGTAACAATTTTATTATTAATTCTCTTTATTTGTATGTTATATCCCTGTGTTGGGTAAGTGGGAATGTAATAGATTTTAATTTAATTCTATAATACCACATTGGCTTCTCCATTTTTCTCATTCTGAGAACTTTATTTTTGTTATAGTTTCTGGAAGCTCATGGTCCTAAATTGAATACATTATGTATAAAAGTTTTTATAATTGCTAGAATCAAAATGGCATTTGCCATTTTATAAATTACCTAGAATATAATAAAGAAATAGAGAAATTGTCTTTTTTTCTATGAAAATGACACCATTTTCATAAAAGAAACCTCAAAAATAGATTTAATAGTTACATAACTATTGAGAATAAGTGAGATGTTTCTAATTTTTGACCTTTTGATGAATTCTTTTCTTCCAAAAATATCACTGTTATAAAGAAAATAAATAGTATTAAGAGCAAAGTATTTTTATGTAGAAAAATAACTAGGTCTCTAGGCTCCTGTATGAGGTTGCTAGGGCTGATGTAACAGAGTTCTACAAACTGAGCCTCTTAAACAACAAATTTATTGCCTCAGAGTTGAGGAGACTAGAAATCAGGGATCAAGGTGTCAGCCTGGTTGGTCCCTTCTGAGATCTGTGAGGGACACTCTGTTACTTGCCTCTCTCCTAGCTTCTGGTGGTTTCCTGATGATCACTGTCAGTCCTTGGCATATTTTTCTGCCTAAGAAAAATCTTCATCTTCACATGGCATTCTCCCTTTGTGTGTCTGTGTCCAAATTTCCTTTTCTTATAAGGACACCAGTCATATTGGATTAGTGCACTCACTAATGACCTCATTTAAACTTGATGATCCCAATGGAGACCTGTCTCCAGTAAGGTCACATTCTGAGGTACTAGGCGTTTGGACTCCAACATATCTTTTCTGAGGAGAAAAAATTCGACGCATAATATCATCCAAAATCAGCAAATATGTGAGCTAGAGATTAATTAATCATTCCCTTGTTTTTGCATATTTAGGTAATTTCCAAGAATACAACAACCCATTTCTGTTTGTTTCTCTTTATTCAATTCCTACTTGTTTTAGGGAAAAGAAATACACTGCTGGAAATTTAATAAAGCAAATTATTTAATTCTATAAGGGCTTGTTTTAATATAACAATAACTCATCTATTTTCTCTTTCATTCAAGTAAATATTTTTGAGTACTCTGGGAAAACAGACTTTCATTTCATTAGAAGAATTCAAAAGTTTCTGCCCTCTGATGGGTTGGGTGTCTCTGGACTTTACTTGTGCAAATTAAGAAGTTGTTATCTAAGCATAGGAAAAAAAATCTTGAATTTTCTAATTGTTTCACTTCTCCAAGAAAATTTTCTCTTTTATTAATGCGATGAAAAGCCTACACCACAGGGCCAGAAACTCTGAAGTTCCTAATTGTGATCTGAGTCAACAACTGTCATTACTCTTATTGTTACAGATAATAACATATTAACGCCAGACTTGAAGCCCTTGAGTTCAGTGCTATTTGCCTGCATTTTAAGTCTTGGTGTCTAAGAGCCTCATGTCTAGAAAGCCCAAACTCATTAAAGAAGTGCAGATTTTGTAGTGTTGAACATATATCAAAGGCTTTAGGAACCATGCGTGTAAATGACAGACACAAACTGGCATAGTAAACACATTGGGAACTGAATTAAGACTTAAGTCACCACACACACAAAGGGAAGCAGAACTTACAGCCCGAAACTAACTTTGAATATGTGCTGATGAAACATAAGTAAAAGTCTATCTAGTATAGAATTCACATTATCCAGAATATAATGCAGATGATTTGACATACAAGCAATTAGAATTATAGAACACATTCTTGGGGGAAAAAAAAACAATGAACATATGCCAATACTCAGTTGTTCCAATGTTGGAACTATTAGACAAAGACTTTAGATCAGCTATTATAACTAAGCTCTATGAGGTAAAGGAAAACAAATCTCAAATAAATACATAAAATAAACTTCTCAACAATTACATTTTATTATTCTAAATACTGATACTTCAGTTAATAAGCAGAATTCCTCAAACAAGATAAGAGAAAAAGACATCACTATTTTGCCTACCAAAGTAAAGAATATTCATAAAAGACCAGAAAACCTATTTTAATAACATAAAATTGTCATCAAAACAAAGATAAAGGCAGTATTATACAATCAAAAAATGGAACTCATATATAAGACACGTGTACGAGTCTCAAAACATGGAGTAGAATATTTTGGCATCCAATTAATAAAATAAAATCGCAAAAAATAAGTCTAAAAGATCTCAACAAGACTGGCAAATCCTTGATTTAGTTGACATTTTTAGAACAATGTATTCACTAACTGGAGAAACCCATTTTTTCCAAAGTTCCCATTATATAGTCACCAAGAGAGACCACATGCTTGGCCATAAAATAGGTCTCCATAAACTTAAAATAATTGAAAATATACAATGTTTTGTGATCATAACGAAATTAAATTCGAAATCAACAACAAGAAAAATCCTAATATCTTGAAAGTAAACAATATATCTTTAAACAATCCATGGGCCAAAGATGAAATCAAAAGTGATAGTAGAAAATGTTTTGAAGTGAATGGACAAAAATTATATCAGTACTCATGGGATATAGGCAAAGCAATTCATAGTTTATGTACTACCTTTAGTGCTTCTAAATCCAGGGACCTAAGGATTTACATTTCAAAGCCTGGAAAGAAAAGCAAAGTGAAGCCAAATAACTGGAAGGAAGGAAATAATAAAGAGCAGAAATCAATGAAACAAAAAAGCAGCTGCCTGATAGAGAAGTTTAACCAAGACAAGAGCCAATTCTCTGAAAAGATCAACCAAATTTACACATCCTTAAAATAACCTGACCAAACAGTAAAAGAAAAGAACAAAAATCAATAATATCATACATAAAAATGCAGGGTTATCTCAACAGAGAATGAGTGCAGTAACATTGTGAAAATGGTTTTGACCTCAGGGGCTGGACCATGCTGTAAGAATCAATGCTATACAGGAATCAGCTATCAGTTCAATGTATTTATTTCTTCCAGTGAAAGCCAGATGTCTTTTCGTTCTGAATGTTTTAACATCCTTCTCTCTTTCACATGTCTAGGTATAGATTATTTTAGTCTGTTTAAAATTTGAGTGGGGGCTTTTCCTGGAATTTTAGGATTATTTTCTTTTTACCAGCTAATTAAATCCTTAGTCACTAGTCTTTCAAATATTGTCTTTCACTTATATTCTCCATTATTTCCTTTTGAAATTCTAATTAGGCAATTGTTAGACCTCCTCAATATCTTCTAATTTATATTTCATCTTTTCCACCCTAAATTCTGTGTAACATTTTATATAATGTCTTCATATCTACCTTTCAGTCTTTAGCTATGCACATTTTGCTCTTTCAACTAGACACCAAAATTCTAATTTTAATTATTAAATTTTTATTTACAGATACTTTCTTTGTCCCTCAGATCTCACTTATCTATTTTAATAGTCTATCTCTACTCACACAGTCAAGATATTCTATCTTTTAAAATATTTAAAAACCCTTTTATGACTTTCTATATATAGTTTTTACAAACCTGAGGCTATGATTTATTGATTTTGCTGATTAGTAATTATTATAGTTTATATTTTTGTGTAGTGATTTGTTATTGCTTGTTCATGTTCATTAAATTTTATCTTTGGTGCTTTTTTAAGTCCTGATTTTAAAAATCGTCTCCCCTGAGAATATTTGAATTTGCTTCTTCCAGTTTTGTAGACACTATTATCCTATTATGTTTAGATGGTATTCCAACTTGGGATTTTTAAGACCAATGGATAATGTAAATTCAGGCCCCAATCTTTGTATGTGTGAAATTGGGGTTACAAATCCTCCTGGCAAATGTTTATTCTTTCTTCCTCTAGAGTTACGGCCAAGGACAAAAGAGGCCATTATCTTCATTTTCTCCTTTGCTGGGACAGATTTTTGTTTGTTTGTTTGGGATTTTTGGTTTTTTTAGTTTTACTTCTACCCTGAAGTGACTCACCAAGTGTGTTACCTCTTGGGATTATTAACTTTTTGCAGAGTTCTGTAATCTATTATACAACTCTAGTGTCTTTATAGATTAAAGAACTCTAGTGTCTATCACTCTAGTGTCTGGTGTGCAACCACATTTTCTGTGGCTTCTTCATTTTTTTATTTCTTTTTTTTTTTTTAAGGAAGAATTGGGAGACTGCCAACTTGGTCCACTTTATCTTTTTCCTTTTTATTTTATCCAGCATTTTTAAGTGTGATAAAAACATTTTTGAGCATTTAGTTTGTCATCTTGCTCATTACAGAAACTATCATTTTAAATCAACATTTATTATGGGATTGGGAGGGTTTATTGTTATTTTTTCCTCTACAGACTGAGTCAATATATTTATGTTTGCATATTATTTTACAGCTCTCAACTGTCCAATTTAAATGGTTTGTTAGTTTAAAATATGACTAATAGATTTGTATAATTTTACTTTTGCCTTTAAAATGTTAACACCTACTTAGAAATATTATCCACATTAAAGCAGGATATAAACTTTTGGAATGCCTCATCTCGCCACTATTAATGTCCACTCATTTAATTACCTCTGAGACCCATCAAAAGCTAGGTTGCATCCAAATCCCTAATAAAAAGAGGAAAAGGGGGAAAAGTCTTAAATCTTGTTCTCAAAGTCCACCTCCTCAATTTGGGATGATTCGCTGTCCATTCATGCACTCCACAGACGCAGGGCACATCAAGTGGACCGTGGAGCTTTAATCCGCTGCCTCCGAGGCTGCACAGAGAGATTTCCCTGTCTCTGCTCTGCTCTCACAGCTCCCGGGTCTCAGCCTTGGACCTGGCCCCGCCTCTGCGCGTAGGTCGCCGGAGGGCGTCCGTTCTTCGCTCAGACAGGACGGGTTTAAAGGAGCCGCTGATTCGGGGGCTCTGGCTCACTCAGGCAGAGGGGAGGGAGGGGCGCGCAGTGTGGGGCGGGCCTGCGGCGGCAGAGGCCGGCGTGACGTTGCACTAGACCGAGGCGCTCCGTGCGCTTTCCCAGGGAAGCCGTCCCTGGGTCCCGGGACCCCGGCAGTGGCGGGCTGCACAGGCTCCCTGGAAGGCGGGGTGGACAGTGACCTGCGCTCGCACACAGGCCTTGTGGCGGCGGCAGCAGCAGCCCCAGCGTCCCACGCCCGTCTCCGGGGTCCGCGCCTTTAGTCGCGGCTCGCGCCCATCTCTGGTGCTTCTTTAAGCAGCTCTCTTAATGCCCTCTCCTCGCGCACCAGGAAACAAAAGGGAAGAAAAAGTTTCTTGCCTCTTAGGCAGCTCCAGACTTTTTCCCCGGACTCCCTCCGGGCTAGCCGTGGTGCACTAACCCCTTCAGGTTCTCTTCCTGCCGCCAGCCCCAGTCCTCTCCCTGCGCTCCGACTGAAACCCGATACCTGAGCCTCAGCTCCCAGCCCCGCCCGCCCCGGCGGCCGAGCAGACAAGCCTCTCGGGCTGGTGTGTGCCTGAGGGCACCGATCCTCTGTGCCGGAGTCTCTCTGCTTTGCCCTCCACACCCCTGTTGCTGTGCTCTCCTCCGAAGCTTTCCCCCTCCGCCACCTGCAGTCTCCGTCCGCGAAGGGGCTTCTAGTGTGTGGAAACCTTTCCTCCTTCACGGCTCCCTCCCACTGGTGCAGGTCCCGTCCCTATCCTTTTGTCTCTGTTTATTCTTTTTTCTTTTGTCCTACCCAGGTATGTGAGGAGTTTCTTGCCTTTTGGGGGGTCTGAGGTCTTCTGTCAGCGTTCAGTAGGTGTTCTGTAGGAGTTGTTCCACGTGTAGATGAATTTGTGATGTATCTGTGGGGAGGAAGGTGATCTCCGTGTCTTACTCTTCCGCCATCTTCCTCCGGGTCTCCAGCATTTTATTGTTTGTAGAATTTTTGATGATGGCCATTCTGACTGGTGTAAGGTGATAAATCACTGTAGCTTTGATTTGCATTTCTCTAATAATTAGTGACATTGAGCATCTTTTCATGTGCCTCTTGGCCATTTGTATGTCTTCTTTAGAGAAATGTCTATTTAGATCTTCTGCCCATTTTTGATTGGGTCTTTGTTTTTTAATATTGAGCTGCATGAGCTGTTTCTGTGTTTTGGAGATTAATCACTTATTTATCACTTTGTTTGCAAATATTTTCTCCCATTTTGTGAGTTGTATTTTCATTTTGTTTATTGCTTCCTTTGCTATGCAAAAGCTTTTAAGTTTAATTAGGTCCCATTTGTTTCATTTTGTTTTTATTTTCGTTACTCTGGGAGGTGGATCAAAAAAGATCTTGCTACAATTTATGTCATAGAGTGTTCTTCCTATGTTTTCCTCTTAGAGTTGTATACTGTCCAACCTTACACTGAGGTCTTTAATCCATTTTGAGTTTATTTTTGTGAATCGTGTTAAAGAATGTTCTAATTTCATTATTTTACATGTAGCTGTCCAGTTTTCCCAGCACCACTTATTGAAGAGACTGTCTTCTCTCTATTACATATTCTTGCCTCCTTTGTCATAGATTAGGTGACCATAGGTGTGTGGGTTTACCTCTGGGCTTTCTATTCTGTTCCATTGATCTATATTTCTGTTTTTGTATCAATACCATACTGTTTTGATTACTGTAGCTTTATAGTATAGTTTGAAGTCAGGGAGCCTTATTCCTCCAGCTCCATTTTTCTTTTTCAAGATTGCTTTGGCTATTCGGGGTCTTTTGTGTTCCCATACAAACTGTAAAATTTTTTGTTCTAATTCTTTGAAGAATGCCAGTGGTAGTTTGATAAGGATTGTGTTGAATCTGTAGATTGCTTTGGGTAGTATAGTCATTTTCACAATGATGATTCTTTCAATCCAAGTATATGGTATATCTCTCCATCTGTGTCATCTTTGATTTCTTTCATCAGTATCTTATAGCTTTCTGAGTACAGGTCTTTTGCCTCCTTCGGTAGATTTATTCCCAGGTATTTTATTCTTTTTGATGCAATGGTAAATGGGATTGTTTCCTTGATTTCTCTTTCTGATCTTTTGTTGTTAGTGTATAGGAATGCAAGAGATTTCTGTATGTTAATTTTTATTGTGCAACTTAACCAAATTCACTGATGAGTTCTAGTAGTTTTCTGGTAGCATCTGTTGGGTTTTCTATGTATAGCATCATGTCACTGGAAACAGGGACAGATTTACTTCTTCTTTTCCAATTTGGACTCCTCTTACTTCTACTTCTTTTCCTTTTCTTACTGCCATGGCTAGAACTTCTAAAACTATGTTGAATAATAGTGGCAAGAGTGAATATCCTTGTCTTATTCCTGATTTTAGAGGAAATGCTTTCAGTTTTTCAACATTGAGAATGAGGTTTGCTGTGGCTCTGTTGTATATGGCCTTTATTATGTTTAGATAGGTTCCCTCTATGCCCACTTCCTGGATAGTTTTCATCATAAATGGGTGTTGAATTTTTTCAAAAGCTTTTTCTTCATCTGTTTAGATGATCATATGGTTTTTATTCTTCAATTTGTTAATATGGTGTATCATATTGATTGGTTTGCATATATTGAAGATTCCTTACATCCCTGGGATAAATCCCACTTGATTATGGTGTATGATCCTTTTAATGTGTTGTTGGATTCTGTTAGCTGGTATTTTGTTGTGGATTTTTGCATCTATGTTCATCAGTGATATTGGCCTATAATTTTCTTTTTTTGTGGTATCTTTTTCTGGTTTTGCTGTCAGGGTAATCATGGCCTCATAGAACGAGCTTGGGAGTGTTTGTTCTTCTGCAGTTTTGTGGAAGCGTTTCAGAAGGATAGGTTTTAATTCTTCTCTAAATGTTTGATAGATTTTTGCCTGTGAAGCCATCTGGTCCATCCAGATTTCGTTTGTTGGAAGATTTTTAATCCCAGCTTCAATTTCAGTACTTGTGATTGTTTTGTTCATATTTTCTATTTCTTCCTGATTCAGTCTTGGAAGTTTGTACCTTTTGAAGAATTTGTCCATTTCTTCTAGGTTGTCCATTTTATTGGCATAGAATTGCTTGTAGTAGTCTCTTATGATCCTTTGTATTTCTGTGGTGTCAGTTGTAACTTCTTTTTCATTTCTAATTTTACTGATTTGAGTCCTTCCCTTGTTTTCTTGATGAGTCTGGCTAAATGTTTATCAATTGTGTTTATCTTCTCAAAGAACCAGCTTTTAGTTTCATTGATCTTTGCTATTGTTTTCTTTGTTTCTATTTCATCTATTTCTGCTCTGATCTTTATGATTTCTGTCATTCTACTAACTTTAGTTTTGTTTGTTCTTCTATCTCTAATTGCTTTAGGTGTAAGGTTAGGTTGTTTATTTGCGATTTTTCTTGTTTCCTGGAGTAAGCATTTCTTGCTATAAACTTCCCTCTTTGAAATGCCTTTGCTGCATCCCATGGGTTTGGGATTGTCATGTTTTTGTTGTCATTTGTTTCCAGGTATTTTTTGATTTCCTCTTTGATTTCTTCAGTGACCCATTGGTTGTTTACATATTTTTCCTGTAATTTATTTCTAATCTCATAGCATTGTGGTCAGAAAAGATGCTTGATATTATTTCAGTTTTCTTAAATTTACCAAGGCTCGCTTTATGGCCCAAGATGTGATCTATACTGGAGAATGTTCCCGGCGCACTTGAGAAGAATATGTATTTTGCTGCTTTTGGATGGAATCTCCTATTGGTATCAATTAATTCAACGTGGTCTTAGCTTATTTTATAATAGAAAATATAGTCCTATTCATTTCCAAATGACATCCTCCATGTTTTGCCCATTTAAGAATAGAGAAGTGATGTCTGTTTAATTAGCAAAAGAGAAGGTTATTCATTTTACTTCTAAAATTATTGGCAAGGGAAGGAGTAATCAGGCCATTATTAATACCTTCAGATATTCATTTCATGTCTTTTTGAATTGTTACTTTAAAATATTAGCCCATAAAATATTATCCCTTTAGGCTCTAGCTAGTTAAATTCCACTTTATATTTTGATTTTGATTTCTTAGGTCATTTTTAGTCACTGAAAAATAATTTACATTTTATATTTAGGAAACCATTTTTATTGAAATATAACATGCACCCAGAAACAGAAATAAAATATATGTGTACAACTTAATGAATTTTCACAAAATTATCATGCAGTTAATTAGCTCACAGATAAATGAACAGTACCCCACAAATATCTTGGAAGCATCCTTCTTCCCATTTATTGTCAGTACCCCCAAAAGTAATATACTACCCTAAATTTTATTATAAAATCTTAGTTTTCTCTGCATTTGAAGTTTTTATAAATGGAGTAATAATTTTGGACACTTCTGTCTTTGAGTTCTTTGATTCTATATTATTTGTTAGATTCATTTTGTTTTTGTAGTTATAGCTTGTTGGTTTTCAATTATATATAGTGTACAGTGCTACACATATACAACCGTTTGTTTATCTCTTCTACTATTGGTGAGAATTTGTGGTTTTGTTCTTAGGTTATTATGAATAGTGTTGCTATGATCATTCTTAAACACAGTGTGTGGTGAAAATATACAGTTGACCCTTGAACAATGCAGGGGTTGCGGCACTGACACTCCACATACTTGAAAATTGCATATAAATTTTTACTCTCTCAAAACTTAACTACTCATAGCCTCCTGTTGACTGAGAGCCTTATCGATAACATAAACAGTCAATACATATTTTGAATGTTATATATATATATTATATGCTGTATTCTTACAATAAAGTAAGCTACAGAAAATAGTTATTAAGAAACTTAAAAGAAAGAGAAAATACATTTACAGTACTGTACTGTATTTATCAATACCATAAGTCTACTTTGTTTACAACATGAGTTGTCTGTTGGTACCTACAATAATTTTGTCTCATATGATACAAATACTATAGATGTTTTACGATTACTAACACTAGACATCAAAAATGAAAATAAAATACGGAAAAGAAATTATTGTTTAATTTACAGTATAACAATTTATGCATTGATAACAAAGAAACAGAAATATGAGTGCTTTATGGCAGCCTAGTGTAATCGATGCAATTGCTTCATGGTAGCCTAGCCTCCACATTAATGAATGAATCATTATAACATGTTTATGGCATACAGTATTACAGTCATATTTATAATACAGTATTGGAAACATTGTTACATTTTATTAAAAAAACTAGTGATTATACGCTGACACGTAGTATCTTCAATTAAGAGAGAGAAGTGAATTGTATGTTAATGTAATTATTTAAAAACAAGTTTATAAAACAGAAAACACACTGTTAATTTTATATTAAATATCGCTCATCTTATATCAATGTAAGGATAGAATAGTGTTTACATATATTTTATGCTTTCATAACATACATTTTTCTTAGTTTTTTAACTATTTCTAGGCTATGCAGTTTATCTGCAAGTTTTTCAAATTGTTGCAAATCTCCACAAAGTTTTTCAATTCATTTATTAGAAGAAAGTCCATGTGTAAGTGGGCCTGTGCAGTTCAAACCTATGTTGTTCAAGGATCAACTCTATGCACATTTCTGTTAGAAACGTATCTAGAATCAGGGAACATATAAATGCATCTCAGTTAGAAATAGACATAGAAGAGTAATTGCTGAGTCATAGAATGTAAGTATATTGAACTTTAGTTAATACTGATAAAGAATTTTCCAAAGAGTGTATTACCAATTTTCATGCACTACTGCAGTGGCAAAGTGGTCTGTATGTTCAATAGCCTCATCACTACATGTCTGTCATTCTTTTTAGCTCTTTTGATGAGTGTAATCAATTTTCATTTTTCATTTTCCTAACAACTAATAAAATAGAAAAAATAGGTATATACATACATATACATGCCTTTTGAGTATCCTCATTTTTGGAGGCATTTTCTTTTGGGTTGCCACCATATTGATAAGTGTTTTCTATATATTCTGTATTTGAGTGTCAGGTGAGGTATGATAATTCCAGATATCTGCTTCAACTCTGTGGCTTGAATTTTCACTTATATAAAGATGACTTTTGATAATCAAAGTTCCTAATTTTATGTGAACTGATTTATAAACGGTCTCCTTTATGTGTCTTGTTTGTTTTTTTCTTTAAATACCTACCCAAGTTTGTAAAAATAGTTTCCTATGATTACTTCTGAAAGCATTGGTATTTTGCCTCTCATATATGTATAAAATTTATTTGGAATGAATTTTTGAATATGAGGTGAGATAGGAAGTAAGGATCTATATTTTCTATGTGCATAAAAAATAGTTACTATTTTTGCAAAGACCCTATTTTCTCAAAATGGTGTCCAATTTTTTATAAATCAAGTTATCTGTGAGTCTGTTTCTGGACTCTGGATTTGGTTCTGCTGGTCTGTATATCTATACTTGTGTTGATAGCATACTAAAATTAGTTTTCTCGTAATCTTGGTAAATGATAATGTATATCATCTGGCAGTTTTTAATTTTCTCAAGAATCCCTTTCTATTTTCTTTTTTCATTTTAATATAAATTAAAATAATTTTGTCCATTGATACTCACACTTACCACATAACCACGGGAAAATCTGGTGGAATTTTGTTTGGAACTGTGTTGATGAATATGGGGAAATTATTATCTTTAAAATATTGAATCTTCAAACTGAACATTCATTTATTTAGAACTTTAATAAATTCAAATAATTTTCTGTAGATTTTAGAATAAAGTATTTGTATAATGTTACTCTATTTCTAGGCATTTGCAGGGTTTTGATGTTATTATAAATGGAAATCATTTAAATTGATTTACTAGTTGCTCTTTTGTACCATTATGACTGATTTTGATTATTGATATTGTATCCAGTGACCTTACTAAATTATTTTTTTAAGCCAAGTTTTATTTTATATTGGAGTATAGTTGATTAACAATGTTGTGTTAGTTTCAGGTGTACAGCAAAGTGATTCAGTTATACATGTATCTATTCTTTTTCAAATTTTTTTCCCATTTAGCATATTAGAGAATATTGGGCAGCTTCCTGTGCTATACAATAGGTCCAGGTTGGTTATCTATTTTAAATACAGTAGCATGTATATGTAAATCCCAAACTCCCATTTTATCCCCTGCCCCCATCTTTCCCCTTTGGTAACCATAAGTTTCTTTTCTGAGTCTATGAGTCTGTTCCTGTTTTGTGAATGTTCCTTTGTATCACTGTTTTTTAGATTCCACATATAAACAATATCATATGATATTCATCTTTCTCTGTCTGACTTCACTTAGTATGATAATCTCTAGGTCCATCCATGTTGCTGCAAATGGCATTATTTTATTCATTTTTATGGCTGATATTCCACTGTGTGTGTATACCACCTCTTCTTTATCCATTCATCTGTCAAAGGACATTCAGGTTGCTTCCATTTCTTGGCTATTGTAAACAGCACTGCAGTGAATATTGGGGTACATGAATTCTTTTTTTTTTTTTTTTGTGGTATGTGGGCCTCTCACTGTTGTGGCCTCTCCCATCACGGAGCACAGGCTCTGGACGTGCAGGCTCAGCGGCCATGGCCCACGGGCCCAGCCGCTCCACGGCACATGGTACCCTCCCAGACCGGGGCACAAACCCGTGTCCCTTGTATCGGCAGGCGGACTCTCAACCACTGCGCCACCAGGGAATACCCATGAATTCTTTTGAACCATGGTTTTCTCCAGATATATGCCCTGGAGTGAAATTGCTGGATCATATGGTAGCTCTATTTTTAGCTTTTTAATAAACCTCCATACTATTCTCCATAGTGGCTGTACCAATTTACATTTCCTCTCCAATTTCTTAAGTGATCTATTGGTTGTTTAGAAGCATATTGTCTAGCTTCCACGCGTTTGTGTTTTTTACAGTTGATTTCTAATCTCATAGCATTGTGGTCAGAAAAGATGCTTGATATTATTTCAATTTTCTTAAATTTACCAAGGCTTACTTTGTGGCCCAAGATGTGATCTATCCTGGAGAATGTTCCAGGTGCACTTGAGAAATATGTATTCTGCTGCTTTTGGATGGAATGCTCTATAAATATCAGTTGAGCTCATCTGGCCTAGTGTGTCATTTAAGGCCTGTGTTTCCTTACTGATTTTCTGTCTGTATGACCTGGCCATTCATGAAAGTGGGGTGTTAAAGTCCCACACAATTATTGTGTTACTGTTGATTTCTCCTTTTATGGCTGTTAGTGTTTGCCTTATATATTGAGTTGCTTTTATGTTGGGTGCATATATATTTACAATTGTTATATCTTCTTCTTGGATTGATCCCTTGATCATTATGTAGTGTCCTTCTCTGTTTCTTGTAACGGTCTTTATTTTTAAGTCTATTTTGTTTGATATGAGTATTGCTACTCCAGCTCTCTTTTGATTCCCATTTGCATGGAATACCTTTTTCCATCCCCTCACTTTCAGTCTGTATGTGTCCCTAGGTCTGAAGTGGTTCTCTTGTAGACAGCATGTATATGGGTCTTGCTTTTGTATCCATTCAGCCTGTCTGTGTCTTTTGGTTGGAGCATTCAACCCATTTACGTTTAAGGTAATTATCGATATTTGTGTTCTTATTTACATTTTGTTCATTGTTTTGGATTTGTTATTGTAGGTCTTTTCTCTTCCCCTCCTGTTTTGTTCTCTTCTCTTGTTATTTGATGAGTAACTTAGTGTTGTTTGGATTCCTTCTTCTTTTTTGTTTATGTATCTATTGTAGATTATTTGTTTGTGGTTACCATGAGGTTTTGATATAATAGTCTATGTATAAACAAGATTGTTTTAAGTTGCTGGCCCTTTAATTTCAAATGAATTTCCAATACCCTGCATTTGTACCCTCCTCTTCTTGCAGTTGCTGGCTTTGATATCCTATTTGTGTGTGGAAGGTTTCCTACCTTTACTGTATGTTTGCCTTTACTGGTGAGCTTTTCCATTCATAATTTTCTTGTTTCTAGTTGTGGCCTTTTCTTTTCCACATAGAGAAGTTCCTTTAACATTTGTTACAAAGCTGGCCTGATGGTGCTGAATTCTCTTAGCTTTTGCTTGTCTATAAAGCTTTTGATTTCTCCATTGAATCTGAATGAGAGCCTTTCTGGGTAGAGTATTCATGACTGTAGTTTCTTCCCTTTCATCACTTTAAATATATCATCCCACTCCCTTCTGGCCTGCAGAGTTTCTGCAGAGAAATTAGCTGATAACCTTATGGGAGCTCCCTTGAATGTTATTTGTTGCTTTTCTCTTGTTGTTTTTAATACTTTGTCTTTAATTTTTATCAGTTTGATTACTGTGTGTCTCAGCATGTTCCTCCTTAATTTATTCTGCCTGAGACTCTCTGTGCTTCCTGGACTTGGGTGAGTGTTTCCTTTCCCATGTTAGGGATGTTTTCAGCTATTATCTCTTCAAATATTTTCTCAGTTCCTTTCTCTCTCTTCTCCTTCTGGGACCCCTATAATGTGAATGTTGGTGCATTTAATATTGTCCCAGAGACCTCTTAGACTGACTTCATTTCTTTTCATTCTTTTTTCTTTATTCTGTTCCACAGCAGAGATTTCCACCATTCTGTCTTCCAGGTCACTTATCCATGTTTTCCCTCACTTATTCTGCTAATGATTACTTCTAATAAACTTTTAATTTCAATTATTATATTATTCATCTCTGTTTGTTCTTTAGTTCTTCTAGGCCTTTGTTAAACATTTTTTGTATTCTTGATCTGTGCCTCCATTCTTTTTCCGAGATCTTGGATCATATTTACTATCATTTCTCTGAATTATTTTTCAGGTAGATTGCTATTCTCCACTTCACTTAGTTGTTCTTCTGGGGGTTTATCTTGTTCCTTCATTTGGGACATATTCTTTAGCCATCTCATTTTGTCTAACTTTCTGTGATTGTGGTTTCCATTCTGCAGGCTGCAGTGTCGTAGTTCTTCTTGCTTCTGCTCTCTGCGCCCTGCTTGATGAGGCTCTCTAAGAGGCTTGTGCAGTCTTCCTGGGACAAGGGACTGTTTCCAGCCCACTGGTGGGTGCAGCTGGGTCTTGTCCCTCTGGTGGGCAGGGCCATGTCAGGGTGTGTGTTTAGTGGGCAGCTGTGTGCTCAGAAAGATTTGAAGCCGTCAGTCTCCTATGGGTGGGGCTGTGTTCCTGCCCTGTTGGTTGTTTGGCCTGAAGCATCTGAGTACTGGTGCCTACAGGTTGTTGGGTGGGGCCAGGTCTTGGTGAGAAAGTGATGGCCTCCAGGGAGACTCACAGCAATGAGTACTCCCCAGAACTACTGCTGCCAGTGTCTTTGTCCCTAGAGGTGAGCCACAGCCACCTCCACCTTTGCAGGAAACCCTCCAATGCCAGCAGGTAAGTCTTGCCCAGGCTCTTATGAGGTCACCACTTTTTTCGCTTGGTCCTGGTGTACGCAAGAACTTGTTTGCACCCTCCATAAGTGGAGATTTTGTTTCCCCCAGTCCTGTGGAATTCCTGAGATCAAACCTCACTGGCCTTCAAAGCAAGATTCTCTGGGGGCTCCTCCTCCCATTTCCAGACCCCCAGGCTGGGGAGCCTGATGTGGGGCTCAGAATTTGCACTCCTGTTGGAGAACTTCTGTGATACAATTATTTTCCAGTTAGTGGGTTGCCCACCAAGTGGGTATGGAATTTGATTTTATCATGATTGCACCCCTCCTGCTGTCTCGTGGCTTCTTCTTTGTCTTCAGATGTAGATTATCTTCTGTGGCTTCTTCTTTGTCTTTGGATGTAGATTTTCTTTTTTGGTCAGTTCCAGGTTTTTGGGGGGGGGGGTTTGTTGATAGTTGTTCAGGAGTTTGTTGTGATTTTGGTGTTTTTGTAAGAAGAGGTGAGGTCACATCCTTCTACTATGCCATCTTGTCTTTGCCTCCTACCTAAATTCACTTATTAATACTGAACAAGTGTTGTAGATTTTTTTTATTTTCTATATACCCTAATCATGTTGCCTGCAAATAATGACAATTCTACTTTTTCCATTCCAATTATTTGATCTTAATGTTTCTTGTCTCTTTTTATGAATTAAGAATTCTAAGCAATGTTAAATATAATTAGTCATAAGAGGAATCTTGGTCTCATTCCTGATCTCAGGAGACACTTTCAACATCTCATCATAATTACCAGGCTTATCATTATTTTCCATAAATTGTTCAATTAAGGAAGTTAATATCAAACACTTGCTTTTTAAAGAATTGTTAATATTCATGAACACTCATTGAATCTTGTCAAACCCTTGTTTTTCTAGTATGATGATTATATCATATTTTCTGTTAGTGTCATGAATTAGGTGGATTGATTTTTGAAGAAAAATTACTCCTGCATAACAGGAATAAATCCTGACATAAATTATCAGGAAATGTATTGTTTATTTCTGTCCTTGTAAATGCCTTTTTCAATTTTGGTGTCAGCATTATGTGGCTTTCTAAAATTAGTTGTAAATAACTTTCTCTTATTCTATTCTTTGGAAGATTTGATAAAAAGGCTACTGATAATTACATATTTAGAAGAATTCAGGTAAATACCTCTGAGCCTGGAGTACATATTAAAAACCCAATTTTAATGATGACTTTAACTTTTTAAATAAATATTAAATTATTCAGAATATTTTATTTTTTGTTTGCTTGAATTTTGTTTATCAAGGAATGTCAATTTAGTATAAATTATTTAAAATATTAGCAATACAATTAATTATATATTATAATATCCATGAAATTAATAATTGAGGACTTAGTGATACATTTGCCAGTAAATGTCAAAGCATAAAAATTAGAGAATATTTACTTTCTCTAGTGCATGAGAGGTAATTCAAAAATAGATGCAAAAAAACTACAGAGAGTAAATTGATAAGTTTTTGTCAGAGATTCCAGGGAGCAGATATGAAGGATTGAGTACGTGATATGAATCACAGGGAATATTTTTATGGAGATAAAACTATTTTGTCTGATACTGTTATGGTGGGTACAAGAAATTAAGTATTCATCCAAATCCATAAAATATTACAGCACAAAGGGTAAGCCTTAATGTATGCAAATACTTTCCCCCAGAAAACATTTAGGAAGTTAGGAGGTTCCAGGATTGAGCACAGAATATGATAAAACAATCTAATCCTGTTTATAAATGTATGAAACAATCGCACAGAAGGCATGGAGGAGAAAGATGCTGATCTATGTGACAATGGAAATAAGTAGAATCTGTAAAAGCAAAGGCAAAAGACACCATATATAAACACTACATTCTAGTTGGTAAATTTGTTTTTCACAGGGATACAGATTAACAATTCTGAAACCACTATACAGTACACATCTTCTAGAATTAAATAGTTAAGTAAATGTATGGTGTATGATGGAGACTAGGTTTCTCATCATTGAAGTACAGACATGTACTTCACAGACATGAGGCTACAGACATGCCATAATGGGAGGCTAAAATTATCCATGTGATAATGGAACAAGGTTGGAAACAATAGTAGGAACACAAGTTTAGCTAACTATATATTAAAAATGGTTCCATATAGAAATATTTATAGATATGGGTACATAAATAGGTTAATGTACACACATATATCTCTTTTTTCAATCCACTGAGAGAGCCTAAATGCAATGACACCCCAATAAAAATGATCATACCTAGTGCCCAGATTTTGGTTTCTAATACCATAAATAAAAGAAACCAGGGATGCTTGGAGATGTTCGAGATAGGATATCATACTATCCAGCACAAAAATTAAAAAATATATATATAATATATATTATACAATTTTTACAGGATAATTGTACAAATAGGTAAAGATAATAGATATTTAGATACACAGATCATTTTATTTGTCTGAATCAATGGTTCTTATTGGCAGGTTGCAATCAAATTTAAGTATCAAAAATACATTGGGAAGGATGATAGAAGTTACCAGTGGCTATCCTGGAATCTGAAGGATTACCTATGAAGTTTATGAAATAGCGTGTCAAAAGCAGTTAAAATTGAAGAGTTTCTTGTATATGGATACTATCAGTCACTGAATTGAACAGAAAAAACCTACCTAAGGACCTATTGAAATGAGTACCAAATTGAAGAAACAGTTAAATTTAGTATGAAACTAGCCTGATATTTAATATTCTATAAAAAATAAAAAAGATTTAGTACTATTAAAGTTTATGAGATTTTTTCAGAAAGCTGGGAATCATTCTTTAAATCAGAAATTGTTCACTACTTATGTGAATTTGATCAAATTGTAGCCTTAATTGATTAAATAAGAAAATAGGAATTTGGCAAGCTCTCCATCTAAACTCAAAATTACTTAAAAAACATATTGGACTATAAAAATATGGAGTGTCATTATTAATGAAAAGAAGATTTATGTGGGGTTTTACTAAGTACTGGAGATATGTAAAGATTAACTGTCAGAAACAAGAATATATGTTTTTTTTTAAATTATAAGTCACATATTTACACATGTCTTGGGATGTTAGAAATAATCTGGTATAAACTTTGCAATTGCCAGGTGAAGAAATGGAATACTACAAAAATTGAATTTCTTTCATTCAAATTCATATAGATTATTAATACTATAATCTGACTAGAATGCAGATCTTTTGATATCCTATTATAAACTTAACTCCATTACCTTATTTTGATTTTTATAGTTAACTTAGATCAAAGTATACCAATGAAATTTAGTAAAATGTCAAAAAAAAAAATACCAACCCACCTCACACCTGGTAATAAAATGTAGGGAATCAAATTATTTTAACCTTCTTAACAGTTTTATTGAAATATAAGTTGCATGCCTTATACTCACTCCATTAAAAATTTTACATTCCATGGTTTTTCATTAATTCATAGTACTGTACAACTATCACCAAAATCTAGTATTAGAACATTGTATCACCCCTAAAAGAAACTTGACAACCTTTAATAGTAATTTCCATCTTTCTCCCCATAGTACTATGCCCACCATCCTAGACAACCACTAATCTACATTCTATCTCTATAGATTTGCCTATTTTAGACAATTCATATACATGGAGTCATTTACTACATGATCTGTTGTCACCGATTTCCTTCATAATGTTTGCAAGGTTTATCCATGCTGTAGCATATATCCATACTTCATAACATTTCATTGTAAATAATAAGGAATATTTACAACTCAATAATACAAAGACAAATTTTTAAATTACAAAATGGTCAAAATATATGATGATCATTGCTCCAAATAAGACATATATAGGACTAAGAACTGTAAAAATATACTCAATATCATTAGTCATTAGGGAAATAAAAACAATAAAGAGATACCACTTCATACACTAGAATGTCTATGATCAAAAAGTCAGACAATAACGCATATTGACTAGAATGTGAAGTGTTTGTAATACTCATATATTGCTGGTGGTAATGTACAATGGTGGGTCATTTGTAAAACAATTTGGCAGTTCCTTAAATAATTAAAAATAGATCTGGGGGCTTCCCTGGTGGCGCAGTGGCTGAGAGTCCGCCTGCCAATGCAGGGGACACGGGTTCGTGCCCCGGTCTGGGAAGATCCCACATGCCGTGGAGCGGCTGGGCCCGTGAGCCATGGCCGCTGAGCCTGTGCGTCCGGAGCCTGTGCTCTGCAACGGGAGAGGCCACAACAGTGAGGGGCCCGCATACCGCAAAAAAAAAAAAAAAAAAAAAAAAAAGTAGGCCTATGTTCAATGTGTCTCCAAAGGCCAGGGAGAGACGTTGATGAAGACTTTCCCTTTGAAATAAAATATACAGATTTTGTTTCTCAGCCTTTTCACGTCGATCTTCATTGCTTTCTTTGTTTTCGTGTAGTATCCAGTATCACAGAGGTTAGCAGCAGAACAACAGGGAAATGCTTCTGATGGGGGCCCATTCTCTGGGCTTGTAGGCATAACATATATTTTACAAGAACAATGAGAAATCAGTGAGATTCACTTTTCATCATTCCCCAGAGAAGAAATTCTCTCTGCAGCAGAAGTGTGGGTGATGGGTCTATGACTGTGATATAAAGCCCTCAGCAGAAAGACAAGAGCTCCTTTTTCTGGGAATTTTCTGTCAGTACAATCTCTTTCACAATGTTCCTTTGCCTAGATTGCTTACACAAACCATAAAAATTTGTGAATAAAATGGAGCCCCATTGACCAGAATTCATTACACATTTTTTTAAGTGGAGTGTTTTCTATGTATTTTTATGTTCATATCTTTCAGAGGAAAATATATGACATATATTATTTTTACCATGATGTGCAGAAGTTCCTTAAGCAAATATGTGATTAGGCATTTTAAAATACAAGATGTATTTATTTACAGCTTATACCCACACATTTATTTCTATTTATCCAAAAGATTGAAACTACACTTTCTCGGTCCTTTCTTTGGTTTCCTGTTAAAACATATAATTAGGCAGATTTTTAATGTACCTAATAGCCCTGGGGAGATTAGGCAGTGATCTTTTTGAAACTAAAAATATTGGTAGGAAGTGGTTCTCTTCTTTTTTTTCCCCAAGTTTAGTAGCTTAGCTGTTTGTTTCCTGTTTCCAACAGTCAAGGTAATTAGACCATAATGAGAACTCTTTCCTCGGAAGATGACATCTGAAAGTTGAAACTATTTGCTGCACAAACCTTGACACAGAGGGACGGGGCAGGGCTCACCACCTTAGAGGGAGAAAGTTCTGCTACTAGAATGTCACTCCCCTCAGATTATATTATCCTGAGAAGACTCTAAAGTCCAGGAGGTAAAGTGACATCTGTACTGTTTCTTTATGAAAAAAAAGATCACTTTTCATTGTAGAGGAAACATTTCTAAAAGTTCCAGAAAGAGCCAGAACATGCAGGAAACCTGGTTACCACTTGAATTATCTTTCTTTCTAGGCAGAGCACACACAGTGACGTGCACACATCTGAAAGGTATATCTTGATGAATTTTTCACCTGGGTATATATCTGTATAACCACCACTGAGATTAAAAAATTACATTCTCCTGAAGGCTCTTCCTGTCATCACCCCACCCAAGAGAGCCCACATCCTGATTTCTGTCCTCCAGAATGGTTTTGCCTGTCCCTGGATTTCACATAAATTGAGCCACGCTGTATACACCTTTCTGTCTGGTCTCTTTCTCTCAAGGTTGTATGTCCAATTCATCCATGTTGCCCTGGCTAGTTGGGCTCTGGTATATTCATTGCAGTGTAATTTTCCTTTGTGTGTATATACCACCCTTGATCCGTTCTACCTTTTATGGACGTTTGTATATGTCCCAGGTCTTAGGAAGAAAGCTGCTGGGAACATTCTCCTCCACATCTATGGGTGATGGGAACACTCTGGTTCATGTCTTTGGGTGAACGTAAGCACTTGTTTTCCTTGGGTAAGAGTGGAATTCCTAGGGCATCCAGTATGTGCCGCTTTGGTAGATTCTGCCAAACCACTTTCCAATGAGGTTGTATCAACCAGCTCTGCCGCCAGGAGCCCATTGAACACTTTTTGAACATCAATAAGGGGTGCAATCTCACCACTGAACACAAAGTCTCAACTGCTCCCAAAAGGAGTCACTATGTTTGGGCAACAGGAGAGGGAGGAAAAAATAATTCAAAAACTGAAAACTACTCCCAGGGAAGGAGCTGGCCCCAGCTTCACAGGCTCTATCCAGGGTCTGACAGATCCCCATTTCTCACCCACTCTGGTCAGGGAGGGCGGGCCAGCAGCGCTGCTTGGGCAGCTCACAGACTTAGGGCTTTTGGCCATGTGCATGGCCAGGGCTCTCCCAGGACAAACAGGCTTTCTGGGGTCGGGCTGCCTCTAGCACCATCCAGCCCAGTTCATTGCCTTGAAGACTGACATTTGTGTGACTTGCCTACTTGATCCAGTAAGTCACCTGAGCCTTTCTCATTTGGGCCAGATTCCATATGTTCTATTTTTCAAAAAATCTTTCTAATTATTGACCAAAAAGTAAATAGTGGGACTACTTAAGGAAGACTGCCACCCTCAATGGCCACCAGTCCCCCAACTCACAGTGGCCCTGTTGCCCTCTCTGGGTCCTGCCTGCCCTGGGGACACCATATCCTCTCCACTTTACTCAGACCCTCGTGGGGCCCAGAAGGAGGCCTTTAGTCTCTGGGCTCTAACTAGGCCAGAATCCCAAGGGAGATAGGAATCCAAAATGCCACTCCCAAGCAATTTTAGAAATAAAGGAGACAGAGGTTGATACAAGACCATCGTCCTTACCGACTTCTCTGAACAGGCACCATGATATCATTTTTTTTTTTTTTTTTTTTTTTTCTTTTTTTGCGGTATGCGGGCCTCTCACTGTTGTGGCCTCTCCCGTTGCGGAGCACAGGCTCCGGATGCGCAGGCCCAGCGGCCATGGCTCACGGGCCCAGCCGCTCCGCGGCATATGGGATCCTCCCAGACCGGGGCACGAACCCGTATCCCCTGCATCGGCAGGCGGACTCTCAACCACTGCGCCACCAGGGAGGCCCTATGATATCATTTTTAAAACTTAATATCCCTGCTGCTCCCTCTCCAAATTGAGAATCCTCCACAAATAGGATCTGTGTGAGTTGCCAAAGAGTGAATCTAGAGGGCCTCTGACTGGCAGAGGCCAGAGCCTCTAGGTCAAGGCACTTTGCCCACCTCATGCCCCACTTGCATCGCTCCATTTGCGGAATTTCTCCTAGGTTTCCCCTAGAGCTTCTGCTCCTTCCTCTAGACTCTAGTTTGGTTGGTTGAAATCTCTGCTGGGAGTTTCACATGGGCCAGGATGTTCAGCAGGCCCTTGGCCTTTAAAGTTTCATTTGCAACTCAAAGGGTTGGGTGCATGGTGGTTTCTAGTTTTGTGGTAGCATAAAGTTGAACCCCGGGCCCTGGAAGCTTATGTGCTTAGTATATGCTTAGCTAGTGAGGGAGCCCAGCTGTCTGTTCACCTTTGCACGATGGGGCATTTTCAGCTGCCTAGGCAGAGATCCCTGACCCCAACAGTCTACCCACCTGTGGCAGAGTTGAGCTGGGTTAAGCATGAGAAGAAGTTAGGGAGACTTCTTCGGCTTAAGTATTTCCCTTCTTTCACTCTCTTTCCCCCTTTTCATCAGGAGACTGTTTTGAAAGTTTTGCCCTCCTCTCCTCTCACCCTCCTCCTGTTAGTGACCAACAGGACAGATGGAGAGGCCCAGATACAAGTGAAGGGTTGCACTGGAGCCAAATGGCTCACAGCCCTGCAGATTGGTCCCAGGATCTGACAGTTAGCTGGGGAGATAATGCAGGTGAAGAGGTATTAAGACATAACCCCAGATTCTTGGATACTCCTCCCTTTAAGAAGCAGAGCTAATTTCCCCTCCACTTAAGTGTGGGTTGGATTTCATGCCTCCATTTTCACAAATAGAAAACAGAAGTGATGGTGTGTGACTCCATGACTAGGTCCTAAAAGGCACTGTAGTATCCTGCTTGTTTCTTTTTTTCTCTCTGTCTCTCCCTCTTCTCTTCTCTCTCTCTCTCTCTCTCTCTCTCTAGCCTAACCCAAAATCCAAGATGACAAAGATATACCCCAAAGTTTTCTTCTAAGGGCTTTATAGTTTTAGCTCTAACAAATAGGAATGCGATTCATTTTTATTTAATTCTTATGTATGGTATGGGGTAGAGGTCCATCTTCATTCTTTTGCACTTGGAAATCCAATTGTACTGGCACCATTTTTTGGGGAAAAAAAACCTATTACCATGACTACCCTGTTTTGATTATTGTGGCTAGGTAATAAGCTTTGTAATCAGGACTGTAACTCCTCGGACTTTGTGTTTCTTTTTAAAAATTATTTTCTAGTCTTCTCGGTAAAGAGCATTTCTGGAAAAAGAAAAGCCAAGTGACATTGCACAGACTAAGTTGGATCTGTAGATCAAGTTGGAGAGTAATATCTTCATAGTATTGCCTTCTGATTCATGCCTTTTTTGTTTTTGGAGGAATGGATCTTTAATTTCTTTTAGCACTTGTTTTGTAGTTATTAGTATATAAGTTTTGCAATTCATCTATTAATTTTATTTCTAGTATTTCATTCTTTGTAATATTATTGTGCGTTATTATTCACATTTCATTTATGAAGTATTTATTGCTACCTTATATAAATACAATTGATTTTATTGACTTTTATCCTACAACTTCTGTAAACTATAGTATTTAGTGTTTTCCTTAGGATTTGCTGTATAGAATATCATGTCTTCTGTGAATAGAGATTGTTTTCTACTTTTCTATTCTGTGTCTCATATGTTTTTGTGTGTGTGTCTAATTGCTCTGGATAGATCCTCCAGTGAATGCTGGATAAAAGTAGAGAGTAGACATCCATGGATATTTCCTGATCTTAAGAGGGAAACATTCTTTCACCATTAATGATGATACTACATTGTTTTCTTAGATGCCTTTTAAAATGTTGATGATTTTTCTTATATTTCTAGTGTTTTGACTGTTTCTTTTCTTTCCATGAAAGCTTTTTGGATTTTGTCAAACGCTATTTCTTCTTAGATATATAACCAATCATTGGTTTCTTGTACTCTATTCTATTAATATAGTGTATTAAATGAATTGATTTTCTGATGTTTAAACAACTTTGCATACCTGGTATAAACCCTACTTGGTCATGATGTATATTTTTTGTTATATGTCGATGGATTACATTTGCTAGTATGTTGCTAAGGACATTAGTGTGTTCATATTCATAAGAGATATTGGTCTATACCCCTCATTTCTTCTGCATCTTTTTCTCATTTTGGTAGTGGGGTAATATGGGCCTCATAGAATGAGTTGGGGACTGCTTGTGCCTATTCTGTTTTATGGAAGGATTTGTGAAGGATTACCATTAATTATGTTTTAAATGGTAGAATTCACCTGTGAAGCCATCTAGACCTGGGATTTTTTAATATTTAAATTTATTAATTCATTCTTTGTAATTATTATAAATTTAATCAGATTTACTATATCTACCTGTCTTGTGAAAGGGAAGCTTTGTCCTTTCTTTCACAGCTCCCTGAATTACAGCTTCTAAAACTCAAGAGCTAAGGAGGGGGTGAGAATGCTAATGTCCTACTCCTCCTGGGATAAAAATATAGCCCTAGATTTGGAGCTGGTATAAGTGGGAACCCCATCTTCTTGGTCATATCCACCCAGAGTAGAGCTTCTATCACACTGAGATGGGAGTCAACATGAGAAATAGTTCATGGCTCAAATGCCACAGATTCTCATTACCCTTACTGAGAGTTAGTAGATTTTCTTGAATAAACATTTCTCCATATACTGCATACCTTTAGAAAAGTTTACACAGACTTTAAATAGTTGGTGGTTTTGTCATATAATATTACGAGCTAAATGGTTGTTTCACGGGAGAAGTTCTGCTGAGCTCTTCTTATCACCATTCTGAAATCCTGCCCCATAACCATTTTTAAAGGCAGAGTATTGTAACATATTAAAATAGGCATGTTTCAGAAAATGTCAATGAACGTTTCCAGTATGATTCTTTAGAATAATATGGATATTTCTTTATTTCTTTTAAGACCTGTGTATGTGTGAGTGAGTTTAAGATCCATGGTATTAGAATACCATTAATTCTAGTTGAAATGGAAACCTATAAAGGAAAGGTTATGTCATACCTCAATACATTTACTTCCTCTACTGAAAAACTTAATAGAATATTCTTTAAGCATGAATTCCCATTTACAATAATTTTACATAATCTAATTATGATGTTTAAACACTAAAAATATAATGCCAATCAGCATAACAATTAAAACAGTACATAGAATCCAAAAACTTAATGTTCTAAATAATTACAAAGTGCATAAATTAAAATTCTAAAATCTACATAAATTTATAAAAAATATCTGTTATAAATTTAAACCAAGTGATATTAAAAAATCTAAGATTAAGATCATATTGTAGTACACTTAGGTTTTACATTTAAACTTAGAATTTTCTATATAGTATTACATTCAGAAAAAAATAACTATCTTTCTATTAAAAAGAACAGCAAAAAAATAAAATTATTTTTATAGTCTATATTTTCAAATACTAAAGCCAGGGTTATATGTGCAAATAGGTAATAATAAACATGGACATTTTCTAATATTAGATACAGTGGTCTTAAAATTAACTCATATAAGACCTTATCTCATGTTCAAAATACTGAGTGAATGTAGACTATCTGGATAAGAAATTTGAGTAAATACCATTACACATATTTTTGAAATTTAAGCTCATATCCTGTATTGACAAAACATAATTGCTATGCAAACAATATATCACTATGAAAATAATAAAATTACAACAAGTAATACATGTGGCATAATTTTTCTCTAACAGAAGACATGTCCCAATGATTCATGGACTATTATATTTTAAATATTTCATATACAACCACCTCCCTTCCCCAACCATTACAAGACTATTTTTAAATTTATACTTGAAATAAGGATGCTAGTTTGGATCATTGAGCACCTTGGGTTTGGATATTACTATTTAACACCTCAGCCACAGTGAGTGACACAGTTTTGAGGAGTATCTCAAATTCTCCAACTCTTATAGAACGAACATCTTTGGTGGTCTGTTCCACTTGTTAACTATTTCACTAGAAAGAGTTTTATCCCTTTGGAGTTTCACAAGGACACATATTCCCCTGAATATTTGAGGGAGTTGTATTCTTGGAATCATCTAATAGCCCCACAAAACAATTTGCCTTGGTCTTAGATTGACATCAAGAACCCAATTTATACCTACAAAAGAAGAATCCAACAGTCACACAAAAGTTGTAATCAACTTTGCTGGAGCTGTTGGAATATTTTCTCTGGGTGTTTTTGTGACACATAAATTCTTGCATCTTAATAATTCTAGTGCAAGGAATTTTTCTTAAAGTATTCATTGCTTACAAAAATGTATTATTATTGGCAAGATTAATGTGTATGATAGTTTTATATTATTTTTCAAATTGGTTGTACTATTAATAGCTTGACAACTGGATTTATATTTAAATTGATGATTTTATCTATTAAACCTAGACTTTGAAAAGTTATTATTATTGGTGAAATGAACAATATAGTCTAATTGAAAAGTATGTAAACTTAAATCAGTAAAGGGGAAAAGTATGACCAAATTGATAATTTTAAAATGTATATGACATATAGATGAATGTAGTTGCAATGGTCTTGGCCAAAAGTTGGCTACTTTGTACAGTAAGTTACTTTTTTTTTTTAAACATCTTTATTGGAGTATAATTGCTTTACAATGGTGTGTTAGTTTCTGCTTTATAACAAAGTGAATCAGCTATACACATACATACATCCCCATATCTCCTCCCTCTTGCGTCTCCCTCCCACCCTCCCTACCCCAACCCTCTAGGTGGTCACAAAGCACAGAGCTGATCTCCCTGTGCTATGCTGCTGCTTTCCCACTAGCTATCTATTTTACATTTGGTAGTGTATATATGTCCATGCCACTCTCTCACTCCGTCCCAGCTTACCCTTTCCCCTCCCCGTGTCTTCAAGTCCATTCTCTACGTCTGCATTTACTTTTGATGAGGACTTTTGATTTTGCAAATTAATGCTACACGAAGTGTTCTTCTAAAGGCATTGCAGGGTACAAGGCATAATTTGGCTAATTGTAGGTTTTCAAACTGTTCATCGGTCTAGCAGATCTCCAACAATTACCTCTCAGAGACTGTTCGGATTGGAGATTTCTTGGGCCTATGCCCCCTGCTTTTCCTATGGAAAAGTCTCTCCTAAATTCAGCTGAAATGAGACAATCAAGTACAAAAGAAAAATACATGAAAAATGTCTTTATACATACAGTAATCATTGAACTGTTGTCAGTGAGCCTAACAGGTCATATGGGTTATGACCTAAGGAAGTTTTTTTCAGTTATAAGTGTTTGTAAAAATTACAAAAGAAGAATGTGCACTAGAAATTGTAGTACCCTCCCAAAAAAGTAAAATATTTGTCATGTAGCCTTTTATGGTAAAATTTGATAACCAATGATATAGATAAGCAATAGCAATAGCCAGGCATGTGGCAAAACAATAAGCAGGTTAATGTAAAAATATTTACTAGATTTTATGTTTCCAAAACAAAGTGTCTAATGACCTTATATAAAAAACAAAGTCTATTTATTACCAAATATTACATCTGCAAACCAAAAATCATCTCACTTAATACAAAAACTTAGGCCTGATTACCTTCCACTAATAACCAAGTCAAATTATTTACTACATAGTACGCCTTAAAACCAAAAGGTCTAATTACTTTATACAGATATCTTTGCCTAATTATATTACACAATGACATAGGTCTAAAGACACCATACAAAGACCTATTTTGTTAGCAGTACTATGCTTAACAAACTAAATTCAACAAAAGCTATGTCACACTACTAATGCTTAGATCATTGTTGAATACAAATCACCTGGTGGCAAAGTGAAAGAAAAAAATGGCATTTAAGCTCAAGAGACTTAGTGAGTGCACATCTTGGCACAAGGAAACTTTAGAAGGCTGCCAACAAAGGGTGTTTCATACAGTGTATAGATATATAATTGATTTATAGCTGGACTGGAAAAGTTCTGGAGAGTTTTAGATGTCTGGGTTTGGGGGATTTTTTTTTTTTTTTTTTTTTTTTTTTACTTTTGGGCATAGTAAGGGCACTGGGATTCATGATGTGATGCTTAAAATCAAAACTCCACAGATGATAACCTCCAAAAACTATTATTTTGAAATCCAGTTTAATATTTTTGGTAGCTTGAGATTTAGGTGTCTAAGAAAGCTTTGCCTAAATCAAGGTCACTAAACTTCATGCCTTGGGTTCCTTCTAATTTTATAGCTTTACCCCTTACAGTTAGGTCTTTGATCCAGTTTTTAAAATTAGGTACAGTTGATTTATAATATTGTGTTAGATTCAAGTGTACAGCAAAGTTATATGTCCTTTATATATGTAAATATTCTTGTATTCAATTCTTTTCCATTATAGGTTATTATAAGATATTGAATATACTTCCTTGTTCTCTACAGTAAATCCTTATTGTTTATCTATTTTATATATGGTAGTGTGTATCTGTTAATCCCATACTCCTAATTTATTCCTTCCCCCCTTTCCTCTTTGGTAACCATAAGTTTGATTTTTTATGTCTGTGAGTTTTTTCTGTTTTGTAAATAAGTTCATTTTATCATTTTTCGATTCCACACAAAAATTTTTAATATATAAAATAAAATTATGGGGCTTCCCTGGTGGCGCAGTGGTTGAGAGTCCGCCTGCCGATGCAGGGGACGCGGGTTCGTGCCCCGGTCTGGGAGGATCCCACGTGCCGTGGAGCGGCTGGGCCCGTGAGCCATGGCCGCTGAGCCTGCGCGTCCGGAGCCTGTGCTCCGCAATGGGAGAGGCCACAGCAGTGAGAGGCCCGCGTACCAAAAAAAAAAAAAAAAAAAAAAATAAAAAAAAAATAAAATTATATATATATATATAATTTTCTTTCTCTGACTTAACTTCACTTCGTATAATAATCTCTAGGTCCATCCATGTTGCTGCAAATGGCATTATTTGATTCCTTTTTATGACTAATATTCCATTATATCTATATATATATCACATCTTCTTATCTATTGATGCTTAGGTTGCTTCCATATCTTGGCTATTGTAAATAGTGCTGCTATAAACATTGGGACACATGTACCTTTACAAATTAGAGTTTTTGTCTTTTCCAGATATATGCCCAGAAGTGGGATTTCTGGATCATATGGTAACTATTTTTAGTTTTCTTAAGGAACTTTCCGTACTGGTGTCCATAGTGGCTGCACCAAATTATATTCACACCAACAGTGTAGGAGGGCTCCTTTTTCTCCACATCCTCTCCAGCAATTATTATTTGTAGACTTTTTGATGATGGCCATCCTGACTGGTGTGAGGTGATACCTCATTGTAGTTTTGACTGGCATTTCTTCAATAATTAGTGTTGTTTAGTATTTTTTCTTGTGCCTATTGACCATCTGTATGTCTTCTTTGGAGAAATGTCTCTTCAGATCTTCTGCCTGTTTTTTGATAGGGTTTATTTATTTATTTATTTATTTCATATTGAGTTGTATCAGTATGAGCAGTTTGTGTATTTTGGGAATTAACCCCTTGTCAGTCTCTTGGTTTGCAAATATTTTCTCATATTCCATAGGTTTCCTTTTTGTTTTTTAATCTCTATTTTATTTTTTTCTCTCTGAGCTTTATTATTTCTTTCCTTCTTCTAATATTAGGCTTTGTTTGTTCTCCCCTTTTCTAATTCTTTTAGGTGGTAGATTAGGTTGTTTATTTGGGATTCTTCTTATTTTTTTGAGGAAGGCTTGTATCCCTATAAATTTCCTGCTTAGAATTGCTTTTGCTGCATCCCATAGATTTTGTGTGGTTGTGTTTTCATTGTCATTTGTCTTGAGGAATTTAAAAAATTTCCTCTTTGATTTCACGTTGACCCATTGTTTTTTTAGTAGCAAGTTGTTTAGTCTCCATGTAATCTTTTTTTTTTTTTTTAATTTCTCTTTCTGTGGTTGATTTCTGGTTTCATGCCATAGTGGTCAGAAAAAATTTCTATCCTCTTAAGTTTGTTGAGGATTGTTTTGTGTCCTAGAATATGATCTATCCTAGAGAATGTTCCATTTGCGCTTGAAAAGAACGTCTATTCTGCTTTTTAAAAAAAATTAGTGTCCTGTAGATATCAATTAAATCTAACTGTTCTATTGTGTCATTCAGAATCTCTGTTGCCTTATTGATTTTCTGTCTGGAAGAACTGTCCATTGATGTCTGTGGGATGTTAAATTCTACTATTATTGTATTCCTGTCCATTTCTCCCTTTATGTATGCTAGCATTTGTTTTATGTATTTAGGTACTCCTGTATTTGGAGCATATATGTTAATGAGTGTGATATCCTCTTCTTGTATTGATCCTTTTATCATTATATAGTGTCCTTCTTTGTCTTTATGGCCTTTGTTTTAAAGTCTATTTCATCTATATGAGTATTGCTACCCTGACTTTTTTGTCATTTCCATTTGCTTGAAATATCTTTTTCCATCCCCTCACTTTTAATATATATGTCTTTCACTTTAAAGTGGGTTTCCTGTAGGCAGCATATTGTAGGTTCTTGTTTTATTATCCAATCTGTGACTATGTCTTTTGATTGGAGCATTTATTCCATTGACATTTAAAGTAATTATTGATAAGTATGTATTTATTGCTATTTTAATCCTTGTTTTCTAGTTGATTTTGTAGTTCTTTGTTGCTCCTTTCTTCTTTTTGTTTTTCCTTCTGTGGTTTGATGATTTTCTTCTGTATTATGCTTGAGTTCCTTTCTTTTGGTTTTTTGTGCATCTGTTTTATGTTTTTGATTTGTGGATACCCTGATTTTCAAGTATATTACCCATAAGTGTATTGACTTGCTTTAGGCTGGTAGTCATATTAACTCATTCTAAAAAATATACATTTTCTTACTCCCCTCCCCACATTTTGTGATTTTGCTGTCCTATTTTATGTTCATGTTTATCTTTTTGCTGTTCATTGTAGTTATAATTGCTTTTACAGAATTTTATGATTGTTTCTTAATCTATGTACTGGCTTATTTAAGTGATCTTCAGTCCTTGTATATATTTACCTTTCCTATTTTGATTTTCTCTTTCCTATAGATTCTTCTTTTCTGTTTAGAGAAGACCTTTCAATATTTACTTTAGGAGAAGTTTAGTATTGCTGTACTCTTCCTAGTTTTTGCTTGTCTGAGAAATTCTTCATCTCTTCTTCTAGTCTAAATGATGATCTTGCAAGTAGAGTATCCTAGGTTGCAGGTTTTCCATTTCAGAACTTTGCAGACCATAGTGGGTGGCAAGATATATTCAATGTTTCTGTAAAGAAATCAGCTGATAGCCTTATGGGGGTTCCCTTGTAACTAACTCTGTTTTTCTCTTGCTGCCTTTAGAATTCTCTATCTTTAATTTTTGTCATTTTAATTATGATATGCCTTGGCATAGGTCTGTTTGGGTTCATCTTGTTTGGGACCTTCTGTGCATTCTGTACCTGGATATTTGTTTCATTATAGGTTTGGAAAGTTTTCAGCCATAATTTCTTCAAATACATTTTTGATCCTATTTTTTCTTCTCCTTATGGGATTCCTATTCATAGTTTGGCAATCTTTATATTATTCCATATATCTTGTATGTTGCTTTCATTTTTTAAAATTTGTATTTCTGTCTGTTGCTCTGATTTTGTGATTTCCATTATTCTATCTTCCAGCTTACTTATTTGTGCTACATTATTTAGTTTGCTATTTATTGCCTTTACCTTGGTTTTCATCTTGGCCATTTAGTTGTCTAATTTTGATTGACTCCTCTTTATAATTTTTAGTTCTTTCTTACTGTGATCTTTCTATCAATAGTCTTTCTTAATTCTTTCAAAAATTTTGTTACCTTCTTTTTGAACTTGGGGTCTGGTATCCTGGAGAAGTCTGTTTCTCTGTTTTTTCTTTCAGGGGATTTCTCTAGTTCTTTTAATTGGGAGTAGTTCCTCTGCCTTTTCATTTTACTTATGTTTCTCTGACTCTATGAATGTAGGAGAAACAGTTATCTGCTGTGGTCTTGAAGGGATATTTTTATGTGGGAACAACACTGTGTAGACTCTACTAGTCCAAAATTTTTGGTGAGAGGGCTGTTTTTGGTATGGATGCTTACCACATCTTTCCTCAGGGTAGGCTAGCCCTTGTCCCCTTGATAGGGGGTGTGTTTGGTGTTGTGGTGTGCAGAGCCTGTATATTGGACAGGGCCTCCTCTTTGCTCTGTGGTTGTCACAATCCTGTCAGGGACAGGGTCTGCTCCCCAGTTGTTGTTGTAGAAGCCCCCATATCCTGTTCTAAGCTGCAGTGAGTTAATGCTTCATCTGGGAAATTTGCCACTGTGTGTTCTTGCCCAGGAGCTGTCGACCAGAAGTGCAAATCTGTGATGCCACTTCTCACCCAGTTTGTGTGTCCACAAAGATCACCATTGCACACACAGCCTTTGGGGGCTGCCTCCATTTTGGGAGCAGTGGTAATCATCTCAGAAGTCTCTTAAGTATGCATATGCAATAACAAAGGTACCGGCATGAAAACATGCCAAAGCTACACCCCTGGAATAAGCTCAGGATTCAGCCCTGCTTTTGCATGTGTGCACCCACAAATTCAGCAAAACCCATGGTGGGCAGAGGTGCACACTGCTGTGAGCATGCTGATAATGAGGCTGCTGTTGAGGATCCACAGCCCTACCTTCCTGTGTTGACAATGGGGCTGCCATGACAGACCCATACTCTGTCCTATGTGCATCCCCAGTTGTGATCTGAGCCACACTCCAGGCCTTTTGAGCCGTCTCTGTGCAGCCAAACTGAGCTTTCTCTCCAGGTCTGTCTGTTAAAGCTTGAGTTTCAGCATTCAGTTGATGCACACACCAGCAGGCATATGTCTAGGGCTGGGAAGAGTGGCCACATGGCCAGAATCATCTGTATTGGTCTCTTTCTACCCTGCAGGGCTGTACACCAGCTTCCACACTCTCTTCTTGAGCCTATGAAGCTCCCTGTCTGTCCCATCAGACCTCCCAGCCAGTGAAGGATGTTCTCAAGTTGAAGGAATATTTCCTCTTTCAAGATACCTCTCAGGGGTGCATATCCTGTCCCTCTTCCTCTTCTTCTTCCTTTTCCCTTCATCCTACCCAGTTATATGGGGATCTTTCTTGCCGCTTTGGTTGTATGAGGTTTTCTACATGTTTTCAGTAGATATTTGGTGAGAATTTTTTCACATGTAGATGTATTTTTGATGTATTTGTGGGAGGAGGTGAGCTTCATGTCCCTCTACTCTGCCAACGTGATCTCCTCTCCTCCCAAAGAGAATTTTTTTTTAAATGATCCTTTTCAACTGACCTAACTGGCTAGATATTCTGGCTTGGTTACATGACCAAACCGACATGAAAACTGTGCCAGAAATTTCTGCTTTGATCTCTTCCAAAAACTAAAATTCTACAGGCAGATATCAGAGATTCAATTTGGAAATATAGGACAGTTCATATATTTATGAGGACCCTGGGGAGCTTGCTTGTGGGCTGTTTCTAGGACCCCCAATGTTTTCCTGCACTCTACTTATTTTGAAGTGCAATATCCTCTGCCTTCAAATAAAAGGCTTCTGTGAGTATGTCTTGTGAGTCTTATGAGTCCTTTCAGTGATCCAAACTTGGGAGTCTTTGCAAAATTTCAATACCACTTCCAGAATTCTCAAAAGATGTTGAGATCATAGTTTAATATCTTAAATGAAAAGATAAAGCAGACTTTATAACTTATTATTGTAAGTCATGTTCTTTGTATATACAGTTGTATGCAGCTCAATCACAGTATTCCAACCAGTGCAGACTGCTGATTTTTAGTTTTTTGTTAAGCATGTAGATCAGTGAGTGGTAGACTTTTAGAGGTAGAATTAAGTTGGCATTATTTGGTATTTTAAGGTGTGCTTATTGGAGTGTATACTTTCTTGATTGGCTGGCTTCCAGAAATAGGAGGATGACATTGATTTATATTCACTGACGCAATTAGCCTTTCAAAGTGTGTGTGTGTGTATGTATATATATATATACACACATATAAATTAGAACACTACCAGGAGACCAGAGACCTAATTCTTAACCTACCGTTAGCTAGCAGGTTCAGATACCACCCTGAGAATTTTTCCACATTTATAAAAATTTATAAAAATGGCATCAGGAATAAATAAGTTTTAATTTCCCTGTAAGTTTTAACACAAATTAATCCTAAAATCAGTAGAACTGAAGACACAGTCAGAATCTGGACCAAAATGTTATTATAATTTTAAAAATAAGGGGAAATTTCAAATTTATAATCAAGGAAGAAGGGAAGAAAGAAAAGAAAGAAAGGAAGGAAGGAAGGAAGAAAAAAAAGTGGTTATCAGGAAAGAGAAGGGGGAAAGGGTGAGATAGGACTATGGGAATAAGACACATAAACCATTGATACAATGTGTTATATAAATGAGCAACAAGGATATATTGTACAGCACAAGGAAATGTAGCCATTACTTTGTAATAACTCTAAATGGAGTATAACCTATAAAAAAATTGAATCACTATGTTGCACACCTGAAAATAATATAATATTGTAAGTCAACTATACTTCAACAAAAAAAGAAACAATCAATATAATGAAAAGGCAACCCATGAAGTGGGAGAAATTTTTGAACCAACCATATATCTGATAAGGAATTAATATCCAAAATACATAAAGAACACTTTCAACTCAATAGCAAAAAAACAATCAGAGTATAAAATGTGCAGAGGACCTGAGTAGATAGTTTTCCAAAGAAGACATACAGGTTGCCCACAGGTACCTGAAAGATGCTCAACATCTCTAATCATATTTAAAATGCAAATCAAAACCATAATGAGATATCACCTTACACATGTTAGAATAACTATCATCAAGAAGACAAGAAATAACTATATTGGCAAGGATGTAGAGAAGGGAAACTTGTTCCTCTTGGTGGGACTGTAAATCCATCTAGGCACTATGGAAAATAGTATGGAGGTTTCTTAAAAAATAAAAATGGAACTATCATAAGATCTAGCATTCCCACTTCTGGATATATATCCAAAGAAAATGAAAATAGAATGTTTAAGAGATATCTGCACACCCATGTTTATTGTAATATTATTCACAATAGCCAAGAGGTAGAAACAACCTAAGTGTCCATTAATGGATGAATGGACAAAAAAAGAACCTTTTTTACTCAGTATTATTCAGCCATGAGAAAGAAAGAAATCCCATCACAGGTGACATCAACAGACCTTGAGGGCATTATGCTAAGTGAGGTGTATAAGTCAGACAGAGAAAGACAAATACTGTATTACATCACTGACATGTGGAAACTAAAAAAGCCAAATCATGGAAACAAAGTAGAATGGTGTTTACCAGGGGCTGAGGGGTGGGTGAATAAACTTGCAATTAGAAGATAAGTAAGTTCTGGACATCCAAGGCACAGCATAGTGATTACAGTCAACAATATTCTATTATATACTTCACAATTACTAAGAGACTAGATCTTAATATTCTCCCCATGAAAAAGAAATGATTATGTGAGGTGATAGAGGTGTTAGCTAATGCTACAGTGGGAGTCATATTGCAATATATAAATGTATCAAATCAATACAGTGTACACCTTAAACTTACACAATTGTTACATGTCAATTATATCTCAATTTTAAAAAAAGGAGGCAAAAAACTCTTCAGGAAACATTGTTTAAATAGCCAAACATTCATGAACTATACCACCATTTATTCCACATGTATCTATAGCATCAAAAACAAGATGGTAATTTTCTTTCCAAAACATGTTTTCAAAAGGTAGATTTGTTTTATATAGGTTCAATCAGTTATATGGAAATAGAAACTATATTGGGAAATTTTAGAAGCAAGTCATTTAAAAATAGCTCGTTTTAAAATAGTAGATATGAATGAACAATTTATCTGTCTTATTTCTACTGCCTGGACATTTATCCATACAATATTTAGAGAGCACCTGTTAAAGACTCTGTCCTATGTCTTCTGTATGGTCCTCAATAGAAAAAAATTATAATAACTTTGGCTGGAATATCAGGTTCATTGTAAAAATAAAAACATAGAAATTTTAAAAATATATAAATATACAATATATACATTAAGATTTCTATAAGTAAATCAATATAATTGAATTCTTATTTGTCTATATGAAAAATACCCAAAATATTGTTTAACGTATATAATTTGCATTTTTCTAAAATTTTTGAAATGACTATACTTCACTTTTTATATTTAGAAAAAATCAGTATCAATGACAAGTGAATATAATTTTAAGTTACCTTACTTTTAAATAGTCAAGAATTCAGTAGTCTCTGACAAAAGTGTAACTTCAAAGAAGCCTTTCTATATATTTAGGAGATATATATATATGTGTGTGTGTGTGTGTGTGTGTGTAATATAGCATATGCTTATTATCTGAGTTTTAGCTAATTAAAAATATATATAAAGATCTCAGTGAAATGGTTTTGTTTCTCAGATAGATAGATAGGTAGATATGGATAGACAAATAGATATTTGGGAAATAATCATTATTATTTATTTGGAATGTATATGTCAAAACACACACTGCTTTATCTTAATTATGGTGATTCAGAAAATTATCCAAAAACATTTTACAGTTATTTATTAGCGTATTTACAAATAACGTATAGATGTTTCTAAACAAAAAGTAACGTAGTTTTACTAGAGAAAACTGGGAGTAGACTGAGAAAATGCTTTATTGTTGAAAGAGTTACATTGGTTAAAATCTCTCCTCCCTTCCTGTCTCCCTCCCTCCCTTTCTTCCTTCATTCCTTCCTCTCCTCCTCCCTCCCTCCTTCCCTCCTCTTCTTTTCTTTTTAGTTTTTTTCCATTTCTCTCCCCGTGTCTGCAAGTAAATGAATACCCAAGACAACCCACTAGAGTATGACTTGGAAAATTATGTCAGAGAGAACAAATGCCTTCTAAATGGCACTCTAATGGCCCCAAAGAGTTAATGAACCTGATATTCTCCATGAACCAGATTCATTTGAAAGATACCCTTTCACAGATGAGGTGTGTGGCTAATTATATTTGCACATTTGGCTAGCTGCTTAGTCATGCAAAATGATCGATATTATGTGCGATGAATCACCACCATCTTGCCATATGGACATAATTTTCTGAGTATCTATCTTTTCAAGATTTTATGACAATAGTATCTTATTATTGCTAAAATATGATTGCTTTTGGTAAAATTGTTTCCCTGTATTAAATATGCTAGGAGTATCATTTTAAAAAGATTTTAAATGAAGGTAACTATTTAAAAATCTCCATTTTAATGCTGTACATTTTGAAATGAAGTTAAACATAATTGACCTACTTTTTACATGGCAATCTCCAGCAGGAACTTCATGCAGAGTACAGTGAAGGATTGGAGGGATATTCATGAACGAGAAATCAATGGAGGACAAGATGATTCACATTTTTCCCCAAAGTATAATGCAGGTATGAGGTAACTTTTATCATAATTCTGTGTCAAGTTCTGTTTGATAGGCAAAATCATCTGAACAGGATTAACAGTACATTCATATTACATTTTGAAATAGAGAATTTTTATGCCTGATGCTGACTTTAATGGCAAAATTTAATATTTAGTTAACCTGTTAGATTTCACATAAACTGATACTGTGACCATTAACATTACACCAGCATATAGAAAATATGTAGGATAATTGATTATATCATTTAATTAAAACCAGGGCTATTTATAAAAACCAAAAGATGAAAATATAAGTCTAAATGAGTGGTGTCTTGGGCAGATAGTGTAATGAACAAGATGCATTGTTATTATTTATTATTATCAGAAAAGTAGTGTGCAACAATAAGAATTATTGTAAAATTTCTAAGAAATTTTTTGCATATTCCATAGATATTTATAGGTCCATGAGATCTTAAAGACACTCATGCTGAAGATGAGAGCTGTTCTTTTTTTTAATGGAAGGATAGTTCATTTAAAATATTGTGTTAGTTTCAAGTGTACAGTAAAGTGATTCAGTTATACATGATATATATATATTTCAGATTCTTTTCATTATAGCTAATAACAAGATATTGAATATAGTTCCCTGTGCTATACAGTAGATCCTTGTTGTTTATCAATAATAGCGTGTATCTGTGAATCCCAAACTCCTAATTTATCCCTCCCCCCTCCACTTTCCCCTTTGGAAACCATGAATTTGTTTTCTATATGTGTGAGTCTGTTTCTGTTTGGTAAATAAGTTCATTTGTATCATTTTTTTTAGATTCAATATATAAGTGATATCATATGATATTTATCTTTCTCTGACTGACTTCACTTAGTATGATAATCTCTAGGACCATCCATGTTGCTGAAAATGGCAATATTTCATTATTTTTATGGCTGAGTAATATTCCATCATATATACAAACACACACACAGACACACACACACACACCACCACCTCTTCTTTTTCCATTAATCTGTTGATGGATACTTACATTGCTTCCATGTCTTGGCTATTGTAAATAGTGTTGCTTTGGACACTGGGGTGCATGTATCTTTTCAAATTAGAGTTTTTTTCTTTGTGGATATATACCTAGGAGTGGGATTGCTGGATCATATGGTAACTACTTTTAGTGTTTTAAGGAACCTTCCTTACTGGTTTCCATAGTGGCTGTACCAATTTACATTCCCGCCAACAGTGTAGGAGGGTTCCCTTTTTTCCACACCCTCTCCAGCATTTATTACTTGTAAACATTTTGTTGATGGACATTCTGACTAGTGTGAGGTGATACCACATTAATTTTGATTTGTGTTTCTCTAATAATTAGTGATGTGGAGCATCTTTTCATGTGCTGTTGGCCATCCATATGTCTTGTTTTTGGAGAAATGTTTACTTAGGTCTTCTGCCTACTTTTTAAATTTGGTTATGTGGGGTTTTTGTTTGGTTTTTGGTTTTGTTTTTGATATTGAGCTGTATGAGCTGTTTATTTTGGAAATCAAGCCCATGTCAGTCACATTGTTTGCAAATATTTTCTCTGAATCCGTAAGTTGTATTTTTGTTTTGTTTATGGTTTCTTTTGCTGTGCAAAAGCTTATGTTTGATTAGATCCCATTTGTTCATTTCTGCTTTTATTTATCTTGCCTTGGAAGCTGAAATAAGAAAGTATTGCTACAATTTATGTCAGAGAATATTTTGCCTATATACTCGTCTAGGAGTTTTATGGTGTCCCAGCTTGTATTTAAATCTTTAAGGCATTTTGAGTTTATTTTTGTGTGTGGTGTGGGGGTGTGTTCTAACTTCATTGATTTACATGTAGCTGCCCAGCTTTCCCAATATCACTTGCTAAAGAGACTCTTTTCTCCAGTCTGCTTTGTTGAAGATTAATTGACCATAGGTGTGTGTGGGTTTATTTCTAGGCTCTGTATTCTGTTCCATTGATCTATATGTCTGTTTTTGTGCCAGTACCATACTGTTTTGATTACTGTAGCTTTGTAGTATTGTCTGACATCTGGGAGGGTTATGCCCCCAGCTTTGTTCTTTTTCCTCAGGATTGCTTTGGCAATTCTTGGTCTTTTATTGTTCCATATAAAGTTTAGGATTATTTGTTCTAGCTCTAAAATGTCATGGGTAATTTGATAGGGATTGCATTAAATCTATAGATTGCTTTGGGTAGTATGGCCATTTTAACAATATTAATTCTTCCAGTCCAAGAGCATGGGATATTTTTCCATTTATTTGAATCATCTTCAGTTTTCTTTATCAATGTTTTATAGTTCTCAGAGTATAGCTCTCAGTCTTTCACCTCCTTTGTCAGGTTTATTCCTAGGTATTTTTTCTTTTTACACAATTTTAAATGGGATTTTTAAAAATTTTCTATTCTGATATTTCAGTATTAGTGAGAATAAATGCAACAATTTTCTGCATGTTAATTATTCTTTTTTAAAAAATCCATGGCTGTCTTACAAATTTTTTTAGTTTAATGATTTAGATTATCAGATAATTTGATGTTTATGGAAAAATAAAATTTGTTACACTTGGAAAATATCCCTAAATTTGAGTTTGTGTGTGCATTCTTCACACATGTATATGTGTTTACAATTGCATATTTATGTGCATATTTATGTGCCATTTAGGACTCTTGAAGTTTGAACGGACAAACTTTTTGAAGTATAAGGGAATATACTGACTTAATTTTAAAAATTAGTGGAGGTCTTGTATTAAGTATGGTTTAATTCCAAAGCTTAAACAATACCATATGGCTTGGCTTTCTTTCCATCTCTAGGATCAGCTTTCTACTGCTTTCAGTCCAAGGCTCCTAGTCTCACATCAACCTTATTTTGATGGTACCCAGCAGAAAACACAGAATGGTATCTATGTGTCTCCTTCTAAACAAGCAAATTAAAATATTCCCTTTCCTTGGTAAGATAAAATTCCCTATCTCTTCTCATAGCCAGAAGGATGTGACTCTTGACTTTGGCAAGCCTGAGTTGGGCTGATTATTCCTAAACTCAGGGATGAAGCCAATTATCCCGATTATATAGGTAATAAGTGAGAGAGTGAACAATTCTTCAGAAGAAAATTGACATACTATCTCCCAAAATACAGTGAATGCATGTTGAGGTGGCAAATAACATTTCCACTCTTAATCATAACATAATACAAATACTGTATAAGTTGCACCCCAATCTAGACCCCTTCTCACCAGATAATTGATGGAACCATTTGACAGGTTGTGGACACTGATATCTGTTCTTTCTTTTTCCTCTTCTTTGATATGCTGGTCCTCTTCTGTATGCCTATTCTTTCCTATATAGTATTGATGGTTGATGTCTGCTGCTATTTAATATTTTTATCATTTGTTTAATTATTGGTTGGTCAGGAATGACCCACTAATCATAGAAAATTGTTACTCTGCAATGGTTCAACTTTCAGAAGACAAATGTATGCAATTCTGAAATTTTATGTGGCCTCAGTTTTTAACAGTGCCTTCTGACTGGGTTGAATCTTCATTTTTATACATCTGTTGTTGGATTAGTTCTTATTGTTGTTTGTTTTTGTTTTAAATAACCCTGATTTTTGGACAAGAGGAAATCATAGAGGCATAGAATTACTCCTGAGAAATTAATGCCATTAATGCCATTACATTAAGAAAAGATGGCAGGGAGGGAGGGAAAGAGAGAGAAAGGGAGGGATAAATGAAGGACTAATAACTAAAATAAACTGAAGAAAAATATTCTTCCTGTTCTCCTCAACTTCGTGGAGTAGGTAAGAGGAAATATTTGTCTTTAAAGTCTCTAAGGATGCCAAACAATAATAAACTTTCTTTCATATTTGAGTATCTTATGGGCCTGGAACAGATTGTGTTGTTTTACACAATTACATTTTTGTTTGACTTTTTAAAATATAGATTAATTTGGTACAACAATAAATTAATATGATTATATTTCACATAAAATAATCTAGAATGTGAAAACCCAAACTTATCAAAGACAGGGGATCATCACACCCCACCTTGAGTTCATAATTAGAACCTTTATTTACACAATACTTACATTACATTTTATCATTCAAACATTTAAGTTAATATAAAGTGAAGAAATTAAGCCTTTTGCATTGATGTGAAACAACTCTAATATGTAAAACAAAGATATGTGTTCCACGAACCAGGACTTAGAAAAATACTTGCATGTTGATAAAATGAAAAATCACACCTTCAACCATTTTTGCATGCCTAGATAGTTAGAAATAAATTTTTATTAGTTATAGTTTGCCAATATAATAACAAATTCTTAAATTTACTATATACAAGATTTTACACTAATCCTTCTATGGACATAATCCATTAAACCATTTAAACCTTTCTTTTAAAATGAAGAAACCAAGCTAGATGATTTAAGCCAGGTGTCCATTTTTAAAATTTATTTATTTTTGGCTGTGTTGGGTCTTCGTTGCTGTGTGCAGGCTTTCTCTAGTTGCAGCAAGCGGGGGCTAATCTTTGTTGCGGTGCATAGGCTTCTCATTGCGGTGGCTTCTCTTGTTGCGGAACATGGGCTCTAGGTCTGTGGGCTTCAGTAGTTGTAGCATGCGGGCTCAGTAGTTGTGGCTTGGGCTCTAGAGCACAGGCTCACTAGTTCTGGCATGTGGGCTTAGTTGCTCCACGGCATGTGGGATCTTCCCAGACCAAGGCTTGAACCTGTGTCCCCTGCATTGGCTGGAGGATTCTTAACCACTGTGCCACCAGGGAAGCCCCCAGGTGTCCATTTTAAAGGTATTAGAAATCAGAGCAAAGTGAAGCTCTGACATCTAAGCTTTCTCTTAACAAATATAAATTATCATTTTATGAATAATTTATTAATTATAAATATTTATACTCTTTTATACTAAGGGAAAGTTGCTAATAAAATCAGTATTAGTGAAAATTATAGTAATGTGATTTTCATTCTTATCTAACAATTCTTCTTAATAATTATTCTAAATAAGGTTTATTAAAAGATTGAAAACATTCACATAAATGAAAGTCAATAATCTATATAGCAAAATATATTTCTGGTTTATAACCATAATATTATATACCTTGTGTAAAATAAAAAATTTATTTATTATTTGCACAAAGGCTGTGATAACAAAATAAATGACCATGTTGAAGAATGTAAGACATGAATCTGCTTTTCTCACTTTTGATAATTCAACTGTGTTGTTCAAAGGTTTATTCTGGAAGTTTGGAACTATTCAAGTGGATAATTGAGTTTTGGGGAACTCTAGTGATAGATGGAATTGGTGTTAATTAAAGTACTTGTCTGGGGCCTTTTCAGTGCTCTCTTAAAGAAAATAACATCCACCCAAAACCAAAATTTTTTTCTAATATCCTCTTCTAAAATATAGAAAATAAACTATTTTTCTCTATAAAAATGATTCACAACCTAGAGATATGTATCAAGCCCTCTACTTCATTTTTAAGTAAGCTATAATATGAACTATCTCCAGAAAAAGCTTAAATAAAATTTGAGTTGACCATCTGAAATTAGGGAGCATTAAGACTTTAAGTTATAGTTCCAAGAAGCATTGTATTTTTATCTAATTTTGGAAATTTTGGAGTTTAGCCTTAACATTCAGTTATATTTAAACACATTATTTTAAATAATAGATTTCCATCTAAAAACAATTCAATGCTCTATATTAGAAAGATCAAAAAGGCTGATAAAGTAGTATGCATACAATGCATACTTGTGATTCACTGATGGATAATGTAAGTTTTCTATCAAATATTTTTAATATTTACTGGAGATGAATTCTAGCTAATTAGACTTAAGATCATCCTACATAACAAAACAAAATGTTTATTGCTAAGTCATTCCTTAAGTCATACCCAGAAGAGTTTGCCGATAGTGACTGATGCCTGGGTTCCTGGAGAAGCTCTATCCAGGCTGTTAAGGATTTGTTTCAGGTCTATAAACAACTCCTTCAGTAAACTTTTTTCCTTTAAATGATCTAGTTGTCTACATTTCCTGATACAAATGAATCTTAACTGATATGCATCTTCTTTATGTCTTGTGAACTTTGAGATTATATTTTTTTCTGAAATATTCAGTTTTACCCTGCTCCATTTTGATCAACTATACCATGTATTCATATTTTCTACTGGAAAAAAATAGTTCAGTGGTTAATATTTTTGCATGTATCATACTTATTAATTCATATTAAAAGCTTGTTTTTGGTTAAGTCAAATAATACCATTACAAATATCACTATAACATGTACGGTTAACCAAACATCTATAACAAAGTATACTAATGATAATGAAACAAAACTAAGACCAACTAATAAATATAAAGCAAGACAGGGAATATTGCCAACATTTTATAACTTTATATGTAGAATAATTTATAGAAATATCAGATCATTATGGTGTACATCTGAAACTAATATATTGTAGGTATACTTCAATAAAAATAAATAAATAAAAAATTTTAAAAATAAAGGAAAAATGACCACAGTTGAAAACCATAACCATGCCATAACCAGAAAACCATGAATAACCAATGAGAAATATATTTCCAAAAAGGTTGCCCACAATTGAAACTTGTGCTTCATATAGAAGAAGCTTTGCAGCTTAGCCAGCCATTGTTTGGCATGTATATTATTTATTAGACTACTGAGTAGAGGTTTCCAGGAAATTATGGATAAGTTAATATTTTATGAATACTAAATGTTGGTTTAATTACTCATTTGGTTACAGGGAATTACATCTCAGTCATCACAAACGTGAAACTCTGAGACTGTATTTCATTTTTCATTAGGAACAGAAAGGAATATTTTGAGAATTTTTCTGATTAAGAAGACTACACAGGGCTCTGCTGACAATTCTTGAAATAATAATGCCTTAGTTATACATTTAATTCTAAGTTTGGTCATTTTTTCTTTGTCTGTGGTTGATTTCTAGTTTCATGTGTTGTGGTCAGAAAATATGCTTGAAATAATTTCTAAACTCTTAAATTTGTTGAGACTTGTTTTGTGTCCAAGTATGTGGTTAAGCTTAGAGAATTTTCCATGTGCACTTGAAAAGAATGTGTATTCTGCTTATTTTGAATGTAATATCCTAAAGATATCAATTAAGTCTAACTGTTCTCTTGTATCATTTAGGATCACTGTTGCCTTATTTTCTTTCTCAAAGACCTGTCCATTGATGTGAGTGGCCTGTTAAAATCTTTTTCTATTATTGTATTCTTATCAGTTTCTCCTTTTATGTCTGTTAGTACTCATTTTATGTATTTGGGTGCTCTTATATTGGGTGCATATATGTTGACAAGTGTAATATTCTCTCCTTGTATTGATCCTTTTTCATTATACAGTGTCCTTCTTTATCTTTTTTGTAGCCTTTGTTTTAAGGTCTATTTTGTCTAATGTGAGTATCACAACCCCTGCTTTCTTGTATTTCTGTTAGCATGAAATATTTTTTTCCATCCCCTCACTTTCAATCCATGCATGTCCTTTGCCCTAAAGTGGGTCTCTTGTAGGCAGCATATTGTAGGCTTTTTTTTTTTAATCCAATCTGCCACTCTGTGTCTTTTGATTGGAGCATTTATTCCATTGGTATTTAAGGTAATTATTAACAGATATGTATTTATTGCCATTTTAAACCTTGTTTTCCTGTTGATTTTATATTTATTCTTTGACCTTTCTTTTTCTTTTTGTTTTTTCCTTTGTGCTTTGATGAATTTTCTTTTGTATTATGCTTGTTTTTTCTTCTTTTTGTTTTTTCTTTTAATCTATTGTATGTTTTCGATTTGTGGTTATCCTCTTAAGTATGTTAACCCCTTCCTATATCTACTTGCTTTAGACTGGTAGTCATATCAGCTCAAACACATTCTAGGGGAAAAAAATCTACATTTTCTTATTCTCCTTCCCTACACTTTATGATTTTGATGGCCACTTTTTCATCTTCATGTTTATCCTTTTGCTGTTCATTGTGGTTATCATCTCCTTCACAGAAATTTTTGATTTTTTAAAATAATCTGTTTACTGTCTTATTTAAGTGATTTACTTTCCAATTGTGATCTTCTCTTTCCTATAGATCCTTACTTACCTCTTTTCTTTTTAGAGAAGACCTCTCAATATTTCCTTTAGGATAGTTTAGTATTGCTGCATTCTTTTAGTTTTTGCTTGTCTGAGAAATTCTTAATCTCCCCTATTGGAAATGATAATCTTGCTGGGTAGAGTATCCTAGGTTGCAAATTTTTCCCTTTCAGGACTTTCAATATATCCCACCACTTGGCTTCTTGCCCACAACGTTTCTGTAGAGAAATCAGCTGATAGCGTTATGGGGGTTCCCTTGTAATTAACTCTTTTTGTCCTGCTACCTTTAGAACTTTCTCTTTAACTTTTACCATTTTAATGATAATATGTCTTGGTGTAAGTCTGTTTGGCTTTATCTTGATTAGGACCCTCTGTGATTCCTGTATCTGGGTATCTGTTTCTTTCATTAGGTCTGTGAAGTTTTCAGCCATGATTTCTTCAAATACATTTTCAATCCCCTTTCTCTTTCTTCTCCTTCTGTGATCCCTATTCTACATAGATTGGCACATTTTATATTATCCCATAGATCTCTTACATTGCCTTCATTTTTTTTTAATTTGGGTTTCTGTCTGCTTTTCTAACTGGGTGATTTTCATTATTTTATCTTTCACATCACTTATTCATTCTACTGCATTATTCGTTCCGCTGTTCTTTGCCTTTAGTTCAGCTTTCATCTCTTCAAATAAATTCTCTGATTTTTCTTGGCTCCTCCTTATAGTTTCTAGTTCCTTTTTATAGCACTCTGCATTTGTATCAATAGTTCTTCTTAATTCCTTCAGTATTTTCATTATCTCCTTTTTGAACTCAGTGTCTAGTAGAAGGAAGAAGTCTCTTTGTTCTTTCAGGGGAATTCTCTTGGTCTGTTAATTGGGAGTGGTTCCTCTGCTTCTTCATTTTACTTATATTTCTCTTGCTCTATGAGTTTAGGAGAAAGAATTACCTACTGTGGTCTTGGCTTACTTTTATGTGGGAACATCCTGTGTACCCTGCGTGGGTTTCATATTTGTTGGTGTAAGGGCTGTTTTTTTTTTTTTTTTTTTGCCGTACACGGGCTTCTCACTGCTGTGGCCTCTCCCGTTGCGGAGCACAGGCTCCGGACGTGCAGGCTCAGCGGCTATGGCTCACGGGCCCAGCCGCTCCGCGGCATGTGGGATCTTCCCAGACCGGGGCACGAACCCGCGTCCCCTGCATCGGCAGGCGGACTCGCAACCACTGTGCCACCAGGGAAGCCCCTAGGGGCTGTTTTTAGTAAGGCTGCCTGCCACCTCTTTCCTCAGTGTATATTGGCCATTATCCCTTTGATAGGAGGTGTGACTAATGTTGTGGTGACCAGAGCCTGCACTGGATATTGAGCAGGGCCTCCTCTTTGCTCTGTGGTTGTCACTGCCCTTTCCAGGGCAGGGTCTGCTCTCTTTTTGTTGGAGTAGAAGCCCCAGCTCCATTCCTGAGCTGTGTTTCTGATCTGTGGCATGAAGCGTGAGGTAGGTGGGAGTGGAGTGGAGTGTTCCCCCTGGAGGGAAGCCACTGAGTATTCCTCCACTGGTGCTGTTCACCTGTGAGTATGTTCTGTTGTGTCACCTTTCAACCATTGTGTGGGCTCACAAAGTCCACTGTTGTTGGCACTGCCCTCAGCCCCACCTCAACCATGGGTATACCAGCAATTGGCCTGGTGCCTCTTAGGCTTCGTTTTCACAAGGCCACCAGTGCAGATCCACTGAAGTCAGTTCCCAGGACTGCAGTAGTCATGCACCTGAACCCACTGTGGGAGCTCTGAGGCAGCTCAGCCCCTGGCTCAGCCCCCATGTGTACATGCCCACAAAACCCACAGCTACTAAGGCCAGACTCATCCCAGCTGTGGGGAGAACCAGTTGTCTATTTAGATGTTCTGCAGGTGCTGAATTTACAGCAGCAGAGGTGTAAATATGTGGTTTGCACAGCCACAGGGAGAGATTTCAGCTCTGCTTCCTAAACTGCAAGGCCCCTGAGCCTCAGCTGTGATTTCAGCCCTACCTCTGCATGTTGGCAATCCACTGGCATCTGCTACCAGGGCCACCAAGGCAACAGCCAGAGTGAGCAAGCCTGCCGGGTGGGTAGGGGGCTGAACCTCACCAGGCACATGAGCCTGCCTGTGCGGGAGCCTCTCCTGGAGCCCACAGAGGCGGGAGCCAGTGGGTGGGGAAAGAGACTGTAATGGCAGCCCTGCCCCTCCCTTCACAGGCCACTTAACAATGGTGCTTAGCTTCTATGGCGGCCTGGGTTTCTTCCATGAACACTCCTGGTTGCTACGCCCCACACTCCAGCCCCTTCAGGCTGTCTCCACGCAGCCAACAGCAGTCCCCTCCCTGGTCTGTCCTCTAAACCCCATGTTCCAGCCCCTGCCCATACTTGTGGATATGTGTCTCAGGCTGAGTTATGCAAGGCAGTGGCATGGACTGTCTGTATAGGTCTCTCTCTGTCCTGTCTGCCACTAACTGTTTGTTGCACTCTCTGCTGAGCCCCTGAAGCTTCTTTTCTGTCCCAGATTATCTCCCCACTGGTGAGGGGACTTCCCTGGGTGTGGGAACCTCTCCTCTCCTTCAGCTCCCTCCCAGGGGTGCAGGACCTGTTTTGCTTCCTCTTTTTTTTTCCCCTTTCATCCTACCCAGTTATGTGGAGACCTTTCTTATCCTTTCAGGCATTTGAGGTCTTCTGCTAGTGTTCAGTAGGTGTTCTGTGAGAATTTTTCCATTTGTAGATATATTTTTGATGTATTTGTGGGAAGAGGTGAGTTCCACATCCTACTACTGTGCCATCTTGATTCTGATCTGTATAGTATATTTTATGTAAAGGAAAAATCAACATGCAGTATTAGTTGATTCCAACTAAATTTTGTGTGGCATCAGATTTTTTTTCCTACTTTTCATATAAGTAAATTGAAGTTCAGAAAGGGACTAGCTCCAGCTAACCCCAGTAGGACGCATGAAGTAAGAATTTGAGTATAGGTTATCTAAAAGATCTGTGTTCTTACAAATTTCACATTTTCTGAGGTAGGTTATCTTTGTAGGCAGCTACAACAGGTTTGCAAAAGACACAAGTGAGGAAAAGCATAATAAAAGGAAAATTGATAAATTAAAAGAGAAAATGACATTTAGATGAGGGAGTATTTGAAGATAATACTTACTTAGTTTATAACTTTACCAAGGTCAAACCTGCATCAATGTCTTGTGCATTCTTTTCAAATTTGCTTTTAATCACCTGGTAGGATCAAAGGTTATTCAAAGAGATCATATGATTAACCAGCCTGGGCTTTGGGAAAAAGAAGTATTAGGAAAGCATTTTAATAGTGTGCTTGATAAAAGGAAGGTCATCAAAGTACATTTATATTTGAACATTAAAAAGCACTTCTTTGAAGTGCTTCCTGATGAGATTCCACTTAAATATTCTTCCAAAATGCTTTCCTTTCATTATATCCAAATGGAGAGAGGGGGTGGGGACAGGTTGGTATGGAGTTCCTGAACAGTTAGAGAGCTTTATGCTTCTGTTAGATTCAGAATCTTGTGTTTACTTTTAAAGTTCAGTTAAATGGTATATATGTCAGTTCTTTCCATGACAACAATGATATCTTATCTAGCCCATGATCTTTATGGAATTGCATGCTCTTTTAAATTAAGCAAATGCATCAGAAATGCATGAATTCACCAGTGCATAATTATATTTTAATTGATTTGAATGGATGGCTTGAAATTATTGATTGGGTCATAAAACAACCACTCAGGTAACTGAGTTAAAACTTATCTTCTCAGGAATATTTCCTACTTAGGGGAGATGTGCTTCACACAATAATGATTAGTAGGCTTCCTTTTGAAAACAACCACTTTGATGCTGTTTTAACATAGGTCTATATAAAATATATCTGTATTATATAGGAGAACCAGCTTTCAAATAGTTTCACTGATCTTTTTAATTGTTTTTTTTTTAGTTTATATTTCTTTTATTTAAAGGTTTATTCCTAGGTATTTTATTCTTTCTGATGTGGTGGTAAATGGGATTGTTTCCTTAATTTCTTTCTGATAGTTGTTAGTGTGTAGAAATGCAACAGATTTCTGTACATTAATTTTTTATCCTGAACCTTTACCAAATTCAGTGATGAGCTCTACTAGTTTTCTGGTAGTGTCTTTAGGTTTTCTCTGTATAGTATCTTGTCACCTGCAGACAGTGACAGTTTTACTTCTTCCTTTCCAATTTGCATTCCTTTTATTTCTTTTTCTTCTCTGTTTGCTGTGGCTAGGACACCCAAAGCTATGTTGAATAAAAGTGGTGAAAGTGAAATGCTTGTCTTGTTTCTGATCTAAAAGTAAGTGCTTTCAGCTTTTTACTATCGAGTACGATGTTAGATGTGGGTTTTTCATATATGGCCTTTATTATGTTGAGGTAGGTTCCCTCTGTGCCCACTTTGTGGAGAGTTTTTAAGACACATGGATGATGAACATTTTCAAAATCTTTTTCTGCATCTATTGAGATGATCATTTGTTTTTTATCCTTCAACTTGTTAATTTGGTGTATCACATTGATTGATTTGCAGATATTGAAAAATTCTTGCATCCCTGTGATAAATTCCACTTGACAATGGTGTATCATCCTTTAAATGTATTGTTGGATTTGATTTGCTTGTATGTTTAGGATTTTTGCTTCTATGTTCATCAGCAATATTGGCCTGTAATTTTCTTTGTGTGATGTCTTTGGTTGTAGTATCTGGGTGATGGATGGCCTCATAGAGTGAGTTTGGAAGTGTTCCTTGCTCTTCAATTTTTTGGAATAATTTCAAAAGGACACATGTTAACTCTTCTCTAAATGTCTGGTAAAATTCACCTGTGAAGTCATATGTTCCTGGATGTTTGCTGGGAGTTTTAAAATTACTGATTCAATTTCATTATTCATCATATTTTCTATCTTCCTTGTTCAGTCTTGAGAGACCTTTCTAAGAATTTGTCCATTTCATCTATGTTGTCCATTTTATCAGCATATATTTTTTTTGCAGTAGTTTCTTATGATCCTTTATTTCTGTGGTGGCAGTTGTCATTTCTCCCTTTTCATTTGTAATTTTATTGACTTGGGCCCTCTCCCTTTTTTCCTGATGAGTCTGGCTAAAGGTTTATCAATTTTGTTTATATTTTCAAAGAACCAGCTTTTAGTTTCATTGATCTTTTTAATTTTTTTTAGTTGTTTATTTCTTTTATTTCTGCTCTGCTATTTATGATTTCTTTCCTTCTACTAACTTTGGGTTTTGTTTGGTCTTCTTTCTCTAGTTCCTTTAGGTGTACGGTTAGTTTGTTTATTTGAGATTTTTCTTGTTTCCTGAGGTAAGCTTGTATCACTATAAACTTCCCTCTTAGAATTGCTTTTGCTGTGTCCCATAGGTTTTGGACTGTCCTGTTTTTGTTTGCATTTGCCTCTAGGTATTTTTTGATTTCCTCTTTGATTTCTTCAGAGATCCATTGGTTGTTTAGTAGTGTATTACATAGTCTCCACATATTTGTGTTTTTTGCAGTATTTTTTTCCCTCGTAGTTGGCTTCTAGTCTCATAGTATTGTGGTCATAAAAGTTGCTTGATATGATATCAGTTTTCTTAAATTTACCAAGGCTTGTTCTTTGGCCTAGCATGTGATCTATCCTGTAGAATATTCCATGTGTGCTTGAAAAGAATGTGTATTCTGCTGCTTTGGATGGAATGCTCTCTCTATATATATCAGTTAAGTCCATCTGGTCTAATGTGTCATTTAAGTGTTTTCTTATTGATTTTCTATCTAGATGAGCTGTCCATTGATGCTAGTGGGGTGCTAAATTCTCCTAGTATTATTGTGTTACTGTCCATTTCTCCTGTTATGTCCATTAATATTTGCCTTACATGTTGAGGTGCTCCTATGTTGGGTGAGTATATATTTATATTTGTTGTATCTTCTTCTTGGAATGCTCCCTTGACCCTATCCTATGTAGTGTCCTTCTTTGTCTCTTGTAACAGTATTTTAAAGTCTATTTTATCTGATACTAGTCTTGCTACTATGGCTTTCTTTTGATTTCCATTTGCATGGAATACCTTTTTTCATCCCCTCACTTTCAGTTTGTGTGTGTCTCTAGATCTGAAGTGAGTCTCTGGTAGGTAGCATATATATGGGTCTTGTTTTTGTATCCATTCTGCCACTCTATGTCTTTTGGTTGGAACATTTAGTCCATTTACATCTAAGGTAATTATTGATATGTGTGTTCTTATTTCCAGTTTGTTAATTGTTTTGTAGGTATTTTTTTCCCTTCTCCTTTTATCCTTTTCTCTTGGGATTTGATGACTACCTTTTGTGTTATATATGGGTTGTTTTTCTTTTTTGTGTGCACATCTATTATAGATTTTTGGTATGTGGTTACCATGAGGTTTTTTTTATATATGGTTCAGTTGTGCTCTAATTTCAAATATATATTAAAAACTCTGCATTTGTACTCTCCTCCCCTCATGATTACTGTTTCTGATATATTTTACATCTAATTTTTCTGTGTATCTCTTAACTGCTTATTGTTGATATATTTGATTTGACTACTTTTGTCTTTTAACCTCCCTTCTAATTTTGTGTGTGAATGATTTCCTACCTTTACTGTATGTTTACGTCTACCAGTGAGCCTTTTCATTTCATAATTTTCTTGTTTCTAGTTGTGGCCTTTTCTTTTTTGCCTAGAGGACTTCCATTAACATTTGTTGTAAAGATGATTTAGTGGTGCTGAACTTTTTTAGCTTTTGCTTGCTGTAAAGATTTTGATCTATCCATCAAATCTGAGGGAGAACCTTGCTGGGTAGATTATTCTTGTTTGTAGGTTTTTTCCCTTTCATCACTTTGAATATTTGGTGCCACTCCCTTCTGGCCTGCAGAGTTTCTGCAGAAAAAATCAGCTGATAACCTTATGGGATTCTGTTGTATGTCATTTGTTGCTTTACCCTTGTTGCTTTTAATATTCTCTCTTTATCTTTATCATCTTAATTACAAGGTGTCTTGATGTGTTCCTCTTTAGATTCATTCTATATGAGACTCTCCACACTTCCTGGAATTGGGTGACTGTTTCCTTCCCCAGGTTGGGAAGTTTTCAGCTATTATGTTTTCAAATATGTTCTCAGCCCCTTTCTCCTTTTCTTCTCCTTCTGGGACCCATATAATGCAAATATTAGTACACTTGTTGTTTCAGAGGTCCCTTACATTTTCCTCATTGCTTTTTTTTTTTTTTTTTTAGCTAATTTGGCCTCTCACTGTTGTGGAGCACAGGCTCTGGACGCGCAGGCCCAGCGGCCATGGCTCACGGGCCCAGCCGCTCCGCGGCATGTGGGATCCTCCCAGACCGGGGCACGAACCCATGTCCCCTGCATCGGCAGGCGGACTCCCAACCACTGCGCCACCAAGGAAGCCCCTGTCCTCATTTCTTTTTATTCTTTTTTGTTTTTTGCGTTCAGTGGCAGTGATTCCACTACTATGTCTTCCAGCTCACTGATCCATTCTCTGTATCATTTAGTCTGCTATTGTTTCCTTTTAATGTATTTTTCATTTCAGTTATTGTATTCTTTATCTCTTTGGTTGTTCTTTATATTTCTAACTCTTTGCTCTGTGCATCCATTCTTCTCCTGAGTTCTTTCACCATCATCTTTACAATCATTACTCTAAATTCTTTCTCAGGTAGATTACCTATCTCCACTTCACTTAGTTAGTTCTTCTTGGGTTTTATCTTGTTTCGTCTTCTTGAACTTGTTCTTCTGCTTCCTCATTTTATCTAAGTTGCTATTGGTATTTTTATGTAGGTAGTAGATTAGTTATGTTTTACAACTTTGGAGAAGTGTCTTCCTATGTGTCTGTGCAGTGCTTTCGTCTCATTACCCAAGCTATATGCTCTAGGGATTCCCCTTAAGGGGTCTGCATGTGTCCTTCTGTTGTGGTGGGATGACTATGTGGGCTTCTGGTAGGCTTGGTTTGCCCCTGGCCCGTTTGGTTGCCCGGCCCTTCCTTGTGTGGATGCTGTTGGTTAGTGGGGTCTGGTCCTGAAGTGGCTGACTACAGAATGCCAGGGGACACTGGAGCTAGTGCTGCCTCACTGATGGGAGGAGTCAGGGTCCTGAGACTCTGGTGCTGTTTCCTGCTCCACTGGTGGCTAAAGCCAAGTCTTGAGCCTAGTGCCAGACTATTGGCAGGCAGAGCCAGGTCTAAAGTCTGCCTGCAGGGCCCAGTGATCCCTGAGCTGGTGTCAGATTGCTGTGGTGGGGGGCTGGTTCCTGACACATTTGGATATGGTGTCTGTGGTGTCCCAAAGCTTGTGTTGGCCTGGTAGTGGTCAGGGCTGAGGCCTCGCTGGTCCCAGAGTAGGGCCGGGCCTGCTGTATGTAGCCTGGGCCTATAGGCTATAGGACTGTGATTTTCTTGCATCTGGTGTCTGCCCCCTGGTTGGTTAGACTGGTCTAGAGGCTGGTGCAGCCTTCCTGGAGGTCAGGGCTAGTACCTGCCCATTGGTGGGCAGAGCTTGGTCTTGGTCCTCTGGGGGGCAAGGCCATGCATAGAGACATGTTTAGATGTGTGTGTGGGCTCAGGAAGTCTTTAGGACCCCATACAACGGCACCTGCCAGTGCTGGTTTCCATGTGCCGTTTCAAGCTGCCAAATGTGGCTGCTGCCAGTGTCTATGTCCCCAGGATGAACTGCAGTCACCCACCTGCACTTCTCCAGGAGAGTCTCCATGACCAGCAGGTAAGTCTGGCCCAGGCTCCTATCAAAATAATGCTTTTTCCCTCAGTCCTGGTGCACATGATGTTTTGTGTGCACCCTTTAGGAGTGAAGACACTGCTTCCCACGATCATTTGGGACTCTCAAAATTAAGCCCCACTAAGCTTCAAAGCCAAATGCTCTGGGGGCTCATCTTCCCAGAGCAGGACCCCTGGGCTAGGGCACCTGACATGGGTCTCAGAACTCTCACTCCTGGGGGAGAACCTCTATAGTATAATTATTCTCCAGTTTGTGGCCCACCCACCTGACGGTATGGGACTTCACTGTATTGTGAGTCTGCTCCTCCTACCTGTCTCATTGTGGTTCCTTCTTTATGTCTTTAGTTGTAAAAGATCTCTGTTAGGTTTCAGTCATGGTTGTTCTGCAGATAGTTGTGGTTTTGGTCTGCTTGTGAGAGGATGTGAGCTCAGCGTCTTTGTACTCTGCCCTCTTGGATGATCTCCAGTATTTTCTTGTCAAATTAGTAAGATGCAGGATTTACTCTTACTTAGTCCTGTATATCAAGTGGTAAAGCATTAATTATTTAACCATATACAACAGTCTGACTACCTCTGGAGATGGAATGATGAAAAAGCTGTTTTGAGACTACTGACTTGATGGGGACACTTTGTAATTTTTCAAAGCTCCTGCTCAGTGTAGCTCTCTTCAATTTAGTCGCCCGCCCTGAAATCTCTAACTGCCTTGCTCTTCTCTTTCTCCCCAAATCTGCTTCTCCACTCAGTGAAGCACCATGCTCCACCAGAGTTCTCTCTACCTCTGCTGTGGCCTAAAAAACTCTTTCCAGGCAGTACTGGGGAAAACAGAGGTTTCGACTTGTTTGTTTCCCCACCTGCAGGTATCATTATCCTGCATTGTCTTATGTCCAGTGTCTTAAAATCATTGTTTTGTGTGGCCTTTTAGTTGCCTCATGCTAGAGGGTAAACCTAGTATCTATCTCTTTCTACATTTTGCGTAGATATACATATAAAGAAAATAGGCACAATAAATTCATACCATACCTTAAGAAAGAAATAATAATTGATGATTAAAAGAGAGATACTATGTAATCATAAAATGAAAAAAGACATCAGGAGGATATAATAATTAACTTTTTGGTAGATGGATATAATTACATACTCTCAAATATGTAGAGAAAAAACAAAATTTTATATATCCACAGTCAGTCACTATAAGAAAACTATTCAGTAAATCACTCTTTTGGTAGTTGACAGATCATGACTAGCAAAGTCTTAGAAAGGGCTGAAATTAATAGGCTTTATATAACATACTGAAAATCCAATACACACACAAAAATAAAAACGTTTCAAATACATATTGAACTAAAATCTGACTGTAGAAGTCTTATTTTAATTAACATTTTTGCTGTTGTTTTTTTGTAAGAGCAACAAGATTGCCTTTGGGTTCAGTGGAATGCCCTCTTTCATCACCTTAATAGAAGTTTCAGTTTAATACAAGATATTATGAGCATATGTACCTTGGTCTGAGTTTCTGGCACAGAAATATCCATGTAATTGGCAAGTTGCATCAGCTCATTTAATGTTGGTGTCAGAGCCATTGGCAATGTTCCAGGTGTATGTGGGTCCCTTGCACCTATGAAAGCTCCTCAAAATAGAGCCAGTGTCACTCTAATTCACAAGCAAAAGGCTCAGTGTCCTTGGTACCATCTTGGCTTATGATAGGGATTGGACAACAATGAGATATTAAGTAAATGGTGCTTTGACATTGAGTATTCTAACTAATATCATACACATATATGAATTCCAGAAAACTTTCCACAAATTATTCCTCATTAATTCTTTTCTGATATTCATACTGAAAATCTATATCTCAAATAATATCAAAATACATGAAAGTGTTAATTGATTATATAAAATATATGAAAATATATTTATAGATGTACTATAATAAAGGATTCCTAATAGAAGACAATAAATTATACAAGCCATTCAGAACACATTTTAAACTTCATGTGACATAATATTCCTCAAGATTTAGCAATTCTCTCATAAGGAAATATTCTAGAAAGGTATGTGCATATGTCTCAAGAATATAAAAATATTTTTCAAATAGGATTATTGTAGCCATATTTGAAATATTTGAAATGTACATTGAATTGGAACTGAATACTAAATATTTACATATATGTATAATTTAATACATATATATCTGAATATATATACATATATGTACTTATCTAAGTATCAGATGACATAAATTGTATGTAAAATAAACAGTAGAAATATATGTATTTATATACATGTATATATAGAAATTTATTAAAGTAATTCAAATCTATACACAGATACTATATGCATCAAGACTGGTAAAATGCAAAAAACCTTTGTTGAATATAAAATGATATTTACAGAAGTAAATATTTATTTCATGTTTTATCACAAGAAAAACATTTTTCAATCTCTCTATTGTTTAAGAATTTCTAAATTCATAAGTTTTACCTCTGGAGAAAGAAGAAGGTGAATAGATTGTGGAGAAATACATAAAAATCTTTTTTACATGTAAGTTATTTTTGCTTAAAATGATAACAAAATAATATTTGGAGCAAACCTGACAAAATGATAAGATTTGACAAGGTTGCACTTTGAGTTATTTTGTCTAGTCTGTGTATACAAGTAATATTTCAAGTAAAATTAAAAGAAACATTAAAAACTTTATCCCTCAGACTGAACTAATTTCACTATTGAATTATAGACAGGAATGATAGGAAGGCTATTAATATGAGTCTTAGCCTCATAAAATTTCTTAGCTTAAATAATCTACAAAGTTTTCAGAGACAGTGAGGACATATGACTCACAAATGATTAAAAGTTATCCTGCCAGTGTACTTATCTCCTCAGTAGGTGCTAGAATAGTGGGGAATAGCAAATGCAAGCCTCTGAGAGCAAAGACCACAGCCCCCAACTCTTTGCTTATCCAAGATATCATTCACTCACAGGAATTTTTTAAAAGGCCACATTTTCAGATATTAAAGATTTCAGAAAAAAAGCTGTTTACCCCATTTAAAGAAAATACTCAAGAAAAGAATCCAACTAAAAAGTTCAAGCAGAACATAAATATCACAGTAGAAACTAAGTAGAATAATGAATTTCACAACATATTTAAAGTATATTTTTCTAAGCTTTGCTGATGGAAAGAAAGAAGAACTAGAGTAGAGTACAATGAGTTGACAGTATATAATGAAGTGAATATGGTATATTTATATCAATATAGTACACTTATAAATATCAATGGATAGTTGTAAAATACCTGAAATTTTATAATAAAACTTTAAAAACAAATGAATATTCTTAAAATACAAGTGGGAAAAAACTAGCAATAATTTGAAATTTTAAGTGTGAAATAATCCCACGAAAGTCTAAGCATTTAGATGGGGCCTTGTTAAAAAAACAATCTAAATATCACACTAAATGGAATAGAAGTGGTTTAATTAATGGGTTTTTCAATGACTATGTTATTGTAAAAAGAAGGAAAACATTAAACCTAAGAACACACATTATTTTTATGTGTACTTTTAAAATTTTACCCCAAAATATCATATACTTGGTTATAATATAAGTCACAACAAATTTCAAATTTTGAAACTAGGATATTTTACAGATCACAGTGAAATCATATCAATATCACCAATAAATGAATAGAACATGGAATTTTAAAATCATCAGTGATAACATCAAATGATAGCAAATATTAGGAATGAATGTGTAATATGTGTAAAATAGCTGTATTTAAATATAAAAATATTGAGAAAAATAAATAAAACCTTAACGAATTAAGATTATACCATAGTCACTGAAGGAGGAATTAGTACTGTAATATAAAAAATTTTCCCCAATTATTCTATAGATTCAACACAACCCCGACCACAACCCCAAGTCTTATTTTTTGTGACTATTGATAAGCTGATTCTAAAACATATATTGAAATACAACTGAACAACTTAGCAAAGTCAATTTTTGAAGGAAAAAAGTGGTAACTTGGACCACCAGGTATCAAGATTTATTACAAGGCTATGGTAATTTAGATTGTTTTTGATATAAGAACATACAGATGAATGGAAGGCACCTAAATGTGCAGAAATGAATCACACACATACAATGACCTAAATTATGGCAAAGGTCATATTGCAGTGTCATTTGGAAATGACAGTCCTTTTAATAAGCAATGGGTCAATTGGCTATTCACATGTATAATAAGGAGTCTGACTCCATTACTTTGTTTGCCTGATGATAGATTTTAAAGCTGCAATTGTGCAATGAAATTCTGCTAACCACCCAGTGTTAGTAGATTCCACAAGTTTAAAGGCACAGTTTCCAAAAGACCATCCTCACTACTAATGACAGCCACAAGTTTGGGGATCTCCAGGGCACAGGCACTTCTCACCAACTGAATACAAATTCTGAGGTTGCATATACCTTCAGGTTTGATAATTCACTAGAATGGGAGAACTCAGAAAATTATAGTTTTATATTGCAGGATACAAATAATGAGCCAAATGAATGGACACATCAGGCAAGTGTAGGAGGGTCTAGAAAGCAGAGCTTCTGTGTTCTCTCTTCATGTAATCAGAATGTATCATATTCCTGGCACAGCAGTGTGATCTTCAACAAGTTAGCTAATCCAAGCCCAGAGTTTTTATTGGAGTTACATTACATAGGCATGATTATTAGATATGTGGTTGAACACAATCTGCAGCTCCCCTGCCTTCCCAGAATGTTGGGCTGATATTATCTGGTTTAGAAACTCGACACTGTAACTACATGGTTGGTCTTTCCAGCATAGTAAGTCCCAGTCCTGAGACTGTCTAGTGGCCAGCATTTGACACTAGCATAAATTTAGAAGGGGCGCATAGTGAATAATGAAGACAGTCCTACCACTTTGAACATCAGAAGGGTTTACAGTTGTATCCCAGGAACTCGGGAAAAGAAAGACAGGAAAATTTTTTTTTTAGAAAACAAAGTCTCATACCTTCCTCTTTTCCAACAGCAATGCAATATTAGTAGCAGACTTGACTATCTCACTTTCAACAATGGATAGGGAAACACTGGACTTAAAGAACACATTATACCTGATGGACTTAACAGATATTGAATACATATAGAAAATGCCATCCAACATCAGGATATTCTTCTCAAGTACACATGGCTATTCTCCAAGATCATAAGTTGGACCACAAAACAAGTCTTGATAAATAAAAGAAGATTGAAATCATATCAAGCACGTGTTGTGACCATAATTGTATGAAACTGGAAATCAATTACAAAAAGAAAACCTGAAAATTCACAAATCTGTGGAGAGTAAACAACATGCTACTGAACAACCACTGAATCAAAAAAGTCAAAAGAGAAATTTAAAAAATATATTTTGAGGCAAATAAATATGAATACAACACACCAAAACTTACTGGATGCAGCAAAAGCAGTTTTGAGAGTGAAGTTCATAGTCATAAATGCCTATATTAAGAAAAAATATAAACAACCCAAACTTATGCCTCAAGAAAATAGAAAATAAAGAAGAAACTAAGGCCAAAGTTAGTAGGAGGAAGGAAATATAAAATCTATTAGTAGAAACAAATGAATGGAGACTAAAACATAATAGAAAATATCAGAGAAAGTAAAAGGTAGTTATTTTAAAAGATAAACAAAATATACAAACTTTTACCTAAACTTACCAGGAAATAAAGAGAAAGAACTCAAATAAATAAAATTATAAATAAAAGGGGACACAATCTAAATAATACCACACAAAACAAAGAATCAAATAGACTATGATGAACAACTATTAGTCAACAAACTGATTAATCTAGAAGAAATACTTAAACACATACACCCTATCAAGACTGTTTCTTGAAGAAAAAAATTTTAAACCAATTGCTAGTAATACAATTAATAACCAAAAACCTCCAAACAAAATACCTTGACCAGATGGTTTTACTGATGAATTTTATGAAACATTTAAATAATTAATGCCAATCCTTCAGAAACTCTTTTAAAAATTGGATGAGGAAGGAACATCTCCAAAACTCATTTTTGGAGTCCAGCATTACTCTGACAAGAAAACCAGTCTAGGACACGAAAATATAAGAAAATTTCAGACCAACATCCCTGGTTAACATAAATGCAAAAATCCTCAACAAAATATTAACAAGTCAAATACAACAATATAGTAAAAAGATTGTACACCATTATCAAGTGGGATTGATTCCAGGGATGCAAGAAAGGCTCAACATGTGCAAATTAATCAACATGATAAATCACATTAACAGGATAAAAATCACATGATCATCTCAAAGATGCAGAAAAGTCTTTTGACAAAATTCAGCATCCATCCATAAAAATTCTCAACAAACTGGGTATAGAGACAACATACCTTTGCAAAATAAAGGCTGTAAATGACAAGCCCACAGCTAGCACCATAATTAATGGTGAAAGGTTGAAAGTCTTTTACCTAAGAAAAAGTACTAACCAGGGGTGCCACTCTGACCACTTTTAGTCAACATAGAATTGGAAGTTGTGGTATGGACCCACAAAGGATTTCAAATACCCAAAGTAATCTTCAGCAAGAACAACAAAGCTGGAGGCATCATGCTTCCTGATTTCAAACAATTTATAAATCTGTAGTCATCAAAACAACATGGCACTAGCATAAAGACAGACACATAGATCAATAGAACAGAATAAAGAGCCCAGAAATAAACCCACATATATATGGTCAGTATAATTCACAACAAAGGAGCCAAAAATATACAATGGGGAAAGGATAAATTCGTCAGTAAATGGTGTTGGGAAATTAGACCACAACATGCAAAATAATGAAATTGGGCCCAATCTTACTCCATACACAAAAATCAACAGAAAATAGATTAAAGATTTGAACATAAAACTAGAAGAAAATATAGAGGGTAAGCTCCTTGACACCAGTCTTAGCAATAATTTCTTTTCTTTTTTGATTTCACATCAAAAGCAAAGGCAACAAAAGCAAAAATAAACAAGTAGAGCTACATCAAACTAAAAAGCTTCTGCATGGCAAAGGAAACTATCAAAAAAATGGAAAGGCAACCTATGGAATGAGAGAAAATATCCCGTATCTGATAGGGTGTTAACATCCAAAATTTACAAAGAATTCACACAACTCTAGCAAAAAATAGAAAACAATCCAATTACCAATGGACATAGCAATCAAATAGACACTTTTTCAAAGAGGACATATGGATGGTCAACTGGTTCATGAAGAAGTGCTCGACATCACTAATAATCAGGGAAAAGCAAGTAAAACCCACAATGGATATTGTCTTATACCTGTTAGAATGAGTATCATCAATAACATGAGATAACAAATGTGTTGAGGATGTGGAGAATAGGGGACCCTTTTGAACTCTTGGTGGGAGTGTAAATTGGTGCAGCACCTGTATAAAACAGTGTGGAGGTGCTTCAAAAAATTAAAAACAGAACTACCATATGATCCATGAATTCAATTTTTGGGTTCATATCTGTAAGAAAGAAATCATTATCTCAAAGAAATATCTCCACCCCCTACATGTTTATTGTAGCATTACTTACAGTATACGCAAGATATGGAAACAACTTAAGTGTCCCTGGATAGAATATATACATATGTATATGTGTGTGTGTGTGTGTGTGTGTGTGTATATATGAATATTTTGCAGCCTTAAAAAAGAAGGAAATCCTATGTCCATCGACAGAAGACTGGATAAAGAAGATGTGGTACATATATAAAAGGGAATATTACTCAGCCATACAAAAGAATGAAATAATGCCATTTGCAGCAACATGGATGGACCTAGAGATTGTCACACTGAGTGAAGTCAGACAGAGAAAGACAAATATCATATGATCTTATTTATATGTGGAGTCTAAAAACAAAATGGTACCAAATAACTTATTTACAAAACAGAAATAGAGTCACAGATGTAGATAACAAAGTCATGGTTACCAGGGGGGACGGGTAAATTGGGAGACTGGGATTGACATATACACACTACTATATATAAAAGAGATAATTAATAAGGACCTACTGTATAGCATGGAGAACACTTCTCAATACATTATAATGACCTATATTGGAAAACGATCTAAAAAAGGACGGATATATGTGTATGTATAACTGATTCACTTTGCTGTACAGCAGAAACTAACACAACATTGTAATTCAACTATACTACAATAAAATTTAAAAAAGAAAAACAAGGAAATCCTGCCATTTGTGACAATAAAAATGGACTTTGAGGGCATTATGCTAAGTGAAATAAGTCAAACAAAAAACAAATATTATGTGATCTCACCTACATGTGGAATCTAAAGAACCAAATAAGCAAGCAACAACAAATGAATGAACTCATAGAAACAGAGAACAGATTGTTGAGTGCAGAAGAGGGGGTTGGGGGTGGGGAAAATGGAAGAAGATATTAAAAAGGTACAAACTTAGAGTAATAAGACAATTCTAGCAATGTAATGTACAGTATGATGACTATAGTTAATAATTTTGTACACTGGAAAGTTCTAAGAGAGTAAATCTTAAAAGTTCACACCATGCAAAAAAATGTGTAACTATCTATGAGGTGATGCATGTTAACCAAACTTACTGGGGTAATCATTTTGCAATATATACATATAAAACATCAGTATGTTGTACACCATAAACTAATAGAATGCTATATGCCAATTATATTTCAATAAAACTGGAATAAAATTAACAATTGAAAAATAGAGCAAAAATTCATAAAATAGTCAAAATTAATTATTTTAATAGAAAGTTCAAATATCCAGAAGCTTCAATAGCAAGATAAAATTATTAAACAAACCAAAGAGAAGAAATAAGCAATTTAAAATATTTTTTAAAAATAAGAAATATTCCAATTATATTAAAATGAGAAATATTAAGTAAGTTAATGAGGTAAATTTTGTGAATATACTATGTGGATATTACTAAGAATTAGAATGCTGAAGAACATGGGTACTTTTGGGGAAAATATTATTTAACTTAATTAAGATGTAAAAATGCAAGTATATTAAAGAAAGAGATTTTACTCATGTTATAAACCTTGTATTTGTCATTCACCTAAATTAATTTGGTTCTAATTAGTCAACTTTAAAATATTAGAGTACTATCCTATCCAAGATAAATTTCAAAAAATACTGAGAGCAATAGTATCTTTCCGCACTGCAATTTCTAACACCTTGGTATGTTTGCAGATTCAATGAAAATATTAAATCCCAAAAAACTGTGCCATTTGATTTTACCTGTTTATATCCATGAAGTTGTTTTTCCACATAAAATAGTCAGAACATTAAAAAGAATGATGGAAAGATAAACCATGTTCTTGGATTGGAAGAATCAATACTGTAAAAATGACTATACTACCAAGGCAATCTACAGATCCAATGCAATCCCTATCAATCAAATTACCAATAGCGTTTTTCACAGAACTAGTACAAAAAATTTGAAAATTTGTATGGAGACACAGAAAAGCAGAGCTGGAGGAATCATGCTCCCTGACTTCAGACTATACTACAAAGCTACGATCATAACAACAGTTTGGTACTGGCACAAAAACAGAAATATAGATCAATGAAACAGTATAGAAAGCCCAGAAATAAACCCATGAACATATGGTCAATTAATCTATGACAAAGGAGGCAAGATTGTACAATGGAGGAAAAAGATAGTCTCTTCAATAAATGGTGCTGGGGAAAACTGGACAACTACATATAAAAGAATGAAGTAGAACATTCTTTAACACAATACACAAAAATAAACTCAAAATGGATTAAAGACCTAAATGTAAGATGGGATAGCATAAAACTCTTAGAGGAAAACATAGGCAGAACACTTTCTGACAAAAATCGCAGTGAGATCTTTTTTGATCCACATCCTTGAATAATGGAAATAAAAACAAAAATAAACAAATGGGACCCAGTTAAACTCAAAAGCTTTTACACAGCAAAGGAAACCATAAACAAAACAAAAAGACAACACAGAACGGGAGAAAAAAATTGCAACCGATGCAATCAACAAGGGATTAATCTCCAGAATTTACAAACAGCTCATGTGGAGAACAGTGTGGAGTTTCCTTAAAAAACTAAAAATAGAGCTACCATATGATCCAGCAATCCCACTCCTGGGCATATATCTGGAGAAAACCATGGTTTGAAAGGATACATGCACCCCAATGTTTACTGCAGCACTCTTTACAATAGCCAAGACATGGAAGCAACCTAAATGTCCAGCAACAGATGAATGGATAAAGAAGATGCAGTACATATATACAATGGAATATTATTCAGCCATAAAAAAGAATGAAATTATGTCATTTGCAGCCACATGGATGGACCTGGAGATTATCATACTAACTGAAGTAAGAAAGAAAGACATATATCATATGATACTGCTTATATGTGGAATTTTAAAAAATAAATGATACAAAGATACTTATTTACAAAACAGAAACAGACTCACAGACTCAGAAAACAAACTTATGGTTACCAAAGGGGAAAGGTGGGAGGGAAGGGATAAATTGGGAGTTTGGGATTGACATATATACACTGCTATATTTAAAACAGATAACCAACAAAGACCTACCGTATAGCACAGGGAACTCTACTCAGTGCTCTGTAATGACCTAAATGGGAAAATAATTTGAAAAAGAATATATATATATGTATATGTATCAGTAACATCTTACAGAAAAACCCAAACGAAATTTTGGCCAACCCAATATAACTGAATCAACTTTGCTGTACACCTCAAACTAAAACAACATTGTAAATGAACTATAATACAATATAAATTAAAAAAGGAAATGAATGCAAATTAAAGTAGAACATTATTTTTTTTAATTTCCATTTCAATTTGACTCTTTCCTAACTAGCAGTATTTTTGACTCCAGGTATCATCAACATTATTTTATATGACACTGCATATAAACTATTTCCTAAGGCAGTTTACATAGTGTTTGAAATATAAAGTACTAAACCTTAATGTATTATCATTTAAAAATTCAAGTTGATGCAAAGAGTACCTTTTCTGCAATATTTTCTTGAACTAAAAATATAAAAATTTATGGTGTAAGATTCATTTATTGTTAAAATAGTTGTTTATTTACATACACCTATTTTGTTTTCAGAAATTTATTTTGTAATTTAACTTTTGAGTTTTCTAGTGATGGAGAAACAAAGGTGAATCAATTAAAGGATGAAATTATAAAATGGTCAGATGAAAGTGCATATTTAAATAAATGTTTTCAATCAGATAGCCACCTCTTCATGATAGTAATTATACCTAAGTGAGGATAAAAATCTGTAAAATACAGGTGAATTCTGATCAACCTCTAAAATTTTATAGCATAATATGTTTAATTGCTTTTTTTGTTTGAAGTTTCTTCCTTATGTTTCTGTGGAATTAGGCATCTGTCCACTGCTCTTAGAAATTTAGAATTATTTGACTCAGAAGAGATCCTTCTTTCCTTTTCACAGAGTGAGGGTACTTATTTCCACTTATGTAGTAGTGTCCCACACCTACAGTGATCATCCCTTTGGATAAAGGATTATTTTATCAATGGATTGCACTTGTGTTCTGCCCTTGAGTTTCCAGCTGGCTGCTGCAATCCTGGTTTACATGCTCTAGTTATCTTGTCACTTGAGGTGTTTATTTTATATTTACTAATTTTTATTTTATTTTATTTTTGCATGGATGTGCTGTTGTTGGGACCACTTTTTGGAGAGAAAAGCAGATGAGCAGAGATAAAGAATCTAAAACCATGTAAAGTCTTAAATAAAACTGTTAATCTTACAGAACTTCTCCCCAATGTTGTACAGACATTGCACTATCTTGGAACAGTATATTTATCTGTTTGTCTTATCCAGGTAAACTCTGAGTACTTTTAGGTAAGGGATTTTATGTACTTTTTTTCCAGAGCATGCAGAATGGTTCCCAAAACAGTAGGTACTTAACAAATATTTCTATGTGCAAAAAAGTATTGATACAATTCCCTACAGAATGTGGGAATATACTATATCTCTTACTTGGCATTTTTAAGTTATGGTTTATTGCTAATTGTATGACTGGATTTTTTCATGACAATAGAACAGAGTATTACCTTTGTCACACTCTGACAAGTATTGAACAAATTTCAACCAACTTTCCATAACTGTATATATAAGAATTGTCACTTTCCCTTCCTTGTTCTTTCTCAAAAAAGGCAAATTATTTAATGACAAAAATAACAAGGTAGAATATTAAAAAATGATAACTCATCTTGGCTTCCTTATTTGTATTAAATGCGTTTTGAAAAACTAAAATCACATTGAAATATTCTGTCAAATTCTGATTATCTCCTATCTATCATTTCATTTCTCCTACTTTAGCTTAACAAATCCTTCTCAGATCCTGATTTATTATGTTCTGTGAAGAAAACATTTATACCTCTTCCATGTTAGAATGGGTCCAGAGATTGACTGGTGTCATTGATTAAACATTGATCATTACTGCTGCTGAATTAGTATTAAAATTGACAGTGTCCTCATCAGCCTTCATGAAATTTAGTTTTTTTTTTTTAAATACACAAATTCTATCATTGCTGCCCTAGACATTTGATCATGAAGTCATGAGGAAACACTGGGTTGACTGGGAAAGAGGCTCAGTGACTTCATGGAGTAGATTATCTTTCTACCAGATAAAGAATTGTCAAGGCAGGAGGGTTTTCATGAGCAATACCCTGAGAGAAAAGCATCTTCACATTCAATGTCTGTTCTGAAATCTCAATCAAAATATTTTCCCCGAATATATTTTTTTCCCAAAATCCTCCAATATTATTTGTTTAAATCCTTGACCATCCACTAGCTCAAACAGTACCATTAACCACTGCCTATACTTTGGAATGGATCTCTGCTTTTTAGAAGATGGCATCTGTCCTACCAGGGAAAGTGGACAACAATAAGTGCTGATAGAAGCATTTCCACAAGCCATCTCTACCCCTACTGTCCTTCTTATCCAACCCTGAATTCGTTTGTAATACTAAAATCATTCATTTCCTCTGTGTGGAAGCATCTTATGCAAAACCTTATGTAAACTAGATAATCTAAAAGGGGAAATTTTTTTTCTAGTTATAGAGGAACTGAGATTTGCTCAGAATCCTAAGAAGCCACTAGTGTAATTCAGGAAATGATAGGCTCTATCATGTATTTCAATCAAAAGCATCCACTCACAGCCACCCTACTCCTTGGCTATAAATTCCCACTTTTCCTTCTTGTATTTGGAGTTGAGCTCCACTTCTCTCCTATACTGCAAACCCCCATTGTGTTAAACCTCCTGAAAAAAGTCTGCCTTTTCATTCTTCAACAACCATCAGGAATGTTTTATTTTTATTATTTAATAAGACATTTCATTCTTCTCTGATGGCACCAGTCAAGATCTGGGTTTCCTATTTCCCAATCTGATTTCTAAGTCTGAAACAAACAAATGAACAAAGACTTGGAAAGTTATATATTAAACCTGTATTTTAATTCTCCAACCTACAAAATTAGAAACTGCTCATTAATTTCAGTTGTGTCAGCCCTTAGGCTTTTGATATAAGAGCTTTTTAAAGTAAATTACAGAAACCATCTGTGGGTTTTTTTCTCCCATGCCTTAAGATAAAAATTTAAAAACATAAGCCTATTAGCTTTCCATGGTAAGTAGAAGCAGGCAGTTAAATAGGTAAATAGATCCCTACAGTTCTTACATTTTTTTATATTTTATGATGCCTGCCTCATGTTAGTCTACTGTTTTCAGTCAGTCAGTCAGTCTGTCAAAGCTTTGCTTCAATAGACACGTTATTCCAGATGACCACAGTTGACTGTATAAGTATCCCACTGATTGACCACTGAGTGCCATCATTTACCAAGTCTCTTTACTGAAACTGGATCTTCATTTCCAACAAAACAGGTTGGAAACCAATACGGATCCTTATTCCTTAAATGTTTATTGTCTCAATTACTGTATTGATCAATATTCTTAGTCACTGATAACATATATCACTCTTGAGAGAATACATATAAGGGGATTTTATGAAGGAAATATATGTGTACGTATGTGAGGATATATATATATAAACATATACATAATATACATGTATAATCTTCCAGGATCACTGAGAGGATTAAAATTTCACTAGCCTAAGTCTCCAGGAATAACATCTCACAAACAAACAAACAAACGAACAACGACAAAAATCTGCTTTCCAGTAAGCTACTTCCACTGCTGCAATCTGGAATTCTGAATCAGGAAGCTTCCCTTAAAACTTTAGATATCAGAACTATGCTGATGTTTTCCAAAATCAATACAAGCAAAATTGATGTTTTCTTGAATACTCTTCTCTCTGAATACTTCAGTTGCAAATCAAAGCCTGTATAAATTCATCCAACTAACAGACCTTAAAATACTAACTTAATCCCAGATATCAAAGGATGCAAGCCTCTGCATGTTAGAAATAGTTTAGGAGGAAACTAAACAAATTATTAAATAGTATCAGTCATACTTATGTACTTCTGATCTTCAGATGTATGCAATAGATTTCCAAGATAGAAATTACTGATTACTTACTTAGCACTCACCCCAAATACTGTAACGATTTATATTTCCACTAGCAGTATGTTAATATTCCCTTTCCCCACATTTTGTGTGATATAGCTCATTTTATAATGTTCAAAATCCTGGTGACTATAAATTGATGCTAAAGTAGTCACTTACTTTGTTACATATTTCTATTACACTTTCAACAAAATTTTTGTGTTATTTATGAAACTTTAAAAAATCCATTTGTCAAAGCTCTTTGATTAGTATAGACATTAAAAATATATCAGTATATGTGTGTAGACCTTTAAAAATCTATAATTTATCTACAAAATTATTTCTTGCCTCATTCATCTTTGAAACTGAGTTGGTAATTTTTTTCTTTATATATTTGTTTTATTTTCTCTTAGTTATAAATTATTTTCTCCTACTTTTAGACTTGGCAGACTGAGTGGAAATGAGAAGACATCCCTCCTTTTTCTTTTGTAAGACAAAGTTTTTGGTTAAAATATAACAAACAATAAATACATAAGTGGAATTAATATTAACATAGAAGTCCTCAGATTTCAGAATAAAAGGCAAATGGAGAATAACTAAGCCATGGAAAATATTGGTTAAAACTGTGGACACTGGAGATAAACTATAGTTTTAAAGCCTGACTTTCCCACTAATCAGCTATGTAATAATGGGCAATTTACTTAGCCTCTCTGTGTCTGGTTACTTAACCTATAAAAAGAAAGTAATAATAGGATTACCATTTTAAAATCCTGTTGAGTATTCAAAGATTTAATATAAGTTAAGACCTTAGAATAATGCCTTGTTACATAGTAAATGCTTAATAATTATTAGCTGGTTTCCTTAACAAAATTTAGGTTATAGAGCTATGAACCATAGTTACCCACAAATGTGAAGTATAGAAGGTCTCAGACTTCTAATGGGTTATTTCTGTTTCTGGGGCACAAAGGACTATTACATATAAATAGAACATAGGAAGACCATGCCTGACAGCTCATAATAAACAAGAAAGCTTGTCATCAGTCAGAAAATTGTAGTTGTAAGTTGTAGAAAGCAACAATTACAAAAAAAAAAAAAACAACAACAAATAGAAAATCCTAAAGATGACACCAGAAAACTACTAGAGCTCATCAATGAATTCAATAAAGTTGTAGGATACAAAACTAATATACAGAAATCTGTTGCATTTCTATACAGTAACAATAAACATTAGAACAAGAAATTAAGGAAACAATCCCATTTACTGTAACAAAAAAGAACAAAATACCTAGGAATAAACCTACCTAAGGAGGTAAAAGACATGTACTCAGAAAACTATTAAGACACTGATGAATCAAATTGAAAATGACACAGATGGAAAGATGCACTGTGTCCTTGGATAGGAAGAATTAATTATTGTTAAAATGATCAAACTATGCAAGGCAATCTACAGATTCAGTGCTATCTCTATCAAAATACCAATGGCTTATTCACAGAACTACAACAACTAATTTTAAACTTTGTATGGAAATACAAAAGACCCCGAAGAGACAGAACAATCTTGAGGGAAAAACATAGTGCTAAAGGATCATGCTCCTTGACTTCAGACATACAACAAAGCCAGGGTAATCAAAACAGTATGGTACTGGCACATAAACAGAAACAGATCAGTGGAACAGGATAGAGAGTACAGAAATAAACCCACAGAGTTATGATCAATTAATCTATGACAACAGTGGCAAGAATATACAATGGAGAAAAGACAGTCTTTTCAATAAGTGGTGCTGGGAAAACTTGGCAGCTACATGTAAAAGAATGAAGTTAGCCCACATCTGATATAATACTCAATGATGAAAAACTGAAAGCCTTCCTGCTGAAATCTGGAATAACACATAATACCCACTCTCACCATTTCTATTTAACATAATATTGGAAGTCCTAGCCACAGCAATCAGACAAGAAAAAGAAGTAAAAAGTATCCAGATTGGACGGGAAGAGGTAAAATTGTTATTATATGCAAATCACATGATACTATATATAGAAAACCCTAAAGACGCTACACAAAAAATAACAGAACTGATAAATTCAGCAAGATAGCATGATACAAGATTAACATACAGAAAACAGTTGCATTTATCTATGCTAACAATGAAATATCAGAAGGGAATGTAAAAAAGTAAAACCTTTAAAGACTGAACCAAAATAATAAAATGCTTAGGAATAAACCTGACCAAGGAGGTGAAAGACTCATATGCTGAGAACTATAAAATATTAATAAAGGAAATTAATGATTGAAAGAAATGGAAAGATACCCATGCTCTTGGATTGTAAGAACTAATTTTGTTAAAATGACCATAATACCCAAAGCAATCTACAAATTTAATGTGATCCCTATCAAATTACCCATGATATTTTTCACAGAACTAGAACAAATAATCCTAAATTTCATATGAAACCATAAAAGACCCAGAATTGCCAAAGCAAACATGAAGAAAAAAACCAAGCAGGAGGCATAACCCACCCAGACTTGAGACAATAATACAAAGCTACAGTAATCAAAACAACATGATATTGGCACAAAAACAGACATATGGATCAATGGATTGGAATAGAGAGCCCAGAAATAAACCCACATACCTATGGTCAATTAATCTTCAACAAAGGAGGCAAGAATATACAATGGGAAAAAGTCTCTTCAGCAAGTGGTGCTGGGAAGTTGGACAGCTGCGTGGAAATCAATGAAATTAAAACATGCTCTCACACCATACACAAAAATATACTCAAAATTCCTTAAAGATGTAAAAACATAAGACATGGCGCCATAAAACTCCTAGAAGAGATCATAGGCAAAACATTCTCTGACATAAATAGAACCAATGGTTTCTTAAGTCAGCCTCCCAAAGCAATAGAAATAAAATAAACAAATGTGACCTACTTACAAGCTTTTGCACAGCAAGGGAAACCATAAACAAAATGAAAAGACAACCTAAAAACTGGGAGAAAATATTTGCAAATGATTAGACTGACAAGGGCTTAATTTCCAAAATATAAAATCAGCTCATACAATTTAACAACAAAAAAACAAACAACCCAAACGAAAATTGGGCAGAAGACCTAAACAGACATTTCTCCAAAGAAGACCTACAGATGGCTAACAGGCACAAGAAAAGATGCTGAACATCACTAATTATTAGAGAAATACAAATCAAAACTACAATGAGGTATCACCTCACATTGGTCAGAATGGCCATCATTAACAATTCTAGAAATAACAAATGCTGGAGAGGGTGTGGCATAAAGGGAACACTCCTACACTGTGGGTGGGAATGTAAGTTGGTGCAGCCACTAAGGAAAACAGTATGGAGATTCCTCAAAAAGTTAAAAATAGAATTACCATAGCCAAGACATGGAAACAACCTAAATGTCCATCAACAGATGAATGGATAAAAATGTGGTACATATATACAATGGAATACTGCTCAGTCATAAAAAATAAATAAAATAATGCCATTTGCAGAAACATGGATGGATCTAGAGATTATCATAATAAATGAATTAAGTCAGAAAAGAGAAGGACAAATACCATATGATACCACTTATATGTGAAATCTAAAATATGACACAAATGAACTTATCTATGAAACAGAAACATACAAACATAGAGAACAGACTTGTGATTGCCAAGGGGGAGGGAAACTGGGGGAGTGATGGATTTGGAGTTTGGGGTTAGCAGATAGCAAACTATAATAGCAAACATAATAGCAAACTATTATGTATAGAATAGATAAACAACAAGGTCCTACTGTGTAGCACAGGGAACTATATTGAATATCCTGAGATAAACCATAATGGAAAAGAATATATATATCTGAATCACTTTTATGTACAGCAAAATTAACACAACATTGTAAATCAACTATGCTTCAATAAAAATAAAAGAGTAAGATCGGAACATTCTCTAACACTATATAAAAAAATAAAGTCAAAACGGATTAAAGACCTAAATGTAAGACCAGATACTGTAAAACTCCTAGAGGAAACATAGGCAGAACACTCTGACCAAAATTGCAGCAATATATTTTTGGATCCATCTCCTAAAGCAAAGGAAATAAAAGCAAAAATAAACAAATGTGACCTAACTTAACTGAAAAGCTTTTGCACAGCAAAGTAAACCACTGACAAAACAAAAGGACAACCTACTGAATGTGAGAAAATATTTGCAAATGATATGACCAATAGGGGATTAATATCCAACATATATAAACAGCTTATACAACTCAATGTATATATATATTTAAAAAAACCCACAAACAACCCTATTAGAAATTGGACAGGAGAACAAAATAGACATTTTTCCAACAGGGAAATGCAGATGGCCAACAGGCACATGAAAAGATGCTCAACAGTGCTAATAATCAGGGAAATAAAAATCTTTTTTGGGGGGTATTTTTTCCATTTTATTGAAATGTAATTGAGACAGAACTGCATAAGTTTAAAAAGTATATAGCATATTGATTTTACTTACATATATTGGAATGGATATTTCTTTAAAAAGAAAAAATATATACATACCAACAAGACAGCAGTAGCTCTGTCTTACAATACCACACTAAATTTATGTAAAACATCAAGATAAATTTAAAAAGCAGAAATATGCAGGTGCAAACTATTTTCTGTCTTGGATCAAATGCAATGAGTTGTGACATTAGGTGTTAAACAGCAATAGCATTTACCTGGTGGGTAGCATGAACGGTACTCATCATGCATTTTTTTTCTCTGAATTTTGTATTTTTTAACATCTTTACTGGAGTATAATTACAAAGTTGAGTTAGTTTCTGCTTTATAACAAAGTGAATCAGCTATACGTATACATAAATCCCCATATCTCCTCCCTCTTGCATCTCCCTCCCGCACTCCCTATCCCACCCATCTAAGTGGTCAAAAAGCACCAAGCTGATCTCCCTATGCTATGCGGCTGCTTCCCACTAGTATATATAGTACTTTTTTCTTTTATCTGTGCGGGTTTTTGTTTTCTATATTTAAATGCTCTAATGTGGGATGAATAAATATTTACAATTACCAATTATTATATATTCTTGAGGTTTTGACCCCATTATCATTATGTAATGACCTTTTTGTCTCGTTTACCATTTTTACTTTAAATTCTATTTTATCTTATATAAGTATAGCTGCCTCAGGTGTGTTTTTTTTTTTTGTGGGGAGTTGCTACTTGCTTGAAATGTTTTTTTCCATCCCTTCACTCTCTATGTGTGTCTTTTATGTTGAATATCATTTATTCCATTGTATAATAAATACAATAGTGCATACATTAAGAAATGCCCAATTTAGTGAGAGGAATATATTGGTAATCTATGTGCGTTTTGAAGGATAAACTAAGTCTCTTGTAGGAAGCATATTGTTGCATCTTGTTGATTTTCCCTTGTGGTTACCATATAAGGCTTACATAAAATATCTTAAACTTATAACACATTAGTGTAAACTGATGGCAATTTAACTTCAATAGAATCTGTAAAATTTCCACTATTACTTCTCCTCCCTCCTCATATTTTAGGTTATTGCTGTTATAATTTACATGTTTTTAAATTTTGTGTAACTAACAGATAACAGATTATTGTAGTTATTTTTACTAAAAAAATATTTATATTTTTACTAAAAAGTTTTTTTAACTTTTTTCCAGTTGTATTGAGATAGAATTGACATACAGCACTGTATAAATTTAAGATATAGAGCATATTGATTTGACTTATATACATCATGTAGTGATTATCACAATAAATGTAATGAACATCCATCACCTCATATAGGTACAAAATTAAAGAAGTAGACAACAAATTGAAGAATAAAAACCATATGAGTATCTCAATAGATGTAGAAAAAGTTTCTGACAAATTTCAACACCCATTTATGATAAAAACTCTCCAGAATGTAGGCATAGAGGGAACCTACCTCAACATAATAAAGGCCATATATGACAAACCCACAGCCAACATCATTCTCAATGGAGAAAAACTGAAAGCATTTCCTCTAAGATCAGGAACGAAACAAGGTTTCCCACTCTCACCACTGTTATTCAAAATAGTTTTGGAAGTTTTAGCCATGGCAATCAGAGAAGACAAAGAAATAAAAGGAATCCAAATTGGGAAAGAAGAAGTAAAACTGTCACTGTTTGCTGATGATGTGATACTATACATGGAGAATCCTAAAGATGCTACCAAAAACAACTAGAGTTAATCAATGAATCAGGTAAACTAGCAGGATACAAAATTAATGCACAAAAATCTCTTGCAGCCCTATACACTAATGATGAAAAATCTGAAAGAGTAATTAATGAAAAACTCCCATTTACCACTGCAACAAAAAGAATAAAATACTTAGGGATAAACCTACCTAAGGAGAGAAAAGACCTGTATGCAGAAAATTATAAGACACTGATGAAAGAAATTAAAGATGATACAAATAGATGGAGAGATATACCATGTTCTTGGATTGGAAGAGTCAACATTGTGAAAATGACTATACTACCCAAAGCAATCTACAGATTCAATGCAATCCCTATCAAACTACCAACGGCATTTTTCACAGAACGAGAATAAAAAATTTCACAATTTGTATTGAAACAAAAAAGGCCCCAAATACCAAAGTAATCTTGAGAAAGAAAAATGGAACTGGAGGAATCAGGCTCCCTGACTTCAGACTATACTACAAAGCTATAGTAATCAAGAGAGTATGGTACTGGCACTAAAACAGAAATATAGATCAATAGAACAGGATAGAAAGCCCAGAGATAAATCCACACCTATGCTCACCTTATCTTTGATAAAGGAGGCAAGAATATACAATGGAGAAAAGACAGCCTCTTCAATAAGTGGTGCTGGGAAAACTGGACAGCTACGTGTATAAGAATGAAGTTAGAACACTTTCTAAAACCATACACAAAAATAAACTACAAATGGATTAAAGAGCTAAATGTAGGGTCACATACTATCAAACTCTTAGAGGAAAACACAGGCAGAACACTCTATGGCATACATCACAGCAAGATCCTTTTTGACCCACCTCCTAGAGAAATTGAAATAAAAACAGAAATAAACAAATGGGATGTAATGAAACTTAAAACCTTTTGCACTACAAAGGAAACCATAAACAAGAAGAAAAGACAACCCTCAGAATGGGAAAAAAATATTTGCAAATAAATCAACTGACAAAGGATTAATCTCCAAAATATACAAGCAGCTCATGCAGCTCAGTATCAAAAAAAAACAAAAAACCCAATCCAAAAATGGGCAGACCTAAATAGACATTTCTCCAAAGAAGATACACAGATTGCAAACAAACACATGAAAGAATGCTCAACATCACTAATCATTAGAGAAATGCGAATAAAAACCACAATGAGGGGCTTCCCTGGTGGTGCAGTAGTTGAGAGTCCATCTGCCGATGCAGGGGACACAGGTTCGTGCCCCGGTTCGGGAAGATCCCACATGCCGCGGAGCGGCTGGGCCCATGAACCATGGCCGCTAGGCCTGCGTGTCCGGAGCCTCTGCTCCACAACGGGAGAGACCACAACAGTGAGAGGTCCGTGTAACGCAAAAAAAAAAAAAACCCACAATGAGGTACCACCTCACACCAGTCAGAATGGCCATCATCAAAAAATCTGCAAACAATAAATGCTGGAGAGGGTGTGGAGGAAAGGGAACCCTCTTGCACTGCTGATGGGAATGTAAATTGATACAACCACTATGGAGAACAGTATGGAGGTTCCCTAAAGATATAAACATAGAGCTACCATATGACCCAATAATCCCACTATTGGGAATATATCCTGAGAAAACCATAATTCAAAAAGAGTCACATACCACAATGTTCACTGCAGCTCTATATACAATAGCCAGGACATGGATGCAACCTAAGTGTCCATCAACAAATGAATGGATAAAGAAGATGTGGCACATATATACAATGGAATATTACTCAGCCTTAAAAAGAAACAAAATTGAGCTATTTGTAATGAGGTGGATGTACCTAGAGTGTGTCATACAGAGTGAAGTAAGTCAAAGAGAAAAACAAATACTGTATGCTAACACATATATATGGAATCTAAAAAAAAAAAAGGGGGTTCTGAAGAACCCAGGGGCAGAACAGGAATAAAGACGCAGACATAGAGAATGGCCTTGAGGACACAAGGAGGTGGATAGGTAAGCTGGGACGAAGTGAGAGTGTCACACGGACTTATATATAGTACCCAACCCAATCAGTAATATAATATTTGGGGACTCTATACCCCACATATCAACAATGAACTGATCAGAGAATCAGTAAAGAAACTGGATTTTAATGATATTGTAGATCAAATAGACATAATTGGCATACACAGAACATCCTATTCAACAATAGCAAAATACGCATTCTTCTCAGGCAAACATGGTACATTTTCCATACTAACCATATGTTAGGCCACAACAGAAATCTTAGCAAATTCAAGAAGACTGAAAACATACCAAATATCTTCTCAATGACAATGGCAAGGACCAGAAATAAAAATGGGATAAACTGGAAAATTCACAAACACATCATAGAAATTAAACAACATTCTCCTAAGAAAATATTGGATGAAAGAAGAAATTAAGGGGAAATAAAAAGTTTCTTGAGACAAACATAAATGGAAACACAACATTCCAGAATTTGTGGGATGCAGCAAAAGCAGTTCTAATAGGGAAGTTTATAGCAATACACACCTACATTAAGAAGCAAGAAAGATCTCAAATAAACAACCTAACTGTGCCTTAAGAAACTAGATAAAGAAAAAGAAACTGATCCCAAAGTTAGCAGAATAAAGGAAATAATAAAGATTACAGCAGAAATAAATAAGAGAACAGAAAAACAGTGGAAAATATTAAACAAACTAAGAATCAGTTCTATGAAAAGATAAACAAAATTGACAAACCCTTAGCTATACTAACCAAGGGGGGGAAGAAGGAAGGAATCCAAATCAACAAAATTATAAGTGAAAAAAGGAGACATTACAACAAACACTGCCGAAATTCCAACTCTTAAGGGGCTACTATGAACAACTATACATCAGAAAACTGGAAAAATTAGAAGAAATGGAAAAAATCTTAGAAACACACAACTTATTAAGACGGAATCAGGAAGAAACAGAAAATCTGAATAGACCCATGCTAGTAAGGAGATTTAATCAGTAATCAAAACTCTCCCAATGAAGAAAAGCCCAGGACCAGATGGCTTCACTGGTAAGTTTTAACAAACATTTAAAGAGGAATTAACATCAATATTTCTCAAACTCTTCCAAAAAATTGAAGAGGAGAAACACTTCCAAACTCATTTTACAATGTGAGCATTACCCTAATACAAAAATCAGAAAAGGACACTACTAAAAAGAAAATTACAGGTCAATATCCCTGAAGAATATAGATGAAAAAATTCTCAGTAAATTACTAGCAACCTTAATTCATCAACACACTAAAAAAACTTCACCCTTATCAAGTGGGATTTATACTTGGGATGCCAGAAAGCAAAAATGTAAGAATGGTTCAACATATAAATCAATGTTATATATCAAATTAACAAGATGAGAGAAAATAATCATATGATCATCTCAAAGATGCAGAAAAATTGACAGAATTCAATATCCATTCATGATAAAAAAAAACTCTTAACAAATTAAGCATAGAAGAAACATATCTCAACGTAATAAAGCTCATATATGACAAGCCCACAGCTAACATCATACTCAATAGTGAAAGCTTTTCTTCTAAGATCAGGAATAAGACAAGGGTGTCTGTTCTCACCACTCTCACTTAACATAATACTAAAAGTCCTGGCTATAGCAATCAGGCAAGCTAAAAACTGAATAAATAAATAAATGCATGTATGTATCAAAATTGGAAAGGAAAAAGTAAAATTGTCTCTATTTGAAGATGACATGATCTTATGATTTTATATATAAAGAATCTTAAGGACAACAAAAACTGCTATATCTAATCAATGAAAATTCAGTAAAGTTGCAAGACAAAAAATTAACACAACAATCAGTAACATTTCTATACATGAACAATGAATTTTCTGAAAAAGAAATAGAAAAAGAAATAAAGGCATTGATTCCATTTACAATAGCATCAAAAACAATAAATTACTTAGGAATAAATTTAACTAGGGAGGTAAAAGATCACAACTCTGAACACAACAAGACACTGATGAAACAAATTGAAGAAGAAACAAATAAGTGGAAAGGTATTTCATGTTTATGTATTGGAAGAATTACATTGTCAATGCTGCCAAAAGCCATCTATAGATTCAATGCAATCCCAATCAAGATTCTAATGGCAATTGTACAGAAGTAGAAAAAACTAAAATTTATCTAGAACCTGAAAATATCCCAAATAGCTCCCCCCAAAAAATCTTGAGAAAAAAGAACAAAGCAGGAAGCACCGAACTTCCTGATTTCAAGGTATACTATAAAGTTATAAATATCAAAACAGTATGGTACTGGCATTAAAAACAGACAAATAAACCAATGGAACTGAATCAAAAGTGCAGGAATAAGCCTAACCATATATGGGCAACTAATATTTGACTAGGGACCCAAGAATATGCAATGAAGAAAAGACAGTCTCTCCAATAAATGGTGCTTGGATAATTGGATATTCACATGTAAAAGAAAGAAACTGGACCCATATCTTACATTACTCATAAAAATGAACTTAATTGGATTCAAGACTTAAATATAAGACCCCAAATCATAAAACTCCTGGAAGAAACATAGGAATAAAACTCCTTGATATGGGTCTTGGTAATGATTTTTTGGATATAACAACTAAAGCACAAGAAACAATATAAAAAACAGGTAGACTGCATCAAATTTAAAAGCTTTTGCACAGCAAAAGAAATCATCAACAAATTGAAAAGAAAACCTACAGAATTGTAAAAAAAAAAAATTGCAAACCATTTATCTGGTAAGGGGTTGATATGCAAAATATATGAAGGACTCATACAACTCAATAGCAAAAAGAAAACACTCAATTAAAAAATGAGCAAAGGACCTGAATAGACATTTCCCCAAAGAAGGTATAGGAAAGAGCAACAGGTATATGAAAAGATGCTCACCATCACGAGTCCTTAAGGAAATGCAAATTAAAACCACAATGAGATATCTTCTCACACCTATTAGAATGAGCATCATTAAAAACACATCAAAAAGAAATAACAAATATGGGTGTGGATGTGGAGAAAAGAGAACCTTTGTGAACTGTTGGTGGGTTCGTAAACTGGTGCAGCCACTACGGAGGATCCTCTAAAAATTAAAAATAGAACTACCATATCATCCAACAATTTTACTTCTGGGAACATATCCAAAGTAATGAAAAAAACTAACTCAGAATGATATCTGCACACCAATATTCACAGCAGCATTATTCACAATAGCTAAGATATGAAGACAACCCTAGTGTCCACCAATGGACAAATGGATAAGGAAGTTGTGATATACAAGTATGGTAATATTACTCAGCTCTACATGAGAGGAAATCCTACCGTTTATGACAACATGGATGATAGATGGACCTGGAAGGCATTATGATAAGTGAAATAAGCCAGACAGAAAAAGACAAATACTGAATGACTTCACTTGTATATACAGAAGCTATAAGACAAACAAAAACAGCAACAAAAAACTCATAGGAGAAGAAGAGATCAGGCTTGTGGTTACCAAAGGAGGGGGAGAGAGAGAGGAACCTGGAGGAAGGTGGTCAAATGTACAAACTTCCACTAATAAGATAAGTACTAGGGATGTGATGTACAACATGATGACTTTTTTTTTTTTTTTTTTTTTTTTGTGGTACGCGGGCCTCTCACTGTTGTGGTCTCTCCCGTTGTGGAGCACAGGCTCCGGACGCGCAGGCTCAGTGGCCATGGCTCACAGGCCTAGCCACTCCGCGGCACGTGGGATCTTCCCGGACCGCGGCATGAACCCATGTCCCCTGCATTGGCAGGCGGACTCTCAACCACTGAACCACCAGGGAAGCCCCAACATGATGACTTTTGTTAATACTGCTGCACGACATATTGGAAAGTTGTTGAGAGAGTAATCCTAAGAAAGAGTTCTCATGCAAGGAGACTTTTTTTTCTTTTCTTTTTCATATATCTATATGAGAGGATGGATGTTAGGTGAGACTATAGGGGTCATCATTTCACAATATATGTAAATAAAACCACTATGCTCTATGCCTTAAACTTATACAGTGATATATGTCAATTATTTCTCAATAAAACTAGAAAATAATGGTTACTTTCCCCCTCTTGCAGCTGGTAGCTAAAGAGGATTTTTCTATCTTCACCATGAGAACCTGGTAGGGCTCGTTAAAATGTGGTGGTTCCCTAAGACTGGGCCCCTCAGAGTTTTTAACTCTCAAGTTACTCTACACTGAGCCTCCAGCAATTCATCAATTACAGTTTAAAGTGTTCCTTCTGATATTGGCTCTAGTTGTAGTTGTTTGATTCTGGGCTTCTGCTCCTGATAAGCTGAGATTTTTCTAAATCTGTCTGTATGTTTTTAAAGTTTTTCACTGCTTCAGTCTGCACTGAGATCTCAATTCTCTAATGGATCTAAAAATTGTTTATATTCAGTTTGTTCATCTTTTTTCTTGTTGTAATGATAGGGGTGATGACTTCCAGGCTCTTTACATGTTGGACTGGCCAAATGGATATGGATGAGAGCACTAAAGCAGTTCCATAGGAAAAGGAAAATATATCACCAACAAATGAAACGGAAACAACTTACTATCCATACAGAAAAGAGAAGAAGAAACTTGACCCTAGTCTCACACCATAGAGAAAAAAATCAAATTGTGATGAGCCATACACCTAAATTACATGTTACAAAAATTTGCTTAAATAAAACATACAAGAATATGTTTGCAACTTTGATAGAGGCAAGGATTTCTAAAAAAGAACAGAGAAAGCACAAATGTAGAAGATAAAATTGAAAAATTGGACCTCATTGAAAGTAAAACCTTCAGCTGCTCTTTAAAAGATAGTTTTGTCTCAAAAGATATACATTAAACTTTCTTAAAACTTTAACCATATCAAAGTTAAGAATTATAGAAACAAATAAGGGGAACCAGTCTAGCTAAATTAGGCTGAAAAGGAGGAATGTAAGTGTATAATATAGTTCACAGAAGCCCTTGGGTATTATGAAAACTAAAGCTCTTCCTGCTGGAAAGAGAGCAAAATGATATCAGGAAGCTTTTTCATGGAAACATTGGTGCGGCTTCAATCTGCTTCTGAACAGCTGCTATGCCAGAGAATGAATTCTGGAATACTAATAAAGATAGTCTGAAAAGCCCAAACACCTGTCTCTCTCTGTTTACATTTACTCTCTTAATTTTCAAGTCTTCTCTATACACCTGATTAGGTGATTCTGGTTCAAATGTTAGTACTCCAATCAGAAAGAGGTCTGAGAAATTTAGTTTAAAAATTTGCAACCAATAAAGGGAGAAAGTCATATTAAAGTCACTAGAAAGATTTGAAACCATATTTTGATATCTGCCACATTCTATCCCTTGAACTATACACTTTTCTTTCATTTATAAATTCTAAACAATAAAATCACTAATTGAAACCTATTTTTGCCTAAAATGCAACCAGACCACAAAATAATTAACAATACACTTTTGTTTTGTTTTTGCAGTACGCAGGCCTCTCACTGTTGTGGCCTCTCCCGTTGTGGAGCACAGGCTCCAGACACACAGGCTCAGTGGCCATGGCTCACGGGCCCAGCCACTCAGCGGCATGTGGGATCCTCCTGGACCGGGGCACGAACCCGCATCCTCTGCATTGGCAGGCAGACTCTCAACCACTGTGCCACCAGGGAAGCCCCAACAATACACTTTTTACCTTTTCCAAATGAAGACACTGAAATTCTCATCATTCACTGTATTAATTTATGGTTGATGTTTATTTCTCCCTCTCAGTCTGAATATAATATTGATAATCACAAAAAATTCTTTAAGAGAAAGAAGAGATGAATGAAAATTATTTCATATGCATTTGATTTATAGGTTTAAGGTCAAATTTTATGTGTTTAATATTTTAACATATTCATATGTTAAATAGATATAGAATATTTAATTTCCTTTCCTAATATCTATTTCAGAGATGTTAAGTAAACCTCACTGTGTACCTCATACTCCTTTTTTATTCTGTGCAATTTTATCTTTTTCATATAATCTGTTCATTCCAAATATTTTAAATCAGTCATCCTTAACAATGTTTTGCTTGTCTGCTGCATTGATTTGTTTTTTTCCTAAGTGTTTCTCCAATAATATTAATGTTGTCTTCAATGTTTCCTTAGTTCTGATTTTTCATCTTTGATCACTGTGGTCTTTTAAATTTCTTTGAGTATGGAACACCCCTGTTTAAACTTTCCTTCTTTTTTATCATATTAAGAATGTTTGAATTGATTTCAGAAAGTATTATAGATTTTTAAGAATGTCTGATTATATTTTTCTTTTGTAGTTTCATGCAATTTTTATTTTATTTATTTATTAAAAAGAATTTTTTTTGTTGGCTGCACCATGTGGCTCACGGGATCTTAGTTCCCCAACCATGGATTGAACCCATGCCCCCTGTAGTGGGAGCACAGAGTCCTAACCACTGGACCACCAGGGAATTCCACTTTTTTTTTCTTTTTTAAAAAATCTCATTTTCTCATATTCAGTGTTCTTTCTGCCGTGTGTAAGGAAAAGAAATTTTGTTCCCATTTTGTTCTTTTATATAAATCCTAATTAATCTGTTTCTGGACCATACTATTTCCATATCTGCTGAGGAAAAACTACTGCTTTCCTAGTATTTTTTTTTAATTAAAATGGGTTATTTATGCCTTGGTATCCACTCCACCAACATTTTTTTTTTAAAGAATAACTTGTAAAAGTATCTTCTCTCTTGGATTTTGTGAATACTTTCTATTTCTAAACATGTTCTTTCATAGTGATCATATTTAAGTGCTTTGCAGGGTGTTAATTTATCTGCTTCTCTCAGAGAACCTGATCCCATTCAACAAGCTCAACCATTGCACAGTGTGGCAGAGACAATGATATATATTCATAAAATGACTTATTTTTTTGTTTGCACATAGAAAAATATATTCCTAACCTGTCTTCCACCCATGTGGGTTCTTATGATTGAGTTCTAGTCAAAGGACTATGGGGAAAAATCATTTTGATCATGATCTTTCCCACCCTCTCTATCCTGGTCTATATGGATGGAATTAACTATGTTATGTTAATATAGATATAAAATGGAAGAAGCATGAATCATTGAGTTTATAGCTTGGAGAAGAGCCTTCAAAGACAGCCATCAGAGAAAGAATATTCACGTCAGACTTATTTTAAGTGGGAAATACAGATTTTTCTGCAAGAAATTTGGAAATGTGACGCTGATAACCTAAATCACTTAGCAGAACAGAAGAGAACTGTGTGACATGTACCTGCAAATTGTTATAGGAGAGTTCAAAACCTCCTACAACTGAGGTTCCTAAAATTGAAGTTCCTCATGTTATCTCTATAATATATCTTTTAAAAATATTAGCTCACATTAGTTCAAATGGATTTCTATTCCTAGTTCCTCATTATTCTTAGGAGAAAAAGGCTGTAGTCCTCTGGATTCTGTTATTGGATTTCTTGCCATCTGTCTGCATAATCATTGTGACAGTCAGAATTCCTAGTCACAAGCTGGGCCGGATGCAGCTGCTTTAAGCAGACAATGAGATCATTAAAAGGATATTGTGTAATTCACAGAGAGGGCTGGCAATGAAGGCCTGATTTCATATAATCCCATAATGGCTTTATAGGTGAATTCTACTAAAATTTAGAGAAGAGGTAACACCTATTCTTCTCAAACTATTCCAAAAAATTGCAGAGGAAGGAGCACTTCTGAACTCATTCTATGAGGCCACCATCACCCTGACACCAAAACAAGCCAAAGATATCACACAAAAAAAGAAAATTATAGGCCAATATCACTGATGAACATAGATGCAAAAATCCTCAACAAAATGGTAACAAATGAAATCCAACAATATATTACAATATAATACACCATGATCAAGCAAGATTTATTCCAGGGATGGAAGGATTTTTCAATATTCACAAATCAATCAGTGTGATACACCACATCAACAAACTGAAGAATAAAAATCATATGATCATCTCAGTAGATGCAGAAAAAGATTTTGATAAGATTCAACATCTATTTATGATAAAAACTCTCCAGAAAGTGGGCATAGAGGGAACATACCTCAACATAATAAAGGCCATATATGAAAACCCCACAGCTAACATAACACTCAACAGTGAAAAGCAGAAAGCATTTCTTGTAAGATCAGGAACAAGACAAGGATGCCTACTCTTGCCACTTTTATTCAAGATAGTTTTGGAAGTCCTAGCCACAGGAGATAGAGAAGAAAAAGAAATAAAAGGAATCCAAATTGGAAAAGAAGTAAAACTGTCATTGTTTGCAGATGACATAATACTATACATAGAAAATCCTAAAGATGCTACCAGAAAACTAGCAGAGATCATCAATGAATTCGGTAAAGCTGCAGGACTCAAAACTAATATATAGGGCTTCCCTGGTGGCGCAGTGGTTGGGTGTCCGCCTGCCGATGCAGGGGACACGGGTTCGTGCCCTGGTCCGGGAGGATCCCACATGCCGCGGAGCGGCTGGGCCCGTGAGCTATGGCCGCTGGGCCTGCGCGTCCGGAGCCTGTGCTCTGCAGCGGGAGAGGCCACAGCAGTGAGAGGCCCGCATACCGCAAAAAAAAAAAAAAAAAAAAAAAAAAGAACAAACTAATATATAGAAATCTGTTGCTTTTCTATACACTAACAACAAACTATCAGAAAGAGAAATTAAGGAAACAATCCCATTTACCATCACATCAAAAATAATAAAATACCTAGGAATAAACCTACCTAAGGAGGCAAAAGACCTGTACTCTGAAAGCTGTTAGGATGCTAATGAAAGAAAATGAAGATGGTAACATGCAGATTGAAAGAAAATGAAGATGATAACATGCAGATTGAAAGATAGACCATGTTCTTGGTTTGGAAGAATCAATATTGTCAAAATGACTATACCACCCAAGGCAATCTACAGATTCAATGCAATCCTCATTGAAATACCGATAGCATCTTTTACAGAACTAGAACAAGTAATTTTAAATTTTGTATGGAAATACAAAAGACCCTGAAGAGCCAAAACAATCTTGAGAAAGAAGAACAGAGCTGGGGGAATCGCACTCCCTGACTTCAGGCAATACTACAAAGCTACAGTAAACATGTATAAATTTTGAAGGATTTTTTTTTCTCTTTTGGGGGGAATGATTTTATTACATGAGTATATAACCGAATTGAGTCCTGTTTTGACATTGAAATCTATATACGAATGGTTTAAAATACCCCACTGCATATTGTGTGAAAGAAAAATGTCCTGCCCAAGAGCAAGGTTAATCCAGTTTTCTGGAGAAAAAAATAAAAAAACATTTTCATGATAAATTCTGTCACCAGTTTGCTGCTTAACCACCAGTGTCATTAATACATTTATATATGTATTTATATATATATTCATTCTTATATATATCACAAGGCACTTAAAATTGTGATAGATATTTATGAAGATTTTTGGGACTTATGAGAGGCTCAAAGACTATACCTCACTAAAAATTACATTTAAAATTCTTTTCTTAATATATTCTCAGTCTTTAAAGTCCTCTTGTCTGCCTACCTACTGAGAATTGATAACCATTCAGGGTCAACAGAGTATCATATTTTATTCTCCTTTTCTCCTTTTTACATCTTTTCTGATATTCAGTCTTCCCCTCTTGGCTTGCCCTGGGAACTCACTAAATATATAATAATATCAATAATATATTGAGATTATGGGGACACACATATATATTTTAGACACTATGCATTACAGGTAATGCCTAATTTAACTTTCATCAAAACCTTATGGTATAGGAGTTATTATTATTTTTATTTTTTAGATGGATGAACTATGTATTAAGAAACTTAACTTGTCAAAATTTTTGTGCCTGAAATATGGTCCCAAATTTCTAAGTCATTTGTTTTCAGAAAGATTGTATGTGTAGGGATTAGAAAAACCTCTAGAGTCCTGGACTTTGCTATAAACATGTGATGGTCATAGACCTGATTGCCCTCACACATGTGAAATACCTTCTTAGACCCTATATTGAAAATTAAAATTGTCTATTTACTTTCCTGTAGGCTCTCATTGACTTCCTAGATAGTAAGCATAAGAGGGCAGGGGTATGTTTGCTTTATTTATCATTTTATAATCAAGGCCTTTTACTGTGTCAATTTCACTCGTTATACCTAGCAATGAATATTTATTGAATGAATGAATACATGGAGTATAATTAAGATATATCAAAGGAGATGAGACATTGGAAACATTATTGACTCAACTGATTTCTGCCTCCAGGAATTGGGTTTCAATGTCAAAATCATTTTACCTGTAACCATTAGGGGGTTGAAAAATTTAGAATTAAAGGTGGATCATTAAATACCCTGCCAATATGAAGCCCAAACATAAATGATAAGGGATCTATACTCAAAATTGTGTGACTGAGAGTTGAAACTAGTATATTCTGCATTCATCCATGTGAAAGATTTTTCTTTGCTCAAAATAACATGCTTATTTCAACTTCATATATCAATTTCAGAAACATAAGTATAGACATAAATATTATGTAGTAATAAATTATTTCAAGAAATTTGTATAGGGCTAAAATAATCAATACTCACATAAATTTAAAATAATATTCCATGAGTTATATTATGCTACAGTGAACAGTTTCAGATAACAATATTTTGAAGACTTTATATGTCATATCCTTATTAGCGTATGTTTATAGTGTTCTTTAAATATTACACATTGCATTTCCATTTAGGAAATCAAATTATCTAACTTGAATTTATTCAAGCATGATTTATCCATTTCATTCTTTAACAGAGACAGTCATAAACATTAAGTTCTTGTCATCATTCAATATTAAAATTCATAGAGGAAAGGATCAAAGATCAGATGTCTTGCTTCCATTATTTTCTAATTCAAAACTAATTCAGAAGAATATTGAAATCACCTCTTAATGTCAAAAAGAAACTTGGTTTGCCAGTGATTAATCTCACAGATTTCTCCACAAGTTTGACTGTTTCTTCTCAGTCTTTTCTGTGAACTTCTGTGCCCTGCTTCCTGGGTGTTGGTGACCCTTGAATTTCTATCCTCAGGTCACTGCCCCTTTCTTTTCTGCTTTTACTGCAGAAGGTAATGTGCTCACACAAGTTATTATATGAGCAATATTCAAATCTACATTTATAGCTTAGTCTAGGACCTACTTAAAAAAATACTGCTTGCACATTTGAGGCACATGTTAAGACTCTAATTACTCTATAATTATTTAAAACCTCACAGAAGATTTGTCCCTACTCCTCCAGTGCTCTTATTTTAGGTGTTCACCAACTTCTACCTCATCTTCATGACATAAATCTTTTTTTCTTATGCCATAAATCTTTAGGTAATTAAGCTTTTTTTTTAAATCAATGATTTTCAAACTTTACTGCCTCTCAAGATATACTTAAAATACGTGAGAACACATTTTATTGTCACAAAGACAGAAGTATCACTGGTTTTTAGTAGACCAAAGCCAGATACCCCCAAATCCTGTAATACACTAGATAATAATAAACAAAGAATCATCCTTCCAAAATGCCAATATTACCTGTTTTAAAAACAATGTGCTATCCACAGTGTGCCAATCTAAAATCCTCCTTCTTTTACTGCTGCAATATTTTTTACATTTATTTCTTATTTTTCATCTCTAATACCAATTTCAGTTTCAAGATCTCATAAGATCTTGGCTATTTTACTGCAATATTTTCTGAAATGTTGCACAAATTGAATCACTCATGTATTTACTGAACAATTTTTAAGTGCCTTGAGTATGCCAGACATTTTTCTAGGCACTGGTGATAGAGTAATGAATAAGTTATACAAAGTACATTATTTTAAATAACCCTATTCTTGTGAAAGGAGACAAATAACATGAAATTAAACGTATTCAATAACAAAATCAGAGAGTAAAAATAATATGTAAAAAATAAAAATACTACTTGGTAAGCAGCAACTGAGAAAGCAGGGGCAAATTTGAATAGGATGGAGGCACAAAGGGAATAGCAATTATAACAGCATTTGTATTGAACAGATAGGAGACCATTTCAAATAAATTGGAGAGGATAAGTTGTCCAGAGACCGCAATGTGATGAGGTTGGCTGGATAGTCAGGAGGCAGATGTCATGGGCCATTGTAGAGAGGGACTATGCATTCCAGCATGCCCCAGATGAGGTCATAAATGTTGTTTGGGTGTAATTATTCATAACATCCCCTAATGTTCACCCTCAGAAACTTTTACACAAGGAATTATGCAATCAAGGAATTATACAATCATTCTATTTACAGAATACGTTAAAAGATTGGCATCTAACATGTACAATAAGTTAACTGAGAACTTTTTGAAAGGTAACAATGGACAGAAATGAACTAATTTAAGTAAAAACAACACTGACTATTATGTGAAATTTTATAGGTGAGGAAGGAGGAAAGGGAAAGGTGAGAAAGACAGAAGATGAAAATGGAATAGAAGTATATTGCAGCCATCCTAGTGACAGTAACAGTGGAATTGAGGGTTATGACAGCTCAAGTCCATATGGCAAAAGCAACTATAACAACTCCTGCCTTTTTCTATTCTATTGGGATCTTTACATTGGCAGCAGCATAAACTCCAGAGAGTTCAACTGAGTGGAAAAGAGAACTGATGCCTGGGTATCTTGGTGCCTTTTTGAATTGCATTTCCTTCTACATCCTAACTTTCACTTTACCACTACGAACATTGACTTGCTTTTCTTTCTCGGAACACTCCACAGTGTTATACACATGCTTTCCTTTGCCAGATTTTCTTCTTATCTGGAAATATTCAAATCCTACCCTTCCTTAATCTATTCATTCTTTGGACTCAGCCCCAGTGTTATCAACTCTAACTCACCTTTACTGAATTCCTAGTTCAGCAATTCATGAGCTCTTCAAGGTTATTAAGCAGCAAGTTGTTTAGACATATAGGCCAAATCTTATCTTCTGCCCCCATTGGCTATCTGGTGTAACAAATATTATGCAACTACAGACTTTCAGAATTAACATTATGCATCATTTTGCACCAGCATAAGATATGGGAGGCAGAGACACTCTTTTCTTATTGGCTCTTTTTCTGCTGGAAATCACAAAGATATAACACAGTTTCAATTATTCTTGGATTTTTGCATTGAGTTTTATTTGAATGCAAACCCATGTTTAAATCAGGCCAATTGTGGTTATATTTACATGATTTACAATCTGACCCCAATCCCTTACCTCACAGACAAGTACTTCCCCTTCCAAAAAAATTCTTTTTTAAAAGAAAATCATCTTTGTTTTTCATACCTGTATTTCTAGTGCCTACCTGGTATTTGGATATATATTAGGCACTCAGTAAGTATTAGTTTTAAAAACTGAAGAGCTGCTTTGGTGGAAGTCCTAAACATAAAATTCAATGTTTCTGTAATTGCTACTTCTTCACTGATGATCTAGAAAGTTTACACAAGACTCTTTGTATACTAGATAAATCAAATGAAACATGAATATTTATTCTTGAAGCAGTAGGTTTTGTATCAGCTGATGGTGACTTTTAGTGATCTGCCACATAGGACCCTCACTTCTCAATCTATTCAGATGTTGACATTTAAAATAAAATCATCATATTCTCTAGGAAATTAAAATAACCTAGCAACTTGACACCCACATCATTTACTTAAAATATACAAGAACAAGTCTTTTTTAATAGTCAGAAATTTTACCTGGTTGCTTTGTTTCTATGAAATTGTACTGACCTTCCATTTATGACTTTAATTTTTATCTTAATATTTTATCTTTCTAGCTTGCAAGTCCTTTATTGATTACTGTCATATTTACCACTAACAATGTATGGTGGGTCCAAAGACTTTAATTTTTTTCTATTATTACAATTCCTTTTAGTATACAATTAATCATGTCAGCATACTGATCAGCAATTTCAAAGTCAAAAAATTTTTTCTTTAGAAATATATTTCTTATTGAGATGAATGGAGATATTTTATTTTATTTTGTTTGCTTCAAGTAGTTTTTATTTCCCCACGGATTATTGCTTTTGTTAGAATTAGTGTTTTGTTTTCATAGGTATAACCTCTGAGGAAACTTGGTCACATAAAATAGTAGATGGAAATGGAAGGAATTTTAATATGTTTATAGCATACCATTATTCTAGCTCATTTCAAGTTATAAGTCAAAATGTATACAAAAATCTATCATCACAAAATATAATTAATGATTGATCAACTGATAACTAGGCTAAGCACCTTTTCAATTTTGTTTAAATCAAAGGAACAAAAAACATCTGATATGTAATAGGATTTGTTTCTCTGTCATTAGGTGCCTGTTAACTTTTTCAATTTTCTGAAATTTTACAAGTGCCTTTAGCAAGTCATAAGACTAATAATTATACATATTACAGTTTCATGTACAGAGACATTATTTTATCAGATTTACAAACTATTTTGGGAAAATATAAATTATAATATCATTACACATATGCTATTACAGTATTCAAATGAAATGTTTTTTAAAAATCTCTTGTATGTTTAAATGGTTCTTGTCAAAACTTCAAAATTGAATTTTATCTATTTTCTACTTTATTGAAGTTGTTATATATTTTAACAATTTAGCAAAAGCAATCTTCATTGTCAAACCAATTAGCCAAATCAGATTTAGTTCTCTAGAAAAATGTTTATTTTCATTTTCCAATGCATATAACATATTAATGTATATGTAAAGAAATATTTTAAAAACAATACAGATATAAATTATGAAATTCAGTTTTAAAGTCATGGCCAACAGCATTTACAGGCAATATAATTAAGTTGTCTATGTTTATAATAAACTATGAAATAAGATGATATAATAGTTTCTCATTATCTATATTAAAATAAAGTAGTATAATATGTTGTTAAAATTATATGTTATTTATGAAGTGAGATGTATGATAAAATAAAGAGTATTATTTCCAAGTTATATTTATGGATGGATATGCAGAACTCTAATTTTGATATCTAAGTAATAATTAAATAAGAAATAAATCCTTTCATTTTTAGTTTTAACTATAATTTCCCTTGTATTTAATAAAAAAGAAAATTACATACTGCTAAAATCAAACAGCTAATATAGTAATAGTAAACAGAAAATACACTATATTATAAGAAAAAATGAGAAATGACCATAAGTGGAATAAATATTTTATGACATTTTAATAAATTGTTACCTATTTTATAGAATTTGAACAACTTATCTAAAAGAAGTCACACTTTTTTTTCCTTTAATGTATGCTGAATTAGTTTGACCATCCTGAGAAGCACTCTAGTGACATTTAAAAGATTTGGCATCATAAACAAATTTAGCTTTTTTTTTTTCATGCCTTTCCTTTCCACATACTCACTCTTCCTAACGATGAGTTGTGAGAAAGCTTAAAAACACTGCTTACTCTTAAACACTGCTTAATCATTTTTATCTTTTGATATTTGATTTAGTTTTAAAATCTCTTCCTGAGGAGCCACGCATTATTTGATAATAACTGTTGAAAGATGGATGAAGAAAATCACTTTCATCAACTTCTCTACAGTATCTTTGAATTTTAAATATCTCAACAAGTGGCAAAATACTTTGCTTCTAAAGCCTCATTAACTCAACAAAAATATGTATTAAAAAAGCACACGTTTTATGATATAATAAATCATAAAAGGGGCTTCTGCAAGAGCCAATAATTCTAATTGACACTTTCTTTCACATCCCAGGTGATTTCACACCCAGGAGCAATACATCAGAATAAAATTCCAGACAGCAAGAGGATGTATTTCTTTTTTTAGGTAGGAGATCTCAGGGAAGAGGATGTTGAAAAGGTGAACCTAGAGACACATATAGGTTAGTTCTCAGACAGATCAATTTTAGTAAAGATACCATAGGGAAATTACAGATGTGGAAATTTATTTTTATAACACTATCCATGTTCCCTCCATTAACCTTGGAAATGCTTCGTGTAGTGCATTCTAAGAACTGTGGTATCAGAAGTTTCATCTAGGCTAATTAGCATATTATTACACTGATCTGAAACATGAATAAGTATTAGCTTATTGTTATAATCCATACAACTACTGGAGTGAGGAGGAGTTTTGAAGTGTATTAAAAATCCTCATTCATTATCAAATGTTACACATTTACCTCTATCAGTAGATTTCTGAGTTTCTCTTATAGAATGTTTGATAATTGTTTAATTGAGGTGAAGTATATAACTAAATACATTTTGTGTACCAATTACATATAATCTTCTCATTTAATAAATAATTTTGACTATTATATTTCAGTATTTATATTGGCTTCTACAGATAAAGTGATGGCCAATCACTAACTCCATCCTCAAGTAGTCCATAGTGTATCAGCAGAAGCAAGCTAAGTAGACACAATCAATGCAGAGAGTGGGACATTATGATAGAATTAGCAGAAAAGCCACTGGAAGGATATGTATGCCAATTTTGGACTGGAAGAAAGCTTCCTGAAGGAAACAGATACAGTGCCATCTCTGGACTGTGAGATGAATTCATGGAAACAACAGAAATATGTAGGAGCATGCTTTGATATAAAGATCACCTATCATCACTTCAATAAATTTTCTACAGTTGTGTACAAAGTGTTGATCTGAATTATTTCAACAGAGTTCTTTCAACAGGTAATAGCAACTTCCTAAATATTTGACTCTTCTTATTATCTGGTACTCTGCTTATTGTGTATCTCTATATATTGGAAATTTTATAAATATAAACAATGCAAATGAGACAGATAATATAATAAAGATGAGATAATATTCTTAGAAAGAAAGATTATAATTATTACAACATAAGTGACTATGGTGGTTAACTCTAATGCAGGTAATTGTGCATCTTATGTATGTGCATGCCTACATGGATATGTGTATATATGTGTGGGTGTGGACACAGGTCAGTGTGGAGTGATGTGCAAAATTCCATCTGTCCAAATTAGCTGTTCATTTAGGAAAAGTTACAAAAATCAAGTAATTTGGAATTTAAAAATTATTCGGGGTATGCATGTTGTATTAGGTTGTGAAACTAAATCCTAAATAAAATGTGTTTGCTTCAAAGTTCTTTGTTGACTTTGCAGACAGAACAGAGAGCTTGACAGTAAGAAATGACTCCATGGTTTCACAGTTGTTCAGGTAAATCAGTGTAACAGTCTGTGATGCAGTGGTCCCAATTTTTAATCTTTAATATATGTCTGATCTGTATCTTGACTATGATTTTTTGACCCAATGAGCTCAGAACAATAGGGCAAAACTGACTCACGAGGTGGTCAAATGACTTTATAACTGAAAACATTTTAGAAATAAGACGATGAAGTATTTCAACCCGCAGTATTAATGTGTTTTTGCAGCCTAGAAAGTTGTTTTATTGCAGTATACTTATTGTGTTATTGAAGATTAATCTTTAAGAGAATATAAAATATGAGAGAACCCAGAACACTAGGCATGATTTTAATTTGAAAGAGGAAATTGGAACTGTTAAGTGTGTGAGGTTAAGTCACATAGCATAATCAGATTTGTTAAGGCTTGTAAGTGATATTGGAATGTGTAAGAGAACTTAATTTACTACATTTATTACTTTGGCTTATTATATTTATAAGATTTCTTTAAATGCTTAGAAATAGTTTACTTGATAAATCCTAATAGTATTCTATGAGGTATTGAGAGTACTTAAGAATATCATTTTAACTCCAGAAATATAGAATAAAATGTTATTGTAAGTTAATTAGCCAAATTTGTAAATGGAGTATGATCGTTTGGGGAAATTTAATATTTTAACTTATTCCATGAAATATTAATTAAATCACAAGGAAAATAAAATATTATTTGCAAATTTAAATTATAAGCTAAAAATAATTTAGGTTTTCAAATGTATATGGTTAATAAATTAAATTCCAATACGCATTCACAGTCAAACTGCAATTACCCTATACAGACACACACACACACTCACATACATACTCATACAGCATTAGAATATTAAACATTCTAAATGACATTAGCTGAGTGACCTTGAGAGACTATCTTAACCTCATCAATTTCCCTTTGCTGTAAAATAAGGATAATAATAGTATCTAACTCATAGAGTTGATCTGAGCAAGTAGAGCATTGAATGATATAATAAATGTAAAAAAGATTCAGAAGTTGCTTGACTTCAAAAACATGCTACAAAATGATAACTCTATAACCTGAACAATGCCATCACATGGCAATCTACTACATTCAGTGAGATATTTCTTCCTTTAGTACGAAATATTGCTTATTTTATTTGTTGACCTTCAAAATGAGATATTGCTTTAGGTTACAATTTTCTTTCTTTCCACTGTATACTGATAATTATTTGGAAATGCCACTACTCAGAAATATATATTAAAGATTATTTATGAAACTCAAGGTTTTTTCTTGTGTCCATAAATAATTATTGAATATCTAATGTTTGCCAGGAATGCAGCTGAGTCCTGGGAATCAAAAGTGAACCAGATGACACACAGAGTAGATCAAGTTTATTTTTAAATATAAAATAGTAGTTAACATTCATTAAACACTGACTATGGGCTAGGAAAATGTCCTGAGTCCTTGTGTACTGTATCTCATTTCTCTTTAATGGCATTTTTATGAGGAAGTTATTATTAATCATTCATTTGACAGATGATGAAACTGAAGCTTTGAGAGTTTCCGTTACTTGCTCAGGGCCTTGGAGATAGGAACTAGTAGAATTGACATTTAAACCCTTATTCACCAATTTTATTGTGTCAAAATGACTTCTGTGTGTTGAAAGAGAGAGTAAATTTTTGTGTAAATTAGTCTGACTTACATTTCTATGTAGCATATATCTATGACATTCTATGATTATGACATATGTAACTTTAAAATTTTTAACAGCTTTATTGAGGTATAATTGATATAAAAAGTGAACTGCACACACTTAATATGTACAATTTGATGAGTTCAGATGTATGCAAAAATCCATGAAAGCATCACCACAATAGAGGAAATAGAGCCAATGCCTCTCAAAGTTTCCTTGTACATTTTTGTTGTTTTGTTTTTGTGGTAAGAATACTTAACATAGAATCTACTCTCTTCACACATTTTGAAGTGTGCAATACCATATTGCTTACCATAGGTATTATGTTATACAACAGATCTCAAGAAATTATTCTTTTGTGTAATTGAAACTTTATACCCATTGAACAGTAACTTCCTACTTCCTCCATACCCCAGTCCCTGTCAACACCATTCTACTCCCTTCTTCTATGAGTCTGATTATTTTAGGTTTCTCTTATAAGTGAAAACATTTAGTATTTGTCCTTCTGAGACTGGCTTATTTCACTTAGCATAATGTCCTCTAGGTTCATCCATTTTTTGCAAATGGCAGGATTTCATTCTTTACTAAGGCTAATAATATTCAATTATATAGGTATAGATATATAGATATAATCTCACATTTTCTTTATCCATTTATCTCTTGATGGAAACTTGGGCTGTTTCTGCATTTTAGCTATTGTAAATAATGCTGCAATGAGCCTCGGAATGCAGATATCTCTTCAGGATCCTGATTTCAATTATAATGGATATATAGCTAGAAATGGAGTTGTTGGATCATATGGCAGTTTTACTTTTAATGTTTTGAGAAACCTTTATACTGTATTCCAAAGCAGCTGTACTATTTTACATTCCCAGTTTACAAGAGTTCCAAGGGTTCCAATTTCTCCACATCCTTGACAACACTTGTCATCTTTTGACTTTTTGATAACAGCCATCCTAACAGGTGTGAGATGATATTACAGTGTGTTTTGATTTGCATTTCCTTGATGATTAGTGATGTTGAGCACCTTTTCATATACATATTGGGAATTTGTATATCTTCTTCGGAGAATGTCTGTTCAACTCCTTTGCCCATTTTTAATCCTTCTTTTTAAAGATGTTAAGTTGTAAGCATTTCATATATGTATATATGAAATGCTTACATTTCTTATATTTCATATATATATACATATATATATGTTGCATTAACCCCTTACTACATAAGTGGCTTGAAAACATTTTTCCCCATTTCCATAGGTTGACTTTTCACTTTTTAAATTGTTTCCTTTGCTGTGCAGAAGTTTTTTATTTCACGTAGTCCCACTTGTCTATTTCATCTTCCGTTAACTGTACCTGTGCATTTGGTGTCATATCCAAGAATCCATTGCCAAGACCAATGTCAGGAATCTTTTCTCCTATGTTTTCTGCTAGGAAATTTACAGCTTTCTTATGTGTAAGTCCTTAATCTCTTTTGAGGTGATCTTTGTGTATAGTTTAAGATAGGGGTCCAATTTTAATCTTTTGCATTTGAATATCCAGTTATCCTATCACCATTTGCTGAAGAGACTGTCCCTCCCCATTGTGTGTTCCTGGCACACCTGTCAAAGATCAGTTGACCATATATGCATGGGTTTATTTATGGGATCTCTATTCTGTTCCATTAGTTTATGTCTCTTTTTATGCCAGTACCACACTGTTTTGATTACTGTATTTTTGTAATATATTTTGCAATCAGGAAGTATGATGACTCCAGCTTTGTTCTTTTTTCTCAAGATCACTTTGGCTATTCTGGAACTTTCATGGTTCCATATGAATTTTAGGAATGTTTAAAAGATATTAAGTGGTATATACCTGTATCTCTCTGTCTATAATTTATATATAACATAATACTTCAAAATTGTAAATATTTGAGTTTGCCTTATAGGTCAAAGATAAAATAAAAGTATTTAACATTGTTGTTATAGACTAATACATTGATTAGTCAAAGAGAGACACATATTAGAGAAAACACATTTTTGTTTTTTTCTATGAATTGATTTCTAATATGCATCTCATATATTACCTTCTTCTTTCTCCTTTGATACCTTTGGAATTAATTAAAGTATGTTTCAGGTTATTTCAAAGCTATCTATAAAAGTCTAAGCCCAAGAAGTTTTAAAGTTGTGATCTAAATAATTAAAAAAAATTTTGCAGCAAGATATGTGCCTTAATATTTTATATGTATATGTAGTGTACATTTGCCATAACCTTTAATTTTATTTATTATGTATATTATAAACTGATTCTAATTCATGCCTATTTGCATATGAGGTATATAAATTCAATTTTCAAAAATTTCACCTTCTTTTTAGTACAGAATAAAAATATGTCACAGTTATTCAATAACAGATAACAATATTAGAGACTATTATGTATGATTCATTTTGTTTGTTTGTTTTAAGACGAATAGCCACAATTAGAATCTGACATTATAAAAACTGGAAATAAATGTATTCCTTAAATTATTAACTAGTAAAACATGGAATATTTAATACTTTTAGAATGATTAACCATGTTACTAAAAAAAGCATTTTATTCTTCTAAGTATTAATAATTGATAATCCTAGGACAAATTTAAGGAAAATTAGGAGGTACTCAATTGTTGTGATCCAGTCCCTAACAACCTGTGCTTACCTGAAATGGAATTCTTCAGATTAAAAATATCACTTTTTATCAAAACCCAGTAACTGTGTATAATACAATAAAATTTGATTTTGCAATTAAATAATAATATGAACCTTTTATGCTACTTTTGACTTTTAGGCAAATTTGTGTTCAAAGTTATTTTAGAGAAGTTATAAAAGGTCCTTTCCTACAGACTTCACAGCAGCTCATTTCTAGCTCAGTGCACTGAAGTGAGCATCTTCAAAATGTGATGTTTTTTTGAGGTATCATCAAAAAAAGATGACATCAAAATCTTATCTTATACTCCTTATTAGGAACTTTGATTTCCTCAACATGGAAAAAGGGCCGAATTCACATTTATATCTAACTTCCACCTGTGACAGTTTTTGCTTGGTAGATTAGGCTAATAATTTTGTCTTTATAAAGAATAGAAATGACACTATTAATGACACATGGTGAAAGATTGACTACCTTGTCATCTGTATAGTTACCTGCTTACCAGGCCCATAATGAATGCTAGTTGGTTTTTTAATTGCCATTTCACATTATCTTTACATTTTTGAGTCTCTTTTTATTTTTCTTCTTCTACTATCTTGCTTTACCTTGGATTTTTTTTTTAATGTTTGTATCCTTCCAACCTTAAAAGCAATCAATGAATCCATGACATGTTTTTCTTATGAACATTTAAAGCATATGCAAAGGAAGAGAGAAAAAAGGAAGACTATAGGTTAGCATAATCAAGAGTTATTTCTTCATGTACCAAAATGTTCATTGCAGCTCTATTTACAGTAGCCCGGAGATGGAAACAACCTAAGTGTCCATCATCGGATGAATGGATAAAGAAGATGTAGCACATATATACAATGGAATATTACTCAGCCATAAAAAGAAACGAAACTGAGCTATTTGTAATGACATGGAGAGACCTAGAGTCTGCCATACAGAGTGAAGTAAGTCAGAAAGAGAAAGACAAATATCATATGCTAACACGTATATATGGAATTTAAGAAAAAAATGTCATGAAGAACCTAGGGGTAAAACAGGAATAAAGACACAGACCTACTTGAGAATGGACTTAAGGATAAGGGGAGGGGGAAGGGTAAGCTGTGACAAAGCGAGAGAGAGGCATGGACATATATACACTACCAAACATAAACTAGATAGCTAGTGGGAAGCAGCCACATAGCACAGGGAGATCAGCTTGGTGCTTTTTGACCGCCTGGAGGGGTAGGATAGGGAGGGTGGGAGGGAGGGAGACGCAAGAGGGAAGGGATATGGGAACAGATGTATATGTATAACTGATTCACTTTGTTATAAAGCAGAAACTAACACACAAAAAAGTTATTTCTTCACCAATTATGGCAGTGGAGGTAAGAACAATATAGAAGAGGAAGAATATGTGACTCCTTCTTTTCTGTCTAGGGACATTAATTCCCAAAGGGAATAATGATTTGAAGGTGTGTGTGTGTGTGTGAGTGTGTGAGTGTGTGTGTGTGTGTGTGTTTGCTGTTATAAACAGGAAGGTGAAAGAAGAGAAAGAAAAATTCACAGGAAAATTTTTCCTCAAACTTTGAAATTCTTCCAGGAAAAAATTATAGGCAAGGCGTTATTTCTGAACTATCTAGTCACTAAGTTGGTAGGGGAACAAGGAACAAAATCACAGTCTATGTGTAATAAAATCCTCATTTACCATTGGACCTGCAAAGGCAATATCCGTTGAATTCTGAAAACAAAGTATTTCTTGGGATTATTTTTAAGTAGAGCTTCAATTAGGACACTCTGAGAGCATTTCTAGAATTTGTAGGGTGTAACTTTTCTAAAAAGACCTAAGAAGTGATAAGGCAAATTCTCATATTGTTCACAAATTATACTTTCTCTTTTTAACAGCTTTATCGAGGTATAATTGATAAACAAAACCTGCAGAGATGTTTAACATATACAGTTTGAGGGGTTTGGGCATATGCATACACCTATGATGCTATCACCACAATCAAGATAATACACATAGTCATCACCTCCAAATAAGTCTTTGTGTCCTTTTATTATTATTTTTGTGTGTGTAGTTAGAATGCTTAACATGAGATCTACTTTCTAACAAATTTTTAAGTGTGTAATATCATGTCCTTAACTATAGCTACTACATAGATCTCCAGAATTTGAGCACTTTGTCATATAATTGTTGGCCATTTATCTGTTCGAGTCTTTTGCCTATTTTTAATCAAGTTATTTGTTTTTGCTTTTTTGGTTGTTGTTGAGATGTAGAAGTTCCTTATACATTTTTGATATAAACTTCTTCTTAGATAAATGGTTTGCAAATATTTTCTTCCATTCCATAGGTTGCCTTTCATTCTTTATTCTTTTTTTTTTTTTTTTTTTTTCTGTGCAGGACAGAAGTTTTTTAGTTCAATGTAGTCCTATTTGTCTACTTTACTTTTGTCTTGTGTTTTGGTGTCATGTCCAAGAAACCATTGCCAAAACCAATGTCAAGAACCTGTTTCTCTAGTTTTCTTCTAGGAGTTTTACAGTTTTAGGTCTTTCATTTAAGTTCTTAATCCATTCTGAGTTGATCTTTGAATATGGTGTAAGATAGAGGTTCAGTTTCAGTCTTTTGCATGTGAATATCCAGTTTTCCCAATACCAGTTGTTGAAGAGACTTCCCTTTCATCTTTCTGTATTCTCGGCATCTTTATCAAAGGTCAGTTGACTATATATGTGTGAGCATTTTTGCATCAAGGGATTTTGGCCTGTAATTTCTTTTCCTGCAGGATCTTTGTTTGATTTTAGTATCCAGGTAATGCTGGCCTCATAAAATGAGTTGATAATGCTCCCTTTTCTTCAAAATTTTGGGAGTTTGAGAAGGACTGGTAATCATTCTTCTTTATATGTTTGGTAAAATATACCAGAGAAGCCATCTGTTCCTAGGCTTTTCTTTGCTGGGAGGTTTTTTTTTCTTTCTTTCTTTTTTTTTTTTTTTTTTGATTCAATCTCTTTAATCACTTGTCTGTTCAAATTTTCTATTTCTTTATTGTTCATACTTGATATGTTGTATGTTTCTAAAAGCATATTCATTTTTCTAGGTTATTCAAATTTTGACATACAGTTTTTCATAGTGAAGTCATATCAAGTATGTTTTCCAACTCACAGTGTGAAACTGGAAGTCAATAATTATTCATCAATAAGAAGGAGAAGTGGAAAATTCACAAATACGTGGAAACGAAAAAATACATTCCTGAACAACCAGTGGTCCAAGAAAAAATTCAAAAAGAAAATCAGAAAATATATTGAGACAAATAAAAATAAAAACACAACATACTAAAACTTATGGTATGTAGCAAAAGCAGTCCTAAGAGGGAAGCTTACAGCAATAAAAACCTACGTTAAAAAGAAGAAAGATCTCAAATAAAGAAACCTAATTTGACATAACAATAAATTAGGGAAAAAACAGGTTAAATTCAGAGTTAGCCAAAAGACGGAAATAATAATCAAATAAAAAATAAAGAAAATAGAGAATAAAAAATAGAAAAAATCAACAAGTTGGTGTTTTGAAAAAAATAAACAAAATTGACAAAGCTTTAGCTATATTAAGAAAAACAGAGAGAAGTTTCAAATAAATAAATTAGAGATGAAAAAGAACACATTGCAATTAATGCCACAGAAATAAAAGGGACCATAGGAACTACAGTTTTTTCTCCTTTGTTTTATGTAAAATAGAAAATTTCATTTCAAAGGAAACATGATAAACTAAGTTTTTTTTCAATAAAAATTATTTCAGCAGAAATGAGCTTATGTGATCTTAAGGCTTAATTACTGCTTATATATTCTCCTTTTAAATTGTAAAAAACAAAAATAAAATAAAATAATCATAAACTTCTAAAAGATACTGTTCAAAAATACGAATAGCAAGAAATGAAATAAAAGGTAAATGATATTACAAAATCTACACAAAATACATGGAGAGAAATTCCAGCATTAACTTTCTTTCAAAGTACCTAAACATGAAACTGGAATGAATCAGAAACTTTTTTTTCCTTTAAATTTTCAAGTAGAAATGGGGTTTGTCACGCATTTCAACCAAGTAGTTGAAATCTCAATTGTTTAACTGTCAAAGACTCTTGAACATTTTTAAAAAAACAAACACTGGAGCATTAGAATCTGAAATGCTCAGTCATTTTCTCTTGCAAAACTCATTGGCAAAATGCTCCCATGGGAACAAACCCAATTCCTTAAATATAGAATGTGTCTTTTTCAATTCTCCTATTGTAGCATCTAAATTCAGATAGTACCAGGAAAAAAATAACTAAAATTTTATGCAATAAAATAACACACTTTGATGGCTTTTGAGCTGAGTCATTGAGTTCTAAATGTACCATTCAACTGGCATTTCCCATTTGTTTAAAATAATCTTAAATAATGAATATTCACAGTACCCTGCTACTTTAATTTGGGATAAAGCTCAACAGAAAAAAAAAGTAGTGTAAAGAGAGTGCCTGTACAATACTATACATATGTAAGTACATATATACACATGTATGTATATAGAAATACAAACATATATGTATATGTAAGTACATACATATATTTGATAAAATTGCATGATGTATCAGCTGCGAACAGAAACAGTATTATTATTCCTTTCTTTTTGATTTAGATGACTTATTTCTTTTTCCTACCTAATTGCCTTGGCGAAGACTTCCAACACTATACTGAATAGAAGTGGTAAGAGTGGGCATTTTCATCTTACTTCTGATCTTAGAGGAAAAGCTTTCACCTTTACCATCAAGTGTGATGTTAGGTGTGTGCTTGTCATATATGGCCTTTATGATGATGAGCTACATTCCTTCCACACCTAATCTGCTGAGAGTCTTATCAGAAAATGCATATATATTTTGACAAATGCATTTTCTGCATCTATTGATACGGTCATATGATTTTTCTCCTCCTTATTTTTAGTGTGGTGTACAACATTTATTTATTTGCTAAATTGAACCATCTTTACATCCCAGGGATCAATATCACCTGATCATAGTGTATGATCATTTTAATGTGCTATTAAACTTGGTTTGCATTACTTTGATACTATACTCAGACAAGGACACTATAAGAAAAGAGAATAATAGGCCAATATTCTTGATGTCATAAATATAAAAATCCTCTACAAAATGTAGAAAACAGAATTAAGGTTGGCTTTTTAATGATATCTTAACCTTTCTTACCTGTTTATCCTGTCAGGGAATCTGCTATCATGTGGGGAAATCTTTAAATGCTATATTTCTACAAATTTTTAAGTCTCACTCACACAAAGACTAAAGAATGTATTAGTCTTGTGAAAATAAAAAAAACAGAGCTTGATCTAAGTCAAAACATTAAAGTTGGTTAAATCAATCCTTTGTTTGTTATCTATTATATATTTTCCTCACCCAATCACTGATTCATTCAACAAATGATTTTTTTTACATCTACTGTATTATGGGAACCATGATGAATTCTGAGATATTCAGTGATGAATGAAAGACATAATCCCTGAATGACTGAACTTTCAGTCTTGAAAGAAGAGAGATATAGGAAAGGTATTGCAAGTATTAAGGATAATACTAATGTATAGGTGTTACTGGAGTATGTGATAGTGAGACTGATGCTTATTTGTGGAAAAGAAAATCTTCAGTGACATTGAATGTGAAACCAGGTATAATAAGAATTAGCTATTTGATGATGCTGGTACAGAACATTTCAGGGAGTGAGACTTGAATGTGTGAAGGTCCTGATACATCATAGAGGAATTTCAATATCTGGATAAAAGAGGACACATATATCAATAGAGGGTAGAGGACCCAGATGGAGAGTGGCATGAGTGAGTTTGGGGAGATAAGCAGGGCAAGTTAGACCATGTTAAGCATTATTTTTTTCCTTCAAATAAGAGCAATAGTAAAATATTGAGGAGTTTTTATCAGAGTAGTACCATGAAAATTTTCTGCTTAAACACTGTTACTCTGGCTCAGAATGGAGAATGAATTAGAGCAGAAGATTTGGCTGAGTTGGTGTTGGTAAATATGGAGAAAAGTAGACAGTTTAGAGAAATATTTGTGAGGTGGAAACAAAAAGATTTGTTCTTTGTTCCCAAATATAGCATTTTGTACTTGAGAAACAGTAGAAGTCATTATTTCTGATTTGGATATATTTTTGTGGGCTTCCCATAAAACATCCAAGTGAAAATGGATGAACTCTTTGGGGGATCAAAAGAAAGGTCTGAGCTAGGCAAATAAATTTGCAGCTATTAACTGATTTTGATTTTTTAATGACTGGGAAAATGATAGTCCTGTCTATTTAATATACACCAAGAAAGCAGTATTAAATTGATAAGCATGTCATGTGGAGGCAAATACATACAAAGTTAACCAACTAGTGTGTGTCATATTTTTTTGCATGAATAAATAATGCAGACAATAAAATGTAATGCCTTTATATATAAAAATTAATTATCAGTGTTGCTTATTTTTCTGTATACATGCAAATTTCCTTTCATAACATTTTATTTATAGATTACATTTTTCTTTATACATGCATGCATCTGATTTTAAAATGTTGTTACATAGGAAACTTTTTACATATAAACCTTTCACTTGTGTTCCAAACTTTCATATTTAATATGCAGTAACAAAATACTTTTATTCTTACTATTTATATTGTTCTCAGGTAATTTAACATTTCTTTTCTCAAAGTAGGCTGTAAGATTTTCATGAGTGATTATATTTATTTTGCTTCCCTTTTGAAGAATGATAGTGTTGAAGCTCAACAAGAGAGCTTGAACAAGGATCAGAAAAAAAAGAACAAACTATATCTACTGAAGAAGAATGGAAATATGCAAATTCAATTATAATAGATTGGTTTATTTAATGCAGATTGTATTGTTAAATATCTACTTTAGTTTACAAAACAAAGTAACTTCTACCACTAAGAACCATTAGATTGTAGAAAAATCAAACCCAAAAGACCTCTATTTTAGTAATTTCTGATTTTTATATTTAAAGAGATAATTAAAACTGTTCTTTTACACCAGTTGAAAATACAAATAACCATTTCATATAATTTGTAAAAGCAACTCAGCTCATGATGGATAGTTGGAATTGATTGTGCTTATTTATCAACCCTTACTCTTTGGTTTTGAATATAAAACACAAGATGCAATCTATAAATTTTCTTGCCAAAAGTTTGAATCTGAGTCTAATTAATCCTCTAGATCTAATGTTTATTTACAGGAAATTTGAGGGATGGGAAAAACAATTAAGGGATACCAAAAGACACAAACAGAAAAATCCACGATGCGGAACACTCTCCAGGGCAACTGACAAGCTTTCTGAAACAAGTCAATGACTAAAAGCAGTGTGTTGAGAAGGGGGTCTTGTCTGGATTTAAAAATAAGAATGAGAGAAAGAGTCTTTTTTTCAAAGAAGAAATATAAATGGTAAGATAACAATTTAGAGGATATGTGATATAGTAAAAAGAAGTCATAAACCATGGATTTTATGACATTATTTATGAGGTCAAACCAGACTTCCTGCAAGGACATCTTTGGCCCAGAGGCAAGGAACTGAGGGCCTGGATATAGGAGTGGACTAGAAGTTTATTCAGATTTCTGTGCTAGGTTTTCTGAGAAATATACATTTTGGTACCTTCGGCTATTAATGTCTACTTGGTATGGCCTCCATATTACTGTGTCAAAGTTGTGAGAAAAATATTAGAGTGTCCCATGTCTAATATTTTAACTATGAAGGTGGTATATAGCGTTTATGGCTGAGACTGAGTTGCCTGCGGCCTGACAGGAAAGCTGAGCTATTATGACAACAGTGAAACCAGGTCACATAGCAGAAAATTTGGATACGTAGTGCATTCTTTAGGCAAGAATCCTAGAAATATCGAGACTATTCCCAAGACTGTTTTCAAGCTGATGCAGAGTAAGATCACAGTCTAACCTACCAGTGGCCCTCTGACATCAGGTTTGTAAGCATTTTACTCAGTGCATTAAGATCAAAGTAGAATTATATATATATATATATATAAATGTATATATATACAGAATTTATATATATTTATTTATTTATATACATAAATGTATATGTATGTATAAATACATGTTTATTTATGTATTTATATATATATATATATATATATAAATATATATATATAATGTTCTTCACTGCAGACTTTTCATTGGATTATGGAATGCACCCAGAGAAGAATACACATGTAAACATTTTTAAAACATCATAAATTTTAAACATCATAAAATTAAAACATCTTTAACTTAATACATTAACAATTTATATGTATTCCAGGGAAAATGTTATCATAATAAATATTTTCACTACTTAATAATGGATAGCCTGAACTCAAAGCCAAATTATATATCAATACAGTTCATTTATCACATTATTTTCGTATATGTGAAGCCATACTTTTTGCTCATCAAAAGGTTCCAGAAATTATTGAAAGAAGATGTGGCACATATATACAATGGAATATTACTCAGCCATAAAAAGAAACGAAACAGCTATTTGTAATGAGGTGGATAGACCTAGAGTCTGTCATACAGAGTGAAGTAAGTCAGAAAGAGAAAGACAAATACCGTATGCTAACACATATATATGGAATTTAAGAAAAAAAATGTCATGAAGAACCTAGGGGTAAAACAGGAATAAAGACACAGACCTACTGAGAATGGACTTGAGGATATGGGGAGGGGGAAGGGTCAGCTGTGACAAAGGGAGAGAGTGGCATGGACATATATACACTACCAAACGTAAACTAGATAGCTAGTGGGAAGCAGCCACATATCACAGGGAGATCAGCTAGGTGCTTTGTGACCACCTGGAGGGGTGGGATAGGGAGGGTGGGAGGGAGGGAGACGCAAGAGGGAAGGGATGTGGGAACAGATGTATATGTATGACTGATTCACTTTGTTATAAAGCAGAAACTAATTTTAAAAAAAAGGTTCTGTTAGTATTCTGGCAAAACTAAAACAATGAGTATCATATACTTAAAATTTATAAGTTTGAATGACTTAATTCATGAGAAAATTGGAAATATATACCCAAACAACTCCATAGTACATTCGGCTAAGAGTTTCTTTCTCATATTCAATATTAAAGAATTTGATGAGGTTTAAAATATTCCACATTGATAGCCACCAAATACTATATATGATTTATTTTTCCAATATGTGTAAAATGATCAAATATTGGGTAAAGGCAATTTAACAAATGAAATATAAATTTCTTTTATATATACATATTTTGTTTATGATGTATGTTTTTTATAACCTTTTTGAAACAGCTTTTGTTTATCTCTGCTCTAATCTTTATTTTTCCTTCCTTCTGTTAGCTTTCAGTTTAGTTTATTCTGCTTTTTCTTGTTTCTTAAAGTATAAAGTTAGATTGTTGATTTGAGATCTTTCTTGTGTTTTAATGTAAACATTCATAGCTCTACATTCCCCAGTTAGTACTGCTTTTGCTCTATCCCATAACGTGTGGTATGTTGTGTTGCTGTTTCATTCATCTCTAACCATTTTCTAATTTCCCTCATAAGTTCTTCTTTGGTTGTTTGATTTTGCTGTTTAACTGCCCCAAATTTGTGAATTTTCCAGTTTTCCTTCAGTAATTAATTTCTAACTTCACCCTGTTGCAGTTGGAGAAGACAGTTCGCAGGATCTCTATCTTTTAAAGTCTACTGAGATGTAATTTGTGGTTTAACACATGGTCTACCCTGGAAAATGTCACATGTGCATTTGAAAAGAATATATATTCCTCTGTTGTTGGGTAGTGCTCTGTATATATCTGTTGGATCTACTTGGTTTATTGTTTTGTACAAGTCCTCTATCTCCTTACCTATCATCTGTCTATATGGCGTCAATGGTAAATTCTATCAAATATAAAAAATAAACTAACGCCAATTTTTCTTAAAGTCTGCCAGAATTTAGAAATGAGGGAACATATCTAACCCATCCAGGAGGCCAGAATTGCCCTGGTATCAAAGCCAGACAAAGCCACTGCAAGAAAAGAGAACCGCAGGCCAAAATTCTTTATGAATATAGATGCAATATTATCAAATTGAATTCAGCAGCACACTAAAAGGTTTTTTTATATCATGACCAAATGAGGTTTATTCTTAGAATGCAAGGGTGGTGTAGCATATGAAAATTAGTCAATTTAATATACCACATTAGCAGAATGAAGGAAAAAATAATGATCATCTCAGTTGATGTTGAAAAAAAATTCAACATCCTTTCATGATAAAAACATTCAACAAACTAGGAAGTAAACTATTCATCACAATAAAAGCCATATATGAGTAACCTATAGCAAACAGCATACTTAATGATGAAAGACTAAAAGCTTTTCCTCTAAGATCAAGAATAAGGTAAGGATACCTGCTTTGGCCACTTTTAGTCAACAGAGTACTAGAAGTCCTAGACAAAGCAATTAAGCAAGAAAAAGAAATATAAGCATCCAAACTGGAAAGGAAGAAGTAAAATTATCTCTGTTTGAAAATGATATGATCTTATAAGTAGAAAACTCTAAAGATTCCACACACACAAAAATGTTAAAACTAATAAATTCATCAAGGTAGCAAGAAACAAAGTCAATACACAAAAATCAGTTTCATTTCTATACACTAACAATGAACAAACTGAAAAGGAAATTGAGAAAAAAATTCACTTACTATGAAATTTAAAAACAAAAAAGAATACTTAGGAATTAACTTAACCAAGGAGGTAAATGATTTTCACACTGAAAATGACAAAACACTGCTTAAAGAAATCATGAAAGACATAAATAAATGGAAAGATATCCCATGCTCATGAATACAGAGCTTAATATTGTTAATATGTTGATACAATCCAAATCAGCCTACAGATTTAATGCTATCTCTATCAAAATCCCAATGACATTTTTTGAAGAAATAAAAAATAATCCTAAAATTCATATGGAATCTTAAGTAAACTCAAACAGCCAAAACGATCCTGAAAGTGAACAAATCTAGAAGACTCACATGTCCTTTGTAGCAAAACATGCTATAAAGCTACAATAATCAAAACAGTGTAGTCCTGACATAAAGATAGATATAGAGACCAATAGAATAAAATAGAACATTCAGAGTTAATATTAGGTCAGATTATTTTTGACAAGAGTTCCAAGACCATTCAACAGAGGAGACTTTTCAGCAAATGGTGCTAGGAAAATTAAACATTCACTATTATAATAAATTTGGACCTTTACTGAATATTATATACAAAAAATATCTCAAAATGAATTTGTGACATAAATGTAAGATCTGAAACTATAAAACTCTGAGAAGAAAACAAAGGCAAAAACTTTATGACATTGTATTTGTCAGTGATTTCTTGGATATGACATCAAAGGCATAGGCAACAAAAGAAAAAACAGACAAATTGGATTTTATTATATTTTTTCAATTGTGCTTCAAAAGATACTATGAACAGAGTAAAAAGAAAACCCACAAGATGAAAGAAAATATTCACAAATCATAGTTTTGATGAGGTTTTAACATCTAGAATATATGGAGGACTCCTAACACTCAAAAGTAAGAAAACAAACAGCTTGGTTCAAAAAATGGGCAAAGGACTTGAATAGAGAGTTCTCCAAAAAAAAAGACATATGAATGACTAATAAGCTCATGAAAAGATGATCACCACTACTAATCCTTAGGGAAATACAAATCAAACCGCAATGAGATACCACCTCATGCCCATTAGGGTGGCTAATATTAAAATGAAACAAAACAAATACAGAAATAACAAGTGGGCTTCCCTGGTGGCGCAGTGGTTGAGAGTCTGCCTGACAATGCAGGGGACACGGGTTCGTGCCCCGGTCCGGGAAGATCCCACATGCCACGGAGTGGCTGGGCCCGTGAGCCATGGCCGCTGGGCCTGCGCGTCTGGAACCTGTGCTCTGCAACGGGAGAGGCCACAACAGTGAGAGGCCCGCATATCACAAAAAAAAAAAAAAAAGAAAGAAATAACAAGTGTTGGTGAGGATGTGAAGAAATTTGGAAACCTTGTGCATTGTTGTTGTAAACTAAAATGTTACAGCTGCTGCCAACACAGTAAGGTGATTCCTCAAAAAATTAAAAATAGAATTACCATATGATGCAGCAATTCCACTTCAGGGTATATAATTAAAGTATTTCAAAACAGGTCTTGAAGAGATATGTGTACACCAGTGTCCACAGCAGTATTAGTCACAATAGATTAAACATGGAAGCAGCCCAAATGTCCACTGACAGATGAATGGATAAGTAAAATGTGGTATTTATATATAATGGGATATTAGCCTAGGAAAGGAAGGAAATTCTGACATATGTTACAACACGGATAAACCTTGAGGACATTATAGTAAGTGAAATAAACCAATAGCAAAAAACCCAATATTGTATAGTTCCACTTATATGAGGTACCTAGAGTAGTGAAATTCATAGAGACAGAAAGTAGAGAGGCAGTTTCCAGGGACTAGCAGTAGGGGAAAATGGGGAATTATTGTTTAACGGATACAGAGTTTCAGTTTTGCAAGAAGAAAGCTTTTCGGAGATACGTGATGGTGATGTTTGCATAACAGTATGGACACATTTAATACCACTGAACAGGACACTTAAAAACGGTAAATATTACGTTTTGTGTATTTTATCACAATAAAAAGCAATGAAAAGAGAGACAGTTTTAGTTTAATAAATTTTCTCTATCATTTGTCTATTATTTCATTGAATTCTGCTCTGATTATTTCATTGTTTCTACAGACACTGAGTTTCATTTCTATTTTCTAGCTCCTTAAGGTGGAAGCTTAGATCATTGATTTTAGACCTTTTCTTCTTCTTCTAATATAAACATTTAGCACTGTATACTTCTCTTATTTACTGCTTTAGCTTCATTCCACAGATTTTGATATTTTTTTAAATTACAGTTTCAAAATATTTTCCAAATTCCTTTGAGTTTTCTTCTTTAACTCCTTTGTTATTTTAAAGTGAGTGCTTTATTTAAAAAATAATTATTTTCCATTCATCTTGTAACAGATTTGTAATTCAAAGCCATTGTGGTAGAGTACATATTCCTCATAAGTACCAATCTTTTATATTCCTTTTTTAAAAGCATTGGCAGATGGTCTACCTTACCGAAAACACTGTATGCACTTAGTTACCACTCTTTATTGACATCAAGAAAAATGCTCCACTACATATTAATGCACACTTATCTTTTTGATTATTCAGTAAAAATATTTCTGTATAACATGATACTGCCAGAGGCAGGATAAATGAGGGAGAGGGAGAGAGAGATTGAGATTGCCAGTTTAATTGTCTAAAAGACAGTGTCCATCAACAAATAAATGGATAAAGAAGACGTGGCACATATATACAATGGAATATTACTCAGCCATAAGAAGAAATGAAATTGAGTTATTTTTAGTGAGGTGGATGGACCTAGAGACTGTCATACAGAGTGAAGTAAGTCAGAAAGAGAAAAACAAACACCATATGCTAACACATATATATGGAACCTAAAAAAAAAAATCATTCTGAAGAACCTAGGGGCAAGGGGCAGGACAGGTATAAAGACGCAGACATAGAGAATGGACTTGAGGACATGGGGAGGGGGAAGGGTAAGCTGGGATGAAGTGAGAGAATGGCATGGACATATATACACTACCAAATGTAAAATAAATAGTTAGTGGGAAGCAGCTGAATAGCACAGGGAGTTCAGCTCGGTGCTTTGTGACCACGTAGAGGGGTGGGATAGAGAGGGTGTGAGGGAGACGCAAGAGGGAGGAGATATGGGGATATATGTATATGTATAGCTGATTCACTTTGTTATAAAGCAGAAACTAACACACCATTGTGAAGCAATTATACTCCAATAAAGTTGTTAAAAAAATAAACATATCAGCATATCCAAAAAAATAAAAAAGAAAATTAAAAAAGAAAATAAAAGACAATACATCCATTTGGTCACTTGCAATATATGAAACTATCATTTCCCCTAATATCTCACTAACAATAATTATCATAGTTTCTTAATTTTTTTGACTACGTGATGGATATAAATTTATATTGATGGATTCTTTATTTACATGTCCTTGACTGCTAGTTAAGTTTGGGATCTTTTAATTTGTATATGGTTTATTTGTTTTAGCATTTCTTTGCATTGACTACTGATATACATTGGATAAGATTTTCTATTTTATTATTAATCTTTATGTATTGACTTTAATTTTATTTTTATTACATATAGTGACCCTTTAGCTCTTATATACTTGCAACCATTTCTTCCCTATCTATGTGGTCTCTTTTGCCTTGAATGATTCACAGTTCTATATATTGTTTGGTGTGTCTTGGAGCTGTGTGTTTGTGTGGAGTGAATTGATTATTTTACACCTGCTAAGTTTTGTATCTTTTTTACACAGGACATCTGAGTTTGACATGCTATTATCTAATTTTCATAAAATATTTATTTATTTATTTTATTAATTAGTACATTAACCTATCTGAAATTAACCTTTTTATATGTTAGGAAGCATTATTCAATGGTTTTTCTTTCAGTTGGATAGGTAGCTTTGACAATATTAAATATACTTTCTTGTTCTCAATGTATTGAACTTCTACCTTTGTCTTGTATTGATTTAAAATTAATAGTAAGGATACTTAATATGCTGTCTACAGTGATCTGGAAGCATTTTAATATTTTTAATAATGAAGACAAAATTAATGTCAGTGTGAAAATGGTCTAAGACTCTCCTGTTTTAAGTGATTAAGTAACCTAATTATACAATTCTACAATGTTATCATTATCCCCAGTTACATATTAGAAAATCCAGGACTGAGATTTAGATCTAGTCGGACCAGTTCTAGAGACTAAATATCTAAGTACTGAATAAACACAATAAGTTATACCATTAATGCAATCTCTCCTTGATACTGATGTCAGACTTTTTTAATAGCAAAACTCTAAGCAAAAAAAAGGGGTGGGGGTGGGGATACTAAGCTTGAAGCAATAAGATCAAACTTGAAAGATTATATTTGTTTCAACAACTACTTAAATTGAAGACACTCTGAAGATACTGAAGGCTTCAGAAATATGAAGATGGGTCATTAATAACCCAAGGAAAAATATGACATTGAGTTGAGGAGTGACTTACAGTTTTACTGTTTAAGGGGGAAATAATCAATGCCATAAAAAGGTACATTCATATGCAAAACATAAAAGCAAAATATTGACTGGGCACTGTAGTGTTAAAGCAATTAAACAAGGAGGTCATTAGATTGAAATGACTCAGTACCTCTGAAGACTACATAAGCAAACAGAAACCTAAGCCACAGTCAACTGTAAATGTACTCTTATCCAATAAAAATGACATTTAAAAACAACAAATCACAAACAGCCAACTTCTTTTCCCAAATAGCGCTATCACATAAGTCATAGTCAATCAAATAATTTCTTTTCTTTGCTTCTGCATATGCTCTATAAAAGCATTTCTCCTAGCTCCTGCTTGCAGAGTGCTTTCAGATTTGAATCTATGTCTGCTCAAAAAAATATTGAAAAGTTTTTATTTGCCTCAGTTTATCTGTTAACAGTTTAGAAGACCAAAATTGACATCAGTTTTATTATACAGTTTTGGTATGGTATAGTTTTATTTTGGTCCAGGATAATATAAGATTATTGATAATTTAACACATTATAATGTATTGTTTCTTAAATTTGGAGGGAACATAGAAGAAAAAATGTGGAATCTAGAGGATTCTGACAATACCCAAAACAAAAACTACAGTACATATGAATTGTTTCATATGAATTATGAATTATGGTAAACTATTATTAAACTAGCTGATTAATTCTAAGGCCTGAGATTACTGAATAACATATGACTAAAATAAATGTTTTAAATCCACCAATCAAAAAACAGATGCCCTTAGACTGAATTAGAACAAAAAAGAGAGCAGAAAGAGACAAGATGGTGGAGTAGAAGGACTTAAGCTCACCTCCTCTCATGAAAACACCCAAATCACAACTAACTGCTGAACAACCATCGACAAAAAAGACTGGAACTTACCAAAAAAGATACTTTACATCCAAATACAAACAAGAAGCCACAACGAGAAAGTAGGAGAGGCGCTTTTGTGATATAATCAAATCCCATACCTGCCAGGTGGGCTACCCACAAACTGGAAAATAATTCTATCACAGAGGTTCTCCCACAGGAGTGAGAGTTCTGAGCTCCGCATCAGGCTCCCCAGCCTAAAGGTCTGGTATTGGGAGAAGGAGCTCCCAGAGCATTTGGCTTTGAAAGCCAGTGGTGCTTGAGGGTAGGAGCTCCTCCACAGGACTGGGGAAACAGAAACTCCACTCTTGGAGGGCACAGGCAAGTTTTCACGTGCACTGCGACCCAGGGCAAAGCAGTGACTCCGTAGGTGCCTGGGCTAAACCTATTGGCAGGTCTAGGAGGGTCTCCTGGGGAGGCAGAGGTTGGCTGTGGCTCATTGTGGGGACAAAAACACTTGTAGCAGAGGTCTCAGGGAATATTCATCAGCATGAGCTGTACATTTTGGCACCAAGATCTGGTTCCACCCAATAGCTTGCAGGCTCTAGTGCTGGGACGCCTCAGGCCAAACAACCAACAGGGTGGAAACACAGCCCCACCCATCAGCAGACAGGTTGCCTAAAGTCTCCAAAGATTTACCAATGTATTGTTTGAAGTTAAGCATTTCTATTTAAATAATGCAGTGATGTTGAAAATAAGATAATGCAAAACAAAATTTTAAAAAGGAAAATACAAAATAAAAGAAAGCCTAGATAATTTTTAAGTAAAAATATAAATCAAATCAAATTTTAAAAATATTTTCTAAGGAAAAAAGAAAAATATATTTATAAAATAAAAAAAGGAGAAATAAGAAACAATGTTAACTAAAGTATAAATTCAAAATAAATAAGGTACAAACTGAAAAAAAGTATATGCAGAAAATAATATAAATAAGCAGAGTTAGATTGTAACAGAGAAAAGCACTGTAACTTATTAAAATATAATCTAAATAATACAAATATCAATTCAGAACTAATGTGTATGTTTCTGTGGAGAACAGAGCATTTAATTCTATGTAGTAGACTACAATAAAGCCTTAAAAACCCTGAAAAATCAATGCGTATGGACCAGGTGCTCTGAATGAAGCCTAATATACTTGAAAATCGCTGATGAAAACTAGAAAAAATGTTTAGAAATTCATAAAATCTTTCTTTGCATAACCCTTGAGTTAAAGTAGAAATCAGGGTGATGTTAAATAATAAGGTACAATAATAACAGTAACAACAGATCTTGGACACAGTAATGCAATACTTATTGCAATTTAAAAAAGGTGTTTAAATATGTCAAACAAAACAATATGAAGTGAAAGCATTCATGCTATGCTATTAAAGAAACTAGCCAAATATCATCAGATTAATGCCTTTGCCCTCCCTCTCAAAAGAAGAAAATAAAAATAGAGATAAGGAAAGGATTAATGAGACAAAGAGCCAACTACAAAACAATATCAAAAATTAACAAAGACAAGTGATGTTTCTTTGAAAATAATTTGATAAGAACAATAACAGTAATAACAGAACCCTCACAGGACCTAGTAATAAAAATGGAGAGACTTCCACTAAATAAAACATGGTGTGTCAAAATTACAAAAGTTCAGACACGGTAGGTACAATGTACTTAAAGTGAATTATAAACAAATATACACCAATAAAAATTGTGAAACATAGTTAAAAAATTAATCTCTATAGAATGTTAGATTTGACCAAAGAAGAAACAGAAAACTTTAATATACAGATAATGGCTAAAGAAGTTGAAAATATTCATGCCATAAAATGTCTTACCTAAAATATCATAGAAAATTCTACCTAACTTATACTTTGAAGGTGAAAAATATAATTCCTGTCTGATACAGATTGTTCCAAAGAAGAGATGACTGAAGGCTGTTGAACTCATTTTATGGTGATAGTAAAAATTATCTTAAAACTGGATAAAGCCAACAGAAAAGAAATAAACAGGCACATCCATCTAATTCTCTACTCAGTGCAGTCACTGCAATATACTTGATTCATTTGGTAAAGGTTTAAAAAAACTGGACAGTGACCCTCAGCACAAGCTTTTAGTTTTATATTGTTTTGACAGATATTTGATTTGCTCTGAATTTTACAAATTAGAGGAAATCACTTTAGAAAAAAGATACTGCTTCTATGTATTCATGTGTCATGTTTATTATCTTTTATATTTTCTCCATGTATATGTAGTTTTGTCATTACATCACGGAGAATTATTGTCTAGGAAATAATCGTAATGGTGAATCATTTATTATTGATGTTAATAAAAGTGCAATTTCCTAGAAGAGTATTTTGGTGGTGTTTTTTTGCATTGCTTTATATTATATTACCTTTACTTCATTTTTATAATTTACACACTCATTGGGCTTAATAAAGGTGAATTTTAAACTAATTTCTTGTTTTAAAAAAGTTGACCCTGTTTTCAAGGAAGGCATTTTTGCTATAGCTTGGGGCAAAGTCCTAACAAGGAACAACAAAAACAGATCCCTTCCCTTTTTTCCCAGAAAAAAATCCAAACAAAATAATAATCTGAAAATTTTACTATTAATATCTATTTTTAGATAAAATCCTTTGAAAAATTTTCACATCCATGTGAGAACTTTCTCAACAGAAATGTAAGAATTTTTAAGCATGAGAAAACATACGTTAAATAGTGACAAGAAGGGAAATAAAGCACGTTCAGATTAACACTATTTTCTGATAATATTGTTTGGTTCAATTTTAATTAATACTCAGAAAATGTCCATTCCTTAGACTGCCCTTGCATAAGCACCGAGTTAGGCATGTCCATACCACCCAGTTATTCTCTCCATGCCTAGCTGAATGCAAGCCACACTCCTTAGATCAGCAAATCGTGTGTGTCTTCACTTGTAGCAAACACATCTTTTAGACACCAGTAGTTTTCATTTTCTCATTAGATTGGCAATAGCTAAAGAGAACCTGACTCTGCCATGAAATTCCATCTTCCTGTACTGAGAGTGAAGTTCAAAATATTATCTATACAGTTTTAAAGGATTTTTTTTAGGAATGTGTTTGCATCATTTTTGTGTTCAGCACATTTGGACAGATTCCCTGGCCTGCCAATTTCCCGTCAATGGAAATCCTCCAATAGACTCTTCACATTCAAGTGATATTTTGAAGATACAAAATGAATCACACCAGTCTCCCATTGACAGACTTTCTATACTTGATGAATTTTAATTGAATTTGTCATTTTGAAGACAAGTAACTATAAAATTGCTTTAATGCTTTAACAAGGATGGCCCTTGACAATCTCGGTAGCTCTATGTTGTAGTCCATACACCCCATGCCCCAATCCCTTTTGTATTTTCTCCAGACCTAAGGGCATCTTTTCTGTGCTATTTATGTGCCATGCTCTGTCCTGCTAGAGAGCTGAGCAACTCTATCTCACAGGGCTTTCCAAGGTGGTCTCTTTACTCATATTTTGCAATCATTTCAGTTCTTTCTTTGTCTTTCACATTCCTATATTCTCCATATGGGTAGAGACCACATCAATATTACTTTGCCATTATAGCTTCAGGGTCAAAGGTAGTAACTATTGCACTGTAGCTGTTCAATAAAACTGTTCAATGAGTAATGAATATACTTTTATCCATTGAGGTCAGTCATTTAGTTCCAGAACTAGCACTTTAAGCAGCTAAGAAGCATTTATTCAGTGCCTAGAGAATATATATATATATATTTAACCTCTGATTATTATTATTTTAAATATGCATGACTCATAATCTGCCTTGTAATTCCTGCCAGAATTATACTGTTGTGTTTAAAATTGTGAATTTTCAAGCCAGATTATAGTTCTGTAGTTTCAATAATTGTTTACTAGCTCAGCTCTTCTCTTTCGTAAAGAGAGGCTGGCATTTGATTTCACTAGAGAGTAACAACCAAATAAAATACCACTAATTCAAGAACTCTGTAAGTCTAGACTTACCATATTTGGAGAAAAATTTGCAGCTAACTGTGCTTTGTCTTCTGACTTTTCTTTTTGAATACATTTATCAGCAAAAAATCCACTGTGGTAGCAGATCATCTGATTTTCCTGATTTGGGGAAGAGAATAACATATTTTGAATACGATAATACTTTAAAAATCTAAAATGTTTTAAAAATGTAATTTTTAAAATAAAACAAAAATGTTTCAACATTTTTAAATGTGAAGAAAAATTTAAAACACAATATGAAGAAAATAGTGTCACAATATGTTTCTCACTGCAACCAAAAATCACATTTAAATATTCAATGAATCAAGTTAGATAAATATGACATTTCTGCATAATGAAATATGGTTTTTTTGGTTTTGTTTTTGCTTTTTTTGCGGTATGTGGGCCTCTCACTGTTGTGGCCTCTCCCATTGCAGAGCACAGGCTCCGGACACGCAGTCTCAGTGGCCATGGCTCACGGGCCCAGCCGCTCCGCGGCATGTGGGATCTTCCTGGACCGGGGCATGAACCCGCGTCCCCCGCATGGGCAGGCGGACTCTCAACCACTGCGCCACCAGGGAAGCCCTGAAATATGTTGAATAAACCTCTCCCAATGCAGATAAACCTTATAACTTAATATAAACATGTATGTATACATATATCTACACACACATATATATATATATCTTCTTGTAAAGGTTCTTGTAGAAAACTAATCTATATTTAATTCTTAGTTCAATTTAGTGTGTATCTGTGTAAATTACTTAAGTTCTGTTGGCCTCAGTTGCCTCTTGTTAATGTGAAGATAATAGCACCACTTATCTAAAACTTTCAGATAACTGCTTAGATTTGTAAACATGTAACATGTATGTATTAATTTTTTAAGAGCAGAAATTTCTCCTTGATCCCTATAATAACTTCATGACTAAAAGGCAATTTGTACGCAGAGGTATTTCAACTATTTAGGGCTAACACTACAAGTGAAGGTTGTCTTCAATTGGTGATCTGGCGTCGGATCACTGAAAACTTTGTTGGTTGGTTATTTTATTAGACCCTTTATGTAATTTCCCACCCTTTCTCTAAAGTTAATAAAAGGGAAACACCCAAATTTCTACTGAGTTGGCTGAGTTAAAATACTGTCTCTGTTATACCTTTACACTTTAATTATAATTTTACAATTTTATCTGAACTTTTCTATATTTGTCAAGTTGAAATTTAAAAGAAATCATCATCAAAATTTATTGATCTACTAGTTACAACCTTTTTTCATGAGTCTTTGGTATGGGTTTTTCTATGAATAATCAGCTCATGCACTTTGCTCAATTGTATTTTTTAATGTATTAAACACAGTAACTTTTCTAAACACTGTCTTTTGTTTTGCAAATATTTTCCTTAATACCATTTCCTTTTTGAGTTTGCAATGGCTTGATTTCTGAGCAGAAATATTTAATTTTAGGTAGTCAAAATTACCTCTTTTGTCCAACATAGCTTCAGCGTATGTTTTAAGTTGTTCTATTTTAGTTCATGTTTTGCTTGGTTATTATCTCTTTTTTTTGAAAGGTTGAAATTAGCCAGTATATCTGAAAAATTTACAGCTCTTTTTTCTTCTTTTTCATGACATAGTTTAGAGGTGCCATGTTAATCCATCTGGAGATTAATTTTATTATAATTTCTGTGTTGCAATTAAAAACAAGTCCTTCATCCATAACTTTTCCAGCATTATTTATTAAATAATTTAGTACTACTCATTTGAAATGGTATCTTTATTATATAATAAATAGTACTTTGTATATGAGGTGCTATATCTGATGCTTACCGAAGATCTAATAAATTCCATTTTTAACTACTGCCACTTTATAATTCTTAACCAACTAATTAAGTGCTCTATTTTAAAAGTGTCAACATATTGGAAGTTTACATTTCTATCAAAGCGACAATTGTTTTGAATTTTCTCCTATGAGTAGGTAAGGCCTTCATCTACAATAAAATGCTCAGGGGACCTAAGTTTGATTTGTCTGCAAGAAAGGTTGGTTTTTTTAGGTCAAACAGAGTCTAATTCTTTCTCTTTTCTCAGGTGACTATAATCACCTTCATCTAGCAGTCTCTAATTGAATAATAATTTCATTATTTTTAACAATATTTAGATTTTTCATTTTAAAATGCTGAAGAACATAATACCATAACATTTACCTTTATACACAGTAAAGTAACATGACCAACTAGCTGAAACTATTACTAAGTGCAAGCACTTTCCTGTAGATTACACAATTAAGACCTGGAACCTGTGCCTTGCTCTTTTAATCCTACTGAGATTCTCACTTCACACCTCCTTAATTCATTTTTTATGAACCACTAGATCCCCTAAGTCCTTTCTATTAATTATAAAGACTGTTTATACTCTCAAGACTTTTTAAACAACTTTAGTATATAAATTTGAGTGTTTTAATGATGATAAAAAGTAATAAATCTACATAGCAATCAAAATTTTTATGGGTGTGGAATGTAAGTACTTAAAACACATTGTCCAATTTGTGATAATTTACTGCTTAGGATATTCTACTTGCTTTTTAGAAAGCAAGTTTTCTCTCTTTAATTTATACGAATTTCCCTAAATATTGAGGAAAGTTTGAGTCAAGGTCATTTCTATCCTTGCTGTTCTATTATTTTAGGAAAGAATGATTTGAATATAAAATCTGGAATTCCAGGGACTTCCCTGGTGGCACAGTGGTTAAGAATCTGCCTGCCAATGCAGGGAACACAGGTTCGAGCCCTGGTCCAGGAAGATCCCACATGCCGCGGCGCAACTAAGCCCGTGCGCCACAACTACTGAGACTGCACTCTAGAGCTCGCGAGCCACAACTGCTGAGCCCATGTGCCACAACTATTGAAGCCCACGCGCCTACAGCCCGTGCTCTGCAACAAAGAGAAGCCACTGCAATGAGAAGCCCACACACAGCAACAAAGAGTAGCCCCCGCTCACCGCACCTGGAGAAAGCCTGCGTGCAGCACTAAAGACCCAACGCAGCCAAAAATAAATAAATAAATTTATAAAAAAAAAAATCTGGAATTCCATAAACATGATTCAATAATTAGACACAAAATTATATGATATGCCTTCTTATTTAGTCTTAAAATTGATGTATTTTACTTAAAAATACAAACATTATAAAAATTATTAAATTGTTTTCTCTGTCAATAGATTTGCTAGTTACTATGTACTGATCATTTAGCAAAGACAGCCCCTTCCTTAAATGTCATATTATTCCACTGTTCCTTATTCTTCTGAAAGGAAGATTTGTACACAAAAGCACTGGGTACCTCAGGCTAACACCTAAAGTGACCACTCACACAGCCAGTAGAGAACATGGCATTGTAATCTTTGGACATACCTAATTTATTGATATAATATCAAAGAAATTAAGCTTGCATAAGCTGAGTTGTGTTTGAAGTAAAACTTTTAACTCAATTATCTTCAAGTGCTTGAATAAAAGAAATATCCCCAACTTTTTCTAATATTGATATGTTTCTTCTTATGTCTTTATCAATTTCTATTGCTTCAACATGAGACTGAATACATATCCTAGTTTAAAATTATTGTAAAATTCCCAAGAAATATATACATATGTTATTTCAATATTCTGTATGCATGTATATACATAATCACATATAAATCATTATGCTATATAGGCCTAATTCAATTTTTAAACATAAGAATAAAAAAATTATATGTATAATTGTCATATAATTTTTTTCAGTAATTAGTACACAGAAACATCTTCTATTCATAGCTACTAAATAAAAAATAAGAACATGAAAAAAGACACATATGTAGATAAATATTAAATTAAATAAACCAATGTCCTCATAAAAGTCTGTTTAGAAACTCCAAATTAAAATTACTTTTCCCCAAACTTCTTTTTTATTATAACAATTCGATTATTATATACCATTAATTGCTGTTTGGACCTACTATTATTACATTTGTTTTCTGAATAAATCAAGACCTTCCCTTTTATTTTCATGCTTCTTCCTCTGCCTAAATTTTTCTTTTTTCCGTTGTCATATTTCTTTAGGTATTAGCCTGACTAACCCTCACTTGTTCATCGAACTGCAGCTTAATATTACCTTTTTTGATTCCCTCAGTTTATTTACATTTTTCTTCTTAAAAGTTAGGGAGCATTTTTCTGTTTTCCTGGAGAAGGAAGGGGGCACTAACTACATCCTGTCAACCTAAGTATGGAAAGTCCCATGAGGAATGCATTTATTTACAGGGGACCAGGCTCTCATGCCTTGGTTAGATGATATTTGAGCCCTGTAGTGGGGTATAGTGAGTCCTAGTGGAAGACAACATTTACCCCAAGAAGTCTTCAGTTATATACAAAAAAAGAGAGTGAACTCTGTGACTTGGTTTGGAAATCTAAAGATGAAGGCAGGTAGCTTTCTCTGATTGTACAGTCAGGAGAGAGGGCAGCGTTGTAACGTTATACACTGGCCTTTTGGTGGGACGAGTAGATTTCTAGATTGTGATTAATTTGTATCTTATGAATTTTAGAAAATACAGTCTGCAATTTCCAGAATAAGAATCCATATTATTTTGTTAGGACACTATTAGAGATTCTGTTAGCTTTTTTTTTTTTTTTTGGAATTTCATATGAATGCTTATAATGAACACTTTCTTATATTATTCTTTTTCTGTGCTGTTTTAATCCATTCAATAATCACAGTTATACAATGAGTTGAGCGACTTTCATGTTATATTTCTTACTTATCTCTTAAAATGTATTTTCTCATCCTTGGAATTTTACTCACCATTTGGTTCTAGAACATTTTTGTGTAGGAAGTGATTTACATGTATTTCAAATTAAATAACTTGTTTACTATTCATATTATCATGAGGAATTCAGCAACCTTAGGTAGTAATATATCTCTGGCAGAAGAGATGATAAGATATTCTAACCTGTGACCACTTGCATGGATTAAGTTTTAAGGTAGTCTTTCCAGGGGGTAGAATTTCCCTGAACCACATTTAACTGCTAAATACCCAAAATTGCTGAGCCTGAATCCACAGAAGCTCTGTTAAACAAGTCCCCATGTTGCTCCTTTCCAACAGCCTTTAACCTCTTACTGATGCACAAAATAGAAGAGGTTAGAGGATGGGCATGCTAACAAATCTGCACCTCTTACTCTGGTGCCCCTTCCCCCCTTCTCTGCTTGACATCACCTTTGTTTGCCTCATCTGGTGCTGGGCCTCTACTGTTTTTCCTGGACATTTTCCATTTTACCTATAGTTCAGAGCTCTTTTCCTTCTCAGAGAGATGTGACCACCTCTCAATCTCTCTACTGGTTTATCCCTATTTTTATTTTGTGTGTGAATGTGTGTGTGTGACTGTGTGTACCCTCTTCCTTCTACTCATATGTGTCTACATGATTGGGTTTGGAATGGAGCACACCAAAATTATTGATACATTTTTCTTAAGGGATTAATATTTTACTGAGGCTAATCACTAAAATACAAAAGTAAGAGATCTGATGGGTCCCCAGATTACTAAATACACTTATTTTTAGTGTGTGATTAAAAAAAAAATCTCTGCAGTTCTCTTATATTACTTTGAGAATTTTAGTTGGAAAACAGTCTGGAACTCTGACAGGAATAAGCTTTCACATTATTTTTTTCACTCTCTAACTGGCAAGATCAGAAATGCCATGAAAAGTAGACTGTCGCACAGTATATTTTCTACTTCAGCTGGTTTCTGAACTTGTACAGACACATAGTCATACGCCTGATATACAAAATCACGTTCTCAAAAGCTAAAGGGGAAAAGAGCAGGGGGAGAGAGCTGCATTCAATTATCTTCCAAGCTTTGTCCAAAAATTAATTGATTTAAGAGATAATAACACTTGGTAAATTATTATTTTTTAAGTTATAAGGAGGCTAACAAAGTGAACAGAATAGAAAGTATTTTCTCACTGCTGTTTCCGCTCTTTATTGTAAAAATAACCAAACCAACACAAATTTCAGATAAAATGCAAATTCAGTTTTTGAATATGGGAAAGCCTGTTAAGAAATTCAGTCCACATGCTAATTTAGCTTTTAAATAATTAAGGTATGTACAGAGGGAGATAGCATAATACCAACATATTATTTCAGTGCTCACCTCATTTCATTTCATTTTACTCTAGGCATAATTAAGTCTAGATAGCACACTTCTTGTGTTTTACGGGGCATTGAACTGGTAGCATATGAGAGAATCATGACAATCACTGCTGCTGCTTCTGACAGAGTGGGAAGATAATAGGCCAATCTTCCCTCTCGATGACTCCTGCCTGACCAGAGATGATGAGGGAGAGGAGAAATTGAATCATTTTAAAAGAGGCATTTGTGCAGAATGGAGAGTGAACTATCAATTGAGTTGTACTTGACAGAAAATGGCACTTTTGCCTTTGGGCATCTTTTTAAGAGTAAGAACAAAGTTATATTTAATACCTTCTTGATTTCATGAAATGAACATTGAATTTTCCCAAATGTATATCAGAATATATGGTATCTTGGTGTCAGTGTTATTATCATACATAACGTCATAGAAAAGAGAGACTATAGCCACATTTAAACTAATTTCCTGGGATTGAGTTTCCTTATATGAAGGTAATATCACTGACAAGACACAGAGGAATTTCCACAACACTGAATTACAAAGACGTAGGAAGATACTCAAGTTCCCAAATAAAATTTAAAATACATGGCAATTAAACTCTCATTTCATTAGTTAGTGATGAAAACACAGGCTGTTTCCCTGAGAACTACAAAATATCATTAATGCTATTTATGTGTCTATGGTTTTCCTTATCTATTGAGTATGAAAAATAAAATCTCTTTCTACATCTTCTGAAAGACCATAAGATAAACTACCTACACTATATTTGTGTTTATCTAGTGCTTTGAAATTCCACTCCTTTGCTAAATTTTCCATTGTCTCGGCTTGCTGTTTTGGGTTTTGTTTTTTGTTTTGTTTTCTTAATAAATAGAACGTTGTATAATTTTTCAATTATTTTTCTTTCAAAGCAAATTAAACAGTCTACTCATGGCAGGAATTATAAACATGTATGTCAGAAATAGTGGTAAGAGATTGAATTGGTAGTAATTGTTTTATGGGTATAATCATTTTGGTTTATTGTTTTATGGTTATAATCATTTTGGTTTAGGATGGCTTCAGGTTATGTATGGTAAAATCCATAAGAATAAAACTAATTTAAACTTATACATAACAAGTGAAGTGTTTTCTGACTCAGTAAAAATATTATCTGTTATAAAGCCAAAATATTCCAAAATAGGATTTTTAATCACAAAATAATATGGAAGTTAATCTAAATAGATATACCTTGACTGTTGAACCCCTTCCTCTATACATATGTAAAAATATATATGTATATAGGGGTGAAGCAGTGGGGGGGGCACATGGGTGTACGTACTGATGCTGTGGGTTCATAAGTAAAAAAGGAACTTTTTTTCTTTTAAAAAATATTTAAATCTCTTTGTGATGAGCCTAGGTAGTCATTACAGTCCTTGAGATACGCCCTTCCCTTGTGCAGAGAGATTTGGTAAGAGTTTGAAGTTACTAGTTTAAATATTCCAAGATGTGGAGGGGACAGAGAGAGATGTCAAGGGAATGAAAAAAATGTTGCAATCTGAAAGTGTTTTCTCAGTATTCATCAACTACAGGTAGCATTCAGCGTTCTGTAAAAGATGAAAACTTGTGTCCTTCACGTGGAGTAGGGCTTTAAAAATATATATAAGCCTTTAGAGGCTAAACATCAGGGCTACAGTCTTGAAAATAGCTGTAATGGGCCATTGTCATCGAGGACAGGACAACTGTGACCATATATCATGGTGACCTGTCTCAAGAGCAGAGCCGATTAAGAACCTGGGATGGAGAGCTGTAGAGAGCAGGAGGCAGTTTTCCTGGTAATACGCTTCAGATAAGAAAGGAGGGAAAATAATAAATACTGTACTTTTAGCTAATTTTTATCAGTGTAGAGCAGAATCACGCTTAATTTTACATTCTAAGAGAAGTGATCTTTATACTACAAACATTCTTTCTTCTGTTACACCAGTTTCAGAATAAAAATTAATCTTTGTCCATATAAGACTAATCTGTGATCTTTATACAATTCCCTGTTTGAATTTTCATCATGATCAATTGCTTATTCTCACTTCCTTCTCTCTTTTCAATGTTGCCTTTCAATAACAGAAACTTAGACCAAGCTATGAACATCCTGAAATATCTGGTTATTTTTTGTTTGTTTTTTTCCCCCTCTTAAGGGTGTTTCACGTGTATTTCCATAAGAATTTGTAACTGTTCATGGAAGATTAATTTAATATTATTTTAACCCAGAAGATTCCTTTATTTGTATTCATTATGATAGTGCTACTGGTCAATTTATAAACATGTATACCTTCTATTTATTAGTATATGTAACCCTAGGCCCTTTATCTTTCAAATTGAACTCATAATCTATCAGATCTTCCATATTGACAAATATAAAATTAATGTATCAGTTCTGCAACTGTGTGTTTTGGCAAAATGTCCTGAAAACCATTTCTCCTTTAGTTATTGAAAAATTCATTAATAAATTTATACATTTAGAGGGGTTATCAAAGCTTTAAAGCACTTTTAAAGTCAACTCAGAAAGAAAGTCACAGGACTTTTAAAAGATTTTACAGAAGAAATTCCTAACTCACTTATCAATTAATTTGAATGCTTATACATTTATTCCTGAGTTTAACTGTCTCTAAATAAATTATTCTAAGTTTCTGTTCTATCTCTTTATGCTTCAAATTATTCTCTTTTCTGTCTTCTGGGTAGATAGAAAATTATCAGACATTATTTAAGTCCCACTATTCTACTTGAAATCTGCTAAATCATTCTTCAATGGAAGGTTAAAAAATATAAACATATATTTTAGATATATATCAAATAAAACATATATATATATATCAAATAAAACATTATGATTTAGGGAAGCTACCAATGGCGTTATTTGGGAATTGAAAAATTATGTAGTAAAAGAAGAGAATTTATCATTCCACTGAGTCATCTGACTATGTGATTATCATTTATGAGCCTTTAATTACATTATTCATCATGATTGACAACAAATGGTTGAAAATCTGTTTTGAATAACACTGTAGGTGGGTGTGAAAAACATACTAATCATTGTGGCGATAACTTGCACTTGAATAGGATTAGAATTTTAATCTTGTTCTATTGAGAAATTCAGATTTGATAGACTTACTCTGTTTGATGTAAAAAATGATATAAGCAATATTCGATATTATTCCTGGTTGACAATAGTTATTAGAAAATATGCATATTTGGTTAGTGAGAGCTCGAAGAAAATTGGTGGTCATGCATACATTTATAGTGTGAACAGCTAGGATAATATAAAAAAAAATTTCAATTTTAACCACAGACCAAGCAAAGTAAAAGTTCTGCAAGGATCCATCTCTAATTAGTGAACTAAGGAGTGAATCAATTATTTTATTTTATAAATCTTAAAAATCTATGTAAAGTTTTACCAAGAAAGATCTTTTATATATAGTACATATCCACAACTCCTTTTCCAAATCTCTTAAATCCCCAAAGTTCTAGAAACAAACATAGTCATATGGTCCATAAGTGGAAATCTTATGTGAATTAGCATGAGTTTACTCATGATCTTTATGTATTTCAGTGTGATTATATATATGTTTTGCTGAAAATATGTTAACATATTTGAAAATACGTTAATTTAGAGTTGGGACTGTATGTACTCATTAATTTTATAAATCTGAAAATTCTAAATTCTGCAAGACATCTGCCCTGAGAGGTTTCTGATAAGTAACTATGGACATAAACAACAAGAAACACTAGTTTATATACCTTCTGTCCATTTTGCAATGGCTTATTTATTAAAAAATAACTAAATGTCTCAATCATATAATATTTAACTGCATTGGACTTAATGAATATAAATTTCCATATGTCCCAATAAGCTGGCATTGAAAACAAAACTTTCTACCCCTTCTTATGATACCAATCACTTGGCCAAAATGGTACTAGTTTAATAATTGTCTTGGCCAATTATTATTTTTTAAATTATTGTTTATTGAAGTATAGTTGATTTACAATGTTGTGTTCATTTCTGCTGTACAGCAAAGATAATCAGTTATACATATACATATATCCACTCTTTTTTAGATTCTATTCCCATATAGGTCATTACAGAGAATTAAGTAGAGTTGCCTGTGCTATACCTTAGGTTCTTACTAGTTATCTGTTTTATATATAGTAGTGTGTATATGTCAATCCCAACCTCCCAATTTACCCCCCGCGCTTTACCCCTTGGTAGCCATAAGTTTGTTTTCTACATGTGTGACTCTATTTCTATTTTGTAAATAGTTCATTTGTACCAGTTTTTTAGATTCCACATATAAACAATATCATATGATAGTTGTCTTTCAAAATAAAGACTTATTTAAAATAAATGGCATTATCTCATTCCTTTTTATGGCTGAGCAATAGTCCATTGTATATATGTACCACATCTTCTCTATCCATTCCTTTGTTGGTGGACATTTAAGTTGCTTCCATGTCCTGGCTATTGTAAGTAGAGCTGCTATGAACATTGGGATACATGCATGTTTTTGAATTATGGTTTTCTCAGGGTATATGCCCTGTAGTGGGATTGCTGGATCATATGGTAGCTCTATTTCTAGTTTTTTAAGGAATCTCCATAATGTTCTCCATAGTAGCTGTACCAATTTACATTCCCACCAACAGTGTAGGAGAGATCCCTTTCCTCCACATCCTCTCCAGTATTTATTGTTTGTAGATTTTGTGATGATGGCCATTCTGACCAATTATTAATTGGGCTCCTTTCACTCTCAGAAATATCATGATTCTGATGATAAATTAAACATCTTCCTCTTCCTTCCACTCCTTGACACCCTTCATTCTGTCCGTCTCCCCACTTCCACATCCCAGTGCTGGGAAAATCCCACTCTTCTTTCAGGATTCCCCATATCTAGGAAGCTGCTTAGGACTCTCCAGACACATGATTAATTGAGGGGAGAGGGTTTCCAGTGTTAAGCCACATATTCAATATAAGCGAAGTTATTCATTGTTCTTTTTAAGATTAAAAAAAATAGGAACTCATATATTTTAGCACCACAATAGATCACTGTGAGCATTTCATGGATTCCTCTTCGATCTGGGTAAATATAGGTTTGGGGATGGAACCAGGGGAAGAAGAAAGTGGGCAGAGAATCAGTGGCACAATATTCTGTGCCTGAAAATGGGGCTGACTTCTCACTTTGTCATATGATTTTTCCTTTTATGTTCTATAGCACATTTTAATGCAGTTGTATATACACAGATTTATAGAAAATCTTGAATTTTAAGTGTAGGTAAGGCAAGTTTCCCTTGTAGTTCAACTCAGTCAATTTTCTTTCAAAGCATGCTCCAAGACACCTAGTCAGTCACCTTCTGCTTTACTCTCTGTATCTAAATGCGTGTGGATGACTTTATGATGTATTTAGGTTCTGTGAAAGTATACATATTTAGCTGTTTGCCAATTTCCCAACCGTTTTTATTCCCTTAGAGTCACTGTTATACTAATGTTATACTATATTTTTTTATAAAATATTGCATTACCAGTATTTTTGTTACAAGACAATAGTAACCATTGACAATACAGTAACTTTACTTCACTTCTTTCTACTTTTTGTTTGTTAGGAAAGAATTTGATCCTATATAAAGACAACGTTTCTCTAAGCAAATAAAATTATTGTTTCCTCTAAAACTTTTACAAACTGACCACCTCTCCCCAAAATAACTTAAAATCAACCTGCCTTGGGCAAATACATGCTGTTTACTTCTGTTCTATTCCAGTCTGATCACGTGTAATAGATGAACTGTGAATATGGATCTGGAGCAGTTCCCTTAACAGATGTGAGTGAACCGATGAGCAGTCAGAGAAAGTTTAGAAATTATATAATCAACAATACCTTCATGACATTTAGAAATACCACTTACCAATTAAATCATGATTTTGTGACCTTGGAAGTTATTACGAAGTAACTTCATGTATTTATGAAGTTACCTTAAGATAGCACTCACAAAAGTAGAGAAGATTTTTCAAATTGGATTATTGTTCTGATTTCTGTTGAAGAAAATGTTATTTTTACAGGAATCTATTTGGGTTTCTTTTTGATATAAATATGAGTTTCTAAAATCTGTCTTGTTAAAAATCATGGCCTCCTTAGAGTATATCATCCATTGGAGGCAAACGCAAAATTCTTTAGAGGAAATACATGTTCTTTACATATTTTTAAAATGCTTTAAATATATATTGCTAACTTTTAATTTTATTATGCTCCTTTTTAGAACACATAGGACACCAAAAATATTTTTCTCTGATGGCTGTTTGCTGTGTAGATTTTCCTGTTTATGTGCCATTTCCACATTGGAGCTAAATCAAATGTACATACATAATTTGAAGACTGAATTCAGTGCCTGTTCAGGCTGAAAACTGTATGCATTTAGATAAAAGGGAACAAGGAACTGGAGGAAAAATAAACTTGGCAATTGTCTTCTGTTTGCTAATGCAATATGTTTAGCTAAATCAAAGAACCCTTATTATGAGTTTTCAATTTCTCTTTAACATAAAAATACAAAGAAAATATACTTATAGAATTAATATTTTAAAAATGTTGATTTGGTTGAATTTATTTATTTTAACCATAAAATTTGAAAGATGATCCTACTAATAACTGCATGAATGAAGAAAAAAGATTTGACCCCAAAACATTTTGCTTTTATATTTCTACTTAAATGGCAGAATGCATAAAACAATATTTTTCTTTTTAAGCTAAAAAAGTTCTTATAAAAAAAGTACTGGTGTAGTTTAGTAAATAAATGTTTAGAATTTGAATCAGGAGATCTGCTTTTTATTCAGTGCCTAAGTGAATGAACTGGAAATGACATTTTGTCTTCTCCTTATTTTCAACATGCAAAACAAACATTGGGGAGGGTAAATGCATAATATATTTTAAAACAGATTTGAAACATTTCGACATGCAATGAGGTGACATTAACTCCAAACAATGGTTATGTCAAGGGTTCAATATGACCCTTCCTTTTTCTACTAGAAAAAATTGTTTATATTTTTAACAGCAACTACAGAAAAGTTGAGGCTAGCTTAATCTTCAATAAATAAATGAAACTGTTATTTAATATAAATATCTTATTTTGTGGAACACGAGCCTATTTAGTAGCAAACTAAACTATAATAATTGTAACTCAAACAGCACTCCTAAATGGTAATGAAGAATTCTGGTTATTAATTTGTCAAACAAACATTTTTTTTTAATTGAGACCAGAATCTCATGGGACTGACTTTGAAGAACTAAGATGACATTAATAAAAATTTAATCAATACACATAAATGTACAACAGTGATTGGGGCCTGATTTCAGAATAGCAATCATGCAAATCTGCATTCCCAATATAATCTGCTAACCACTCACCTATGATCTATATTCGTTCAGGATGAAATGGTAATATTTGGAGATTTTATATATATATATATATATATATATATATATATATATATATACATATATATATATCTCCTGTTTGGATAACAGGATGAATTTTGATTTTATTTGTAAATCCTCTTACCAATGTAAAGGACACATTTCTCTTTGGGATAGTTGTAAAGCTTGACCCATTTTCAAATACAAAGTTCCTTGCTTCTTTCAGTTAATTCACACAAATAAATAAAGCAAATTATCAACACCACCACCACCAACAACAACAAAATTTTTCCAATAGCTATTTTCTCTCCAAACTAAGGTTTAAATTCAAAGTGTTATGTTTTATGTCTTAAATTTGTTGGCAGGTAGAAAACTGAAAACATCTAATTTACTTTAAAAAGACTAATAATTGTGGGGGTTTTTTAAATATGGATATTGGTCTTCCCTGGTGGCGCAGTGGTTGAGAGCCCGCCTGCCGATGCAGGGGACACGGGTTCATGCCCCAGTCCGGGAAGATCCCACATGCCGTGGAGCGGCTAGGCCTGTGAGCCATGGCCACTGAGCCTGTGCGTCCAGAGCCTGTGCTCCGCAATGGGAGAGGCCACAACAGTGAGAGGCCCGCGTACCACAAAAAAAAAAAAAAAAATAGTAATAAAAAAATAATAAAATATGGATATGGAAAGATACTGTTGATATAGAATCTAAATTAGATTAATGTTAATAAGCATTTTGATGTTATTCTTGATGTACTTTGTTGTTCCAGATGGATAAGTTATTTTCTGGTATTCATGCCAGTGTGAAAGCCAAGGAACCTTTCAGGCCAGGGTCATTAAAATAATCTGATAATCTTTAATCATCATGTGCAACATTATGCCACTTAACAAAAATTGAGTTGAAATGCATCATTAGGCAGATACTATATATAGCTGGTATTTTTCTTATTTGTGCAAAGTTAATAACAAAGGTTTTACTGTCTTACATACAAAATTAAGAATACTGATGTTATGGAACAAATCAATGTTTTTAACGGAAGGTAGTGTCAAAAAAAGAATATATATTTGTGCAGGGAAGCACAAGGGGCAGATAATAGGTCTCATTAAATGTTGGCTTCTGGAAGTCAGGGTTTATGTAACAGCTTTATGGTATATCCCCCTTAGTGTGTATCATTGTTACTACTTAAAATTCCAAGGTTCAAATGGATCTTTAGTCACTCTCATTTGATAGTTCTATTTCATTTTACACATTCTTTTTTAAAAATTTAATTTAATTAATTTTTTATACAGCAGGTTCTTATTAGTTATCTATTTTGTACATATTCGTGTATATACATCAATCCCGATCTCCCAGTTCATCACACCACCACCACCACCCACACTACACATTTTTAAGTGATCATAAATCCATAGCTTAAAATATCTCTGGTAATGGTGAATTCAGTATTTGTTAAAGCAGGTTATCTATATTACCATGGCAAATTACATAGTTAATAAGTCTTTTGAGTTGAATGAAATAATTGATTAACTATCAATATATTAACATTCTAATCTATGGGAAAGGGACATCTATGAAAGTCACAAATTCCCTCATGTTCTTTTGAAGATTCTCTGTTTAAGATTCCTTACCTCAAACTCAAAATGGATTAAAGACCTAAATGTAAGGCCAAACACTGTAAAACTCTTAGAGGAAAACATAGGCAGAACACTCTATGACATAAATCACAGCAAAATCCTTTTTGACCCACCTCCTAGAGAAATGGAAATAAAAACAAAACTAAACAAATGGGACCAAATGAAACTTAAAAACTTTTGCACAGCAAAGGAAACCATAAACAAGACGAAAAGACAACCCTCAGAATGGGAGAAAATATTTGCAAATGAAGCAGCTAACAAAGGATTAATCTCCAAAATATACAAGCAGCTCATACAGCTCAATATCAAAAAAACAAACAACCCAATCCAAAAATGGGCAGAAGACCTAAATAGACATTTCTCCAAAGAATATATACATATTACCAACAAACACATGAAAGGATGCTCAACATCACTAAGCATTAGAGAAATGCAAATCAAAACTACAATGAGGTATCACCTCACACTGGTCAGAATGGCCAACATCAAAAACTCTACAAACAATGCTGGAGAGGGTGTGAAAAAAAGTGAACCCTCTTGCACTGTTGGTGGGAATGTAAATTGATACAGGCACTATGGAACACAGTATGGAGGTTCCTTAAAAAACTAAAAATGGAACTACCATATGACCCAGCAATCCCACTACTGGGCATATACTCTGAGAAAACCATAGTTCAAAAAGAGTCATGTGCCACAATGTTCATTGCAGCTCTATTTACAATATCCAGGACATGGAAGCAACCTAAGTGTCCACTGACAGATGAATAGATAAAGAAAATGTGGCACATATAAACAATGGAATATTACTCAGCCAGAAAAAGAAACAAAATTGAGTTATTTGTAGTGAGGTGGATGGACCTAGAGTGTGTCATACAGAGTGAAGTAGGTCAGAAAGAGAAAGACAATTACCGTATGCTAACACATATATATGGAATCTAAAAAAATATAAAAAGTTTCTGAAGAACCTAGGGGCAAGACAGGAATGAAGACACAGATGTAGAGAATGGACTCAAGGACACGGGGAGGGGGAAGGTTAAGCTGAGACGAAGTAAGAGAGTGGCATGGACATATATACACTACCAAATGTAAAATAGATAGCTAGTGGGAAGCAGCCACATAGTACAGGGAGATCAGCTCAATGCTTTGTGACCACCAAGAGGGGTGGGATAGGGAGGGTGGGAGGGAGACACAGAGGGAGGAGATATGGGGATATATGTATATGTATAGCTGATTCACTTTGTTATACCGCAGCAACTAACACACAATTTAAAGCAATTATATTCCAATAAAGATGTTAAAAAAAAGTCTACAAAATTGTACGTGTAAACAAAAATGACAACAAATACATGTGTACAGAAGAATGAATGGAAGAAAATAAAGAAAATGTTAATAATCAAAAAAAAAAACCAGGGGGATTACAATTAGAGTGTGAAAGTTTTAATGTGATGTAATATATACTAGTTATGTTTGCTGATATGGTTTAATGTGTTTTGCTGATCATTTATTCTGTTAACCTGGCTTTAAATAAATGGGCTTGTATTTTTTAAAAAAAAGATTTCTTACATCATTTCACTATGTATTTTAAGTATTTCAGAGAGAGAGAGAGACAGAGAAACTGACATTCTGTCTTGACCTATTGATCCTATTAAATGCATCTGAACGGAACTCAGGTCCACCAAATTTTCTTTTTTAATGGAATTAACAGGTTTGAAAAGAGTTACCAAAAATTTCAAGTACTTCCCTGTCTTGTATATAAGTTGATGATACTGATGCCATCAAACAATTAAATACTGTTCAGATCATTTTAAAAAAACCAACAGAGACTTTTAGTTATTGTTCCAGTTGGAATAAGATAATTAATTAGCTAACTAATTATTACCTACAACAACCTTGCAGAAATACTGTTATAAAGAAACAGTGAAAGACCAAGTGTATAGTCAATGGGGAGCCCAATGAGATGCAAAGCTCTCTAGCTGACATAGCAGAAGATAAGACATGCCCTTCCCAACCAGTAGTCAAATTTCACTATCTCCAATGTAATAATAAAATATTCATCTTACTCTTCTATGATTGTATGCTTGAAGCAGAAGGCAGTCTAGAAAGTTTATAATTATTGTCCAGTGATTGGCTCACAAGAAGCTGAAGTATGAAGAGTTCACTGTAGTCATTACTTAAAAAACTATAGAGACTTCCCTGCTGGCGCTGTGGTTAAGAATCTGCCTGCCAATGCAGGGGACATGGGTTCGAGCCCAGGTCCGGGAAGATCCCACATGCTGTGGAGCAGCCAAGCCTGTGCACCACAACTACTGAGCCTGTGCTCTAGAGCCTGCGAGCCACAACTACTGAGCCCGCACACCACAACTACTGAAGCCCATGCGCCTAGAGCCTGTGCTCTGCAACAAGAGAAGCCACCACAATGAGAAGCCTGTGCACCACAACGAAGAGTGGCCCCTGTTCGCCACAACTAGAGAAAGCCCGCAGGCAGCAACCAAAACCCAACACAGCCAAAAATAACTAACTAAATAAACACTATAACAGTTGCAACATTGTAATAATTAAAAACTAGAAGTAAACCTGTCCACATGCATTCATGTAGAATAAAGACCCATATATTAATTTAAAAATGTAAATTAAGAAAATGTTTATAGAATAATTGAATTGTGGCACAAAGAAAAGTTTAAAGGGGGTCTTATTGGGCAAGTAGTCAACTCTGTGGGGTGTGGACAACTTGGTGTTTTTAATTAATTATATATCTTTCTGCATTGCTTGAATTGTTTTTGACTTAAATACTTATTATCATAGAAATTGAGAATAATTCTCGTAACAGAAGGATTATCACTGAATACACACAGAGGGACAGAGTTTGTGCTAATGGAAAGGTAATACTATGGATCAGGTTTAAATAGAATATTTTAAGGCTCAGCATTTTTTTTTTTTTTTTTTAAAGCAGAGGATCCTCTTTTATTTTATTTATTTATTTATGGCTGTGCTGGGTCTTCATTTCTGTGCGAGGGCTTTCTCTAGTTGCGGCGAGCGGGGGCCACTCTTCATCGCGGTGCGCGGGCCTCTCACTGTCGCAGCCTCTCTTGTTGCGGAGCACAGGCTCCAGACGCGCAGGCTCAGTAATTGTGGCTCACGGGCCCAGTCGCTCTGCGGCATGTGGGATCTTCCCAGACCAGGGCTCGAACCCGTGTCCCCTGCACTGGCAGGCAGATTCTCAACCACTGCGCCACCAGGGAAGCCCTAAGGCTCAGCATTTATGGTGGCACTCCGTGGACTCTGCAAAGGTGAAAGCTTTAAAAATTTGAAAACATGCCTCTGTCTCAAGAAAATGAGTTAAACATCAGTACTTTCTGGTTGCTATGAGCTCAGTCATAGCTTTTTAGAGATGTGACAGAGATGTTTACCAAATTAATGTGACAGAATAATCTGACTGAAAAATTAACACTATTCCATTTTCATACATGTTGACTTATCCAAATCAATGAAAGAATATTTTTTCTCCCTCTCACAAGAGAATAGCCATGATATCACATCCTAAAATTCTTGTCTTTTCCTGACTTCTCGTGCAACAGGGAAGTGTTAAAAAGCACTTTTTTTCTTTACGGTATAAGCTAGAACTTTCAAACGTGAACAGAAAAAAATATATATTTTATATATAAAAATAGTTTTTCACACAATTATAAGTTTAAATAAATCTACTTTTTCTAATATAGACATTGTAATAAGATACATATATAAATATTTTTACACTTAAAAGTGATTAAATGAATGAAATATGACAAGTTTTCTGGACTAAGTATTCTAGATTGAATACGCATTGGGATTTTTGGAAAATTTCCAAATTCCACAGGATGGTAGAGGCAGATGTACATGACTAAAGCCAAGCCTGAGTGGTGTGTGTTGGTTCAGTTTTATATATTTTTATTTTTTAATTAAGTAAAATTCTAGTGAAATGCACATATTTTAAGTGTAAATTCTGAGTCTTGAAAAGCATGTACACGTGTGTAACTAACACAATCAAGATATAAAATATATTCTCAAGCTATACATATATGTGAATATACATATGCAACCATATCTATGTATGTGTGTGTGTGTGTGTATATATATATATATATATATACACACACACACATACACACAAACTCACTTACACAGTGGAACATTATTCAGTCAAAACAGAAAAGGAAAATCCTGCCATTTGCAACTACATGAGTGAAACTGGAGGGCATTATGCTATATGAAAAAAGCCAGACAGAGAAAGGCAAATAATCGTTATATGCAGAAGCTAACAAAAAGAACTCACAGAAATAGAGAATACAACAGTGGTTGCCAGGGCCTGGGTGTTGGGTGTAATATGGAGAGGTTGGTAAAAGTATATAAACTCCAGTTATAAGATGATTAAGTTCTATGGATCTAATATGTCATGTGACCACTGCAGTTGATAACACTGTGTTCTATAATTGAAATTTGCTTGGAGAATAGAACTTAAATGTTCTCATATACACACACACAAAGTACACATTTGAAGTGGTAGATGTGATAATTAACTAGATGGGAGCATGTATTAACCTGAATAAAATATATTTTTAAAATGATCACAACACTTCAACAAAAAGATATACAAATTGTGACACAGCAGTGCCTGGCAATGTTACTAATTGGTGAAACTTTCATGGAAATTACATTCTAATATTTAGCTATAGCTAAAAGGCTAAAATAGTACAAAAATATGCCTAGATGGCCCAGCTTTTCCTTGACATACACTTACTTGGAGAGTTAAATCAAATCAGAAGATAGTTTGTTGGACACGTGGAAGAGTAATAGCTAACATTAATTGAACTCTTACTAAGTGCCATGTCCTAGGTGCATTCAAATTTTATTTAATCATCAGAATAATTTTCAAAGTTAGAGATTATTATTATCCTCATTTTATAAGTGAGGAAACAGAAGCACATAGTGAGGAAGTTTCCCAAGGTCCCAGAGCTAGAACCCACAGTGGAGCCAGAATGCAGATTTCAGGTCCCTCAGGACCCAGAGACTGGGCTCTTGGCTTCTGAGTCATGTCTCAATCCTATTTCCAAATAACATTCTTCACTTAAAGGAACAAGGGCTCCTGCATAATACGTCTAATTGAGGGCTTGGATAGGGAAAGTACAAGAAGAACCTGAAACACTGTGTTGAACAGAAAGCAAGAAAAGACTCAAAGAGTCAAAAGGACATGAAAGTCCATCAGGAAGGGCCTCTGCTGGTAAATCTGTGACCCCTTGAATATGAAAATGAATAAAAATAGTCATAGATTGTAACTCTTTGAATAAAGAAGAATACATTGGGGCTTCCCTGGTGGCGCAGTGGTTGAGAGTCCGCCTGCCGATGCAGGGGACACGGGTTCGTGCCCCGGTCCGGGAAGATCCCACATGCCATGGAGCGGCTGGGCCCGTGAGCCATGGCTGCTGAGCCTGCGCGTCCGGAGCCTGTGCTCCGCAACGGGAGAGGACACAACAATGAGAGGCCCGCGTACCGCAAAAAAAAAAAAGAAGAATACATTACTGAAGGAGGCGGCGGGACATGACCTGACCGCTACTTGACCCCTCGCTGCACCTGGGCCATCTGAGGCTCCTCACCCACTCCTCTGTCCTTGGCTCTGCCTACTGTTCCCATACTCGGAGCCACTTCAAGGACACAGCCTTGATGGAGTGAGATGTTTTTGAGACCATCTGGACTGAATATATGACTGAACCCAGTTAATGCCTCTCTATAAATTTTAAGAGTTGTGGGGTGGGCAGGTGCAAAGGTCTACTGGTCCTGCGGCACCTAAGACAAGCCTTGTAAGTTCCCTTGCTTATTAAACCTACCACCTACCAGTCCGGAGTGGCCTGCCTCTTTTATGGGTCTCTCTTTGCCCTCCATGTACTGGGGCCAGTTTCAGATTTCACCTGGGAATATCCCAACATTGCAAACCAACACCCATGATTATATATTCATATATATATATATATATATATGGAGAGAGAGAGAGAGAAAGAAAGAAAGAGATGAGATATTTAGTTCTAAATGCCAACTAGTAAACAGAAAAGAAGAAATGTATTTCAAAATTGTAATGTATGGTAAAACTAATGAGTTACAGTTTGAAGTGTCATAAAATATTACAGAGACACAAAGTATCTTCCAACAAGCTATTAATTATAAATGAGAAAAGAGTAACTTTCCAGCATGGAAAACTAGTGGCCACTACCTTAAGTCATCAAAACTAATATCACTGTTATTTGGTCAAGCAAAAATCACATACTTCCTAAAAAGATGCACTGTGAAAGACAAATCAGTTCATTGATTTTCCTGAAAATTAAATAACCTGAATCTAATGACTGTGCAATCTCACCTTGCAAGGCACTTCACAAAGTTACTGGCTGGTACGCTTCTAAATAACCAAGGATAGGAAGCACACAGAAAAACAGTGTGAGACACTGCTACATATTACGAGAAAGTAAAAAGACTTGACAGCTGACAGGAAAGCATGATGTTAGACTGGAACTGGAACTGAGAAAACCAACAACTCCAAAAGGACTTTAGTGGTGGACTTGGCTTTGTTTGTGAATGTGTTGTGTGTGATAGCAATGAATTATATGACATCTCTTTAAATGAAATAAAGATCTATAATTCTGTAATGACATATATATATATATATATATATATATATATGGGGGATAGTTAATTATAGATATAGATATGAAAGGATAAATAAATGGGATAGAAGCTAAGTGACAACTGTCAAAGATGGAATAATGTATTTATAAATTATAAGATACTAAAACTGAAAGTTTGATGAGAAACATAATTGCAGAAAAAGGTATGTTCATCGATACATTTTGTGTATATTCTCAACTATTTACATTTACTATAAATATGTACCTGTGAACTGATTGACTATTTCAGTTAACCCATTATATATAAATGCAATTAAAGATAAGAAACTTAGTTCTACTGGTTGTCTAGATTATTTCGCTCTCAATATGCAAAATGCGTATGTTTAAGATAATTGTATCTGATGTGAGCTGCTTACACATGCCTTATTATTTAGTTTGAATTATATTCTTCAGAATGAATCAAAATCCTAACAGAGTTGAAGCTTTCAGCTTAAGCCATAACTGAGTCATGTCAATCAGAAAGGCAGTCTGGAAAATGTTGATACTGTGAATAGAGCATTCATTTCACTAATGAATAACTTTAAAGTGCTTACACAAATATTTCTTATATCTCACAATGAAATAAAACACAAATCTTTTCCTGTAGCTTGCAGGTTTATACTTACAAACTATTTTGAAAAAAAAAATCAGCAGTGGACAAAGAGGAAAAAAAAAAAGCTGGCAGAATTAAATATTGAAATTCAGAATCATGCAGGCTATGGCTAACATCTTCATCCAAAAGAATATTTGAAATGAGGAAAACATTTATTCAGAAAACTATTATTTTGGACTACTGTACACAGGAAAAAACAATCATATTCACATCAAGTTGTTTGACAGAAAAGTGATATTTCTGTATTCTATAATTATTATAAATCTGTAGATAAAATTTTCTGAAAAGTTAAATTATAATTTTCTGGCCCTTTTTTTCGATTTAAAATTTATAATTTTTATCATGCTACTCTCATTGTAAAAAATAATAATAATGAATAGACATGTATATATACAAACACGTACACATGCACATATACATAGGAAAGAAAGGTTTATGTAAATATCTCCATTTTGCAATTTAAATCTATGCTACAACAGCATTATGTGCCCTTTTTTTACATGGGCATTTTAGAAATTGGTGATACAAGTTCATATTAAAATGAACTGTAACAACCTTAATTCCACTTAACTCTTATCACATGGGTAAGAAGTATACTTTCTCCTGTGTAGAAGGTTAAATCATACTAGGAAAACTCAGATGATTTAATACTAGATATTCATTATTATTTAATATTAAGTTTTAATGTGAGTTATTTTATTATTACTATTAAATTTTAATGTAAATCATAAAATTTTAAGCCAGAAGATGACTTGAAATAATCAATACTAAAGTCACAATTGTAGCCTTCTCAAGAATCTAGTGATCTCAAGCTTCCTCCTTCTAGATATCCAGACCCAGACTTTGGGTGGGATGGGATGGGGTGCAGATGAGTCCAGCAAGAACATAGTCCAGAAGCTGGAAGTAAGATTTTAATCCCAGTTAGCTGCCTCTCCAAATAATGAGGGTTATGTCTGAACCCAAGTACATGAAAGGAAGTTGAAGAGGAAAATAAAGTGGATGTTTCACCAAATCTGCCAAAAAATTAAACAATCTTGGTAAAAATAACCTCTTTAACAGCTCAAAATAATCATGGAGTCCAAGAATTGGATGGAAATCATTAATGGAGAAAGCATTCAGGAAAAAAAAAACAGAGTTCCAGAAATATTCTAGTAAACAAATGCATTGCCAACAACTTTGAGAAATACTTTGAGGGTTGAGATTCTAGAGGTTTGCTTTCGAGAGTTGCCTTATGTGGTGGTGAGTCTGGAGTAGGTTGAACAGGGTGAGACACCAGATTCATATCTTTTACAGAAGTCTTCCTTTAGGCTTGTTGTTATTTAGGCCTACGGTTTTGAATTTCTCTCCATATATTTTCCAGTCACTGCTTTCATGTGTGTGAAATTATGTTTCATATCTGTGAGTTTAGTATTGATCAAGTTACCATGATTTCATTTCATATCCTTTCAGAGATAAAAGCTAATATTTTCTCTTCAGTAGGACACAATGGATATTTATTTACCTTCGTTGTAAGATAGAAACCTTATAATGCAGATGTTTCTTAATGTCAAAAACCAGAATACTGTTCATTGCTTTTATGTTGTTCTTTGTAATTGCTCGTTTTATCAGGAATATCTTGACTCTGTAATTATGTTCTCTATTATGGCAATACTGTGTGATGGTCTAGGCCTCAGTACCCTCATCTCTAAAAGCAGTTTGGAATAGACAAGAATGTAGTCTACTTTTGGTACTAAAATTCTGTGAGTCTGACTTTCTCTGCCACATTTTTTTTCAATGTTACTCTCCTTTGGCTCACTCTGACTTCCTTTACCATGAATAGAATGGTCACATTTTAGTTTTAGTTGTTAACTGCCCACAATTGGCTAATCTTATTCTTTTACAGAGAGTATTATTAAATATATAGAAGCAGTTTTTAAAATAAATTTATTTATTTATTTATTTTTGGCTGCGTTGGGTTTTTGTTGCTGCGTGTGGGCTTTCTCTAGTTGCGGCGTGGGCTTCTCATTGCAGTGGCTTCTCTTTGTTGTGGAGCACAGGCTCTAGGCATGTGGGCTTCAGCAGTTGTAGCACGTGGGCTCAGTAGTTGTGGCTCACGGGCTCCAGAGTGCAGGCTCAGTAGTTGTGGCGCACGGGCTTAGTTGCTCCGTGGCATGTGGGATCTTCCCGGACCAGGGCTCGAACCCATGTCCCCGGCACTGGCAGGCAGATTCTTAACCGCTGTACCACCAGGGAAGTCCTAGCAGTTTATTTTTTGATTATGTGTATTATTTTGTACTATACAAAAATTATTTAAATCTTTCGGATCACAATATCCTCAGGTGTGGAGGAGTTATCTATAGCTTAGATCTGCAATATATTGTGAAACACTGAGTTGCTTGGGAAGAAAAGATGCCTCGGGTTTCAAATTGCTTTTGTGTAAAAATAAATGGGAATAAAGATTGTCTGGAAGAAGAATTCTAGTTTCTGTTTCCTCCTGCTGTAAATTTGACATCAGCTCTACCTCTCTGGCAAAAGAGGAGGGTAATACATTTCACCATTCTTGTACTCACCCTGGGCTACAATAGTACTGTTCTTCAAGACTGAACACAATACCATTTGCAGCAACATGGATGGACCTTAGAGGTTGTCATGCTGAGTCAAGTAAGTCAGACAGAGAAAGACAAATATGATATCACTTATATGTGGAATCCAAAAAAAAAATGGTACAAATGAACTTATTTACAAAACAGAAATATAGTCACAGATGTAGAAAACAAACTTATAGTTACAAGGCGGAGAGGCCGGGGGAGGGATAAATTCAGAGATTGGGATTGACATGTATACACTACTATATATCAAATAGATAACTAACAAGGACCTGCTGTACAGCAGAGGGAACTCTACTCAATACTCTGTAATGACCTATATGGGAAAAGAATCTAAAAAAGAGTGGATATATGTATATGTATAACCCATTCACTTTGCTGTACAGGAGAAATTAACACAACATTGTAAATCAACTATACTCCAATAAAAATTATTTTTAAAAATCCTAAGTGAAAAAAAAAAAGACTGACCACAGATGCTTCTTATACACTCTTTCTTGCCATTAGTAAGAGGCATGATGATAACACACTGGGTATTACTTCAATCTCCTTTGTGTTGAGATGTTTAGAATATTATCTAGTCCCTTTCAGAAAATTGGGCTACCTGGTGTTTATCCCATGCAGTCTAAGTAGAGGGCAAACCATTTACCAAATGATGTCCAAGAAAAAGCACAAGTTGAAAGCAGGGTAAAATGAGAATATGTAACATCAGGATTAAAAAAATTGGAAAGTTCTAAGAGAAGATGTTCACAGCCTCAGAATCAGATGAACAGTGTGTAGGAAACCTGAAACCAAGGAGAGAAGGCCAAAACAAGTGAAAAAAAAAACACTTTTGTTCTTTGGTGATGATTCATATCTCCTTTAAAGGCTTAGTGCAAAACAGACAAGTATAGAGGAATTAGAGATATTAAACTCAAATATATATGTGTGTGGCTTTTAGTTAGTTCAAGCACAAGCCCATTCAAACATTTCCATGAACATTTATTACAGGTTGTTAAACAAGTACTTCTTCCTTGAACATTTTATATTTAAGTATATATAGAGCTGATTAATAGATTTTTCCTCATCTTCAGTTTCTTGAAAACATCTTATGGAGAATCATAGCTTTGGAAAATTCTATCCAAAGCATTTTTAATAAAAATCTATCACTATTGCCATAAAATCCAAATAGATTTTATAAATGAAATTTATTAAAATTATTTTTTGTCCTTGTCAATTAATAGTTGCAATTAATAGATGGATAAAGCAAGTTATACTGAAGGTAGTAATCTGCCCTAAAATTATTATCATGTGGTAATGATTTTTCTATTTCTTTTATCTGTCCTATGTTTTCTTCCAAAAGGAAATTTTTAAAGGTCACTGCTGTTTGTGGTGAAAACATAAAATTTTACTACTAAGCTGTAATAAATCCAACAGACTGCTCACAAGTTAACTGAAATATTTATCCCTTTGGCTGTTGGTAAATCACCTGTGCACAGTATATGGGTATAAAGTAGGCTTAATTTATTTGTGTGATTGATAAAAACTGGTGGGGCCAGTAAGGAAACAACCAATAAAAGAATAAAGGAATATACATATTTCATTTTTATTCTTCTTATTGGTTTCTACATTTTATTGTTTTCTGTATTTTCTATATTCCATTATTTTATCTTTTGGCATTTACATTATCTTTGGCATTTTTATTAGTGGGAAATTCAGCTTGCTTTCAAACGTATGAAAAGAATGAATGAGTTCAAACTTTTTCATTCAAAATATTTCTTATGGTTAATGAGTCTTAGTTTCTAATAACATCTCTCATAATACATCTTTTAAGTTACTCTGAAGGTGTTTTAGGGACAAACAATGTTAGGTAAAGCTGCTGTGAGTGAGCTATACAAAAGCACACTAGGATGCAAACCGTTATCAGAATTTTAATGGTGGAGGCTGCCAAGTGTTGGGTGAGGAAGAGACAATGGACCTGCTATTTGAAGAAACAGTTTGCAAGATCAAAACAGAATGAAAAGCCTCTAATGAGATATAACAATACACATTAAGCCCATAGATGGAAAGAAACCTGGGATTTTTAAGGAAATAACAATCCATTGAGACTGTATTTAAATAAATGAAAAGGTTTATACAAAACCTGAGGTTGGTCTAGTTGGCAGAGTTAAGGGGTTTTAGTTGAATCCAAGTGGAATGGATGCCCAGGTAACACTTAAGTATCTCTCAAGGTTCTATATGGAAAGCTGATTAGGAACAATAGAATGTACTGTCAGTGGTCAACAAGAAATCTGTCAACCACTGCGGAGGAGAGTTGGTGTAAGTTGGATCATGGAGGTGATGGTCGATGTGGAAGGAAACGGAAGGAATCAAGGCAGAATCTGTAGTTCTAATTCACAGTACTGATGATGAGTAGGATGTGCCATATGAGGAAAAAAATACATAAAGAATGAAACTCAGGTAGTCTTAATTGAGCCATTGAGTGGATTAAGATGTCATTTATGGGGTCTGGAAAGGATAGAAGTTAGGAGGTTGATTAATGAGCCTAAGCATTGTACAGTACTCTGTGATGTCTATGAGGCAACCACTGAAGATGTTAATTAGACTTGTGTGGATAAATATAGATAAATACACATATAGACAGAGATATACAGTATAATTAACTGTATATTAGGACAATATTATTTCTATTTTTAAAATACAATAGTGTCCAGCATTAAAAAAATATTGATTTATTGGACCTCATTAAATTAAAAAAATTCTGTTTATCAAAACACCACTCAAAAACATGAAAAAATAAAATATTCACAGCAAACGACTGGTATGTAGATCTTTAAAGAGCTATACATCGGTTTTAAAATATAATTGATCCAATTTTAATCTAGAGTATTAAATGTTAGAAAAGATGCAGAGGATGTAAATGTGAATATAAAATCGTACATTAATTGGAGTGTTCTTCATAAACTAAAACTTATTCATACAACCCTGCATATTGACTAGCTATTTTCCCAAGCAAAATAAGAATATATGTCCAAATAAAAATCTGTATACAGAAGGTTACAGTGATTTAAACGCAAATGAAAACCCAAATGTCTATGACTCTAATGATTGAACAATCTATGATACAGATGTATAATGGAATGCTATTGATCAAAAAAACGAATGAATGAACTACTGATACATTCAACAACAGAGATGAATATCAAGTGGATTAAGTGAGAGAAGCCAGACTCAAAAGACTGTTAAGATCCCATTCCTAAGTCATGTTTGAATAGGCAAAAACAGTGTGACAAGAAACATATTAGTTGTTGCCAGGACATAAGGTAAGGGAGGGAAGGAGAGTAACTACAAACGTGCAAGAAGGGACTTTTACAGTATTAAAGATATTATGCATCTTTACTGCAGTGGCCATTACAACACTTTCATCAAAATTCAGAGAACTAGATGCAAATAATGAATTTACTTTATGTAAATTTTAACTCAATAAACCTGACTTAAAATAATAATATGTACAGTGCAGGTATAAATTTTATCATTATATAAAAATGTTCTATGAGTGTGAGTAGATTTTATTATGTTTACTAAAATTTACCTGTATTTTTTCAGATTTTATCTACAAGGTGACCAGAATTAAATAACTCAATGTTTCATAGTAAACTCAAAAAAGTTTTAAAGTGTAGTCTATGCAATCATTATTCCCTTGATAAAAACAAGTTTATCTTTTCATTATTAGTAGTAAAAAAAGTAATTTAAAGCTTTAACACAAAGGCCTTGCTCTTAAAAATTTCCTGGTGACCAAATTAATGAGGATCATATGCCTTGAACTTAAAAATAACAACTCTTTACAATTGGAGGGAAAGTAAGAGGAAGTAAAAAAGAAAATTCAATATTCTATTTTATATGGCAAATGAAGTCAGTGGTGGCTTTGAATTCTGCACATTATAGGTGCTGATTGCAGCTTTAATAATGATATTAAAAATACATAATTCTTACTTTCCTCATATTTTATCTAATTATTATTGACAAAAATGACATTTCTAATGTTTCCTTATTCTGTTGGGGAATTATATTTTCTCCTGAATACTATGCAATTTAAAAGAGTAATTTAAAAAATCTTCACTGAATCTCAAAGTAAGATATAAAAAATTATAGTAAAACACAGAGCCCCATAATATGGGAAATTCTTTCCAGGAATTCTTGTTTCATAAGTAACAATGATTTCACAACTATTTTTGTATATTCTCTTCTTCTCAATGGAATTATTAATAGTTATGTTAATAAACATGTTAATGACCCTATTATTTACTACTTAGCAGTTATACTATTTATTATATATAATTATAATAAACTATGCAATTAATAATATTACTTACATAAATGTTAATGTACCTGATTTTATACATTCTTTTAAAATATTTTACATTTTGATATTTCTTTAGTCTTTATGGTTAGTATAATAATGATCAAAAACTATTCATTGTATTTAACAACTTTCTAAATCATTCTAATCTATTTTAGCTATTATTATTGATATCATTGCAGTGTGCACTTTGATTTATAGCACTTTTTAAATCAGTTGTTCCAGATAAATCTTCAGGAACTGTGAAATCACTGGTTCAAAGACATGGATACATTTATAGATCTGGCTAATGATTTCCCATTTATATCAAATTGTCACATATACAAGTATTTTGTAACATGTCAATTATCTCTCTCCCATTCCTTTCTACTACTATTGGGGTGAAATTCTGCTCAAATATGTCTTTGATTTACACATAAATATTGTTGAGAAAAGTAAATCCAAGTGAAATTATTATCTAGCTGTAGAATTACAAAAGGAGTACATCTGAGAAGAAATCATAGTTACTATAACACAGGGTGAAATAGTATTTTTCATGGAGAGTCATCTTTTGGTTAGGGTTAGGGTTATATTGATAGATTTTATAGGTATGACAGTCTCCTGAGAATGTCATGATTGAACTAGAAAAGACAAAGAGACCAGTATTAATCCTGTTTTTAATAAAGTAGAGGAATTTACATTTCTGGGCCTAGAAGAGGAAGAAGAATGAGACTGAGAAGGTCAATGAGACAATTCTCTCAAGTGAGTTTATTTAAGAACCTTAAAATTAAGTCAGTGTGACTTCTATAGTGTTTTCCCATTAATTTTGTTAACGTCAACCTCTTAAAGTCAGAAACAAACATGTCTTTATATGAGGGTTATCAACCAAGGATTAGTCTCAAATGCTATCTGGCCTGTGATATTGTACACCTTCTATATCAGACATGGGGAGGAAATACAAAGCAGCTGATACTCAGAGATCACAGAAAACAATATGTTTTAGGAAAATCAAATGCCTGCAGGCATCAGGCAGTCAAAATAAAATTTTGAGCCTGGCCAAAGATAAAACAACAGAAAATACAGTATTCTTTGACATACACAAAGTATATACCAGATTAAAGGCATATTAATTCTTAACGTTAAAGGGAAGCACAGGCCTTAAAATATCTATCTACTGAGGACTCTTGTCCCAAGAACCACCTGTTTCTGACCCTTTGGCCCTTGAATTATTTACTATTATAATAAAATATTATTATATGTAGACGGTTAAATTTTATCTTATATTTTTACCATTGTTAACATTAGTGATAGTATGATAAAAACACAAATATAAACAAGATATATTAAACAGATTATCAAAAACAAATATTACAATTGTTCATTATTCACAAGACTGTACAAACACAGCCATCCGCATAAATTTTAAATTCTGATCATAGCACACAAGGCATGGTATTTACAGTAAATTATATTTCCCTTTAATTTGTAACTAAGTTTGTGCTTGTGTGTGAATATATATTATTTTGGTAATAATTTGCTGGCTTCCACATAATTAGAAAAACTCATATCAGAGACATTAATTTTATAATATACTCAAGAGACATTAAGTATTATGCTAACTAAAATGTCAGTTAATAGACATTGATTTATGATCAATGTCATAAGGTTTTTAGCACCATATGCCACTTATCAGCATTATGTTATTTACTATTTATTGACTGTGCATTTTATTTTCTAAGCTTGTGAACTAGAATTGCCTTCTTTTTAGGGAGTGTAATTTCAATTATCTGAGTGGTTGATCTACCAGAAAATATCTCCAGTCAACTTTGACATTTAAAATACGTTTGAAATTTTCTAGAAGGGTAGTTACATTACTGAATGGTCAAATTGTTATTTAGGAACAAAATCCCTTGCATCTGAAATAAACTGGTTCATGAGTAGAAAGGGAGTTTATATGCTAGTTCCCAACAACTAATATCCAGCATCCAAACCTCTATATATTTTGCCATAAAGTGTGTTTACAACTAATCAATTCAATTACTTTCCAGACATTGATATTGCTGACAAAAGCGTGGAAAACAAAACAAATCAATGCTGGCTTAGAAACTTCATTAAAAACCTTTTAGCATAAAACTTTTGAATATAAAGGATCTGAGAGCCTTAAGTGAGGCGTACAGATATTTCCCTAATCAGCTTCACCAACGCAAGAGATAGAATGTGAAAAAAAATATTATGAGGGATTGCCTTTACCTAAAGAATATTATATTTTTAATCTTAGATGTACACTAATTTTTTTCAAGAAATGAAAGATATTTGTTTTACATGTAGCTACCTGGGCTGTGATAAGGTTGAGTTTTCATAACTGAATAAAATAAGCTTATGTATTGTTCCTATTAGTTATCTCCTGCTATTGTTTTCTATTGACTATCATTTCCATTGGACAATGAAAACTTTAAAAAATATATTCCTATGTAATCAATTATATAGCTCCACAGAAATGATATTTATTTGTGTATTTAATTAATAAAGCTCATAATCACCAGGGTAATGAGTATTTGTAAACTATATAGCATTTATAAATGAAAGCTTACTGTTCATTTCTTACTTAATGAGGTTATATTTTGACTTGGACATATTTCTGCCAAGATAGCTGGGAGGGGGGAAAGAGAGAGAGAGAGAGAGAGAAGAATAGAAAAAGAAAAACAGGAATACATTTAACATAGAGCAATTCTTTTATAATCTAGGAAGACTTGTTAAAGATGTACACGTAAGAAACTTGTAAAAGAATGTGCAAGATGAGGAATATTAATTATGACCAATCAAATGTGCTCAGAAGTTCTCCATCAAATATTAAATTTATCTTCTATCTATTCCAGCATTTTCACAAGATACACACTGATTCCCAAATGACATTGGCTATTTGTATAAGATATTCATATTCTAAATGACGTGGAACACTGATATTTGGACTGCTCTGAAAGATGTCTGGGGATATGAATCAAAATATTTCTTAGAAAAACCCCACAAAACCTTAGGTTAATTCACCAGTATATAGATGGATGGATAGATAGATAGATAGATATAGACAGTAATTTTAAAAGCCCTACAAATGCCTCCTTTAATTATTTTCTCACAGTATCCCCACGAACATAGTTTTCTTATCTTTTATTTATTATTAAAAAATAATTTAGAATTATTGTCTTTGAACTTCATACTTATTTATAAATGCTTACATTTCAAAGATAGAACCACAAATTTTCTTTTATGTTAAAAAGTTTTTATACTGGTTTTAATTGGTACTCAGTAGATCTGTGAAAGGAAAATGACCATTATCATTGGACATTTTATATAGCTTCTTCAATTTATCCTGTTTTTTCCTTGCTACTAGTGCAGGAAGAAAGTATTAGTCATGCTTCTACATCTACAAACTATATTTGGTAATAGTAGTAGTAGTAGATTTGCATATTTTTGTTGAGCTTTTAAAATAGGAAGTTCAAGGAATCTACTCTTTTGAGGTTCACAATAATCTCTATGAATCACTGTCTAATTTGGTGATAAATAATCTGTACATAACTCAAGTGACAATAAATTAACGGCGCAACAAGTCCCATTTGAAATATCTTAGCACTCTGTATGAATTCTATGTTTCACCACATGAGATGAACATACCAAAACACAAGACTTCTCATTGAATCATTTACACAATTATTTAAATATTAAAAATCTTTATTATTTAATAATGTCCAGTAATACCTATTTATTAACTCTTACCTAATTTATTTCACACTCCCAGCTATGATTTAAAATAGTTTGTTTTAATATTTTTATGTCTTGCATGTAGGAAATCATCTCAAATCCTTAGAAGTATAAACCAGAAAGGATTAGCAGACTGCTGCCTAGTCACATGTCAGGCTTCAATAATCCATGTTATGATGGGGGGGGGCTCATTAATATATTTGACAAATTACTATATTCTTTTAAATTTTATTCAGGGAAGATTTTGTGCTTTTCATAGATAGGCAATTTCAAAGGCCTGAAAATATTAAGACAGAATTTATCCACAGAAAATCTTGTGGCCTATAAAGAAATCTCCCCAATCAACTGAAAAATAATTAAACAAATACAAAATTTCTATACACAATTCAATAGCTTTCCAGTCTATTAGAAACAGTAATTTAAAACAGAGTATGGAAAATGTGCCATATAAAAGCATCACAAAAGTAATAATTTAGTCACAATACTGATAACATACATTCAAAACTTATGTGATAATAAAATGTTCTCCAAACTTTTGACTTGATAGATTGGATTGGAAAGCAGATACTGTGTACCCAAACAGTAAATATAAAACACAGAATGATGTCAATGGCTATTGTTTTCAAATAAATATATAGGTTTAATACACTTCCAAATACAAACATTCTGAATAGATTTTTTGCTTTAATTATGCTCTATCTTCCCTTCTGCTTTCTGTTGAATAAGTTACATTCTTTCTGGAATCATTAGAATGTTTTTTTAAATACTTGATTAATGTTTAATATTCTGAGGATTAAGTAACAAAATCAAACACGTTTTTTACTTGACTAGGTTCATTTCCTCTGAATTCTTCTAAGAGTTTAAAACAAACTATCACACTTATTGATTTAGAACCATCCGATTTTACTTCAGGAAAATCGAATACCTTTCAAAAAGTGACCTTATACTTTAGGAAGACACACCCAGTGCTTGTTTTTATTTTCTTGACAATATATTTATTAATAAAATGCATCATGGGAAACAAATCTACCTCTTAAAATTCCATTTGCTTTTGTGGTTAGACATCCTTGACCAAAATTTTTCAAAGGAAAATATGCACCTGGTCCCAATTTAAGCTGCATTAAATTTAGTAGAGGCATTGAAATGGCCCTGTCCTCACTTTTACTGAACAAAAAGTAGATTTCATTTAGAATATTGGTAGTTGCTTTTTAGTAATAAAATATTAAGCCTATGCATTTAAAGAGGCAGGAGGAGCAAGAAAATTTGATGAAGGTAGTCAAAGGTACAAAATTCTACTTATAAGATATATAAGTGCTAGGGATGTAATGTACAACATGATAAATATAATTAACACTGCTGTATATAATATATGAAAGTTTTTAAGAGTAAATCCTGAGTTCTTGTCACAATAAAATAAATTTTTTCTATGTCTTTAATTTTTATTTATGGGAGATGGTGGATATTCAATAAACATGGATGTTATTACGATAATCATTTCATGATGTATATGTGTCAAATCATTATGCTGCACCTCAAACTTATACAGTGCTGTATGTCACTTATATCTCAAAACTGGAGGAAGAAAATAAAAGAGTATGATAATGTTTTTTAAAATTTTTTCTTTGCTTAATATTTACCTAAAAGCATGATTAGTGGGTTTCTTTTTCTTGCTTTTTGCTTTTAATATAATTAGAACTATTCTGCTTTACTCAGTTTCCCTGATGGATAATCAACGTTTGTAAGTTTTTCATGGACACTTGCAAAATAGGTCCACAATACAGAGCCTACAAATAGGCTCACATGAATACAGTCAAGTGATCCTTGACAAAGGAGTGAAGGCAATTCAATGGAGAGAGGATAGTCTTTTCAACCAATGCTGCTGGAACAAGTGGACATCCTCATGCAAGAAAATGAATCTAGACACAGAACTTACACACTTCACAAAAATTAACTCAAAATGGATCACAGAGCCAAGTGTAAAATGCAAGAATATAAAAAACTCCTACAACATAAGATAGAAAATCAAAAGCACACTTCATGAAAAAAAAAATATTGATGAGTTGGACTTAATTAAAATAAAAACTTCTGCTCTGTGGAAGACACTGTATAGACAAGCCATCACTGGAAGAAAATATTTGCAAAACTCACATCTAATAAAGGACTTGTATATAACATTTATATAAAAAAAGTTCTTAACACCCTACAATAAGAAAACAAACCAATTTGAAACTGGATACATGATTGGAACATAAGTCCTACCAAAGAAGATATTCAGATGGCAAATAAGCATATGGAAAGATGCTCAACAGCAAACGTAATTAGAGAATTGCAAATTCAAACAACGAGAAACCGTGACACACCTGTTAGAATGGCTAAAAATCAAGAACACTGACAATACTAACTGCTGGAGAGTATGTAGAGCAACAGGAACTTTCCTTCATTCCTGCTGGGAATGCAGAACGGTACAGAAACTTTGGAAGAGTCTGGCAGTTTCTTACAAAGCTAAACACAGTCTTACCATATGATCTAGCAATCATGCTCCGAGGTAGTTACCCTAAAGAGTTGAAAATTTATGCCTTTATAAAGACCTGCACATAAATCTTTATAGCAGCTTTTATCATAATTGCCAAAATTTGGAAGCAAACAAGGTGCCCTTCAATAGATGAATGAATAAACAAACTGTGATACATATATTCCATGAAATATTATTTAATGACAAAATAAATGAGCTGTCAACCTATGAAAATACGTGAAGGAGACTTAAATGAATACTGCTAAGTGAAAGAAGCCAATTTTAAAAGGTTACATAATGTATGATGATATCAATATGATATTTTGGGAAAGTCAAACCTATGGAGATGGTAAAAAAGTTTGTGGTGGCCAGGGTTCTGGGAGGAGAGAAGGAGGGATAAACAGGTAGAGCACAGGAGCGTTTTAGGTCAGTGAAACTGTTTTTTAATACACTGTAATGATGGAAACATGGAATTATATATTTGTCAAAATCCAAAGAATGTATAATATAGAGTGCATGCTAATGTATGCTCTGGACTCTCATTAGTAATGCTGTATCAATATTAGTTTAATTCAATTATCAACACTTGTATTATGTATCACAATAATGGAAGATATGAAAAATAGGGAAAACTGTGTGGAGTGTGAGGGAGAAGGGGCATGTGGGAATGCTCTGTATTTTCTGTTCAATTTTCCTGTAAACATAAACTACTCTAAGAAATGAAGCCTATTAATTAAGAAAAAGAAAACTCTTTAAAAAAGAAGGTAAAGACAATTTCAATTCTCTGCTGTCACTTCAGGCTCATTTTATTAATTATGTTGTTCAAACATTTAAATTGCGTTTCTGTGTATTTTCTCTCTCAGAACTGATAGTGTTATAATTAAATCTCATTACATTTGCATTTCTGTTTTTACGCTTTCTGGTAGCACTTAAGAGTTTAGCTGTGTTACATTTAATATATTCTCTGCAACACTTTATCTTGTAACCTCATTCAATAATCTCTTAGGCTTTTAGTAACAAAAATAAAGTTAAAAATTTAATAAAAATAATTAACTGAATTTCTTCCAATTCATTCAGAGTCCCCACTCACAAGGTGGTCCCTTTAATGTGTCTGATATATGTGCTCAAACTCACGTCACGCCTACAGGGTGCAGTGGGCTCTGTCATAACCACAGTCCCTATAGATCACATTTAGACTCTCCATGCTAGTATAATTTGATCAAGACATATCCTGAACTTGGAATTTCTCCAATGTATGAAGACAGTTTTTCAAATATCGCCAGAATTCACAAGAATTACTTCTTAGGCTATGTATAGGTCTCCGCCTTCACAATTTAAAACAAAGGCTGTGTGTCAGATATATATTGCTACAAAACAAATGACAACAAATATAGTGGTTTAAACACCTGTTGATTATCTTACACTCTGTGACAAGTCTGGACAGCTTAGCTGAGTGATCTGCTCAAAGTCCTACAAGGCTGCAACCAAGGTATCAGCACTTTGAAGTCTTAACCAGAGTCTTGACTGGGAATAAATCCTCTGCTAAGCTTCCCAGGGTTGCTGGCAGAATCCCTCTCCTTCTGATTATAGGAATGAGGTCCCATTTTCTTGCTAGATGTTGGCTGAGGGCCATACTTAGGTCCTAGGGTTTATGACCAACAGTTCATTGCCAAATGGCCCTCTCCATAGACAGGTCACAACCCGGCTGTTCCTTTCTTCAAGACTGGCAGGAGAATCTCTCCCTCTGTCTCTACTCAGCTAAGGCAGAGTCTTACATTATAAAACACAATCAAGGTTGTGATATCCTGGCACCTTTGTCATAATGGAACCTAATTAGATCACCCTAGATTGTGTCCGCAACAGGCATTTTCTAAGAATGTATTTTAGTTTCTCTATACGGTAATTTTACTATCATTTTGTGTTCCTGTTGTTTCTACTTTGGTCAAATGACATATAGTTGCAAAAACTTCACTGATTTATTTTGTTTTACTGATACATAAAATTACTCTCTATCATTATCATGTTTTCCACCTTCAAGTCTTAGTCATCTGCTACTAAATTGGTACCTGGGTTTGATTTTGGTTATTATTTGCCTCATATGTTTTCTTTTTTATTTTTTTAAGTTACCCCCTTTATTATTTGATTTAAGCCATGTTCTTTGTTATGCTTTTATTACTTATTTTTTAAATAAAAATTATGTATATTTAAGGTGTACAACATGATGTTTTGATATACATGTACACAGTGAAATAAAAACACTTAAAGTACCGTATGATCCAGCAGTCCTTCTGCGTGTTTACTAAGAAATGGAATATTTCCTGCCATATCGGTAAACAAAGGATATCACAGTCATCAGCGATTGCAGCCACCACTGAAGGTGAGCAGTTGAGCACTGAGGAAACTCAGGAAGGAAAAGCATACCTGCCATCTAGTAGCCATGAGACTGCAGCCACTCCCTACCGGGAGCCCCGAGGAAACTCAGGATATGAAAACACAGGATCCTGGCCCCAGAGAGCTGCGGTGCATGTCCAGGGAATGATTTCTGTGAGCCCAGACTCCTGCATCTTCCTATACAAAGAAAAGTGCTAAATTCCTTAGCTTGAGATATCTGGTTTTCCTTTAGTTAGCAATAACCTTTTTTTTTTTTCCGGTATGCGGGCCTCTCACTGTTGTGGCCTCTCCCGTTGCGGAGCACAGGCTCCGGACGCGCAGGCTCAGTGGCCATGGCTCACGGGCCCAGCCGCTCCGCGGCATGTGGTATCTTCCAAACCGGGGCACGAACCTGTGTCCCCTGCATCGGCAGGCGGACTCTCAACCACTGCACCACCAGGGAAGCCCGGAAGCCCTCTGACTCTGTTTTTCAACCCAGCTCTTGTTCTGTCATTTACTATAGTCACTGCTGTGGACTAGCTGATTCCCACTCCTAACTCATTTCCTGACTAATGTTCCTTATTCCACTCTCCTAGTTCTAAGCCTTTTCACCTGTCTCTATGATTTGTTACTTCTTACCTTTATAGACACTCTACCTTTCTGTATGTGTGAAGAAAAAAAGAAAAAGAAAAGAAATGAAAGTAACACAATGAGTCATCTTTCAGAAAGTAATGGTGTTAAATAAGCTCAATGATAATATCCTAACTCAAAAATATATTGCCATGCCTGAAAATTGCATTGATTCTGAAGATGAAATTTACAGTTAGGATAAAGTTACCTTAGATTTCAAAATTTTAAAAGCACACATAGAGGAAAGGGGGACTTTAATAGATCACTTCTAGAATATATAGTTTAGCACGTGTAGAATTTTGGAGAGGCAAAAGTATGCATATGTATGTGAAGAGATTTTTTAAAAATTCTATGTATGTAAGTATCTTACATATCTTTGGGGGAAAATAAGCTTAGAGAAATAGTATTTATGAAGGTGCTTACTGAAAAGTTTTATTGCCTTAATGGTATGAATAACCTTATTATATCTACATTTAAGTCTGAGGTTTTAAATCTTCCTAAACCTAGAAAATCTATTTAGGTACAAATGAGACACTAATAGTATGGCATCTTGCTGGTAAATATCCTATTTCTGTATAGTGCAAACCTATCACCCTTTGTGAAAATTCATCAATGTGATATCTATGTTCTTTTACTTCCTTTACACTCTGTTTAACAGTGTATGAGTTTACTGTCACTTTCCCACTTCTTATTCACTAAATAAAATAATTTAAGTTTTGTTTTCTTTTAGTTTTTCTATAAAAATTCTCCAAAAATATTCCTCAACTATGAAAGGTCAACATTAAGTAGATTAAGAAATAATAATGAACATCAGTAGCTAACATTTGTTGGAATGATCTATTTAACCTGAAATACATTCATGTACACGCCAAAGTCTAATGCAGAATTTGCAATGTGTTGGTCCACAGGTCAGTTCTGGCATAGATCTGTAAGATATACTTTAGCCATTTAAAAACCAACTTTATTAATAGAATTTTTGTTGTTGTTGTTTTACATGGAGAGATTTCTCACAGTAGGTGAGGGGGGTTGTTTGTTTTTGTTGTTGTTTTGCTTTTTAGAACCTGGAATCTCACACTTCATTATACATAGACAATTGACCAGGAGGGAAGATGCTCCTTCTCCATGGCCAGCTACTTTTGGATGGCCACTCTCCCTGCTACTCCCCTGTATGACATTAGACATCTTATTTTCCTGTGTATTACTTGTTTGGTCAAACAGTTAATTGATTAAGTTAATTTATAAGAAATGGTTCTGGAAATATTCCAGGTGTGATATTATCTAATATGAATGAGAAAAAGCCAGATAATGACCTACAGAGTTTCCTACATAGGTTTACCCATTCAAATGATAAAGATGAACTAGTCCTACAAATAAGTTCTTTCCGTGTCATTAATAATTTTTGTTTTTGATTGACATATGCCATGGTGACACAATAAAAGACATTCACTAGTTACTTAAAACTGCAAAATTACAATAAGATGCTTACTCTTATGGTTGATACTTATTAGACTAATTTTCAGATGATCCAAGCTATAGGCGAGTCATTGGCCAAAAAAATAACAATGATATAAAAGTAAGCTAAAAGCCATAAAAGTAAAGGTAAAAGCCACATTTTACTAAAACAAACTTTGCTTGAGAGCCTGGTACCATAAACTATTAAAGAAGAATACAAACATTTGGTATAAGTGATGATTTTGGCATCAAGCTATATAAAATCCTCATTCACTGAAAGCAGGTGTTAGTTGTCTGTACAGATGGTGCTAATTTTAAATGATCTACACAAAACAATCTTCCAGATGAGCTGTATGTACACAAAAAACCAATTCAAATATAAACTCCTTTTTATACAATTTAACCAAAAAAGGGTCTCTAGGTAGGTAAAATGATGTGGGAAATTTTTGTGATTATTCATTTTTATAAAGAACCAAGTAATTATCTAATGTTTCATCAAGATTTTTTTTTCTATGAGAAAATTGCTCCGTTAAATTTCACTTCAATTTATAATACATTTTTAATGCTGAGGAAATGTACTACTACTGAACTATCATTTTAACATCATTTCTGGAAATAAGGCCTGATTCACAGAAGCAGAAACTCCTTGCTGTCCCTCAATTTCCATTTTCTCCTTTGCCCTTTGGTACTAGGACACCAAAGTTTTAGGCAAATACCTCACTGCCAGAAAATTGACCACATTTCCCAATCTTTCTTCCAGCTAAGTATAGCCTGATACTATATTGGGCCCAAGGAATGGGAGCAAAGATTATGCATTCACCTTCCAAATCACACCCTTAAAGTGATGAGTGAATCGCTCCACTTTTTCCCTTCTCAATCTTTTATATACAGAACAGTGCAAATATCAAAGTATTCAGCTTGTTGGAATCTCACAAAATGCAGTAGGCAGCAACCAGATCAAGTAACAGAACATACGAGCATTCCAGAAACCTCTCTCAAGTTCCCTTCCATTTTCTGTGTACTACCTCCTCCATCATCCAGGGTCATCTCTATTCTGCTTTCTAGAAACATAAGTCAGTTATAGTTAACTTTATATAATGAAATCATATAATAGTATATATTTTTATGACTATCTTCTTTTGCTCGTTACTGCATTTCTCAGATTGATTTATATTTTTGTGCATACTTGAAGTTAATTTATTTTTATTGCTGTACAGTATTCCATTGTGTGAATATAAAATTTCCAAAAACACGTTACAGTAGATGTGGAATAATCAAATTATAAATAGATTGTGGCTGATATTCAGAAAAAGATATTAATTCCAACTTTAATTGAACATGTTGAAATAGACTTAGTAATGAAATGTGCTTTTATTTTTCCTATTTTTAAATAATCATAATAGAAATGCCATTTTCAGAGTGCTGTTTTTATAAGGGCGTTTCCCATATACTATTAGTGGAAATATCTTTGTGCCAAGGGGACATCAATAAATTTTGCTAAGTAAATAATGAGGGGGAAATATGAGAACAACCTAGTAATTTTTAAACTATCCTTTGCCAATGTTCACAGTACATATTTCCATGTTAAAACCTATGGAATTAATAAGTTTATATTAACACACCTTTGAAGAAGGTATAATATGAAAATGTTTTATCAAGGGAGATCTACAGATAAATTATAATATTTTAATAGCATGGATACACATACCAAATACAACAGAAAATAGAAAGTAACAATGGAAAATAAAAGAGATCATTAGGTACTGAGTTAGGGCAATAGTGTAATGATGTGTTTCTATATTTTTAACAATCATATATATATATATATATATATATACAATGAAATATTACTCAGCCATAAAAAAGAAATAATGCCATTTGCAACAAAATGGATGGATCATACTAAGTAAAATAAGTCAGATAGAGAAAGATATATATCATATGATATCACTCACATGTGGAATCTAATTTTTTAAAAAATAAATGAACTTATTTACAAAACAGAATCACACTTACAGATGTCAAAAACAAACTTATGGTTACCAAAGGGGAAACGTGGAGGGGGAGGGAAAAATCAGGAGCTTGGGATTAACATACACACACTACTATATATAAGATAGATAACCAACAAGGACCTACTACTGTATAGCATGGTAAACTCTGCTCAGTATTCTGGGATAACCTATAAAATATTAATATATGTATATGTATAACAGAGTCACTTTGCTATACACCTGAAACTAACACAACATTGTAAATCAACTATACTCCAATAAAATTAAAAATTAAAATATTCTAATAGCCTTTTCTCATATTGCTGTTAGAGTTATTCACCATCCTGCATACACAGCTTCCAAAGAACATCATTTTAATCTTTATCCCTAGAATCCATGTCTCTATTCTTTCTTTGCCAAATTGAGCTAGACAGAATCGTGCACATTCTTTTATACTTTCTTTTCTTTCGTGCTAATATTCTCTCAGATACTAAACTCAGATCCACATCCAACTCATTTCTTCAGCAAATATTTTTAGTTTCAAGACCCTCTGCTAGGTGCTGGGATAATATGGAGATTAGAAGAGTGTTTTCTTCTCCTTTTTTATATAATTGACTTCCTAGTGTCTCCTACAGAGAACAGTGTTCTCGCCAAGGTGAATTCTGATGCCAGGAAAGAGGACAGAGATTGCAGTGGCCCATCAGTGGTGGATGGAAGGTGTAGTGAGGACCACATGGGCTGAAGGCAGAGAGAGATGGAGGAAATGAGAGCGGCTAATTCTTCCCAATAGTGCACTGTGAGCTGGTGGATTGCAGTGCCAGTTTATCTTTGGAGATAAGCTGCATGTGTAATGGCAAAGTATCATGCTAGCTAAGTCACTCCCAAAAACCACCACGAGTCTAGGAGTTTCTTTTCCCTTAGTGCCACAACAAAATGTAATTCACACAGTTCTCCCTTCATAAACCATGAAATCCTTTTACAGAGACAAGCAGAGGGAGAAGAGCTGAGAAAAAATAAATGACTTTCAAAAAGAAAGACTGAACAACATATGCATTTATAATAATGAATGTAACATTATAGAAATTCATAATTATTTTAAAATCAATTTGAAACTCTATTACAATATAGTCTTAGCATTTCCTTGAGTTTCTTAATTACTTATCTGCATTTTATTTAAATATATTTTTTCATACTGTAATTTAAAGGCGTTGGGATAAACTGTTCTTTCCATTCTAATAAAAATAACTTACTTTGTAAAGAGTAAGAAGTATTGGAAATTCAAAATATTGGTTCAAATCTAATCTCTTTCCCTGAAAATAACTAGGTGAAACTTTATGAGTGACTAATTTAACTACTTTAGTACTTTGCTATAAAATAAAGGACAAAAACTGCCTCTCAGAATTAGAAATATGAAATAGCATGTGTTTATGTTTTAGGCATACCATATACAAAAAACTAATTTATTTTTGCTCATTTATCTTTGCTTTCATACAATATATTTTGTAAGGATTAAACAAAATGTAGAGCTGAAACATCACATCTCTAATTAAGGCACTGTTGTCTAGAAAGCAAGCACAGGACTGAGATACATAATTCCTATAATGTGACTAAGAATGGATTTGCAATTCTGTTGATTTATTAAATATTCAACATTGATTGAATGTCTACCAATGCTAGGAAATGTGCTAGGCACCGATCTGAACTTGGTCCATATTTTTAATCACTTCTATTTTTTACACAACCTACAAAATTTATGGTAAGATACAAAGATGTTAGTATATGTGTTAATGAAATCAAATGTTCAGCACAGTAATGAGCCAGTAATGGGGGCAAACCCACTCTATATTTCACAGAAAGTGTATGACACATTTATTCAGCTTGATGACAATGTTTACTGTGAATTTACACATTTTTCTTAACATCTGCAAATTCAAGTTGCTACATAACATCCTTTAATTTACAAAAAGCCTAGTCATGACAATGAGGTAAAATGAAAATTGTTCATTTTAAAGTAATAGAGCATATTTTTAACACTAACATGTCATTTGAAGTCATGTAACTACTGCATCCAGGGAATCATGATCTTTTACTGAGACTGTTTTCTATACTCTAAGTAAAAACAATTTTCAGAGAAATATGTTTTGCTTTGTACTAAAACCTTCTTCTCTTATTGGCATAAACCAGTTTCTTTAGAAAATAATGTGTTTTGTGAAATATATTGTGCACAATTCATAAGGCAAAACAGTTCTATTTTTACAAAGCAATTAGATGAGCAGGATTCTAGAAGTTCCTTAAAATATATATAAATAAGTAAAATTACAAAGTTAGTTTCAAAAACAGTTTTATCCCTTTAAAATTTAGCTTCAAGTATTGAATAAAGTTGAAAGGAAAATGATAGATCTTTAAAAAGTTTAACTGTTTTAGCAATAAGAACAGTTAAAATTTTTTTATAGACTCTCTTAAATCCCTTCTGTATACTAATGGCCTAAGATATACTGATATTTTCTTATCAAGCTCTTTTTACTCAAGGTTGTATTGAATTTATACTTATATATTATACTATTTATATGTATATAACACCCCTATAAAGATGATATCTGTCAATGCTCCCTAAATAGAATCACTGAGACTATGTGAATTTCATGATTTTTTTTTTTTTTACTATCTCAAAATAGTTATTTTTGGTTTCATAATATCATGTCTCTCTCCAAAATCTGGCCCCATGACCTCCTTCTCTTTTCTCTGTGCATGTTCTCCTTCAGTCTGATGATTTCCTTTCTACAGTTGAGTCTTCTATTTTTTTAAATTACAAATTATATAAATACAATTTTCTTCTAGGGCTTTTATTAAAATTAACTTTGTCAAATCATAAATACAATTTTTATTCTACACTGCAAAAATTGGTTGTTTATTAGTTTTTATAAATAAAAGAAATATTTCCATATTCTTTTATAAATAATGCAATTTTTAACTCCCTTAACACCAAAACTTTAATATTCCTGGCAAAAGTTAAGTTAAAAAATTATGTATTTATGTGAAAAATAGAACTGAGACCAGAAAAGCTCTACATAGTGGATGCTTATTCACCCTTGGGTCTGGAGTGAGAATAATGAAAACAGAGAGAAGAATCCATAGTTGACCCCAAATAGACACATGACATAACTGAGGAATAAACCTCTGTTATTTTAAACCCTGGGATTTTCCTTTTTTTTTTTTTTCCAACACTGCAGCATATCTAATACAGACACTATTAAAAACAGTATGGAAGTTCCTCAAAAAATGAAAAGTAGAACTACCATATGATCCAGCAATTCAACTTCTGGGTTTTTTCCCAAAGAAAACAAAATGCTAATTTGAAAAAATATATGCAACCCTATGTTCCCTGCAGCATTAATAAACATGACCTTCCTTAGTGTGTATTTATGTTAAAATATACACTAAATCATGAACATAGATTTAAAAATTATGTGTGTAGAAAACTATACCTCAAAAGAAACAAATACATATTATTTTGAAGTGCATATGGAACATTCATCAAGATAGACTATACTGTGACCAAAAATACAAGTTTCATCAAATTTTAAATAACTGAAATATATAGACAATGTTATCTGACCACAAAAATACTAAATTAAAATCCAAGAACAAAAACATGTCTGGAATATATCCAAATATTTAAAAATTGTACAACATACTGCTAAATAATCCATAATCCAAAGAAGAAACTTGAGGCAAGTTAGAAAATATTTTGAATTAAATGAAAGCAAAAGCAGAACATATCAAAACTTATTAAATGCAACTAAAGCTGTGATCAGAATATATATATATGACATCTTATAATATGATAACTCATGCTAGAAAAGTTAAAAGGTCTCAGATTTATGATCTAAGCTTCCACTTATATACCTATGGGATAAAAGGGCAAATAAAATAAACCAAAAGCAGAAGAAGGAAATAATAATTAAAACAGAAAAACAAGGAGAAAGAAAAAAATAAAGAGACAATTTAAAAAAACAACAAATTGGTTCAACGAAATGATCAATAACCATAAATGTCTAGTCAGACTGATGAGAGAGGGAAAGATAGAGAGGAGAGAGCCCCACAAGTTGCCTATAGAAGAAGAAGATAACATTAGTAGCTATGTATTTGTTAAAGAAAGTAATTTTTGTAGTTAAAAGCGCTCACAGAAAAAAAAAATCAAGGTCCCGAATGCCTCACTGGTGAATTCTACAAAGTATTTAAAAGAAGATACATCAATCCACACAAAATCTTCTAAAATATAAAAGAGGAGGGAACATTTCCCAACTCTCATCCCATGAGCATCATAAGGATAATAAAGGAATACTATGCTCAACTCCGTGCCCACAAATTTTAAAGCACAGATGACATGAACTAATACCTTGAAAGACACATCTAACCAATTTCATATAAGGATAAGGATAAATAGGTAACCTGAATAAACCCTATATTAATTCAATCAGTAATTAATAATATTCTAAAAAATAGAGCAAAACCCGGGCAGTTTTCTGATGAATTTTACCATTTTAGAAGGAAATGATACTAATTCTCTACAATTGTGTGCAGAATTTAGAAGCAGGGGGAACACTTCCTAACTAATTCTATAAGGACAACATTACCTTAATACCAAAACCAGATAAAGACATGGCAGGAAAGAAAAACTACAGACCAACGTTTCTCATGACAATAGATGCAAAAATTATCAAGGAGATATTAGCAGGCCAAATCCAACACTGTATAAAATGCATTATATACCATGACCAAATGGGATTTATACCACATATTCAAGGATAATTCAACATTTAAAAAGCAATTTTACACTAGGTTTAGAAGAAAACTCATATAATCATATCCACTGATACACAAAATAATTTATCAACGTTCATTCATGATGAAAACTCTCAGCAATTCCATAGTAAAACAGATCTTAAGTTGACAAAGAGTACCTACAAAACTTTAAGCCAATGTCATATTTAATGGTGCATAACTAGATGCTTTCTTCCTAAGATCAGAAAAACGTCAAGGCTGTCCTCTTTTTCTCTTAGCATTCACATTCAACATTGACTGAAAATCTTGCAATATTCAAGGGAAAGAAAAGGTACACAGATTGGAAAAAAAGAAATAAAACTATCTCTGCTGACTACATTACTTAATATGTAGAAAATCCTAAAGAATCAACAACAACAAAATCCTTGAAGTATTAAATGACTGTAGTAAGGTCATAGGATATAACGTTAACATACACAAGTCAATTGCAGGGAGTGACATTATCAGCATGGAAGAAGAGTTTTATACCATCTTCCCCCAAAGAACATTTATTTATATTTTAACAATCACTGTGATGAAAGAGTCTTGGTGGAAGTCCAGGAGTTCAGCACACTGTTGGAACAAAAGAAACCTGAGAATGGACACATTGAAGAGGGCAAGAGGAACAGTTTTGCTTTACTCGCATCACCCCTTCTGCAAGGTGGCAATGCTTGTTGCCAAAGCAAACCTTCTTGTGCGTGATTTCTTCCATGAGAAAGGTGAAATTATGTGGGTGAGCATTTGGCTTCCCCAGATGTGTGGGACGCTACCAAGGAGGCCCATTTTTCCCTCACTCCATCAAGAATACTGAGGAACTGCACTGTTAGAGAGCAGTGAGTGCCTGGGAAAATGGTGGCCAGGGCTCTGAATGGAACATATCAAAGAGATGGACCCTATTAACTACATCTTGTTCTCTATCATAAAGCCAGCCCATGAACTGCTGGGGATGCCTAACGTACAGATCCCTCCAGTTGACCCATGGGCACCCTCAGTGCACAGTGGGCCTCACCCACACACACCCCCATCCAATGGACCCCTCCCTGTGTGTGTTTCCAGTAGCAGTAAGAGTGAGCTTTTGCAAATAGCTAGTGAGCACACACAGAGAGCCAGCCCAACTCTGCAAGACTGGGAGAAACAATAAACTTGAGCATACATCACTGCCCAAGGGATAGGAAAAGGGAGGTTGTCAGCACTGGGCCTGGCTTGGAAGGATCAAAAGAAAGCATAGATGCTTAAGAATAATGCCACAAGAAGAAACAAGATGTGTGGAGCAGGTGTATGCATAGAAAAGGTCACAATCACTAGCTAGACTGACAGACGGTATTTCTCCACCAGAACCAGTGAGTAAAGGCTAGAGGAGATGACATTTCTTAAGGTGAAGACAGCAACAAAAAACTTCAAGGTTGGGCTTCCCTGGTGGCGCAGTGGTTGAGAGTCCGCCTGCCGATGCAGGGGACATGGGTTCATGCCCCAGTCCCGGAGGGTCCCACGTGCCGCGGAGCGGCTGGGCCCGCGAGCCATGGCCGCGGAGCCTGTGTGTCCGGAGCCTGTGCTCCGCGACGGGAGAGGCCACAGCAGTGAGAGGCCCGCGTACAGCAAAAAAAAAAAAAAAAGCCCGCGTACAGCAAAAAAAAAAAAAAAAAAAACAAAAAACTTCAAGGTGCATGAAAAGCAAGAAAAAAATAACAACACCAAAGGAACACAACAATTTTCCACTAAATGATCCCAAAGAAATGGAGATCTGTAGTTTATCCAATACAGAATTCAAAATACTTAATTTAAGGAAGCTCAGTGAGCTGTAAGAAAACACAGAAAGGCAATTCAATGAAATCAGGAAAACAATATATGAAGAAAATGAGAAGTTTAACAGAGAGATGAGAAATCATAAGGGAGAACCAAAGAGAAATTTTGAAGCTGAAGAGTATAATGAATCAAATGAAAAATGCAACAGAGAGCATCAACAGCAGACTTTATCAAGCCAAATAAAGAATCTGTGAAGTAAAAGATGGGACCTTTGGAATTATCTATTCAGAGAACAAAAGAAAAAGAATGGGGCTTCCCTGGTGGCGCAGTGGTTGAGAGTCCGCCTGCCAATGCAGGGGACACGGGTTCGTGCCCCAGTCTGGGAGGATCCCACATGCCACGGAGCGGCTGGGTCCGTGAGCCATGGCCGCTGAGCCTGCGCATCTGGAGCCTGTGCTCCGCAACGGGAGAGGCCACGGCAGTGAGAGGCCCGCGTACCACAAAAAAAAAAAAAAAAGAAAGAAAGAAAAAGAATGAAAAGAGTCAATAAATCTTATATGAACCATGGGATACTATTAAGAGAAACAATCATGCTTTATTTGAGTCCCAGAAGGAGAAGAGAGGAAGAAGGGGTCAGAAAACTTATTTAAAGTAATAATGGCTGAGAACTTCTCAAATATTCAAGGTCAAGAAATTAATCAGTCAAACCAAAATTTCAACCCCAAACTAAAAAAATCATCTAAAACCAAAGACAAAGAGAATTTTCAAATCAGCAAGTGGTGGGGGATGGAAAACCTTCTCATACAAGGAAATACTCATAAGCTACCAGTGGGTTTCTCAGCAGAAACCTTGCAGGTCAGGAGAGAGTAGAATGACACATTCAAAGTCCTGAAATTAAAAAAAAAAAAAAAAAAAAAGCCAACCAAGAATACATTATCCAGCAAAGTTGTCCTATAGAAATGAAGGTGAGATACAGACTTTGCCAACCAAACAAAAGCTGAGGGAGTTCATCACCATAAAAGGCTGAAATGAGTCCATCAATTGAAATAGAAAGATGCTAATTGCTATACAGTAAGTGCCCTACATACGAAACTTCAAGTTGCGAACTCTGAAAGATGCAAATGTGCATTCACATGTCCAATCACGTAAGTTAGTTCACGTGTCTGTCGTATGTTGTCACAAGTGTGCCTCCTCTACAAGTGTTTGTGCTTCTGTGTACTTTACTGTATGGTACTCTACAGAGTACAGTAGTACAGTATCTTTATTTCAAGCCCAGGATATCTGGAAGCAGGTGTAAAAACAGTGGTGATGTACCTGGTACAGTACTACCCAGACATCACCGGATTGTTTTTTCAAGAGGGTAGATAGAATTGAACCCAGCAAGGAACTAGAACCTGTGCCATCAATTTTAGGTGTGAGTGAAATTGCAGCTTGCCCTCCATCTCCTATTGCTGATGATCCTTCAGCTCTAGCATCTCCCACCTCCTCTCCCTCCTCTCCCTCCTCCAGTCAGTAACTCTTCTTGCCTGTTCACTCAATGCCAGTCCCTATATGCCAGCTGTCGTACTGTATTACTGTACTTTTCAAGGTACTATACTGTAAGACTAAAAACTTTTTCTTTATTTTTTTGTGTTTGTTTTTGTATTATTATTTGTGTGAAAAGTATTATGAACCTATTACAGTAGTGTACTTTATAGCCAATGTATGTTGGGTACATAGGCTAACTTTGTTGGACTTACAAACAAATTGGACTTATGAATGCACTCTCGGAATGGAACTCATTCGTATTTAGGGGCCTTACTGTAGTAACATTAAAATTTGTTAGTAAAAATAACAATATCTATAATAATTTGTTAATAGATATACAATATTTAGAGATAAAATGTGGCATAAAACCCATAAAATGTGAGAGGGGATGGAAAGAGCAGAGTCTGTGTACCTGCTCACTATCAGCATAAAACAGTTTATCATATCTACCAAATCATGTAAGTATGCCTCATGGTAACCATAAAGCAAAAACCTACAGTAGGTACACAAAAGATAAAGAAAAGGGAATCAAAACATACCATTATGAAAAATCATCATTTCAGAAAGGTAGGCAGCAAACGAGGAAGAAAAGAACAAGGGAAGGGAACTATGAAACAGCCAGAAAACAATAAAATGGCATTAGTAAATCCTTACCTACCAAAAATTATTTTAAATGTAAATGTATTAAATTCTCCAACAAAAGACACAAAGTGGTTGAATATCTATTAAAAAAAGAATAAAATAAACAAAAAACAAGACCCAACCAAATGCTGTCTACAAGAGAGTCACTTCAGCTTTAAGGACACATGTAGGCTCAAAGTGAAGGGATAGAAAAAGATATGCCACCCAAAGAGAAACCAAAAGAGCACAAGGACAGCTATAGTTTTATCAGACAAAATGTTTTAGTCAAAAGTTGTAACAATAGATAAAGAAAGTCATTATATAATGATAAAGGGGTCAATTCATCAGGAGGATATAACAATCATAAATATATATGCAATAAACATTGGAGCATCCAAATATATTAAGGAAATATTAACATATATGAAAGGAGAAATATATAACAATGCAATAATAGTAGGGGACTTCAATACTCCACTTTCATCAATGAAAAGAAAATCAACAAGGACACATTATTTATTGAATTATTCTTTAGACCAAATAAACCTAACAGGTATATATAGAACATTCCATTCAACAGCAGCAGAGTACACATTTTTTCTCAACAATCTCCAGGATAGCTCATGTGTTAATTCAACACAGAATTAGAAATACTAATTACTGGAGAACATCCAATGTAACAGAACTCTCATTAATTGCCGGTGGGAATTCAAAATGGTATAGACACTTCGGAAAACAATTTGGCAGTTTTTCAAAACTAAAGATAGACGTATTTCATCGAGCAATTGTTTCCCAACTGATTTGAAATCTTATGTGCACACAAAGCCTGCATCCTGATGTTTATAATAGATTTACCCATAATTTCCAAAATCTGAAAGCAACCAAGACTCCTTCAATAAGTGAACAGCTAAACACAGTTTGGTATGCCCATACAATGCAACATTGTTTAGATAAAAATAAATAAATTATCAAGCAATAAAAAAAAACAAACATGGAAAAGTCTTAAATGTGTACTGCTATGTGAAAGAAAGAAGCTGGTGTGAAAAAGCTACATATCATGTAATTCAAATTATATGATATTCAGAAAAAGCAAAACTAGAGATAGAATTAAAAAATCAGGGCCTCCCTGGTGGCGCAGTGGTTGAGAGTCCGCCTGCCGATGCAGGGGATACGGGTTCGTGCCCCGGTCTGGGAGGATCCCATATGCCGCGGAGCGGCTGGGCCCGTGAGCCATGGCCGCTGGGCCTGCGCATCCGGAGCCTGTGCTCCGCAACGGGAGAGGCCACAACAGTGAGAGGCCCGCATACCGCAAAAAAAAAAAAAAAAAAAAAAAAAAAAAAAAAAATCAGTATTGTCAGGGATTTTGGATGAGGGGGATTGGATTGGTGAGGCACAGGATTTTTTCTTTTGTGGTAAAACTATTTTGTATGTTATAATGGTGGATACATGACACTATGCATCTGACAAAACCCATTGAACAGCACAAGCACAAAGAATGAATCTTACTGTGTGCAAATTAAACAAAATATTTAGGAGGTTGTGTGTTCCCAAGATGGAATGCAGAATGTGACAAAACAGCCTAAGTGAATTGCAGATGTCTAAAACAACCTCACAAAATGAAATTGGGGGAAAATTCCATGACCTAAATAACTTCAGGACTGAGAAAATTCTGAAAACTAAAGACAAAGAAACTACATAAATCACTGCACTGTAGTTGTTGAGGTTACTTCCCATAATGATATGGGTTAACAGTTCTGATACTGTTATACATCTGCACTGGAATGGAACACTTAGTAAATGGATGGCAGAATGTTACAGCGAGGATTCTCACTGTTGGAGTGGGAAGTTACAGATAAGCAAGCAAAGGAGGCTAGAATGATCACTGTGCTTATCGATTAGATTTGGAGATATAAGTTTGAACTCATGTTTTGCTTAATACAGATACATGTGCTTACATACAGAAATATTTATAGGAATGTGTATATACAGGTTAGTATTCAAACAAATATATTCTTGACAGATGAGTCTAGAGGCAACAACACTTCAGTAGCAATGGCAATAACGCCCATATATAGTTTTCATTACTCTTCTCCAATTAAAGGAACCAGCACTCCTTGGAGAAATGGAGTGTGGCCAGAAAAATGTAAGATATGTAGGATGTGCCTGAGTACTTGTAGTACTGGAAACTGAGGAAGTACTAAAAAAATAAACACACACACAATTATGGAATATGCTGAAGTGACACAGGAACCAAACAAAAGAGCTCCCAGAGGCCAAAGGCAGAAGAATTTGAAAAACATATTAAATAAATTAATAGTAGACTATAACCCAAAATGTAAAATAAATATTATTTTGTATCAATACTGACATAAATTAACAAATAAATAAATGAGAATGAATAGACAAATCCCCTGGGGGAACGAATCTAGGTAATTTATGTAGATATTCCACTTTCAAGAAGGTGAAGAATAACTCCTTAAGTGTGGTCCACACATGGTGACTTCCTTCCAAAAGTACAGTATATAGAGTAGGGAATATAAATAACTTGACAGTGAAGAAACCTGACAAATACTACTTCACCCAGGTGATCAAGGTTAACATCTGAATCGATAAGTCATATTGATGGAATGCACAGTTGATCCTTGAGCAACACAGGCTTGAATTGTTTGGGTACACTTATACCCAGATTTATTTTTCAATAAATACTACAATACTACATGATCTGGGGTGGGTTGAATCCAGAGATGCAAAACAGTGGATATGGAGGGCTGACTCTGGGCCTTGAGAACCCACTGATTTTGGTATATATAGTAGGTCCTGGAACCAATCTTCCTCAGGTACTGAAGTAAGACTATACGATTGGTATAATGAAAATGACACTTTACCTCTGCTGACTTCTCTTCAAATCCAAAACCTAGTCTAATCATGAGAAAAATTTCCATAAAGGGACACTTTACAAAATATCTAACCAGTATTTCTCAAAACTGTCAAGGTCATCAAAAACAACAAAAATGGAGAAACTGTCAAAACCTAGAGGAACCTAAGGAGACATGGTGGTCAAGCAAAATGTGGTACTCAGAATAGGATCCTGGCATGGAAAAAGATATTAAGGAAATCTAAATCAAGTAAGGACTTTGGCAAATAATAATGCATCAGTAGTGGTCCATTAATTGTAACAAGTGTGCCTTACTAATATGTTAATGGGAAACTAGGTGTGTGTTATATGGGAACACTTTGTAGTATCTTCAAAATTTTTCTGTAAATCAAAAATGGTTCTAAAATTAAAAGTTTAGGAAGATTTTCTAGTCTGTTAATGATCAACTCAGCCCAAAGATAGTCATAGGAAATATTTTCCAAATGCCTACTGTGTGTCATACTCTATGTATAGCTCTAACTTACAAAGGAAAATCAAATACTTATCATTAGAAGGATTCTTAGTTTAATTATGAGAGATGTTTTGACCTGTAAATTGCAGTTGGCACTAAATGTGTAATCAGGAAATCTCTGCACTTATTGCTGATAATTGGTATATTTAATGGTTCTACAAAATATACTGGTGCTGATCAGTGAAGAGGCTCTTTTCACTTCTAATTTCATAAGGCAAAGATCATTCACCAGGATGATTCAAAGGATTTAAAATACTCTTCTTTTCTATATCTGGTAGAGAGAGCACATGCCCTCAGTTTTCCTGTATTCAGATTACAAATTGAAGTAGAGAGAGAGATAAAAGCACCATTACACATATATTTCTCCTAAAAAATAACCCTAACAGCTGATGTTTTGCAAAGAAAATCGAAAAACAGCAGTGTTTTTAATAACATAAATAAATGTTCAACAATTGCATGCTATATTTGAAGAAATACATTGACAAACAATGAAATAACTGTGGTTGATAACAATAAATAACATGTGCTTAGCTCTTCCTGTGTATTTTACATAAACAAGTTCAGAAAGGACTGAAACATTTACTAGACCTTAGCCAAAGTTGCTTTGGAGTTACACAATTTCCCTAATAATGAGGAGCTAGAAGTTGATAATAAAATCAAACTTCAGAGTATAATAATTTTTCTCTCACAAATTCAATATTTTTTCCTATTTCTTCACTCCAATAGGTCTCATTAGCTATACCCTTTACTTAATTTTAATTTAATTTTTACTTTTCAAATCTACTAAGAATTATTCAAAGCCTTATACTTTTACATCCTTATAGCATATTATATAACTCTAATAACATCAGTTAGGAATATATTATTTGAAAGTGACAGAAACCCAAATGCTGTAAGCGTAGGCAAAAGAAGAATATGTTGTTCCTATAAATAAACCATGTCAAGGGCACATGCATCACAGATTTAAGTATGATTGGAATAAGCAGCTCTATTCTCACATTGACTTTCTCTTAGATCATCTTTGCTTTTTCCTCATGTCAGTCTCATTATTTTAGACCATCCTTTACCATAATATTGGAAAGAGCTGCCAATTATCAGTAGCTTAACATCTCACCCTGTTGCCGTCACGAGACATAAGAGCCTTCTTTACCTAGCAAGAAGAGTAAAACCCTTGGAAAGTGCTTTGATCAAGTCAAGAGACCTCTCCAAAAGTAAAATGTGATCATTAAGTATATCATTTTTACATTTATTTAATCATTCAAAAATATTGAGTTCCTATCACATCCGTTGCTCTGTTCTACTCATTTGGCATAAGATAGCTAATGAAACTCACACAATTCTGCTCTAATTTATAATCTAGTTGGGCACAAAGACAATAAACAAGTAAAATTAATATACCAGGTTATGATATTGCAACAAATAAATCCATAAAAGGCATGAGGAGCAAAGGAGAGATGTTACATTCAGTATCAGATGGTCAGGGAAGACTTCCCTGTTAAGGCGACATTTAAGAAAAGATTTGAAGGCAGTTACAACCATACGGCCCTACATATGGCTGGAGTGGGAAGAAATAAGAACAGTCTTCCAAGGAATGAGTCCCATCCCAATTTGTGCTGGCCAGATTCTAAAATAATAGGCTGACTATGCCAATTTATATTGCTTCTAACTCTTCCTTCCTTCCTTTATAATTGCCAGTTTTGGAATATTCTGATTATTTTTAATGTTTAATATTATGTTTTGTGTATGCACCCTAGGGATCATTTGTTCTCTGAAAGTGTGAAGAAAATACTTAGCTGACAAATAATTTTGACATGGCACCTAAAAACATGCAGAAAACAATGCCCATTTTATTTTTCACTATAACAAGAGAAGTATATGCTGGTCATGGAAATTTAGGAAGATAGAGAAAAGGACCACAAAGACATAATGCTATTACAGGTTTCAGTATACCTATATCTTAACAATATTCCATTTAGTAAAGAAGGCATCTGTTGATTTAGAATCTGCTTTTTCACATAACTATATGCCTGGTGTGAGATACAAAGTTCTTTCCCACCCAAGGTCACATAGGAATTTATGGTTTTTTTCCCCCATTTCTTTATGTTTTTGTTTTGTTTTGTTTTGTTATTTACATTAAAGTACTTAATGCATTTGGAATAAGATGAGTAAGGACAGGAAATCTGGACAGTCCTGGAGAGTCTCTTTTCCTTTAGGTAATTTAAGGAGAGCTGGCTCAGCTTCTGTGAGTTAAATTAATCCTGCGACTGGTCTCCCATCTCCCTCTTTTTAATAAGGCCACCTCTCTGCTCAGATTGTTACAGGCTTGCAGGTGTTCCCTGCTCTCTGTCATGCTAAATACATGTAGAGCATTACAAGGGGAGGATTCTTCTCTATTAGACATTGGACAATATGCATGCAAACTACCTGTGCTACCCCAAATCATAGAAAAAAAGGGAATTTGAGGGACTCTCTATACTTTATTACAATTTACTTCAATAAACACTACTTCAAATCTGCACATAAGACACCAGTGGTGTTTATGACTAGACTGAATAATCTTGAGTTGTAACTTACTTGTTTCCTAGTACACATTAATTATTAACATATTCTTTTCCTAAATCATCCTATAAAAATTCTCAGGGCTTCCCTGGTGGCGCAGTGGTTGAGAGTCCGCCTGCCGATGCAGGGGACATGGGTTCGTGCCCCGGTCTGGGAAGATCCCACATGCCGAGGAGTGGCTGGGCCTGTGAGCCATGGCCGCTGAGCCTGCGCGTCCGGAGCCTGTGCTCCACAATGGGAGAGGCCACAGCAGTGAGAGGCCCGCGTACCGCAAAAAAAAAAAAAAAAAAAAAAAAAAAAAAAAAAAATTCTCAGACACATTCTACTTGGATTCACTCATGCCAACCGCAAGTGGACAGCTGCCTTACAGCTTCACCCACGGGTGACTCTGAAGAAGAAAGGTGAACAAATTGTGCAGTGTAGATCTTAGAGCTGTAATGTGATTTCTCATATTTTTCTTGGCAAACAAATGCCCTCTATGGTATCCCTCTGCCAAAGACCCATTCCTTACTAATTTCACCATTTTTTACTGGTCCCCCAGCCTTAGGAGTGCTGGCCGTTTTCTGTGGTTGCTACCTCTGTGATATGCTTATATTCTCTCTTCCTAATGCATTTTTTTGGGTTAACTTCATAATCCTATATACCTAGTTAACAATTATTATTTTTAATAAATCTTTATTGGAGTATAATTGCTTCACAATACTGTGTTAGTTTCTGTTGCACAAAAGTGAATCAGCCATATGCATACACGTGTCCCCATATCCTCTCCCTCTTGAGCCTCCCTCCCACCCTCCCTATCCCACCCCTCTAGGTGGTCACAAAGGACCAAGCTGATCTCCCTGTGCTATGCTTCTCCTATTTTACATTCCATAATGTACATATGTCGATGTTACTCTCACTTCACCCCAGCTTCGCCCTCCAACCACATGTCCTCAAGTCCCTTTTCTATGTCTACCTTTTTATTCCTGCCCTGCAACTAGGTTCATCAGCACCATTTTTTTTTTTTTTTTAGATTCCATATATATACGTTAGCATACGGTATTTGTATTTTTCTTTCTGACTTACTTCACTCTGTGTGACAGACTCTAGGTCCATCCACCTCAGATATAAATAACTCAATTTCGTTTCTTTTTATGGCTGAGTAATATTCGACTGTATATATGTGCCACATCTTCTTTATCCATTCATTTGTTGATGGACATTTAGGTTGGTTCCATGTCCTCGCTATTGTAAATAGAGCTGCAATGAACATTGTGGTGCATGTCTCTTTTTGAATTATGGTTTTCTCAGGGTCTATGCCCAGTAGTGTACAGGATAGAATGCCCAGAGATAAACCCATGCACATATGGGCACCTAATTTACGACAAAGGAGGCAAGAACATACAATGGAGAAAAGACAGCCTCTTCAATAAGTGGTGCTGGGAAAACTGGACAGCTACATGTAAAAGAATGAAATTAGAACACTACCTAACACCATATACAAAAATAAACTCCAAATGGATTAAAGACTTAAATGTAAGACCAGACACTATAAAACTCTTAGAGGAAAACAGGAAAAACACTCTGACATAAACCATAGCAAGATCTGTTTTGACCCACCTCCTACAGTAATGGAAATAAAAACAAAAATAAACAAAGGGGACTTAATTAAACTTAAAAGCTTCTGATACGGCAAAGGAAACCACAAACAAGACAAAAAGACAACCCTCAAAATGGGAGAAAATATTTGCAAATGAAACAACAGACAAAGGATTAATATCCAAAATATACAAACAGCTCATGGAGCTCAATATCAAAAAACCAAATAATCCAGTTAAAAAATGGGTGGAAGACCTAAATAGACATTTCACCAAGGAAGACGTACAGATGGCCGAGAGGCACATGAAAAGATGCTCAACATCACTAATTATTAGAGAAATGCAAATCAAAACTAGTTAACAATTATTGATACTAAATTCCTCTCTGTTAAGTCTCCTCTCTGGACTCTAATTGAAACAAATAGGTAAGTATGTTTTCAAATGATTAGGTAAGTAAGAATTTAGGTAGGTAATTTAGATATAGAGATAAACATAGAGACTGAGATAGAGCCAGATACGTAATCTATTTAAGGTTGCTTGAAAGGACACACATCAGGTTATGAGCATGAGTTGCCTGGGGAGAAGGTGAGGAAGAGATACCAACAAGGAATGAGGGGAGTGGGAAATAAAAGAAAAAGGAAAGTATTAAAACATTTATACAGTAACATTTAAAATAATTTTATAAAACAATGTGGCTACCTTGTGCTTTCTTCACCTTTCACCATATGTAATATGTTTTAAAGTAGATATTATTTCTTTAATATTAAAAACTAATTTTATTTCCAATTTTAAAGGTATTTTACTTGGAGTGTGTGGATTCTATGAAATTTATATTTTCTGTTTATCATATTATTGTTTTCATACTTTGACATAAAATGTTGAATACAATATTGAGTTCCTATATTAAATTTGATTTTATTTGGCTATCTCAGGCTTTTATACTGAGTTCACTGAATTTAATTTAATTTAATTCACCAATTAATCTCCTGAATTTAATTTACTACCAATTTAGGGTGGGGTGCTATAAAGGAACACCTATGTGCTTCTATTTTCTATATTCTGTATTTAGTTGTAACCTGGCTTGTGCTGATTTTATAAGCTTATAGAGAAAGTAAATAATTTTTTGATTTGTTAGAATAATAAGTAAAATAGGTAACATATTGCTTTTTAGACATTCACTGTAAAACTTCTGACATCCTGAGAGTTTTGTTTGTTTGTTTGTTTTTAAAAAGCTGTTAAGAAATCACTTTTGAGTGTTTTGTTTAGACAAGTATTTGAATAGGATACTTCACTTGCCTGTGAAAGAGCATTTTATCTATTTTGGCCTCAATGTGTGCAAGCACACATGCATGCAAATGATTTTAGTATTTAGTATAAACTCTGGAAGACAGTATTTTTTAGTCTAAAGGTTTACAACTGTTTGTTATACTTATCTTCTGATTATGCAGATCGTGTGTATGAGGACTTTTTAAAGAAACAATCTGATTTTATTTTCTAGATATCTGTCAGATCTTCCTATTATATATTAAAGATGATATTTTCATTCCTATAATTTATGTGTGCTTTTCTTGGGTTAAATATTCCTAGACAATGTAAATGCTCAAATTTTAGATTCAGGTCTTTTTCTGCTCAATCTACTTTCTCAGAAAATGTATTTCTGAGGTTTTGAATTGCTGTTATTATTTCCCACAATTACCTTTTATGTATTGTCCCATTTTAAACGTATTTTTACCTTTGTTTTCTGGGACGCTATCAATTTTTATTGCTATCTCATTGTTATAATTTCCTATAAAGACTAAAATAAAGGCCATGAATTATAGTTACCATGGCATTATGCTTATCACACTTGCGTATTATACATTTTAAATCTGTGCAGTCCTCACATATATCAACTTGTCATATCTTATTCTAGACTACAGCTTTTCTTCAGTGTAAACACATTTTGAATACTGATGAAAACCAGTAGCAGTTAATTTCTAAAACTCACTGCTTTATTTATTTTTTATTAAATAGGCTTTGAGAAATTCAGCACAGAAATGTTTCCATCTTTATCTTAAATTTAAGAATGTCTATAAATTTCTTCAATTATTCTTATAATAGTCAACATTTTACATTTAATCTTTGCTTTCCCAGTAATGGTGTATAATCCACTAAATGCCGAGTGGCATTATGCTCTGCATCTGTGTCAGCATGATGAATTTTTAAAGCAAGAATTCATGGTGGGTACATGAGGCACTAAAAATGCCACTGTGTTAATCATATTATTCATAAGGAAGAACACACAAAGGATAAGATTTTCTGCTTGTTTGATTTTATATTTTTGTCAATCAATTACAGTGGGAATGAAACTCATGTCCTTGCCACTACAATATATAATTCTGTTTACATGTGTTATGTGTACCAAAAGTAGAAGGTTCCTCATAGGTCTTGGGGGAGCCCTAATACTTTGCTCGATAGGGTTCAAGAAGAAGGGTGAGTAAAATGGCTACTGAATAGCTTTCAATTAAACCATATATCAGGATTCGCCTCTGGAGAGCCAGCATGTAACAGCCGAGATCATTCAGGGACATTTTTCATTTTATTTTGCTTATTGCTATAAGTTTCTTTATTGAAGAGTTTTTGTTACTCAGCAATAGCCAACTAATACAATGTGACTTTAATTTGTACTTTCCTATACATTTGAATTCTAAGTATTAATACATTATCAGATGTATATGTGTCCAATGACACCTCCAAGACTGAAACTGGCATTTTCAAATCCCTCAGGACATCTTTTTATAACTTTAGTATAAATGTAATAAAATGTATCAGTCATTTTCTTGTTGTTTTCACTTCTTGTGCTGTTGGAAAAAAATCTTTCCTTTCAGGGGACTTTTAAAACTATTTGGGTATATATAATTTAAATATTATAAATTATAAATATTACAAATGTAAATTCTTTTATATTTAAGCATTTAATTCTAGACTGATTTTTAATATGTTGTACAAATTGCTAGGAATACATTCAGTTGTCCCAAACTATTTATTGAATAGTCATCATGATCTGAAATGAAAACTTTGTTATTTTTCAAGTTTCCATAGACCTATTAGGCTATCTGAGGCTCCCTAATTCTTTATAATTATGCCTATAAAACAATATTAGGATAGATTTAATCCTTATCATTGTTATTTATGCTGCTATTATAAATATTTAGTTTAATTCTATTTTCATAATTATTTGTTGCTAGTATATAAAAATGAAGTGTATTTTTATATGATCTTATAGTCAGTAACATTACTAATCCAAAAATTTTATGTCAATATTATCTCATTTTAAATGAAAAAAGAGAGATAATCTGAAAATAATTATTGTCCTGCTTCATTCTTATTAATCTTATGTCCTTTTTGTTTTTACTGTATTTGGAGGACTTGTAGGACAATATAAGACAATACTGAATAAAAGTAATAATCTAAGCATTTTAAATTGTTTATAAAAGAGAATGTTTTTAATGTTTATCATTTTGTATGTAGTTCCTATAGACTTTAATCAATATTTCTTTTTAAAATTAGGAATTTCCTTGATCAAATATGTTAAATTATATGTGACTTTTTGATTTTATTGAAGTCCTTTTCTATATCTATTGAGATGAATCATTTGCCATTTTTTCCTGCTTATTATGGTAATGTGGTAAATTACACTGATAGATTTTTAAGTGCCAAAGCAGTCCTTTAATCCTTGAAACAACCAAATTTGATCAATATATACTAGTTTTTTAATACTTTGATGGATTTGGGTTGGTTTTTTTTTTCCATTTTGCATATTGACATATCTGCTAATAAGTAAAAATGGCTGTAATTTGCAATTTATAACCTCCTAGGTAGTTTTGCAATCAAGTTTATATAATCATAATAAAATTAATATCTATCATCTTAGGGTTTGTACAGGTTCAGAATAATATGACCTTCGAATGTTTGATAAAACCTCATATGAAATTCCTATCTGATTTTTATTGTGGTATATTTTGTGTGCTAATTTTATATTTGTGGATAGTTTTATTACTGAATCCAGTTTTCTAGTGACTGCATGTTTATTTGGGTTTTCTATTCCTTTTGAGTGATTTCTAGTTAATTACAAGCTTTTGATAAAATTATTAAATTTGCCAAATTTATTTAACTATCAATATGCCAAATCCATTAGTTAACAATAGTTCACATGCTATTTTTTAAAATTTTAAAGTGTTTTTTCTTCTCTCTCACTCATCATTTGCTTTTGTTTTTCTTGCCAAACCTGAGAGAGAATTTTGCATTCATCTTTTCAAAGAGTTAATTTTTAGCTATGTTGAGTCTCTCACTTCATTTTCCATTTATTAAATTTTCTTTGAACTTTATATTTCCTGCTCCTACTTCCTTTTAATTTGTTCTGTTTACCTTTTTCTTACTTGTGTAGCTGTTTAATTTATTATTTTTAGTCTTTCTGTTTAAACAAATGCATTTTGAAACATTTCACGCTAATCTGTTTTTACTCTACCTAATACATTTTGTAGGTAATTTTATATTTTATTTTTTAAGAATTTCTACATGTATTATATTTTGTAATAGTATTATGCAATGTTTAAAATACAAGACTTTTGTTACAGAGATGGACAGCAGGAATTTCTGTTTCAACCTATAGCCTTGTTTCCAGTTCTTCATTGTTTCTAGCCTCCAGGGATTTCTTCTTATGTTCCTGCAAACTCATTTATGTATTTTAAATGATGCTTGTTAAATTGTGCACAATATTACTTGGTGTTTTTAGAGTGGGAGATTTTCAAGGCTTTCTAGTTCACAAAACTGCTGAAAATTTCAATATTCTATTCAGTTTTATCCCACTCTTCTTTGTTCTCTACCCTACAATTCTAATGGAAAAGTTCCAAGACCAACTCCATGCTCAGTTGATACATTTGGATACATAGCCAGGTCTGGAGACCTTCCTCCTGGGTGTGGACCCTGAAGCACCACTGGGACTAAGCTCCAGTTCCTCTCAGCCATGGTCTGGGGCCAGTCCTGCCCACTAGGTACCTACCCAGTGAACAAGCAGGAGGCCTTCCAGTGCAAGCCACAGCCACTTGCCCAACCAGTAACAGGTCTACCATCTACCCCAACTGTGAGTTCTGAGGTGAACCCTTTTCCCAGTACCAGTCATACTGAATATGGTCTGTAGGCAGTTTCATCCAGGCAGAGACCAGACAAATCAATGCCAGACTGAGTCCTCATAAACAAACAAAAAATAACTGCCAACAAAAAATAGTATACTTGGAAAAGATGTGCTTCAGAAATGAAGATAAAATAAAGGCATTCTTGGACAAAGAAAAGCTGGGGAAGTTCATCATTACTTAAAATGTCTTACAAGAGGGCCTCCCTGGTGGCGTAGTGGTTGAGAGTCCGCCTGCTGATGCAGGGGATACGGGTTCGTGCCCCGGTCTGGGAGGATCCCATATGCCGCGGAGCGGCTGGGCCCGTGAGCCATGGCCGCTGGGCCTGCGCGTCTGGAGCCTGTGCTCCGCAATGGGAGAGGCCACAACAGTGAGAGGTCCGCATACCGCAAAAAAAAAAAAAAGTCTTACAAGAAAATAAATGCTAAAAAGGGATACTTTGAGTTGAAACAAAAGAAAGGTAAGTAACAACATGAAAAGTTATGAAAGTATGAATGTCACTGGTAAAGGTAAGTATATAGTCAAAGTCAGATTACTCTAATGTTGTAATTAGGGTATAATTTTAACTCTAGAATATAAATTTAAAGGCAATAGTATCAAAATAAGTATAGCTACAGCAATTTTTAAATGGATGCATAGAAGATGTGAAATATCACTAGCATAAAATACGCAGGGAAGAGAAGTAAAAGTAAAGAGATTTTATATGAAATTTCAAGTAAGTTGTTGCTGGCTTAAAATAGACTGTTATAGCTATAAGATTTTTATGTAAGCCTCATGGTAACCACAAAGGAAAAAAACCTATACTGGATACACAAAAGTAATGAGAAAGGAAAATTAAAACATATCTACACAAAAAAAATGAGTAACAAAGGAAGAAAGAAAGGATAAAATAAACTACAAAATGCCAGAAATCAACCAATAAAATGACAATAGTAAGTCCTTACCTATCAGTAATTACTTTAAATATACATGGATTAAATTCTCCAATAAAAAGACACAAAGTAACTGAATGGATAACAAATAAGACACAATGAGTTAATTAAAATAGTATCAAGTATCTTTTCCGACCACAATGCTATGATACTACTTATCAATTAGAGGAAAAAAATCTGTAAAAATACAAACAGATGGAGGCTAAACAACACACTACTTAATAACCAAGAGATCACTGAAAAATCAAAGAGGAAATCAAAAAATACCTAGAAACAAATGACAATGAAAACAAAACGACCCAAAATCTATGGTATGCAGCAAAGGCAGTTCTAAGAGGGAAGTTTATAGCAATACAATCCTACCTTAAGAAACAAGAAACATCTCGAATAAACAACCTAACCTTACACCTAAAGCAATCAGAGAAAGAACAAAAAACACCCAAAGTTAGCAAAAGGAAAGGAATCATAAAGACCAGATGAGAAATAAATGAAAAACAAATGAAGGAAATGAGAGCAAAGATCAATAAAACTTATAGCTGGTTCTTTGAGAAGATAAACAAAATTGATAAACCATTAGCCAAACTCATCAATAAAAAAAAGGAGAAGACTCAAATCAATAGAATTACAAATAAGAAAGGAGAAGTAACAACTGACACTTCAGAAATACAAAGGATCATGAGAGATTACTACAAGCAACTACATGCCAATAAAATTGACAACCTGGAAGAAATGGACAAATTCTTAGAAATGCACAACCTTCTGAGACTGAGCCAGGAAGAAATAAAAAATATAAACAGACCAATCACAAGCACTGAAATTGAAACTGTGATTAAAAATCTTCCAACAAACAAAAGCCCAGGACCAGATGGCTTCACAGGCGAATTCTATCAAACATTTAGAGAAGAGCTAACACATATCCTTCTCAAACTCTTCCAAAATATAGCAGACGGAGGAACAGTCCCAAACTCATTCTACGAGGCTACCATCACTGTACCAAAACCAGACAAAGATGTCACAAACACAGAAAACTACAGGCCAATATCACTGATGAACATAGATGCAAAAATCCTCAATAAAATACTAGCAAAAATAATCCAACAATGGATCATACATCATGATCAAGTGGGGTTTATCTCTGGAATGAAAGAATTCTTCAATATATGCAAACCAATCAATGTGATACACCAAATTAAATAATTGATCATCTCAGTAGATACAGAGAAAGCTTTTCACAAAATTCAATACCCATTTACAATAAAAACCCTCCAGAAAGTAGGCATAGAGGGAACTTTCCTCAACATAATAAAGGCAATATACGACAAACCCACAGTCAACATCATCCTTAATGGTAAAAAACTGAAACCATGTCCACTAAGATCAGGAAAAAGACAAGGTTGCCCAGTCTCACCACTATTATTCAACATAGTTTTGGAAGTTTTAGCCACAGCAATCAGAGAAGAAAAAGAAATAAAAGGAATCCAAATTGTAAAAGAAGAAGTAAAGCTGACACTGTTGGCAGATGACATGATACTATACATAGAGATTCCTAAAGATGCTACCAGAAAACTACTAGAGATAAGCAATGAATTCGGTAAAGTAGCAGGATAAAAAATTAATGCACAGGAATCTCTAGCATTCCTATATACTAATGATGAAACATCTGAAAGTGAAATTAAGAAAACACTTCCATTTACCACTGCAACAAAAGGAATAAAAAATCTAGGAATAAACCTACCTAGGGCTTCCCTGGTGGCGCAGTGGTTGAGAGTCCGCCTGCCAATGCAGGGGACATGGGTTTGTGCCCCGGTCCAGGAAGATCCCACATGCTGCGGAGCGGCTGGGCCCGTGAGCCATGGCCACTGAGCCTGCACGTCCGGAGCCTGTGCTCCACAATGGGAGAGGCCACAACAGTGAGAGACCCACATACTGCAAAAAAATAAAAAATAAATAAATAAATAAAAAACCTACCTAAGGAGACAAAAGACCTCTATGCAGAAAATTATAAGACACTGATGAAAGAAGTTAAAGATGATACAAATAGGTGGAGAGATATACCATGTTCTTGGATTGGAAAAATCAACATTGTGAAAATGACTCTGCTACCCAAAGCAATCTACAGATTCAATGCAATCCCTATCAAACTACCACTGGCATTTTTCACAGAACTAGAACAAAAAATTTCACAATTTGTATGGAAACACAAAAGACCCCGAATAGCCAGAGCAATCTTCAGAAAGAAAAATGGAGCTGGAGATATCGGGCTTCCTGACTTCAGACTGCATTACAAAGCTACAGTAATCAAGACAGTATGGTACTGGCACAAAAACAGATATATAGTTCAATGGAGCAGGATAGAAAGCCCAGAGATAAACCCATGCACCTATGGTCACCTTATCTTTGACAAAGGAGGCAAGAATATACATTAGAGAAAAGACAGCCTCTTCAATAAGTGGTGCTCGGAAAACTGGACAGCTACATGTTAAAGAATGAAATTAGAACACTCCCTAACACCATACACAAAAATAAACTCAAAACGGATTAAAGACCTAAATGTAAGGCCAGACACCGTCAAACTCTTAGAGGAAAACATAGGCAGAACACTCTATGACATAAATCACAGCAAGATCCTTTTTGACCCAACTCCTAGAGAAATGGAAATACAAACAAAAATAAACGAATGGGACCTAATGAAACTTAAAAACTGTTGCACAGCAAAGGAAACCATAAACAAGATGAAAAGACAACCCTCAGAATGGGAGAAAATATTTGCAAATGAAGCAACTGACAAAGGATTAATCTCTAAACTACATAAGCAGCACATTCAGCTCAGTATCAGAAAAAAAAAAAATCCAATCCAAAAATGGGCAGAAGACCTAAATAGACATTTCTCCAAAGAAGATATACAGATTGCCAACAAACACATGAACGAATGTTCAACATCATTAATCACTAGAGAAATGCAAATCAAAACTACAATGAGATGTCATCTCACACTGGTCAGAATGGCCATCATCAAAATATCTACAAAAAATAAATGCTGGAGAGGGTGTGGAGAATAGGGAACCCTCTTGCACTGTTGGTGGGAATGTAAATTGATACAGCCACTATGGAGAACAGTATGGAGGTTCCTTAAAAAATTAAAAGTAGAACTACCATACGACCCAGCAATCCCACTACTGGGCATATACCCTGAGAAAACCATAATTCAAAAAGAGTCATGTACCAAAATGTTCATTGCAGCTCTATTTACAATAGCCAGGACATGGAAGCAACCTAAATGTCCATCAACAGATGAATGGATAAAGAGGATGGCGCACCTATATGCAGTCGAATATTACTCAGCCATAAAAAGAAATGAAACTGAGTTATTTGTAGTGAGGTGGATGGACCTAGAGTCTGTTATACAGAGTGAAGTAAGTCAGAAAGAGAAAAACAAATACCATATGCTAACACATATATATGGAATCTGAAGGAAAAAAAGCAAGGTCATGAAGAACCAAGGGGCAAGATGGGAATAAAGACACAGACCTACTAGAGAATGGACTTGAGGATATGGGGAGGGGAAGGGTTAGCTGTGACAAAGTGAGAAAGTGGCATGGACATATATACACTACCAAACGTAAAATAGCTAGCTAGTGGGAAGCAGCCGCATAGCACAGGGAGATCAGCTTGGTGCTTTGTGACCACCTAGAGGGGTCGGATAGGGAGGGAGGGAGACACAGGAGGGAAGAAATATGGGAACATATGTATATGTATAACTGATTCACTTTGTTATAAAGCAGAAACTAACACACCATTGTAAAGCAATTATACTCCAATAATGATGTGAAAAATAAATAAATAAATAGAAATAGACACCAAAAAAAAAGAAAGAAAGAAAAAAACCAATGAGTCAAAGACGAAATCAAATGAGAAAGCAAAAAGTATCTGAGACTGATGAAAATGAAAACACAACATATAGAAATTTATGGGATGCAGCCAAAACATTTTAAGAGGGAAGTTTATAGTGAGAAATGGCTACATTAAAAAAGAAGGGGCTTCCCTGGTGGCGCAGTGGTTGAGAGTCCGCCTGCTGATGCAGGGGACAGAGGTTCGTGCCCTGATCCGGGAAGATCCCACAGGCCACGGAGTGGCTGGGCCCGTGAGCCATGGCCGCTGAGCCTGCGCGTCCGGAGCCTGTTCTCCGCAACGGGAGAGGCCACAACAGTGAGAGGCCTGTGTACCGAAAAAAAAAAAAAATGAAGAAAGATCTCAAATAAACAACCTAAGTTTACCCCTCGAGGAATTGGTCAAAGAACAAACTAACTCCAGAATTTAGCAGGAGAAAGGGAACACTAAAAACTTAAGCAGAAATAAATGATGTAGAGACCAGAAAGTCAGTAGAAAAAAATGAACTAAGTTAAGAATTTTATTTAATATACAAAAATAACAAAGTGATAGCTAGACTAACCAAGAAAAAGTGAGAGGATTCAAATAAATAAAATTATAAACGAAAGAGAAGATATTACAACTAATACCACAGAGGTGCAAAAGATCATAATAGACTACTGAACAATTGCATGTCATTAAACTGGCTAACCTAGTAGACGTGAATAAATTTCTACAAACATACACATACCAAGACAGAATCATGAAGAAATAGAAAATCTGAACAGACCAATAACAAGTAAGGAGATTGAATCATTAACCCCAATCTCCCAACACTGAAAACTCAGAACCAGATGGTAAATTCTACCAGACATTTAAAGAAAAAATGTCAATCCTTCTCAAACTCTTCCAAAAAACTGAAGAGGGGAGAACACCCCCAAATTTACTTTAAAAGATGGGCATTACCCTGATACCAAAGTCAGACAAAGACAGTATAAGAAAAGAAAATGACAGGCCAATATCCCTAAAAAAAATAGATGTGAAAATCTCCAAATAAAATACTGTAATTCAAATTCAATAGCACATTAAAATGTCATACATCATGATCAAGTGGGATTTACCCATGGGGTGCAAGAATTGTTCAGCATACTCAAATCAATAAACATTACACAAAACACTAACAAAATAAAGATGAAAATTATATGATCATTTCAGTAGAGGCAGAAAAAGCATTTGACAAAATTCAGTACCTTTTCATGATAAAAAATTTTCATAAATTAGGTATACAAGGAATGTACTTCAATATATAAAGGTTACATATGACAAGCTTACAGATAACATCATACTTAATGAAATCCCTATCAAAACTCCAATGTTTTTTCCCACATAAATAGGAAAAAAAATTTATCCTAAAATTTATATGGAACCACAAAAGACCCGGAAGAACCAAAGCATTTTGAGAAAGAAGAACAAAGCTGGAGTTATCACATAGCCTGATTTTAAGCTATGCACAAAGCTATAGTAATCAAAACAGTATGGTATTGGCATTAAAAATAGACACATAGATGAATGGAATAGAATATCGAGCCCAGAAATAAAGCCATGCATGCATATATAGTCAATATTCTATTACAAGAGTGCCTAGAATGCACATGGGGAATAGGTAGCCTCTTCAACAAATAGTTTTGGGGAAACTACATGCAAAAGAATGAAACTGGACCCCTATCTTACACCACATATAAAAATCAACTCAAAATGGGTTAAAGACTTTAATGTAAGACCTGAAACCATAAAACTCCTAGAAGAAAACATAGGCGAAAGCTCCTTGACATTGGCCTTGGCAATGATTTTTTTATATAAAACACCAAAAGTACAAGCAACAAAAGCAAAATCAACAAGTGGAATTACATCAAACCAAAAAGCTCTGCCCAGGAAATAATCAACCAATGGAAGGTCAACCTACAGAATGGGAGAAAATATTTGTAAATCTTATATCTCATAAGGGGTTAATATGCAAAATATATGAGGACCTCATAAAACTCAAGAGTAAAAATATGAAACAACCTTATTAAAAAATAGCAAAGTACCTGTGGACATTTTTCCAAGAAGACATACAATTGGCCAACAGGCATATGAAAAGTTGTTCAACATCACTAATCATCAGGATATCCAAATCAAAATCACAATGAAGTATCCCCTCGCACCTGTTAGCAGGGCTATTTCCTTAGAAACAAGAGATGACAGGTATTGGTAAAGGTTTGGAAAAAAATAAATCCTAGTATACTGTTGATGGAAATGTAAATTGGGATAGCCATTATGAAAAAACAGTCTGGAAGTTCCTCAAAATATTAAAAATACAACTATCCTATGATCCAGCAAGTAATTTCTTGGTATTTATCCAAAGGAAATGAAATCAGTGTCTCAAAGTGATATCTGCATTCCCATATTTATTGCAGCATTATTGAAATTAGTCAATATATGGGAAAATGTGATATATAAATTGTGCATATATGGGATTATTCAGCCATAAAAAATAAGAAAGTCTTGCGTCAACATGGTTGCACATGCAAGACCTTATGCTAAGTGAAGTAAGACGGACAAAGAAAGCATATACTGTATTAACTCTTATACGTGCAATATAAAAAAGTTGAACCAGAGCATAGAACATTGGTTACTGGGGTCTTGGGGATAGCAAAAATGGAGAGATATTGGTCAAACAGTACAAATTTTCAATTATAAGATGAACAAGTTCTGGGAACCTAATGTACATCATTAGATTAATGTACTATAGTTAATAATGACTATAGTTAATAAGTGTACTGTATACTTGAATTTTGCTAAGGGAATAACTCTTGTGTTCTCACTACACTGAGAAAAAACACCCAATGACTATATAAGGAAATAGATGTATTAATTTACTTGGTTGTGATAATTATTTTAAAATGTATATGTATATTAAACCATCATGTTGTACACCTTAAATATATACAAATTTTGTTTGTCAATTATACCTCAATATTGATGGAAATAAATAAAAAGAAAAAGGAAAAAATAAAAGGAAGGAAAATTCATTTGTCAAATTTGTTCATTAATATAGATGTAAAATACTAAAGAAATATTAACAAACTGAATCCTGCAAATTTAAAAATAAGATGATGAAAATTGATTTATTCCAGGTAATTAAGTCAGTTTAACATGTAAAAATCAATCAATTTTGCTTATCTTATTAACAGAATAAATAGAAAAATGAAAAATTAATTCACTAGATGCAGAAGGCATCATTTTTTAAAGTCAATAACCATTCAATAGGAACTCTCAACAAACTAGTATTAAAGGGGAATTTCATAATTTGATAAAGTTTATCTACATAAATCTGCCTAATACTTAAGAGTAATTTTCAGGATTAAATGTACTATAAACTTACATATATTTTGAGCAGGTAATCTGATTTTTACCTTTCAATGTGTAGATAGCAAATATATAACAAAACCAAATTATTGTTTTTGTCCCCTCTTCTTTGCCACACTTATTTGAGTACAAACTCTAGCATAATGCAAAAATTGCAAGAATTCTTCATTAGTCTACACTCTGCCATTAACCAAATATGTCCCTGGGAAAGCAATTTACCAAGTTTCAGATTCAACACCTTTAAAATGCAAATAATATTTAGCCGTGAATAAGGTTCTAGGTTGTTATAAGATTACATATGTGTACGTATTCCTAGATATTTAAAGTGATATAAAATCATAATGCAATGTTTTAATCTAGTAAAAACTTTAAGGTCTAAGAAATGTAGAGACTTCTTCACCTAAGTATGTTTTTCTCAGTGATTTTACTTTATTCATGTACTTAATGAATATTTTTGATTATGTATATAGTGCCCTAGCCTAGGATACTGATTTAAGGGATACATACAATCTCTTCTCTTATGGAGCTTTCATTACACTAAGGGGGATAGCCATCCGTCCAATAATTATACAAATAAGTATTCAACTTATAATTGTGGTTGTCAAAGTGTAAAAATGTACTGAAATCCCTTGATTTATGGATATACCACAAATTAATAAACCTTCTTTGAGGGTATTGTGGGATCAGCCTATATAAGCCTTCAAGATTCTTTATCTCGTGTGTATACATAGATACTATATTTTGATCCTTTGTAAGACACCAAAATTCCTCTGAGATTCTTAATTATCAAAACATCTCTATTTCTTAATGTATTTTAGTTTTCATGACAAAAAATAGCTATGTCCAGTCAATACTTATTAAATAGTGAAAGTTTAGTTAACTAGCTACAGCTATATTCTACAATATATTTATTAATATTTCTTTAGTCATTAAACATTTGTATAAGAAAAAGTGTGCCCTAAAAGGATAATAATTTTAGACAATTTTGCTGATTTAGCCAATATTTTAATAAGAATTTCACTTTGAAATGTAAAGTACATAACCCTGATAAGCCTCATTAATTATGTATTTGCTTTTTTTCTTACATCACTGTTAGAACCAGAAACTTGATTGATGAAAGAGTGAAGTAATAAACAACTAGATTAGGGTATTTTATACAATATATCTCATGGAACTCTTTACCTTAAGACATTATGAAATCAACAGAAAGGTTTGTTGAAGATATCTGAACACATATTGATCACAAACTCTGAAAACAATTAGAGCTATGACTGTGATCTTAATTACTAACACTAAATACTAAAAAGTATGGTACAGATATCCTTTAGTCTTTGCAACTATAGAATAATTCCGACCTATCTAGATTTATTTTCCCTTTAGTTATTTTATTTTATTTTTTAATCATTACTTTAAAAAATTCTTCTAGTTTTATTGAGCTATAATTGACATACAATACTATATAAGTTTAAGGTGAACAGCATAATGATTTGACTTATACACATCATGAAACGATTATGACAATAAGTTTAGTGAACATTTGTCATTTCATATAGATACAAAATAAAAGAAAAAGAAATATTTTTCCTTGTGATGAGAACTCTTAGGAATTACTCTCTTAACAACTTTCATATATAACACAGAGCAGTGCTAAGTAGATTAATCATGTTGCCCAGTACGTTCCTAGTACTTACAACTGGAAGTTTAGACCTTTGACCACCTTCATCACTGCATAAATATATTACATTGTTATTGACTACATTCCCTGCAGTGCACATTTCATCCCTATAACTCATTTAACTTGTAACTGGAAGCCTGTACCTCTTAGTCTCTCTCACCTATTTCACTCATCCCTCCCTCCAACCCCATAGGTTCTTAAAATCTTCTTTTGGAGTCCTTAATCTCAGTGTCAGGTTGTGAATTATGGTTTTTGTGTTGAGTCTTCTGTTCAATAGAAGTTTTGTTTTAATAGTTTATGATACATGTATGTAGCATAGTGCCTAAGACATAGTGTTTAATAACTATTATTTAAGTGAGCTAGTTTCTGACTTGACTTGAATACAAAAGTCTAATCCTTTAGACTTCTTAAACATATATTGGTTTTGCAAGTTCGTCATAATGTAAGGAACATTTTCACTGGAATGAGCACCGTGAGCCTGACTTTTGCAAAAGAAGAGATATTTTAAGTTCCTCTCTGTTGGAAGTTATCATTCCTTTGATCCATAACATGAAAATTAATTCCTTATGACAGTATATCATAATCTCTACTATTTAATGTATTAACCAGGACCCTCTGTTCAAACAGCAGTATGAGGAATGAACAAAGCATGGTGTGATACATGACTAACTGCAACATTTTCCCTGGGGTTATCTGAAAATGGAGCAAGTTTAACAGGTTCCTATAAAATTGTACCTGCATATAAAATAACCAGCATAATAATAAATTTTAAAATTTATTTTGATATCCTAAAATATTTAAATCCAATAATCCTCCTTTACTGAACATTATTGGGGTAGAAATAAAAGAAAAAGGGATAGCTACTCTATATTTGTAACCATAATGGAATGGTTACAAATGGTTTGTACTACACTACAAACCATAATGTAGTATAGTGTTTCCCAAACTGATTTCTGCCGATTTAAAGTGTATTCCGAAGACAGAGAGACTGTGAAGGAGATGGAGGGATGGGGGGAGAGGAGAGAGAGAGAGAAAGAGCAGTAGAATGCAATTTTATTTTTAAAGACTCTACAAACAAATTTGGAAAACACCAAACACTCTATTTCCCTTGGTAACTCAGAAATGTTTTCTACATATTAAAGACTGATAAGTTCAGCCACAAAGAAAAGCGTTTCACTTTGTTTTACACACTATTTCCCAAATACATCTGAAAGGGTGTCTCAAGGAATCAGGCGGCAGGAAAATAGCCCTTCTTGGTCTGTCGTGATGCTGGTTCCCCCCACCAGTCTGTTCTCTCCTTCTGCCTCATAAAAGGGATCCCAGCTGGGAGAGCAGGTCCCTGATAAGAAAGGAGTCACTTCTACAGCTTTGGAAGGCCTGACTGGGTTTCTACATGAGAGAAAGGTACTCTGTTGGTTTGTGTTTTGATTTAGGGACTTTTCTGTTCCCGAGGGCTGAAACTCACTCTGATCCAGCAGGCTTTCTGAACTGAAAGTAAATATAAGCCTACCGATCTAGGGATTTTTGCTGCAGGAATTGGAGTTTATTGAAGTTATTCTCAATGTGGGCTGCATATCACACCTGGAGAGTTTTTAAAAATATTCTGATATCTAGGCGCCAACCAAGACCAAAGGGCTCTGGAAAGGGGGCCTGGCATCGGCAGTTCTTAAAAGCTCTCTAGGTGATTCTATAATCACACAGTCAGGGCTGAGAACCACCCCTCAGGTGCTTCAGTTTTAACCTCAGCTGAAGAACTCCCTGTAAACCTGGTTTTCTCTCCATTTACCATTCCTATTCTCATTACAAGCTTAAGGGTTTCAATGTATTATCCGTTGAAATTCCTAAGACAAGAAAACCTGATTCACATAGACAATGAACCCTATCCATATTTACAGACAATTTTAGTCCTTGTTTTTGAAAAACGGTTGTGTGTTTTCACACTGGGTCAAGCTCTAATTTGCTGGCCAGCAAATGGGTTCTTGTTTTTGCCTCAGGGACCTATGTGTAGACCAACCATTTGTGTCCTTTGGAGTCAGAATCACAGGAGACAACAAAATTAAAATAAAATAAAGTCAACCAAAACAAGAAAACTACATACTCCTGCACAAAGGATAGAAACAATGTTTTACAAATAATCAATTCAATGAACCATAGTGTGGCAGTTGTTCTTAATATTGTACATTATACACTCTCTTGATTGGAAATATATACACAAATTCTTCATGCAAAACTTTCAACTATTTCCCACTAATATGACTTAAGCAATGATAAAACGAACAGGCCCACTCATTTTCTCCCAATCTAGAGAGTAATACAGTGCCATTTCAGTATCATTCAAATCCAGGTGTAGCATAGGGCCAAATTTACTTTATTTTTGATTAGTCTCAGGATTCACAACATCCAGTCTTCCATTTCCTTCTGATTTTATTCCCAACCCAACCTAGATATTATTTCCTAGCATTTGTCAGTTTAGGGGATAAATGTTACATTTAATCACTACCAACATAGCCTATGTAAAATCAACGGGTACAAAGAGAAAACTGGCAGTGCTATTTCTGTTGGAAAAGGTTAAATTATCAGAACTACTACCAAGGCAGCCCTGCTGCCACTTAATGTAGCGATCCCAGCTGGCATTTTAAAACCAAACACTTCTGCATGATGGGGTATGTGACAGGACTATTGAATCTTATGCACCTTTGCATCACTGGATGGACTGACATATTACTGTTTGGTTTGTTGCATATGAGTCTCCAGGTCAACAATATGGTTGCCAAAAGTTTAACCCCATAGGGGCTAAAATCTACTACATTCCATTCCTAGCTGGTAAGAACTCCTAGGAAGAGCACACTGAGGTCAATCCTGGATTATTTCACCCTCCTTTCTAAGGTGTTGCAGCTGTACTGTGGCACTTTTTAGCTCAGCAAACACACACCTGACTATTAAGAGAGAAATATATATATATATATATATATATATTTAGTTGCTTTGCTAATGCCTGCTGTAAGTCATTCACCTTCCCCCCCCCCATGTTAGGTACAGAAATTCTTTAATTTTCCACCTTAAAGTATTACCATATCTATGTTCAAATGCTCTCTTTTGGGACACATGGTATTTCCCAAGCAACCATACTAAAGGCACAGAGTTTATTTTAAATATGTGCTATTACTAAACATATATGATTCCACAGCTACTTCAAGAGTGGGGCAAGGCATGGGCAGGTATAATAAAAGAAAGGATGCATTCGTCAAATAAGTGAACCAATCACCCAGGGCTTAGTGGAGACTAGAACTAAATTCAGGGCAATTCAAGGAATCATTAGGCAAGGCTCCTGTTATTGGTGTACAACTAAAGTGACTAATCATAGAGCCCTGCCTAATGGTTCCTTGAACCACTCTTAAGAATTCACTGCATACTCTCAGTTTTCTCAAAGATAGATTGTTTTGTCCAGCTTACTTCCAATGCTACGTAGATATTTTTGTTTTCATCAAAATACTCTTGATTTTTATACCATTTAAATAGCTCAGTCTTTGTTTTAGCTTTAGAACTAACTCTTGCTGAGGGTAATTAAACACATAGGAAAAAGAAAAAAGTTTAAAATGTGTGTACTCTGTATGTTACATTAAGTAAAGTGTTTCATAAAACCAATAGCTGTGTGAATCTCAGCATGTCGTTTTATTGAAATGGTGTTTTGTTTGCTTTGTTTTTAAGTTAGTATAAAAATATAAACTCCTCTTTCTTGTTTCCATGGTAAATATTTTAAATAAGTCATTATGCTTTTTTTCACACTGAACAAAGTTGGAACCTCAAAATTCTTCTAACTCAACAATTCAGGGAACTGAAACACCAATCTATTAGATGCATGTGAATTTACATCTATTACTCATCCCTGATCTTAAAGATTACTTAATTCAACAGATAAAGACAAATGGCCAAATCATTTGATGCATGTAGATAAAAACATATGTATAGACTTAATTTTTAAGTGAAAATAATAATGAAAGTTTATTTTGATATTACAGAAAATTTAATACATAGTTTAAATATAAAGACTACTGAAAATATCAATATTAATTTAAATTTTGCATTTCTTATTATTTGAATAGAAACCTTCAAATGCCTTCTGTAATGTTTCAAGGGCAGTATTCAGGAATTAATGTGTGTTAAGAAACAATTCTTCATGGGTCTCCCAGTTTCTGTGCATCTTATCTTTTGTTCTGGGTGATCATGTCAAAGATGTTTGTACAGCAAACAACCTTGGAAGATAGAGATAGCACCTCACCCTAAAGTAGAAGACATTTATTTACTGTCCAGAATCAGATAGACTTTGGCACAAAGAATGGACAATTTGCTAGAAGCCCCTATAAATGACTGAGGATTGCTAAGCTCGGGTTTCCTCTGCTGTGATGCAGACCCAGCAAGGGCACATCATTCACCTTGGTGCCCCTCCTCATTGCACTCAAGGGGTGTGGGGGGCATGAGATAAATGAATACAAACATGAAACTCTGACAGCTTACTATGCTGTGAGTTATCAAGTCCTTGCCTCTAGCACAGGAGACTCCAGTCAGCATCCGTGAAACTAACTTGTAATCTTGCAAGTTTGGCAAGATCTCAAACCCCTCACAGAGCCTGAACAAGTGCTTTTAATGTTTAGTATAGGGGGGACAGGGATACTCAATGGGTGCGAGGCTTTGGTTACACAAGATGAATAAATCCTAGAGGTCTACTGTAGAGTGCCTATCGCTAACAACACTGTACTATATAATTTGAAAATTTGCCAAGAAGGGTTGATACTATATTAATGTTCTTATCACAAAAAAGTAATAAAAAAGAAGGCAGGAAGACAGTTTTGGAGAAGATGGATAGGCTTAAGGCATAGATTTTGGTGATGGTTTCACAGGTATATACTTATGTCCAAGCTCATCAAGTTGTACACATCAACTGTATACAGTTTTTTGTATGTCAAACAAAAACCAACCAAACAAAAACATATAAATAACTTCATTAATAAAATAAAATTTAAAGATAGAATTTACTATATATGATATTTCCTTTCCCTCTATGATTCAGTGTTTTCTGTACAAATAAAATTTAAAACCATAAGCAATAACTGAAACAATCGTAAAGTAGTTTACAGTAGAAAGCTAGAAGAATGAAAACCAGTCAAGGTACTGTTCCTATACTTTTTAAAAAATTTAGTATGAAACATATTGTACACTCAGAAATATATAAAATATATGTATACACCTTAAGGAAAATGATAAAGTGAGTACACATGCAATCACAAATCAGTTAAGAAAATTATTGGTACATGTAAATTGGTACATGTAAAAGTATGAGATTAGATCACTCCCTAACACCATACACAAAAATAAGCTCAAAATGGATTAAAGTCCTAAATGTAAGGCCAGAAACTATCAAACTCTAAGAGGAAAACATAGGCAGAACACTCTATGACATCAATCACAGCAAGATCCTTTTGGACCCAGCTCCTAGAGAAATGGAAATAAAAACAAAACTAAACAAATGGGACCTAATGAAACTTCAAAGCTTTTGCACAGCAAAGGAAACCATAAACAAGACCAAAAGACAACCCTCAGAATGGGAGAAAATATTTGCAAATAAAGCAACTGACAAAGGATTAATCTCCAAAATTTACAAGCAGCTCAAGCAGCTCAATAACAAAAAAACAAACAACCCAATCCAAAACTGGGCAGAACACCTAAACAGACATTTCTCCAAAGAAGATATACAGACTGCCAACAAACACATGAAAGAATGCTCAACATCATTAATCATTAGAGAAATGCAAATCAAAACTACAATGAGGTACCACCTAACACTGGTCAGAATGGCCATCATCAAAAAATCTAGAAACAATAAATGCTGGAGAGGGTGTGGAAAAAAAGGGAACACTCTTGCACTGCTGGTGGCAATGTGAATTGGTACAGCCACTATGGAGAACAGTATGGAGGTTCTTTAAAAAACTGAAAATAGAACTACCATATGACCCAGCAATCCCACTACTGGGCATATACCCTGAGAAAACCATAATTCAAAAAGAGTCATGTACCAAAATGTTCACTGCAGCTCTATTTACAATAGTCAGGAGATGCAAACAACCTATGTGTCCATCATTGGATGAATGGATAAAGAAGATGTGGCACCTATATACAATGGAATACTACTCAGCCATAAAAAGAAATGAAACTGAGTTATTTGTAGTGAGGTGGATGGACCTAGAGTCTGTCATACAGAATGAAGTAAGTCAGAAAGAGAAAGACAAATACCGTATGCTAACACATATATATGGAATTTAAGAAAAAAAATGTCAAGAAGAACCTAGGGCTAAGACAGGAATAAAGACACAGACCTACTAGAGAATGGACTTGAGGATATGGGGAGGGGGAAGGGTAAGCTGTGACAAAGTGAAAGAGTGGCATGGACATATATACACTACCAAACGTAAGGTAGATAGCTAGTGGGAAGCAGCCGCATAGCACAGCGAGATCAGCTAGGTGCTTTGTGACCACGTAGAGGGCTGGGATAGGGAGGGTGGGAGGGAGGGAGACGCAAGAGGGAAGAGATATGGGAACATATGTATATGTATAACTGATTCACTTTGTTATAAAGCAGAAACTAACACATCATTGTAAAGCAATTATACTTCAATAAAGATGTAAAATTAAAAAAAAGAAAATTAACAATTTACTTTAGAAATCTCTTTATCTCATTGCAAAAGCATCCTTTGTCTCTTTAAATAATTACTCTAACTATTGTAATAAGTTGATTGCTTTTATGTATAGGTTTAACTTCCATGCATGTATATTTCTCAATTTGTTATACATATCAACTATTTTGAAAACTCCTATGCATAGAATTATTGAGCTGCTTCTTTCATGAGTAGCTTTTTTTCATTTGCCATTATGTGTGTAAAATGTATCCATGCAGATTATCTAATCCTCTTTAGAGTTTAGCTTTGTATATTTTTATACTTATTTATGGTATATTTATACTATAATATATGTGCCCAATCTACTATTGAGAACCTTTTATATATTTTTTAAAGTTTTGCCCTTAAGAAAAATTCTGCAATAGATAATCTGGAACATATTTCATGGTGCCCAGATGAAGAGTTTTCTATATTAATTATCTAAGAGGAAATATCTGGCAGAAATTTGAAGGGTACATCTGATAGAGCAAGGCTTCCCACCATGTTCTTCTTCAGGAGTATCTTGGCCATTCTTGGCCCTTTCCATGATGTATATAACATCTGCCTGTCAATTTACACACACTTCCGTGTATACACACATCCTCTCATATGTAAAAAATTGACATCAGGGATGTATTAAATCTATCTAGTGAAAACAGTTCTCTTTACAACACTATATTCAATTAGTGGATAGGTTGTATCATGTGATTTACTTTAGACTTCTTTAATTTCTCTCAATATGTGATATATGAGAATTTTCTCCTTAAAAGCCATACACAGTCTGTTAAACTTATTCCTAAATACTTTAAAATTTTTGGTGCCTATCTAAAATGTAGTTTTAAAATAAGTTTTCATTTTCTAACAACATGTTCCTGTCGTAATACTGATTTTTTTTTTTTTTTTTTTTTTTTTTTTTCTTTTTGCGGTATGCGGGCCTCTCACTGTTGTGGCCTCTCCCGTTGCGGAGCACAGGCTCCGGATGCGCAGGCCCAGCGGCCATGGCTCACGGGCCCAGCCGCTCCGCGGCATATGGGATCCTCCCAGACCGGGGCACGAACCCGTATCCCCTGCATCGGCAGGCGGACTCTCAACCACTGCGCCACCAGGGAGGCCCAATACTGATTTTTGTATGTTGATTTTGTATGTGCAAAATCTTCCTAAAGTTCTTATTAACTGTAATTATGTTTCTGTGGATATTTCCTTATTCATTTCTTTCCTATTTTTGTAACATTTACTTGCTTAACTACATTGTTAGATAATCCAATTTAATTTTGGACTGAACTGATGGTAATTGACATATTTGTCTTATTCCTTATTCAAGGGAATGCATGCTTTTGAATATTCACCATTAAGTCCAACGTTTGCAGCATTTTTTACATACCCTTTACCAGATTAGAAAAGTTCAACGTTATTGCTACTTTGCTAAGATTTTTCATAAGTAGATTTTAATTTATCAATGTTTTGCATCTTGTGGAAATAATCAAATCTTTATTCATTTTTTCTTTAATGTCTAAATGTGGTCAATTGAATTGATTTTCTAATTTTAAACCAACCTTGAATTCACAAGATAACTCCTTATGTTGCACATGATGCATTATTTTGTTTTACGTGCAGTAAATTTATTTTCTAAAATATGGTTAGGCCCTGCTAGGGAATTAATTTGGGATTAGATAATGTTAGTGGCACCCAATACCCTCCATGTCTTGATTTCTTAACAATGGTATTGTTTGGAGGTGGTGATGTGCTTAGACCAAAAGATGTTACTTCCCATTCACTTCTGCAGCCAGGAGTGGCCCCGTGAGAGTGCTTTCTGGTCAATGAGACATCAGCAAACAGCTTGTATGGAAGTTCAAAGCAAGATGGGGAAAGGAAAATAGCATGGGGGGTGGTACGGGACTGCCATCCTTTTTTATTTCTGCTTTCTATGAGAGATATGATACGGAAGGATTCCAGAAGCTGCTATGGATCATGATTTACCCTTAAAATTTGAAGCCATAGATATCCAAGCAGAAAGATACAGTACATATGGGTCCCTTCATGAGTGGGAGGTATCTCTCCATATTTCTGTGCCTACCCATATTTATAACATCAACCCTAGGACATTTAGGAACTGGAATCAAGTCAATAAGGTGAACATTTTAATTCAGTGCTTTGTGGAAATAAGCCTTAAAAATCAAACAGGTCCCTTCCTCTATGTCTGCGTATAAGCATAAAGTGAGGGATAATGTTCCCTTGCAAGATTTAAAATTGTTGCAAATGCAGAGAAAATGAAGAACATTTAAGCTTATAGGCAGAAACCTGTTCACTTTCCAAATTTTTTTCAGTATTTCTGATGATAACAACAAAGAGAAGTATTTAACATGACACTAACAATTGCCAACCTTCAAAAAGAGAATCAGAGCATTTTATAGCTAAGAGTAAGGAATGTTTATGGCTAACTTCCATTTATTACAAATTTCCCATTCATTACTGTGCAACTGTTTTAAATTAATCAAAAGGGGACAACAGTGATCTTACAATGGTGTGTAACAGTAGAAACAATAAGTATCCAGGGCACAAAATATTGAAGTTTGAGAAACTTAATCTCTAGAGAAGTTACACAGGCTTTTCATGAACAGTGCACAGACTAGCACAGGAATTCTAAGATGTTAGTTTAATTTTAATAAGTTATAATAAATAGAATAATATTTTAACAAAGAGAATAATTTTGTTGGGAGGCAGCATGGGAAGATATTGGAGAGAGATTTTCTAACCTGGGAGACTAGCTGGATGGTACAGAAATTTATGTCATAAGAATCTGGGGGGAGGAGGCTTAGGTGAGATGAGATAATTTGGTTTTGAGATGCTTTTAAGATTCGTTTTGTGAAAACCTTCTCCAAAAAAAGATTTTCCTCTCATCTATCAGTTTCAAGATTTAAAACATGAAGGAAGAGCAAGGACAAATTGCACTCCTGTCCTACAGCCCCGGAAGGGTAGCACACCCTTCTCTGCACTGATTTTACCTGATCAGCCCTGGTTGGGATGAGATGCGAGCTTCCTGGCTGATGTCAGCAGCACCATCCAGATTTTGTGCCCAAATGAAGCAATCAAAGGAACCCAGTCAGCACAAAGGAGGAAAGCGAGCCAGATATGAGGCTAATGGGAGAGTGGCAGGGAGCAGGTTGTGAAGCTGGAATAAGCTTGTTAAGCAGGGCTAAAATCCACACAAAGCAGCCTTCTAGAAGATAACTCAAAAGCTATCTTTGTGTGCCTTCACTCAGGAGAAAGTATGTGATCAAAGTGCTCATATATCATGTCTATAGAGGAATTCATTTCAGTAGGTTGAGTTATTAATAATAAAACATAACAGAATTTTGAAATGTTTTAACAATCTGTTTGAATTTTACCTTGGATTTTTAGCTGTAGAACATATGCACCTTTATTTGATCTTCTGAAGGGTTTTTTCTTTTCTCATTAGTATCTTAAACCTACTGGAAAATTAGAAACTCTAATGGGAATGGTTGAAGTAGACAGTAATATTATTATATTTTATTAAATTTCAATTAAAAATGCCTAAGTATATTGCTTTAACTTCCCTCAGTTTTCATATCAGTTCGTTTATGAAATACCTCCTTTTACATTTAGATTATGCTCTGAAATGTATATTTCAATAGTGATAGCTGGCTTTTGTGGCGTTCTCTACAAGGTATGCTACAAAGAAGTCTTAATTTATCAAATACTTTAAAATTGTGTGTTCTATTTTTTATTTAGAAAATAAATAAATCAACAGGCAATTATTTTATTTGTCCATCTTACTTGTCAGGCTCCAAGATTATTTGTAAGTATGAGTATGGATCAGCCTAAACTGATACTAACAGCTTGGGAGAACTCATAATTGGGGCATCCACCCTTCTCAAAATGAAAATTAGGTAAGCTGTTTATTACTTTGGTTTTTTCTTAAAATATACTTGAGTTCACTTAATTCAATATTTCTTGTCAGGATCACTGCTAGTGAATATATGGTTGTGAATAAAAGAAACATGTTGCTCACTTTCCTGGTGCATATGAAATAGTAATTATGAAGTTGTTAAAAAAGTATGAATATTCATATTATCCAGTCTACCAAGAAATGGAAAGGGTTTATGGTAAATATTATAAATTTTAATAAAAGAGACATGTACCAAAATGTTCATTGCAGCTCTATTCACAATAGCCCAGAGATGGAAACAACCTAAGTGTCCATCATCGGATGAATGGATAAAGAAGATGTGGCACATATATACAATGGAATATTACTCAGCCATAAAAAGAAACGAAACTGAGCTATTTGTAATGAGGTGGATAGACCTAGAGTCTGTCATACAGAGTGAAGTAAGTCAGAAAGAAAAAGACAAATACCGTATGCTAACACATATATATGGAATTAAAAAAAAAATGTCATGAAGAACCTAGGGGTAAAACGGGAATAAAGACACAGACCTACTTGGGAATGGACTTGAGGATATGGGGAAGGGGAAGGGTAAGCTGTGACAAAGCAAAAGAGAGGCATGGACATATATACACTACCAAACGTAAGGTAGATAGATAGTGGGAAGCAGCCGCATAGCACAGGGAGATCAGCTCAGTGCTTTGTGACCGCCTGGAGGGGTGAGATAGGGAGGGTGGGAGGGAGGGAGATGCAAGAGGGAAGGGATTTGGGAACAGATGTATATGTATGACTGATTCACTTTGTTATAAAGCAGAAACTAATAAATATATATATATATATAAAAAGAATTACATTTTATAGGCTTAAAAAATAAAATAAAATAAAAGTGACAGGAAAATTCTCATAACCAAAAATACTGTCATAAATATTTTATTTAAAATATTTTTTCCATATATTTTGAAATAACTTTATGTCTTTCCTCTACCTCAGCCCTCACAACTTTTATACATATTTTTTGAGTTTCCTTTTGTGTCCCCTCCTGAGACATCTTTTCTTGACTACTCTAGATAATATAGTGAGGGGAGTTGGCACAATATATGTTCTGTAGGTACACTGATGCTTTGTTTTTTCAGTTTCATCATCCATGTTTATATCTGCAACTGCGGATTTATCTATATCTAAGGAAAAGCAATGCAGGGTTTGGGTTTAGAGCAGGTTTATGGAGCCAAACTGTGCTTAAATAACAATTCCACCACTAATGAGCTATTTGCCTCTGAGCAGGTAATATGATTTCTCTGCATCTCAGTGTTCTCATCTTTAAAACAGAGATAAGAAAAGCACCTACTCCACGAAGTTGTTATAAAACATTAAATGGGAAAAATAGGTATATGTATGATGTATGTGTGTATGTATATATGTTTGTGTTTGTGTGAGCTAAATGCTTAGAAAGGTATCTAGCAAAAGTAATCATTTATGTAATCATTAACTACTCCAATAATGTATCTTTCTAGATACCCAAACGTATTGTATCCATCTGCATTATATAAATTATTCATTCTAATTTCCTTTCAGTGGAGTGCTGGCAGGTGGGGAACATGATATAGACCTTGATATATCTTCACTCCTGCAAATATCAATAGAATTTGCATGAGACCACTGACAATCAGTTGGGGAGGTGGCATTGAACAGTCATTTTTTGGCTGCTTCATACACAAGGGTCCACTAGCAATGTGCATCACACACCAAAAGTATATTGAGGTAAATATGTACACAAAATACGCTTTCATGGATATGACCAAATTTTTCCTTCTGAAATAAATATGACTTCCCACTCTGACCTCCCCAGAATATACAGCAATTTTCTGAGAGCATTTTTCCATGCTTTTGGCCTAGAAAATTTTCTCATTTAATACAAATGATTAATGCCCTTGTTAAATAAAATCTACCTATGAAAAATGAGAAGATGCACTGAAAGGAAGAATATTAGATTGTAAGGACTAATATATTCATCATTAACAAGTATTTAACGCTTGCCTGCTCAGAATACACGTGTGTTAATCAGAAATAAAAGAATAGGGTTTCCCTGGTGGCGCAGTGGTTGAGAGTCTGCCTGCCGATGCAGGGGACGCGGGTTCGTGCCCCGGTCAGGGAAGATCCCACATGCCGCGGAGCAGCTGGGCCCGTGAGCCATGGCCGCTGAGCCTGCGCGTCCAGAGCCTGTGCTCCGCAACGGGAGAGGCCACAACGGTGAGAGGCCCACGTGCCGAAAAAAAAAAAAAAAGTATACATAACAAGAAGGTGCCTAATTCTCTGGCAGGATTTTATTTTGGCCACTGTGCCTCCAAGGTCATGCATCCTGAGTTCAGTACATTCTGATTTCACTCTGGCTTTCACTTAGATGAGTGTCTGCTATGTGCCTCCCTTAACCCCAACCCCCTTACTCAACTTGGTACTTCCTGGCATGACGTCAAGCATGTTTGAGGCATCAAATACATGTTTGTTGATTGAGAAAATAAATAAATGATCTGGTGATGAGACAGACAGGCTATGTACTGGAGTCACATAAGATAGAGAGAACGAGTTTTATAGAAGTTCAATGATGATGCCATGTACTAACATGAAGAAAAATCTAAAAGAATATCATTGGCTAAGGCAGAGAGGCTCTCTCTGTAGTGAATATTTTTGTAAACTTTGAGACTTTACTTGAGAATACATATTTTTTATTTACAAATATAACTACAATAAGATTAGTTAGAATATATATCAGAGTATCTGTAAAATATACACTAATCTGATACTGTTATTCCTGTCATCTCTTATCTCATTTATTTATTAATCGACACAAGTTTTACATGCATAGCCATATGTAAAATACTGAAAAGAATTGGGAATCAAAATGTGAGTAATACCCCCATTTTCTAAAGAAGATATTCTAAGTAATTAGTAAACTACCCCCATGAACCACCCAAAACTTTTACTTTGGCAAATACATAAAATTAATGTTCAGTGGATGACTTTTGCATTCAAGAAGGTTTAATATATATTAAATATAGTTTTGCAACTTGAACTTAGATTATAAAAGCACAAAGTGAATGAATAATAGCCTATACTTTTCTATAGAATATATCTGTGAAATCATTGTGATATGATAAATCATATTGGTTACTGATTAACTTCTCCTATTTGGATATATAAAAATCACAAAGCTGAAATCAATCTCTCTAGTCATGCCTTACATCATTTAATTTGTGCAAGTTAATCTTACTAAACCTTATGCAAATACCTTGAAGTATGTTTTAAACGATCATGGAGGTATTAAATATAATTATGCCTGTCTTTAGAATATGTATTTTATATATTAAATTGGAAAATTTAATAGAAACATTGAGAATTAGAGTGGAAATAAATTAACATTGGAAGGATAATGGTGTGTATTTTAACTGTGAACAATGACACTTCATACCAGAAAAATAAATTTATATTTATTTCAAGTTAACTTCCTTTTTGTGAAGTCACTGCTCCATGCCATTCTTCTCTCCTTTTTATCCACCATGCCATATTGAAGCTGACATTTTGAAACTGGCATACACACAGACCATTTTTTAAGACAGCTATTTTTAATCTTGACATAATCAGAAAAAGAATTTCTCTGGCGCTTTACTTTCTGTTCTATAACACATTAGTCAGTTTGGTGAAATGCACCTCTGAGTGTCAACTTGAAACTGAAGGGGAACAAGTGTTCAAAAGAATCCAGACTATTTTTTCCCTCTGTTCTTGAGCTTATTTCCACCAATACAGCTTTCTCTCTTTCTTGGCATGCTACCAAGAAAAGCAATACCATGCTTTTCTTTCTTTGGTGTAACTAATTTTAATAAAATAAAACATGAATTTGTCACACACATTTTTAAGTTCATCAATATTTAAAATGCCTTATTAATTATTGGGAAGATAATTATTGTTGACTCTAATATTGTTTATTTGTAACTCTGGCTTCCTCTATAGAATTTATTTTTTGTTATACATAATAAAATAATTTTTAAGAAATAAGTGTAAGAATATATTCCTGTATACAGTAAATGACTCTGCTTTTACTTGTCTCTCTTACTGTTCTAATAGATAAATTGTAGTTTATCCCCAGTATATTTCTTAGAAAAATGCTGAGATATAAATACATTTCCAAATATTTAATATATGTGGATTTCAAAATACATCCACACATATAAATTAAACTGCATTGGGACATTAACAAAGTTTGGTTTTATCTTTCATTTACAAATGTAAATGTGTATTACAACTATTTACCTAGCATTATCCATGTTGTTTATAGATAGAATAATGGAGTTTGACAAAAGCATCTAACATACAAATGCAGATGGCTTTAGCCAAGAAAACTCCCTTCACATTCTTATATAATGTGTAAACACACTACTCACATATGCATAGATATAAACCCATCAAGTTTCTTCCTCTTAACTCACTATTAGCATTGTTACATGTATCACCTCAAGTAGAAATAATCATCTTCTATAATCGATGATTGTTACAGAGTATGAGTATGATGACCACCAGAATCCTGAGTGCTACAGTAGTTTGAGGACCAAATGAATAAGGTTTGTAAAGGGCAGATATTCCGAGTGTAGAAAATTATTAACTTTGCCTAAAATATAAAAATATAGATTTTATGTATATTCCCCAACTATTGTAAAACTATTCAATGTTGACTAGCTTCATGCAATAAATTTTACCTTTCTTGAAAATATGTCCTAAAATTTCACCTGCTATCCATGCCTAAAATAACTCCTCTCTCTATGCTCTTTTGAAGTAGAAAACATGTATTGTGCTGGACTGAACCTGGGGAAGAATAGAATAATTTTTAGGTTGAGTGCACAGTAAAACATTTTTCAAAAATATGCAAAATCAGTGACACTATGTAATACTAAGTAATCTTCCTAGCTTCAGCCATCAGGGATTTGGATGTTTGATGTTTTTATGTTTACTTAGATGTGATCTACCTTTGAATGATATGCTTGGATTAAGAATCCTACTTATTCAGGTAGCAGTTGATGTAAGGAAAGAGGAATACACCTGGAATCAATCATCAGAGCCCTTCATGATAGTGAAGATAAGTGCAAGGTTTTCATTTAAGATATTTTTTCTTTTGTCATTTTCAAAATAATGTGACATTTCCATTTCTAGCAATATTGAACATGAGGTATCTTGAAAAACAATGAAACATGTACTACATAGCACACAGAAAAATTAGGTAAAATAAAGCAAGCCCGTAAGAATAGATATAGAAACCAAAACTTGCAAAACTGTACTAAGACTTACAAAAAAATTACCCTGATATGCAAGACAAATACTTAAGCTCAAGCGCATTTAAGCAACACACTCAGACCCATATGTCTGGAATAGTACAGGCAATCTGATCTAACTGCAATTCTACAGCCTCATGGATTCTACTTACTGTTCAAGCAACTCTCTTGGTTTGCAAACCGACCCACCCTGCCAAGACCACTCAATGACTGACTAGTTCCCAAAATGTTTAAAGTATTTTGCCTTAATTTACTTCTTTCTGAGACACTCCCCAGTTCCTTTCTTGTATGTTCTCTCTTGCTTCACTAAGCAAGACAAACTGTTTAAGTAGAGGGGTGTTTCTGTTGGCAAGTGGCTGGCGAGCTTCTAAAGAATGAAAGGTTCGACGCGATTTGGCCAAGATCCTCACAGCTATGGACTTAGGTAGTGGAAGCCCTGACAGTTGACTTTTCTTTTTGTAATTCAAGTGCCCAACTTAAGCTTTGATTGCCGATGTATCCATTTCAAAGAGGCATCCACTGCAACAAAGTGGATCTCCAATAAACACAAAACACACTGCCAACCACAGGACTAGATAAAGAGCCAGGACAACTGGGCACACATGACCTCCCCCCACCTCCCCCCAGGGAATTTCTTTTGATTTAAAGATCCTGGTTGATTTAGATAACTGGCCACTTGTTCCCTTTCCTTCTTCCCTTCTTCTCCTCTCTCCCTATGCTTTTAATCATGGCCCTGATATTTTAAATTTGCTAATAAAGACTAAGCCTGGGAAACCCTAGACCCTCCCCCTTAACCCCAATAAAAGCAGATCCCCTGACCCAGGCTCACTCTTCCTCTCTCTACCTGTGACCTCACTGGATGCCCCCTGGAGTATCTTGTATGCTCCAGTGCTTGTAAGTACTACATTTTCTTTTCCTTCAAAGTTTCCTGATGGCTATTACCGAGGGCCATCTTAAAATCATAAGAACCACAAGGGTCAGTCCAGTGGTAACATTGGCTTGGAAAAGGGAGATGTCTGTGGGAAGTTCACCTGGGGCCCAGGTGAGAGACCTCAGGCATTTTTAGCCAATAACATTATAATCGATAGGCTGAGACCAGCACAAAACAACTCAGTAATAGGGTTTATATCTAAGGGTCTCAAGCCACACAAAGCTAACTTATCCATCACAGGTTCTATGCTGAATCAAAGCATTAAACAACAACAACAACAAAAAAAAACAAGGATTAAAACATTAGCCCCTGTAGTTGCTGATCAATAATGCATGCTGGGAGGAAGTTAGGATGAACAGCAGGATAAGGTACTCTGTGTTTGGAAAAACAGGCCCCTTAGATACTTAGAGATATCTCAGAAAAAACTATGAACTCAGATTCTTGTATCTGCCTATGCACAGAAAAGCACTAAAATTTACAGAGATATCTGTGCCTCGTGACTGGCAAGTAATCTTTTACCAAGATGTATGCTTAACTGCACACATGCCCTAGCCAAAAATTCACATACAAACTGGCTTCTCCCCTACTCCTCGGAGCAGTTCCCTTTGAGCTACTGAGAGACTGCATCCCTGGCTATAATCCTTAGTAGGGTCCCTGAATAAAATTTAAACTCACAACTCTTATGTTGTGCATTTTTCTTTAAGCCAACAAAAACTTTGGATATTTCATTGATGTCTTCAGGGCTGAGTTTATTTATTTTATCCTAGGAATGAACTCCCCCATGTCTCTCTGGTTGTATAATCAGAATTGTACTTATTTTCTTTGCCGAATGTCTGTAGGAACATGGCTTTGCTACTAACTATTCTATCTGCATGTCTACTGGCTAAATGGTGTATGTCTATTAAACTAAGTTCACAAGGTAGGAGACAGAGAGAAAATATATTGGTCTCCTGAATTCATCTCAAGGAATACCAAGTTAAGTTCCCCTCAGATTGGTCTCATTAACATAAATTACCTGAGGCATCTTTTCAAAAGCTTATAAAGATGTTTCTGCATCTTTACTGTATACGAGTAACTGGTGTTGAAAGAGAACTACTCTGCACATACTCTGTTTTCTGGAAGGATGCTGATTTCTGCACCAAGACATTCTCAAGTGATGCTTCACTTTTGACCTTCAGTCGTTTCTTTATGAATTCATTGCTGACAAACTTGTACTTCCTCCTGAGTGGACATTGTAGTATTCTCATTCTTGTGTTTATCTTTCTAAATGGCATAACTTCAAGCACAATTATAAATTTCAGTTACCGTTTGGGGAAAATTTTAACATGAGATTTTCTATAAGAAACTTTCTCAGAAAATACTAATATTTTAACTATTTTAGTTCTGAGGCAAGCTTTTCTGTAGAAGATCAACTCTGAAAAGAAAGTCTTAATTGTGATTTAAGCTAATGGTCTTGATTATAAGATTTTGGGTAGGAAAGGGACTGGAACTCTTGGAACGTTTAAACAAGATTTTAAAAGTCTGTAAATACTTGATTTATAAATAGAGATATTTATAAGTTGAGTGAAAAAGTCCATGTAACATCTCCAAAAAGTATGACTTTGTACAAATTACATGGGCAAATAATATGTTTGCAAACAGCTTTCTTTCTACCTAATTCTACCATAGTTTAATAATACTCTCTTTATATATGCCTAGAATTTACTTCCTCGTGTTTAAACTTTCTAGATCTCATTTATTATAAATTAACAGTGTCCACATATATTGTTTAAAATTAGAAATATATATATACCTATGTTTAACCAAATATAATAATTATCACAATGGATTTTTTCCCAAATGTCTGGTTTTGTAAATCTCTTGAAATGTTATAAACAAAGAATTAGTATGTCACTGTAAACTGTAATCTCAACATCTTTAAAGTCCACAAATTACCACCACATTGAGTTAATTGATAACCTTCAATCCAAGCCTAAAATCACTGTAATGCTTCTCCTTGTATTTAATACAGTATAAAGTAGCCATAAATTAACAGGTAAAAAGATGGGTAAGTAAATGCTTTTGCACTATGTGAATGTTCATGCTAGTTCTGAAGGAACTTAAAAGGGTGGCAGCATATATAGGTAAGGGTCAGCAATGTGATTTTGTTTATAAAGAAAAAAGAGTATAATTTTGTCCTAAAATAAAAAGTGTTCACCTGTTCCAGAATAAAGGAGATTAAGACAGAAATTTGGAAGTATAGCATAAGTATAGACTACTTGGTGGGAAATAAACTTTATTTTTGTAAGATTATACAATAATACCTACAAAAATGAGACGGAGAGAATCAAATTTGTTGAAATTTTGGACAAATTTGGCAAAATACAGTGATAACATATAAGGCTATAAAATTCACTATGTATTATACAACAAAAACTCAATCCTTTCTTAAATAATGTAGAAATACAAAGGTGGCAATTTCTGCTAGGCAGGGAAAAATCTAAATAGTATTAATAAAATTAGAAAAACAGAAGAACCCTGCTTCCTAGTTTGATGGGAACATTCCTAACTCATGGATAAAAGAGGAAAATCAAAATGGCAGGAAAAGATATTTCTTTGTAACATATTTTAGTTTATGTAAAAGCAATTTTTATTGCAACTCTCAAAAATATTCTCTTAGTTCATTTGTGAAAAGTTTTCATTTGGTTTTACATATATATATAAAATCAGATTATCTGAAGCAAACATTTTTTTTCCTTTTTGACCATTTATCTCACTGTTTATGTTATTATTTTTACTTCTCTTGTTTTACTTGCTTCTCTCCTTCATTAACTCCCTCAGAATGGTGCATAAAAAGAATATTTAGAGAATCTGTATCTCATAAGTTATTTTTGTTACAGCCTCTTGTATACTTTCTAGCTTACCTCAACAGTGTTTCTTAAACTCAGCACTATTGGTGTTTTGAGATGGATAATTTGTTTGGGGACCTGCCCTGTAGGATGGCTAATGCACTCCTATGTTCATAGCAGCACTATTCACAATAGCCAAGACATGGAAACAGCCCAAATGTCCATCCACAGATGAATGGATAAAGAAGATGTGGTACCTATATACAATGGAATACTACTCAGCCATAAAAGAGAATGAAATAATGCCATTTGCAGCAACATGGATGGACTTAGAGATTATCATACTAAGTTAAGTAAGTCAGACAGAGAAAGACAAATACCATATGACATCACTTATATGTGGAATCTAAAATATGACACAAATGAACCTATCTAAAAAACAGAAAGAGACTCACAGATGTAGAGAACAGATTTGTGGTTGCCAAGGGAGAGGGAATGGGAGGTTGGGATTAGCAGATGCCAACCATTATATATAGGATGGAAAAACAACAAGGTCCTAATGTAGTGCATAGGAAACTATACTCAATATCCTGTGATAAACCATAACGGAAAAGAATTTTTAAAAGAAAAAAGAAAAACATCTCAGGCCTCTACTTGTTAGGTACCAGAAGCTCTAACAAACTCAGTTGTGTGCAGATGTTGTCAAATGTTTCTTGGGGAAAAGTGAGCAGTAGTTTTCCTGGTTATATAGAATTTCCTGCTCTGTGTAAGTAGCCAGTCTCCTAAAGGGCCTCCAAAGATTCCTGCCTCCTCCTGTTCACATCTTTGTTAGGTCACTTGCCCCGTGTACTGGCGTTAGTCTTTGCAGCCAGTAGTATTCGGCAGAAATGATGGTATGCCACAATCAACATTAGGTTATAAAGAGACCACAGCTTCCACCTTGGGTTCTCTTTCTTGGATCACTTGCTCTGAGGGAAGCAAGCAGCCCTAAGGAGGGAGCTCACATGGTGGGGATTTGAAGCCTCTGAAAAATTCAGTGAGGAACTGAGGCCACCAACAACCAAGGGAGAGAAGTAAGAAGCAGATTCTTTAGCCCCAGTAGAGCCTTGATATGACTATAGATCCAGCAGCTAAACTCAACTCATGAAAGACCCTGAGGAAGAACCACCCAACCTAACTGTTACCAAATTCCTGATCCACAGAAACTGTAATATGTTAAACATCTGGTGCTTGAAGATGCTAAATAGTGGGGTAATTCATTACACATCAATTCATAATTTATAAAATCACTAATTCCTGAGAGGCATAGCTTTTTCAGCTGTGCCTTTACTCTGTCTATTGCTCTAATGCCTTATGTTTTATTTCTGTCTACAGTTGCTCCAACTATTTTTATGACCAAGGTATAATGACACCTTTTCTTTGAAGACTACACTGCAAGGAGAGCCTGTTTACATTTCTATTACATAACTTATTACAGTTATACTGTTTATGTATATTTGGTTGTTATTTTCATTAATACCTGTTTGTACATTGAGCCAAGTGGTGAGTACATAAGAATGAACAAATTGTCACAATGTGGAAAATTAAGTAAAGAAAAACAGAGTAAACCCAAATCTAGGAAAGCAAAAATAAAACCAAAGACAACTTACTGACTGGGAGAAAATATTTGCAAATGATGTGACTGACAAGGGCTTAATTTCCAAAATATACAAACAGCTCATAAAACTCAAGAACAACAACAAAAACCATATAATCCAATCAAAAAATGTGCAGAAGACCTAAACAGACATTTCTTCAAAGAAAACATATAGATTCAAAAAAAAAAAAAGAAGACATATAGATTGCCAACAGGCACATGAAAAGATGCTCACTATCACCAATTATTAGAGAAATGCAAATCAAAACTACAATGAGGTACCACCTTACAACAGTCAGAATGGCCATCACTAAAATGTCTACAAATAACAAATGTTGGAGGGGGTGTGGAGAAAAGGGAAACTTCTTACACTGTTGGTGGGAATGTAAATTGATACAGCCACTATGGAGAACAGTATGGAGCTTCCTCACAAAATTAAAAATAGAGTTGTCATATTATCCAACAGGCCCACTCCTGGGCATATATCCAGACAAAACTATAATTCAAAGAGATACATGAAACCTATGTTCATAGCAGTGCTATTTACAATAGCCAAGACATGGAAACAACCTAAACGTTTACTGACAGATAAATTGATAAAGAATATGTGGTGTGTGTATATATATATATATAGATATAGATATAGATATAGATATATACACACACACACAATGGAATATCACTCAGCCATAAAAAAGAATGAAATAATGCCAATTGCAGCAACATGGATGGACCTAGAGATTATCCTACTAAGAGAAGTAAGTCAGACAGAGAAAGACAAATACCATATGACATAACATGTGTGGAATCTAAAATATGCCACAAATAAACCTATCTACAAACAGAAACAGACACACAGACACAGAGAACAGATTTGTGGTTGCCAAGGAAGTGGGAAAGGGATGGATTAGGAGTCTGGGATTAGCAGATGCAAACTATTATGTACAGGATGGATAAACAACAAGGTCCTACTGTAGAGCACAGGGAACTATATTCAATACTCTGTGATAAACCATAATGGAGAAAAATATGAAAAAAATGTATATGTATATATGTAGAACTGAATCACTTTGCTGTACAGCAGAAATTAACACAACATTGTAAATCACCTATACTTAAATAAATTAAAAAAAAACCTGAAAACAAAACAATGGTTCTGTCAGATGATATAAATCTCCTCATAATCACAGCCATTCCATTTAAAAAATACATACAAGTTAGAGCCAGTGGAAAGACCAGAGTATCAGTTCACAGATTCACAAGCCAGTAATGAACCTGCATTTTAATTTCAGCAAGCAGCTGTCTGTTAGGTGTGTGGGCTTGGAAAATGCATTTAGATTTTAGTGATAATAATAAATAACCCCAAGGTAACCGAAGATATAGTAGATACTCAATAAGTTCAGTTTGCTTTTCCTTCTTTTTTTCTATTAAATCATGTTATATACCATTTTTCGTAAAATATCCTCACATTGAACTTTTTTCCATGCTCCCTGGTTCTGCCTATTCATATCTGACAATTCACAGTGTTTCTAAGTATTAGCTTTTACAGTGATTTCACCCTGAATATAATCATTTATCCTCTGAAAGTCTAAGATCCTCATGGGTCCTTTAACATAACGTAATGCATGTTTTGCCTTGCTTTGTTCTCTTTCTCACATGCACTTTAATTTCTTCTCAAGACATGTTTTTCAATTCTTTGTTCTTATTCTCACCAAATAAAATGTTGTTCAGCACAAAATATATAATCAATACATATATAAAAATTGAATGAGCTCTATTTTGTTTCAGTGGCTCTATCTCTACAAGGTAAGCAAGAAATGACAATGATAATATACTTTCCTTGGATCTAATATTTGATAACTCAAAATATGATGAGAATTTTTAACAAAAAATAATTGCACTGAAAGAGCAGCAATTGTGGTTCCTTTTACTTAACATGACTTTTACTAGGTGTTCTACTGATGGTAATATATAAGCAAGGAACTAAATGCATAATTTTCTAACCATGGGAAATGGAGCTTTATTTTCACTCTATGCTTCAAGATTAGAATGACATTTTGAGACATTCAAAAGTCAGATACATTTGGTCACTGATGTTATTTTCAACCACCTATAAGGGTGCCTCCTTTAAAATGTGTTCACTTTGTCCCTAATCACAATATGCAATATTTTTCCTAAAAGCAACTTCATTTGATATCACCAGGCATAGAACCATTCACATTGCAAAGCACATTGTGAAGAGATTCAACAGAACAGAATGAGCTCAAACAGCTGTCAGAGCTTTTGTCAGAAAGCTATATTATTAATCTATTATACCATTTGATTACTATGTGTTTCAAAGAATGCAATTCACTTTCCTCACAAATAACACATTACATTACAAAGCCTTCCATATTCTCAAGCCCAATCAGAAGCTACTTCTTCCATCTAATCTTCCCTGATTTCCCAGTTCAATAAGGAGCCATTTTGGCCCCGCCTGCACAGTTATGCTAAAGATCTATGCTTACCTTGAATAGAAGTTGGTCCTGTCCATGTGTTACCATGTATTCTTTGGACTATCACTTATATAATTTTGTATATTTATATGTGTGTGTTTATATGTGAAAGGATGTTTTAATTATTTTAGAGGGGAAAGTTTTGAAGAATGACTCTGCTTTTCTTACTGACAGTGGAAGAGTCATTAATACACTTAAAATCCTGTTCATTGTATTATGAATGTTAAACCTAGAAGACACTTAAATATGAAATAATTTAAACATGAAAATCTCTAGATAATATTCACACTGATAGAAAGTTTATTTATGTGTGTGCTTATATGTAAAAGGACACACACACTTGAAAAGGTCTAAATCATATTCACATTCATAAAAAGTGTACTTCCTTAAAAGTGGAAATTAATAAAGACTTTGGATACAGATTCACTGGATTTAAAGGCAAATTTAAGTATATAATCTGTCCTCAGATGGTGTAAAATAAATTTTTAAAATCTGGCAATTAAAAATTCCATGACTTAGCATCCCAATATCTAATAACTCACTCTCATTGTTGAAAAATTACTACAAACTATAAGAACTTTCATTATTCCCTGGAGTTTATTTTATAATCCACGATAATCTAGAACTTTTTTCAATTGAAATGATATAAAATGATTACATCCCATTTTATATTCTTACTTATCTAACTCTGTATTTTACTTATCGTTTCGTGGTTTTTTTTTTTTAACCTCTCCTTTAAAAGTAAAAAGGTTATCTGGGATTTTAATATTTATTTTCTTCTCTACTGCAAGTTCTATTTATTTATATTAAGGTGAGATATTTAGGAAGTCATGAGGCTAAAAGCGTTTTGATGAAACTCTAACAGAGAAATATGTTCTAAAAGAATATCGGAGAAACCACTCAAAAATGATATAATTATCTGGTGGAAAAGGAGGCAAAGGAAGAGGAAGAACTTGGATAGTAATTGTTAAAAGGAAGAGGAGTATGAAACACCTACAGAGGGCTCCCACTGCAGCATTCTGGTTTTGGTCCTGCACCCACTCCTGCAGCCTTTGTGTTTTATTCAGAGGGTCTGCTAAGTCGACAGCAGCCCTTAAGTAGTGATAGATGAGGCAGAAAATTCAGAATGCAAGAGAGGAGACAAAAGAAGCACCTATGCTGGGAAGGTCTGCTACGTCAGTGGAGGTCGAGTCCAAAGGAAAATCCCCTCTGCTTCCAACATGCAAATTGTACCAACACGGACTTCAACAAGTATCAGGACACTTAATATGGAACTGAATACACATCACATCAAGCACTGACCATTTTAAGGAATAAAGCATGAGGCATTGCAGGTGCAAGGAATTCATTGCATAACTATGGTTCCTGAAGATTTCTATTTTTTAATGCAAACTTTTCACCTAAGATTTACATATGAGCAAAATAATAGTCCCGTTAATTAAATATGTTAACGTTATTCTGTGGCACAGATACCTGTTTGGCATTTTAGAGATCTGCACTAGCAGTGAGCTGGTGAACACTGTCGCTACTCCACAAATTACATTACCAGAGAAATTAATGATTGAAACGTGCATGTATTATGTGACAGTATGTTTGTTGTAATAACTGAATGAACAATATACTATGGTCAAAATTCTTGTTCTTATATTCCCTAATTTTGCAATATATTCACAGTTGTATATATTTTAAAAAATCTAGTCTCATCAAATATGGTTATAGAAATGGTAAATGGCTAAGTAATAACTGAACTGGTAATTGAAGATGGCAATAATAATAACCAGAGCAGAGTACCCAAATTTGGTTTGTGGCTGCCAGCAGATTCTAAGGACACTTTGCTTTGTATTGTTTTGCTTTATTTATTTTAGGAAGACAATTTTATATGCTGCTACTTGGCTGCAATTAAATTCTCTAGAAAGATTCCAAGGGGAGCAGAAGCATCAATGGTAAATTATCTTGGGAAAATATAATACCTACTAATACATCTGAGTTTTTATAATTCTAAGAACAACAAACATATACAAAGAGTAAAAAAGAAAAAAATTAGTGAAAAGTAAATACATGAAATTTTAACTGAGTATCAACTAGTAACATGACACATATGCTGTGTTTTAATATTTAATATTTAAATATTCCTAAATATTTTAGGAAGAAAATGAGTCATTGAGGAAACCAGGAAATCATGTGCTAACCCAGAAAAAAATTAGCATTTCTGTAATGCTGTGTATTTGGAGATTTTGTTGCTTTCACAATATTTACAATACAAATATTTCCCTTGGGATCCTATAGGTTTAAAATGGAAGTGAAGTACTCTCAACTGATATCTAAATCTTTTTCTTTCTCTACCTCTAATACCCATACTCATTCCCAAAATTCTGTCCATAAAATTTCATAATCAAATACATAAAAGTGAATTGAATCTAAAAATGTTACAAGCCAATAAAGTAAAACCGAGACTCTTTTAAAATAATTGTTATTTAGTATATTTAGAGTGCTACGCTCACACAAACTTTGGATTATGTGCCTGGTGTATTGAAAGCATATTGCTGATATAAAGAGAATTAATTAATATAGTAATGTGAAAATTATTATTCCTCATTAGTACATTTCTCACTGATTCTAAAATATATTACTTTTCTTCTGCTCCAATTCTTAACCACTCATTTATTCTTTTAGTTAAACAATAATTACACACATATATTGGGAATAAATTTTAATACTCTCTACTAGAGAAGCTGTAAATAAATTACAGTTTCCAAACAATGTTAGACATAAGTAAAAATGGTGATAGTTGAAGGTATTTGCCCTAATGAAGCAGTTCTTGCAACATTGCTCAGGAGAGGTAATTTTTATTATTCCTTTTGTTTGTTTTTAATATAAGTGCTCTATGTGCAAAAGAAAGATAACGACTTCCTCTGACAGAGTCAGATATTTGAGATTGGAAGTAGCCTTCATTCTCTCACTTTAAAGAAAACAAATGACTTAACCCAAGGACTTGACAACGGCAAGGTAATTGGGGGAACTTTGGCAAATTAAGTGTCTATGTAATGTAGATACCTATTCTGCATTATGCAAAGAAGACTATGTTAGGCTATGCATTAATGATAACAGAAACATCTTTTTCATACGAATAAAAGTAAAGAAAATTTTATGAGTCCTTTAATACTAAGAAATCAGTAAATACCTTGACCTCTATGGTCATATAAAAATTTTTAAAGCTACGTAGAGATAAAACATTAAACTGTAATAGCATCATATAATTTTTCTGTAAACTTCTTTGCATTTTCCTAATTTTTTTCACTTTGTTATGGATTACTTTTTTCAAAAGAAAATCTAACACATTATTCTTAAAAGTTTAAGTTGCCTAAGTGTCATTTAAAATGAAAGTTACTAAAATAGCTTGAATATAAGAATACATTAAATGATGCAATATTTCAGTTATTTTATAAAGTGAAGGAAGTCTCTAGTGAGAGTTGGCATTTTAAGACTAATGTGATCTTCTAGCTTTAAGTTTGTGTTTATTAACAAACAGTGTGGAAATGCAATGACTCACCTGAATTCTGAAGCAAAGCATCCTGAATCAGCATAGAAATTGAACTTCAGCAAAGACAGAATCTGAAATTAAAAATTTCACAATTTACCTTGTTTGTTCAACCACGATTCACCATTTTCTGCAATGAATTAAGATGGTTCAATATTTTGATATCATTATATAGAAATTTATCTGTTTCTATTGTATACAAAACTATTAATGATATTAGTCTTGAAAGGGTAAGATGTATAATGTTAAAGAATTTCTTAAAAATTCTATCCTAACACCTTATAAAAGGAGTACATTCCTAGGTATTTATTTACATGGGAATTCTTTATGGCTGTAGAACAAATAACAGGGATGCTGTGATATTTTAATTGAGATTCTAATGAGCTACCATGACTACTTATCATTGCCTGTTGTTACACAAATATTCTGAAAGAAATATATTCAAGAATTACTATTATTATTTTTAAGAATGAAGTATGATTTGCTAATGTATTTGGGCAATTAAAATGCTTCTCATAAAAATTCTGTGTTTAAGCTTGGTGCATAATTATGACATATATGGAGTACAGTACAGTTTGTTTGGGTTTTTAAAACTACTTTTTCTGTAATGAATCTATATACGCAATCCATAGTCTTTATTTTACCCTCCTTTACACAATTTGTTTAATTCAATATCAATGTATACACTGCATTTCCCTCATCCCCAAACTGTTTCAAATTTCCTTTAACCTGGCAGCAGATTATCTATATGTATCATTTAATTTCATTTGTACTGTCTATCAATCACAAGAGCTGGCACAGAAGCCACCTGTTCCTGCTAGTGTGTTGGTCAACCTGGAAAATGACCTTCAATTAACTCTTCAATTAGTTCTTTCAAGAAAGCACTCAAGAATGTCCTGAGGATGTCACCAATTACTTGTGCCTTGTGTGCAGGTGACTGGTGACTCCAGAGCAATGTGAGTGACCCTGAGAGCATTAAAATCCCTCTGAGGCCACAGATATCTCAAGTAAATACTTATAATAAAAACAAAGGTAATAAATACTCAAAAATCATCACTTTCACATTATTTCACTGCATTTTACTATTATCTATGCGTGTCCTGATATAAGTGATACAGTTGAAATTTAATCTGTCCCCCAGTTTTACAACCATTACAATAAGCTCCTGGGCTGGTCTGAAGTCTTGTCAATGCAAAAACTGAACCACCCCGGAGGAAGATAGCGGAAGAGTAAGACGCGGAGATCACCTTCCTCCCCACAGATACATCAGAAATTCATCTACACGTGGAACAACTCCTACAGAACACCTACTGAACGCTGACAGAAGACCTCAGACCCCCCAAAAGGCAAGAAACTCCCCACATACCTGGGTAGGGCAAAAGAAAAAAAGAATAAACAGAGACAAAAGAATAGGGACGGGACCTGCACCAGTGGGAGGGAGCCGTGAAGGAGGGAAGGTTTCCACACACTACAAGCCCCTTAGCGGGCGGAGACTGCAGGTGGCGGAGGGGGAAAGCTTCGGAGTAGCGGAGGAGAACACAGCAACAGGGGTGCGGAGGGCAAAGCAGAGAGATTCTGGCACAGAGGATCGGTGCCCTCAGGCACACACCAGCCCGAGAGGCTTGTCTGCTCGGCCCCTGGGGAGGGCGGGGCTGGGAGCTGAGGCTCAGGTATCGGGTTTCAGTCGGAGCGCAGGGAGAGGACGGGAGCTGGCGGCAGGAAGAGAGCCTGAAGGGGTTAGTGCACCACGGCTAGCCCGGAGGGAGTCCGGGGAAAGGGTCTGGAGCTGCCGAAGAGGCAAGAGACTTTTTTCCCTTTTGTTTCCTGGTGCGCGAGGAGAGGGCATTAAGAGGGCTGCTTGGGGAAGCGCCGGAGACAGGCTCGAGCCGCGGGTAAGGCGCGGACCTCGGAGACGGGCGTGGGACGCTGGGGCTGCTGCTGCCGCCGCAGCCGCCGCCGCCGCCGCCTGCCAGGCCTGTGTGCGAGCGCGGGTCACTGTCCGCCCCGCCTTCCGGGGGGCCTGTGCACCCCGCCACTACCGGGGTCCCGGGACCCGGGGACGGCTTTCCCGGGAAAGCGCACGGAGCGCCACGGGCTGCTGCAACGTCACGCCGGCCTCTGCCGCCGCAGGCCCGCCCCACACTGCACGCCCCTCCCTCCCCTCCACCTGAGTGAGCCAGAGCCCCCGAATCAGCGGCTCCTTTAAACCCGTCCTGTCTGAGCGAAGAATGGACGCCCTCCGGCGACCTACGCGCAGAGGCGGGGCCAGGTCCAAGGCTGAGACCCGGGAGCTGTGAGAGCAGAGACAGGGAAATCTCTCTGTGCAGCCTCGGAGGCAGCGGATTAAAGCTCCACGGTCCACTTGATGTGCCCTGCGTCTGTGGAGTGCATGAATGGACAGCGAATCATCCCAAATTGAGGAAGTGGACTTTGAGGACAAGATTTAAGACTTTCCCCCCTTTTCCTCTTTTTACAACGAATTATCCCAAATCAAGGAGGTGGACTTAGAGAGCAAGATTTCAGACTTCTCGCCCTTTTCCTCTTTTTACAACGAATTATCCCAAATTGAGGAGGTGGACTTGGAGAGCAAGATTTTTGATTTTTCCCCCTGCTCTCTTTTTGTGAATGTGTATGTGTAATCTTCTGTGTAAGATTCTCTCTGTATAGCTTTGCTTCCACCATATGTCCCAGGGTTCTATCGGTCCGTTTATTTTTTTCAATAATTACTTTTTAATTTTAATAACGCTACTATATTTCATACTTTATTCTATTTTACTTTACCTGCTCTTTCTTTTTTTCCTACCTTCCCTTCCTCCCTCCCTCCCTCCGCTCCTCCTTTCCTTCTTTCTTTTTCTTTCCTCCCTCCCTCCCGCCCACCCTTCTTCTTTCCACTTTCTCTTTCCTTCCTCCCTCCCTCCCTCCCTTCTTCCATTCACTCTTCCTTTTGCTTTCATTCCTCCCTCCCTCCTTTCTTTCCTTCTCTCTTTCCATCCTTCCTCCCTCCCTCCCTCCTTTCTTTCTTTCTTCCTTCCTTCCTTTCTTCCCTTCTTCCTTTCTTTCCCTCTCTCTTTCTTTCTTCTACTAATTCTTTCTTCCTGCTTTTTCTCCCTGTTATTCTGAGCCAGGTGGATGAAAGGCTCTTGGTGCTGCAGCCAGGAGTCAGTGCTGTGCCTCTGAAGTGGGAGAGCCAACTTCAGGACACAGGTCCACAAGAGACCTCCCAGCTCCACATAATATCAAGCAGCGAAAATCTCCCAGAGGTCTCCATCTCAACACCAGCACCCAGCTTCAGTCAACAACCAGCAAGCTACAGTGCTGGTCACCCTATGCCAAGCAACTAGCAAGGCAGAAACACAACCCCACCCATTAGCAGAGAGGCTACCTAAAAACATAATAAGGCCATAGGCACCCCAAAACACACCACCAGACGTGGACCTGTCCACCAGAAAGACAAGATCGAGCCTCAACCACCAGAACACAGGCATTAGTCCCCTCCACCAGGAAGCCTACACTACCTACTGAAACAACCTTAGCCACTGGGGACAGACACCAAAAACAACGGGAACTACGAATCTGCAGCTTGCAAAAAGGAGACCCCAAACACAGTAACATAAGCAAAATGAGAAGACAGAAAAACACACAGCAGGTGAAGGAGCAAGATAAAAACCTACCAGACCTAACAAATGAAGAGGTAATAGGCAATCTACCTGAAAAAGAATTCAGAAAATGATAGTAAAGCTGATCCAAGATTCTATTTCGAAGCTCCATAATCTTGGAAATAGAATAGACAAAATGCAAGAAACAGTTAACAAGGACCTAGAAGAACTAAAGATGAATCAAGCATCGATTAAAAACACAATAAATGAAATGAAAAGTACTCTAGATGGGATCAATAGCAGAATAACTGAGGCAGAAGAACGGATAAGTGAGGTGGAAGATAAAATAGTGGAAATAACTGATGCAGAGCAAAATAAAGAAAAAAGAATGAAAAGAACAGAGGACAGTCTCAGAGACCTCTGGGACAACATTAAACGCAACAACATTGAATTATAGGGGTTCCAGAAGAAGAAGAGAAAAAGAAAGGGACTGAGAAAATATTTGAAGAGATTATAGTTGAAAACTTCCCTAATATGGGAAAGGAAATACTTAATCAAGTCCAGGAGGCACAGAGAGTCCCATACAGAATAAATCCAAGGAGAAATATGCCAAGACTCATAGTAATCAAACTGTCAAAAATTAAAAACAAAGAAATCCTATTAAAAGCAGCAAAGGAAAAACAACAAATAACACACAAGGGAATCCCCATCAGGTTAACAGCTGATCTCTCAGCAGAAACTCTACAAGCCAGAAGGGAGTGGCAGGACATAATTAAAGTGATGAAGGAGAGAAACCTGCAACCAAGATTACTCTACCCAGCAAGGATCTCATTCAGATTTGATGGAGAAATTAAAACGTTTACAGACAAGCAAAAGCTGAGAGAGTTCAGCACCACCAAACCAGCTTTACAACAAATGATAAAGGAACTTCTCTAGGCAAGAAACACAACAGAAGGAAAAGACCTACAATAACGAACCCAAAGCAATTAAGGAAATGGGAATAGGAACATACATATCAATAATTACCTTAAATGTAAATGGACTAAATGCTCCCACCAAAAGACACAGAGTGGCTGAATGGATACAAAAACAAGACCCATATATATGCTGTCTACAAGAGACCCAATTCAGACCTAGAGACACATACAGACTGAAAGTAAGGGGATGGAAAAAGATATTCCATGCAAATGGAAATCAAAAGAAAGCTGGAGTAGCAATTCTTATATCAGACAAAATAGACTTTAAAATAAAGACTATTAGAAGAGACAAAGAAGGACACTACATAACGATAAAGGGATCGATCCAAGAAGAAGATATAACAATTGTAAATATTTATGCACCCAACATAGGAGCACCTCAATACATAAGGCAAATACTAACAGCCATAAAAGGGGAAATCGACAGTAACACAATCATAGTAGGGGACTTTAACACCCCACTTTCACCAATGGACAGATCATCCAAAATGAAAATAAATAAGGAAACACAAGCTTTAAATGATACATTAAACAAGATGGACTTAGTTGATATTTATAGGACATTCCATCCAAAAACAACAGAATACACATTTTTCTCAAGTGCTCATGGAACATTCTCCAAGATAGATCATATCTTGGGTCACAAATCAAGCCTTGGTAAATTTAAGAAAATTGAAATTGTATCATGTATCTTTTCCGTCCACAATGCTATGAGACTAGACATCAATTACAGGAAAAGATCTGTAAAAAATACAAACACATGGAAGCTAAACAATACACTACTCAATAACGAAGTGATCACTGAAGAAATCAAAGAGGAAATTTAAAAATACCTAGAAACAAATGAGAATGGAGACACGACGACCCAAAACCTATGGGACGCAGCAAAAGCAGTTCTAAGGGGAAAGTTTATAGCAATACAATCCTACCTTAAGAAACAGGAAGCATTTCGAGTAAACAACCTGACCCTGCACCTAAAGCAATTAGAGAAAGAAGAACAAAAAACCCCTAAAGTTAGCAGAAGGAAAGAAATCATAAAGATCAGATCAGAAATAAATGAAAAAGAAATGAAGGAAACGATAGCAAAGATCAACCAAACTAAAAGCTGTTTCTTTGAGAAGATAAACAAAATTGACAAACCATTAGCCAGACTCATCAAGAAAAGAAGGGAGAAGACTCAAATCAATAGAATTAGAAATGAAAAAGGAGAAGTAACAACTGACACTGCAGAAATACAAAAGATCATGAGAGATTCCTGTAAGCAACTCTATGCCAATAAAATGGACAACCTGGAAGAAATGGACAAATTCTTAGAAATGCACAACCTGCCAAGACTGACTCAGGAAGAAATAGAAAATATGAATAGACCAATCACAAGCATTGAAATTGAAACTGTGATTAAAAATCTTCCATCAAACAAAAGCCCAGGACCAGATGGCTTCACAGGCGAATTCTATCAAACATTTAGAGAAGAGCTAACACCCATCCTTCTCAAACTCTTCCAAACAATATCAGAGGAAGGAACACTCCCAAACTCATTCTACGAGACCACCATCACCTTGATACTAAAACCAGGCAAGGATGTCACAAAGAAAGAAAACTACAGGCCAATATCACTGATGAACATAGATGCAAAAATCCTCAACAAAATACTAGCAAACAGAATCCAACAGCACATTAAAAGGATCATACACCATGATCAAGTGGGGTTTATTCCAGGAATGCAAGGATTCTCCAATATACGCAAATCAATCAATGTGATACACCATATTAACAAGTTGAAGGAGAAAAACCATATGATCATCTCAATAGATGCAGAGAAAGCTTTCGACAAAATTCATCACCCATTTATGATAAAAACCCTGCAGAAAGTAGGCATAGAGGGAACTTTCCTCAACATAATAAAGGCCATATATGACAAACCCACAGCCAGCATTGTCCTCAATGGTGAAAAACTGAAACCATTTCCACTAAGATCAGGAACAAGACAAGGCTGCCCACTCTCACCACTCTTATTCAAAATAGTTTTGGAAGTTTTAGCCACAGCAATCAGAGACAAAAAGGAAATAAAAGGAATCCAAATTGGAAAAGAAGAAGTAAAGCTGTCACTGTTTGCAGATGACATGATACTATACATAGAGAATCCTAAAGATGCTACCGAAAAACTACTAGAGCTAATCAATGAATTTGGTAAAGTAGCAGGATACAGAATTAATGTACAGAAATCTCTGGCATTCCTGTACACTAATGATGAAAAATCTGAAAATGAAATCAAGAAAACACTCCCATTTACCATTGCAACAAAAAGAATAAAATACCTAGGAATAAACCTACCTAAGGAGACAAAAGACCTGTATGCAGAAAATTATAAGACACTGATGAAAGAAATTAAAGATGATACAAATAGATAGAGAGATATACCATGCTCCTGGATTGGAAGAATCAATATTGTGAAAATGATTCTACTACCCAAAGTAATCTACAGATTCAATGCAATCCCTATCAAACTACCACTGGCATTTTTCACAGAACTAGAACAAAAAATTTCAAAATTTGTTTGGAAAAACAAAAGACCCCGAATAGCCAAAGCAATCTTGAGAACAAAAAACGGAGCTGGAGGAATCAGGCTCCCTGACTTCAGACTATACTACAAAGCTACAGTAATTAAGACAGTCTGGTACTGGCATAACAACAGAAAGATAGATCAGTGGATCAGGATAGAAAGCCCAGAGATAAACCCACGCACATATGGCCAACTTATCTTTGATAAAGGAGGCAGGAATGTACAGTGGAGAAAGGACAGTCTCTTCAATAAGTGGTGCTGGGAAAACTGGACAGGGACATGTAAAAGTATGAGATTAGATCATTCCCTAACACCATACACAAAAATAAGCTCAAAATGGATTAAAGACCTAAATGTAAGGCCAGAAACTATCAAACTCTTAGAGGAAAACATAGGTAGAACACTCTATGACATAAATCACAGCAAGATCCTTTTGGACCCACCTCCTAGAGAAATGGAAATAAAAACAAAGATAAACAAATGGGACCTAATGAAACTTCAAAGCTTTTGCACAGCAAAGGAAACCATAAACAAGACCAAAAGACAACCCTCAGAATGGGAGAAAATATTTGCAAATGAAGCAACTGACAAAGGATTAATCTCCAAAATTTATAAATAGCTCATGCAGCTCAATAGCAAAAAAACAAACAACCCAATCCAAAAATGGGCAGAAGACCTAAATAGGCATTTCTCCAAAGAAGATATACAGACTGCCAACAAACACATGAAAGAATGCTCAACATCATTAATCATTAGAGAAATGCAAATCAAAACTACAATGAGATATCATCTCACACCAGTCAGAATGGCCATCATCAAGAAATCTAGAAACAATAAATGCTGGAGAGGGTGTGGAGAAAAGGGAACACTCTTGCACTGCTGGTGGGAATGTGAATTGGTACAGCCACTATGGAGAACAGTATGGATATTCCTTAAAAAACTACAAATAGAACTACCATATGACCCAGCAATCCCACTACTAGGCATATACCGAGAAAACCATAATTCAAAAAGAGACATGTACCAAAATGTTCATTGCAGCTCTATTCACAATAACCCGGAGCTGGAAACAACCTAAGTGTCCATCATCGGATGAATGGATAAAGAAGATGTGGCACATATATACAATGGAATATTACTCAGCCATAAAAAGAAACAAAACTGAGCTATTTGTAATGAGGTGGATAGACCTAAAGTCTGTCATACAGAGTGAAGTAAGTCAGAAAGAAAAAGACAAATACCGTATGCTAACACATATATATGGAATTTAAAAAAAAAAATGTCATGAAGAACCTAGGAGTAAAACGGGAATAAAGACACAGACCTACTTGAGAATGGACTTGAGGATATGGGGTGGGGGAAGGGTAAGCTGTGACAAAGCGAAAGAGAGGCATGGACATATATACACTACCAAACGTAAGGCAGATAGATAGTGGGAAGCAGCCGCAGAGCACAGGGAGATCAGCTCGGTGCTTTGTGACCGCCTGGAGGGGAGGGGTGGGGTGGGGAGGGTGGGAGGGAGGGAGATGCATGAGGGATGGGATGTGGGAACAGATGTTTATGCATGACTGATTCACTTTGTTATAAAGCAGAAACTAAAAAAAAAAAAAAAGAAAAAAAAAGCTGAACCAGACAAACTTAGATAAGGAAGACTTAATTTAAGACTATTTCAGTAAGAGACAGTTGCCAGAACTGAGTCTGAACTCAACTCCCACGGAAATAAAAAGCAAAACATCATATAGGATGAACAAACAACAAGGTCCTACTGTATAGCACAGGGAACTATATTCAGTACCCTATCATAAACCGTAATGGAAAAGAATATTAAAAAAAGAATGCTTATATGTGTATAACTAAGTCACTTTGCTGTACAGCAGAGATTGTCACAACATTGTAAATCAACTATACTTCAATAAAAAAATAAATAACATTTTTTTAAAAAGCAAAACATGATAGGGTTTTAAAAGCTGGGATGAGGAGGACACCTCACTCTCTCTGTGTTTGATAATTGGCTTTACCCTGAAAAAAAAAATCAATGTTCTCTTAACTTCATGATTAGAGGTAATTTTGCAGCTTGGAGCAAGGCACCCCTGACTAGAGAAGTTAGGCTTCTACCCTCCCACAGGAACTGGGGATAGAGGTGCCATCTTTTTTGATGACTACATTTCAAAGGGATGACTTCCAAGTCCTTGAGAAAGACATTACTGGGTTGTAAAACAGGCAAGAGACTTTTAAGAAGATTTACATCTAAAAGTTGCAGAGAAAGGATTTAGTGATAAGTTTTCTAAAATAAACACTTTAAGAAAAGGGAGGTCCAGGGTCTAGAGTCAGGAAGAAGAAGCTTTTCTAAAATTAAGTCAAGCTGCAGAGAATGTTAAGGTCCTCTTGGTGAGGTACTTGTTCTAATTATGTTTTTTATGTTCAACCAATCTATACAGGCAAAAGTTTGCATATGTTTTCCTGTTACTTCACGGTTGATTTTTTTTTTTAGTTTAACTCTTTAATGCATCAGGAATTAAGTTAGATTTACTAAGTGGAAGTGTCATTTTCTCATTCAAATACTACTTGTATCACATACTACATTTTATACGTAATTGAGACTCTGCAGTTTTTATCTTTTCTTAATATGTCTGCCCATTTCTGCACCTATAAGAAATATTTTGTGATATTTTAAGACAAATTATTCTGTAGTATATTATCGATCAAAAAATTATACACAACCCCAAAGTTGAGAATTATGTTTTAATCAGGGCATGACTAAGGACTACAGCCTGGGATACAGCCTCTCAGACAGCTCTGAGGAACTGCTCTAAAGAGGTAAGGGAGGAGCCAGGATATATAGGAGCTTTTACTGAAAATAAAACATGTAGCTGAACATCAAAATATTACTGCTAATCACAAAAAACAGACATCTCAAGTTAATGATTTTAATGCTTTGCTATGTCTGGGAAGATGCAAGAGTCTGGGCTCACTAAAATTATTTCTTTGATGTGCATTTAACTATTTAGGGCCAGTATCCTGGTTTTCTCTATCCTAAGTTTCCCTCAGGGCACACCATTGGGGGCAGCTGCAGTGGCTGACGGCTTGATGGCTGCAACATTCTTTGTTTAATGAAATGGCAGGTGATATTTTTTTGTCCACAATATTCTTTCTATATTCCAGATATTTCTAGACTCTTACTGCATTTTTCCCATACACATAAAAATTGGAATAACCCTAAAAACTTTTTATCATCTTTTCATGTGAATCAGACTTGGTTTTTTATTCAAATTATTTTAATTGTATAAGTGTATTAAGGAAGAATTTAAGCCTTCCATTCAGGAATATGCTTGAGATACATATTTTCTTAAAATAGTTAAGATGTGTAGGTCCACCTTACATTCTTTGTAGAGTGTTACATAGTTATTCATATAGATTTTTCACATTATATGTATTTATATGTTGAAATATGTTTTTTTTGTTTTTTGTATGCATTTATATCATACAACTTATACTATTTGGTTATTTGGTCATTGTGTATATAATCCTAATTTAATAATATAATAGGTAATTCACCTAAGGTTAGTTTATCCTGCTTCTTTGAAAAGTAAACAAAAGAAGAATATGGGAAGCTCAAACGAAAATGTCCATAAATTGTAAAAGCAATTTAGAATAAACACAAAAAACATCATTCAAACTGTCAGCCAAACAGCTGCTGTACTAATTAGGAAAGGAGAATTTGATGTACATCTGTATTCCTTTTTCTGATCATAACTCTTTAGAGATTTCATCTGTTGACACCAAAACTAGTTCTGTAAACTCTGATGGATGCAGTTAAAAAAATAAAATACTAACATAAAGTTGTCTATAAATAAAATGAAAGTGTTGTACAGGGTTTTATTTATACGTGGTAAGATGTGACATTTGCTTTTTGATAGGCTTCATAAAATGCGTTTAGTCCATTTGAAGCTACTTAATTATGTAATAATTATTTTTATATTAGAAGTAATTATTCAGATGTTACATGTATTTGGTTAATTAGGTTTCCATTTGCTAATGCAGCATTATTATGCTCCTTTTATCAGAACTGGAAATATAGTTCATCTATTTTGTAATTATAGAAAATGACAAAAGTAATCACACTCTGATTTCAGAATGTTAAACAAGACATTAGTGTGGTTCATTGGACAAGATTTCATGAAACAACGATTATGTTTCCAACAATCCCAGGTGTGTGTCTTTGAATAAAATGCTGTGCCCTGATGTAGTTATCTCAAACAGAGTACTTTAAAGTCACCCAAGACTCTTCAGCTCAGTTATGCTTCTGTTCCGTTGAATACAGTTTACAATAACAGTTAAGTGTGGTGAACAAGGGGATCTCCCAGAAACATCCTTCAAGATATTATTAAGTGCTCATGTGATAGGCTTACTTTAATAAAATACCATATACTAGTGGCTTAAGCAACAGACATTTACTTCTCACAGTTCTGGGGACTAAGAAGTCCGAGATCAGGGTACCAGCATAAATTGGGTTCTGGTGAGAGCTCTCTTCCTGGTTTTCAGAGGGCTTCCTTCTTGCTATATCCTCCCATGGAAGAGAGGGAAGCTCTGGTGCCTTTGTACTTTTATAGGGTCACTGACCCCATCACTGGAATTTAGCTCATGTGACTTCATCTAGACCTAATTACTTCCCAAGGACACATTTCCTAATACCATCATTTTGGGGATTAGGGCTTCAGCATATGAATTGGGGGGTGGACACAAATATTCAGTCCATAACATAATCTATGTATTTTCTCTACATTTCTGCCATATTCTGCCCTCTCACTGATACCACATGGTCAGTATTTTATATCCCCTAACCTCTACCTAGATGAAAATAAGAAAAAGGTAATAAAATGTAATAAAGTCTCTATGTAATAAATAAAAGTTCAATGAAATCAAGATTCAATGTTCACCAAAGTGAAATACAGAAAAAATTCCATAAGAACTGGAAAAATTTAATTTTATGGTTATTTTTGTTTTATTACTTTTTTCTTCTACTCAAAACCTATTTAGCTCAAAACTAAGTGTGACTAGAATTAGGCAAAGCTGAAGGAGAATTCCTGGAAAATAAAAAGTGGAGGGACAGGAGGCTTTGAAGAGAAATCAAGAAGACATTCAGTCTCCAAGATTCAAAAAACAAAATGGACATGACCTGGCACCTAAGTGTCCTCCTGCATGGCTACCTTATCATCTCATTCCCCATTAACTACCTACCATTCTCATTTGTAAGGAGTCAAGCTGTCCCCTCTTCTGTTTATTCAGTGGGGTTTGAAACAAACACTCTTATGGGTTGAATTATGTATCCCCAAAATTCATATGTTGAAATCATAATTCCAAGTATCTCAGAATTTGTCCTTCTAGGGTCATGCAGATGTAACTAGTTAAGATGAGGTCATCCTGGAATTGAATGCCCCCCTAATCCAAAATGACTAGCGTCCTTAGAAAAAGGAGAAATCTGGGCAAAGACACACACGGAGAGATTATCATGTAAAGATAAAGGCAGAAATCATGGTGATGGAGCAAAAGCCAAGGAATGCCAGTGAATGCCAGTAAACACTAGAAGCTAGGAGAGAGGCAAGGAACAGACTCTTCCTCACAGCTTCCAGAAGGAACCAACGTGTTTAATATCTTGATCTCTAATGTCCAGCCTCCAAAACTTTGAGACAATAAATTTTTCTTATTTGAACCACCCAGTTTGTGGTACTTTGTTTGGGAACCCCCAGCAAAGTAATACAAACACTATATTAAATAATATTTAAGCAATTAGGAAATGAATTCACTTGTGGGATACTCAGACTTCCCTTCCACAGGCCCGTTTCAAAACCAAATCCATAGTATTTATATCATGTTATGAAAATATTTTAACAATGGACTGACACTGGGTTGATAACATCTTTACTTCTATCATTTACAACATTTATCAAGGAGTTTGGAAAACAGTCCCAATTCCAAGCTTGATCAGCAAGAATGAAAAAAAAAAAAATGATGAATACCTAATTGCATTCTTTCTAACACTTTCTCTGCCCAGAACTGATTATGCTGGTCTCTTACGGTAAGCTACAATAGTTAGCTCAATATTGACCAAAACATCTTTATTATGTAGTGAGAAGAGATCCTTGGGAATATTTTATACTCACGTGTTATATTTTTATTCTGCACATGAAAGCATTAGTCTATTATGCAAGAGTGATCTACAAATAAATAAGTCATAATACTATGGTTTTTAACCAAGGTTTAAAGACTACTCTGGTGCTGAAACTTTCCCTAAAGATCTTTAAAGAATACAACAGACCTTAGCACGTTTGAGGTTACACATAAATTAAGACCTACTTTCTTTGTCAGATCTGTGGTTAGAAATATGACTTGAGTTTAACTTGCTGAAGTTCCAATGAAGTTGAAAATTAGTAACCAATATAAGTATTTTTAAGTCACTTTAAAATAAAAAGCTGCAAGGATTAATTTTCACTCAACATAACAACATGTATCACATGGTCTCTGGCAGTTTTTAAAATCTTGACCTTTTGACTTCATGAGCTTCCTATTTGACATTGTGTTTTAAGACTTTATGACATCATGAAGGCTGTTTTTATGACAGCCTTCTGAGTTGCTTTAAAGTAACAGTGTTAACACAAAAAAATCTGCTTGTCAAGGGCAATTTAGGATAGAATATTTATGAAAATAAACTTGTAAACACAGAATCACCCTAAATCAGTTAGTATTTTTTTTCTTTTTTTTTGCTTCAGCATTATGTAAATCTTCTTTCTAGTGACTTCAAAGTGTTAAGGTAGCTCCCAAAAGATATTGATTTAGCCACTGTCTGTGTGCTCAATTTCCAGAAATGACATAAAATATACATGAGTTAGATCTTTTGACTTTATTATTGACATAAAAGAAACTACATCCTGAAATATTGTAGCAATTTTCACTGGTTTTAAAACTATAAAAAAAATAAATTAAGAATATTTATAACTTCCCCAAATTTAGTCCTTGGTTCTTGTGAATAAAGCCTAGTTCCTGATGAATTTCTATAAAATTGTATAACAATAGCAACAACAATGACAATAACAAAAATAACATGTGGGGATTTAAATTGGTAAAGGAGAACCAAGGAAAAATCAAGAAGAAACAAAGTCAATTCAATAGGTTGGTCAGATTTCAGGATGGTATTCATATGACAATAGGACATTAACTATTGACCTGATTAATTTGGGTAATTACTTTGACTACAAAAGGTGTCACTTTTGCCTTTATTCTCTGTGGAATTCATTCTCAAAATTGTATATACTGTTGAAGGGAAAAAAACATGCAATTTCTACCTGCAGGATCTTTTACTAATGATTAAATGATTAATTGTTTTATTCTAGTAAGTTCCCCCGCCCTAATTTATGGGACTATAAATATTATTTAGTTGGAGAGAAGAACAATTTAAATAGGAAAAACACTATATATAACCTATGTTGTAGAATAAATTACTCCAACTCTTATGAGGCCAAAACACCCAACATCTTTTAGCTCAGTTTCTGTGGTACAGGAAACCAGTTACAGTTTAGCATTTGTCTCTGGCTCAAGGTTACTCGTGGACTTGCAGGCAAGCTGTCAACCAAAACTGTGGTCTTTTCTGAAGGCTCTACCAAGAGGGAGATTCTGCATCCCAGTTGCCATGTGGTTATTGGTAGGACATGGTTTCTCATCATGTGACATCTCCTTGAGCTTTCCTAATGACACAGCAAATGGCTTCCCCAGGACAATGCAAGGCAAAGATGAGAAAACACCAAAGACCACTTTGGTGGCCACCAATTTTTATAACTTAATTTCACTGTGACATACCATAATTTCTGCCATAGTTTATTTGTTAGAGGTGCATCAATAAGTCCAGCCTACACTAAAGGCAGGAGGGATTAACAACTGTGTCAGAATGCAGGGATAACTGGGGGCAACCTCAGTGTCCACCTACCATGACCATCAGAGCCCGTGTATATGTCCAATAAGTACTTCAGCAAAATAAAGGGTACAGATGTATTTTAAAAATAAAATGTAATGTCTTTACCAATGAAAAGTAATGCATGCACACACATACACACATAGAGCATTATACATACATCTTATATTTTATAATATTTTATGCATATTAAATTAGATAATATATTACATGTTAGCAGAACAACTAAAATTGGGAACATAGTGCAGGCAAAGAAGACTGCTGCTCTGGGAATTGGAGATAGCAAGGCAGTGCAGTAATAGGCTTATTTGCATAAAAACCAAGGCCAGCTATGGAATTCATTTAAGACAGACTTAGGTACTAATGGGTTCCAAGAATTTGTGATCACAACAACAATAATTAGAGATGGCATTTGCCTTTTACCTTCAAGATGAAACCCTGTGAAAGTAGGAATTTACCATGAAGAAGCAGAGAGAGAGAATCTCTGGGATTCCAATTATCCTGTGTTACAAAATAACTTTATTTTCAGCATTAAATACTATTTCTTGAATTCCTCTAGCTACGTCTCTCATTCTTTCAAATATATTTACAGAAGATGCTGTAAAAAATAAAGGGTACATCTGACTCTCAGGAGAATAGCTATCAAAAGTAATTGCTATAACTTTTACATTTACATCTGACAAGAAGAATTCTCCTTATTAGAGATTAAAAGTGTTGAAAGTTGGGCTTCCCTGGTGGCGAAGTGGTTGAGAGTCCGCCTGCTGATGCAGGGGACACGGGTTCTTGCCCTGGTCTGGGAAGATCCCATATGCCGCGAAGCGGCTGGGCCCATGAGCCATGGTCACTGAGCCCGCGCATCCGGAGCCTGTGCTCCGCAACGGGAGAGGCCACAAAAGTGAGAGGCCTGTGTACCGCAAAAAAAAAAAAAAAAAAAAAGTGTTGAAAGTAAAATAGAACAAAGTCATTCAAGCATCCATGCATAGAAAAATGATTATTAAAGAATTAAAAAAATGGAATCCTTCACCTCCAAATATTCAACACTAGAATAAGAATTGTATAGAATAGTTGGAGAAAAAGGCTTGTAATCCATGCTTTTAAACTCAGCCATGTGGCATCCATATATGAAACAACAGATATATGTGATCAGAGATACAATAATTGAGGAAATATCACACCCATGTATATTTCCCAAGGTGAGGATAATTAAAGATTTAATCCAACCATTTATAAATATAGGCAACAGTAAGTAATTCTACAATGGAATACTATGGTATAAAAGGACATAGAGTAGGCATTGAAAAGAAGTAAATATTGTAGTTTATCTGAATATATATTATTAATGTGGAGATAAAACAGAAAGAAGAACCATAAACAATTTGTAAGCAAACATAGGTAAAAACAAAGATTTTAATACTAAAAATCTGGTTATGAAGCCTACATATTGCCAATAAATAAGAGTTTTGGAAGGATATAGGAAATTAAAGTATGCATGTTTTGAAAATTCATGGGTGATTACCAAGAGATATTCTTTTCTTTGCAATTAAAAATTATGTAAATACAGGTGCAATAATTTGAATTTTAAATATAAAAATTATGGTGAATACTTCCCAAATCATTAGATTAAAAATTGTCAATCATTGAATATATGTTATAAAGGAGAAAAACAAATAAAAATAAGAAAGCATAGAACTGTACAAAACAAAAATTGTGATGTACAAATTATATACACATTCTTTGCCAACAAATTAAAATGGATTTACATTTTCTATGAAAAGGAAGTTTAATTTAAATAAAAATTAAAAATAAAGCTCTGTGGCTTCAATAATAAAAGTATCTTTAATATAATGATCTAGAATAGATAAAGGCAACAGTCATACAGAAAACATTAAATTCTGCCTATAGCAGCCCACTCACCAATAAAAATAGAAAACCTTAAAAAAATGCAATTCTGAAGCAAAGGACATTGAGATAAGGACAATAGTTGGTTTCATTCTATCAAAGTATTTACTAATTCTGAGATGACTGGGTGAGTGTAAGAAGTTGGGCAAACTTTATCTGATCTCTACACATTTATGTGGACTTCAAAAATGGAGTTAAGGACTCACCAAAGAACAGGAACCTGGTAAACACTGCAGGGCTCTTGACTGGACCTTAAAGGGCTACACACTGGATATGACTGAAAGCAAAATAGAGTAACTTACCCTAAAACTAAAACTAAGTTTTGAAAAACCTCATTCTGATATTTGATTAAAGTATACCTGTCTCTACCCTCACTGTGTGCTAAAAGGAGAAAATATGACCTGGAAGAAGATAATCTCATCTGACTAAAGATGAGATTAATCTCACTTTTAAACTAAAGATTTTATATATCATATCAATGATGTTTCATCCTGCTTGCTTAATAAAAAATAATCAGACTTTTAAAAAGCATGAATTGATCAAAAATGGAAAAAAAGACAATACAAACTCATAAGAAATTTAGATATCTAAGTTACATTCAGTGTTTAAAACAACTGTGATTAAATTGTACAAGAAAGTAAAGAATAAAATTGAGAACATGAGAAGAGACTTGGAAGTCATAAGAACCAAGTATAATAACTAAAGTTAAATACCCAGTAGATTGAGATATCATCAGGTTAGGCATAGCTAAAGAGAAATTTAACAAACTGGAAGATAGGTGAGATAAAAAGTAGACTGTTATGTACAAAGTAAAAAAAAATTGAAAATAGAGAAAAAAAGCATTGGGTCTATGTGGATATAGTGATTCACAATCATGTGTGTTGTTAGGGTTCTAAAAGCATAGGAGAAAGAGAATAGAAACAATAGTAAGAGGAAAAAAAAAACACCAGAAAACTTTTCAGAACTGATGTCGTATTATAGTGCTTCTTAAAACCAAAAGTTCAAGTTAGTAGAGAAAAAAATTTTGAAAAAAGAATATATCCTTGTACATATGTATTAACAGAAAATAATGCAATATTAAGAAGTAAATAGAATATAGAAATAGAAGAGAATGAGAAACTAGAAATGAAAATAAAAACTAGAATTATAGCAAATAGAAAACACAAAGGAATGTGAAATTGATCAATACATATTTATGTTTATATTGAATATTGAATATAAATAGACTAAATAATCCAGTTAAAAGACAAAGATTTATCTCACTTAAATATGGAATCTGAAAGACAAAAACAAAAAACTGAACTCATAGGTACAGGGGACAGCTTGGTGGTTGCCAGAGGTTTGGGAGGGTGAGACGGGACACGTGAAATGGGTGAAGGTGATTAAAAGGTACAAACTTCCAGTTATAAGTCTTAGGGATGTAATGGACAACATGGTGACTACAGTTAATAATGTTGTACTGGACATTTGAAAGTTGCTAAGACAGTAGATTTTAAAAATTCTCATCACAAGAAAAATATTCTAACTGTGTGGTGATGGATGTTACCTAGACTTACTGTGATCATTTTGTGATCATTTTGCAATATGTACATATATTGAATCACATTGTACAGCTGAGACATAATGATATATGTCAATTATACCTCAATAAAAAAAGAATAGGAAGAGACACCCAGAGATGTCTCCCTTCATGCACACACAGAGGAACAGACATGTGAGGACACAGTGAGAAGGACCACCTGCAAGCCAGGAGGAGAAGTCTCACCAGAAACCAACCCTGCTGACACTCTGATCTTGGACTTCCATTATCCTTCTTTCTCCAGAACATTGAGAAAATAAATGTCTGTTGTTTAAGCCATGCAAACGGTGTTATCTATTTTACAGCAGCCTGAGCTAACTAATAAAGTGTCTAAGAAGAGATGCCAAATTGGCAGCTGGACATATGGGGCTGAAGTTCAGGAAAAAGGAGTAGGCTAGAGATGTAAATTTATGCAACATCATCAGAGCGATGCTGTTTAAAGTCATGAGGCTAGATGAGATTGCCTATGGAGGTTGTGTGACAGAGATAAGAACATGACAAAGGACCAGACCCTATGACCACTTATGTTTAGAGATTGAGGACATGAGGAGGAATCAGTAAAGAAGACTGAGAAGTGACCAGTCAGACAGGAGGAAAATCAGGAGAGTAAAGGGTCCTGGAAGCTGAATGAAGAAAGGATTTTAATGAAGAGAGAGTGGCCATCAATGTCCAGTGCTGTTGATGGGTTTAATAAATTGAGAACTGAGAACTGACCACTGGATTTAGCAGCATGGAGGTCACTGGTGACCTAGACAAGAGCATTTGATTTAGGTTTGGGTTCCCTGATGATAAAAGCAAAAGGGAAACCTAATGGATTCTACAAGTATCATTATCTTTCAGAAAGAAATCTACCAAAATTTCAACACACCCAACTTTTACCCAGGAATTTTCATATGAGTTCTTACAAAGGGGGAATTGGGTAGTTAAAGAAAGACAAAGTTTTTCTGATTGGATATAAAAATAAATTAAAACAACTATATGTTGCTTGTAGAATAAGTACTTTCAATACGAGAGTACAGAAAGGCTGAAACTAAAGGAATAGAAGATACCTTAAAAACACAAAACACAAGAAAGCTGTTACAACTATAATAATGTGAGAGAGTATCAACATTATGGCAAGGGCATCACTAGCAGTAAAGAAAAATATTTTATAATAATAAAAAGGTCAATCCACTAGGGAGATAAAACACCTCTAAATTTGATGCACCCTATACCATGGTCTTAAATTTATATAAAATAATAATTAAAAAAAGGAGAAATTGACACATATTCATAAAGGATTATATTCAAATTATCTATCACACTGTTGGTGGGAATGTAAATTGGTGCAGCTACTGTGGAAAAACAGTATGGTGATTTATCAGAAAACTCAAAATAGAACTACCATATGACTCAGCAATTCCACTCCTGGGTATATAATCTGAAAAAACCAAAAACACTAATTTGAAAAGATACATGCATCCCATTGTTCATACCAGCATTATTTATAATTGCCAAGGTAAGGAAGCAACCTAATTGTCCATCAACAGATGAATGGATATATATACACAATGGAATATTACTCTGCCATAAAAATGAAATTTTGCCATTTGTCCCTAAATGGATTGTCTTGAAGGGCATTGTGCTAAATGAACTAAAGTAGACAAAGACAAGTATTGTATGATTTCACTTATATGTGGAACCTAAAAAATACAACAAACGAATGAATAAAACAATAAAGAAGCAGACTCACAGATATAGAGAACAAACTAATGGTTACCAGTGGGGAGACAGAGGGGGGAAGGGAAACATAGCAGCAGGGGGAAAAAAAGGCTTATTACAGGATTATATGAAACCATCCATGTGAAACTTTTGAAAACTGTAAAGCACTATAGAGTTTAAATAATCATTCATTCAATTACAAAAATTTAAAAATTAAAAAAATCATCTATTACAGTAACTCACAGAACAAGTAGAAAAATAACAGAAAGGTCAAAGAAAATTAGAAAAACTTTCAACAATTTCTTCTAAATTACATAAAAAGAACACCAAACAATCCCAGACTGAACAAGATATTCATATCCTTAGGCAATATTTACTACAATTAACCAAATTATCTATCCCAGTACAAATTTCAATACGTTTTAAAGAATTGAGATCATGAGGAGAAAGTTTTTGAAGCAGAATGAAATTGAACTAGAAATTAATTTTAAAAGAAAATTAGCAAAACTCCAAATGGGAAAATTAGCAATATATTCAAAATAGCCTAGGTACATTTTATTGAATGAACATATTAAAGAATGAATATTAAAACCGAAAAACATATTAAATATTTGAAAGTACAGCAAAAAGCACACCTAGAGGAAATTCATATTCTTATAATACATGTTATAGGAAAGGAGAAAATCTGAAAATCACTGATCTAAGCATACAGACTAAGAAATAAGAAAACGAATTTAAAATTAACCTGGGGGGCTAATGACAGACTCTGGGAGGGATCAAGCCAAGGAGTACTTCCCAGAACTTCTGCTGCCAGTATCCTTGTCCCCATGGTGAAATAGAGCCACCCCCTTCCTCTGCAGGAGACCCTCCAACACTAGCAGGTTCTGTTGTAAAACCTGGTGGGATGCCATCCTGCGACGGTCATGTTGGGAAACCCTCGGTGGCGTAGGTGTGTACGGGGCCATCAGTTTGGAGCTCAGGATCTTAGTTCCCCAACCAAGGATCAAACTTGGGCCCAGCAGTGAAAGCACCGAGTCCTAACCACTGGACAGCTGGGGAATTCCCAACATGTGCTTGTCTTGATTGGAATCAGGAATCACTTTGCGTCAAGGTTAGTCCAAGCCCCCAGATCTACCAATATGCCAGGCATCCAGTCTGTGCTTAATACATACTGAAGAAAAGGAGGAACGGGAGTCCGGGTAAGATGGCGGAAGAGTAAGACGCGGAGATCACCTTCCTCCCCACGGATACACCAGAAATACAGCTACACGTGGAACAACCCCTACAGAACACCTACTGAACGCTGGCAGAAGACCCCAGACCTCCCAAAAGGCAAGAACCCCCCCACATACCTGGGTAGGGCAAAGCGGAGAGATCCCCACACAGAGGATCGGTGCCGAGCGGCACTCACCAGCCCGAGAGGCTTGTCTGCTCGCCCGCCGGGGCGCGCAGCGCTGGAAGCTGAGGCTCGGGCTTCGGTCAGAGCGCAGGGAGAGGACTGGGGCTGGCGGCGAGAACTCAGCCTGAAGGGGGCTAATGTGCCACAGCTAGCCGGGAGGGAGTCCGGGAAAACTCTGGAGCTGCCGAAGAGGCAAGAGACTTTTTCTTCCCTCTTGGTTTCCTGGTGCGCGAGGAGAGGGGATTAAGAGCGCTGCTTAAAGGGGCTCCACAGACGGGCGCGAGTCGCGACTGAAAGCGCGGAGCCCAGTGACGGGCGTGGGACGCTGGGGCTGCTGCTGCCGCCGCCAAGAAGCCTGTGTGCGAGCGCAGGTCACTGCCCACACCGCCCTTCCGGGAGCCTGTGCAGCCCGCCACTGCCGGGGTCCCGGGACCCAGGGGCGGCTTCCCTGGGAGAACGCACGGCGCGCCTCGGGCTGGTGCAACGTCACGCCGACCTCTGCCGCTGCAGGCTCGCCCCGCACTCCGTGCCCCTTCCTCCCGCCCGGCCTGAGTGAGCCAGAGTCCCCGAAGAGGCTGCTCCTTTAACCCTGTCCTGTCTGAGCGAAAAACAGATGCCCTCCGGCGACCTACACGCAGAGGCGGGGCCAAATCCAAAGCTGAGACCCAGGAGCTGTGAGAACAAAGAAGAGAAAGGGAAACCTCTCCCAGCAGCCTCAGAAGCAGCGGATTAAAGCTCCACAATCAACTTGATGTACCCTGCATCTGTGGAATACATGAATAGACAACACATCATCCCAAATTGAGGAGCCCGGAGTCAGTGCTGTGCCTCTCAGGTGGGAGAGCCAACTTCAGGACACTGGTCCACAAGAGACCTCCCAGCTCCACATAATATCAAACGGCAAAAATCTTCCAGAGATCTCCAGCTCAACACCAGCACCCAGCTTCACTCAACGACCAGCAAGCTACAGTGCTGGACACCCTAAGCCAAACAACTAGCAAGACAGGAACACAACGCCACCCATTAGCAGAGAGGTGGCCTAAAATCATAAAAAGTCTGCAGACACCCCAAAACACACCACCAGACGTGGACCTGCCCACCAGAAAGACAAGATCCAGCCTCATCCACCAGAACACAGGCACTAGTCCCCTCCACCAGGAAGCTTACACAACCCACTAAACCAACCTTAGCCACTGGGGACAGACACCAAAAACAACGGGAACTACGAACCTGCAGCCTGCAAAAAGGCTACCCCAAACACAGTAACATAAGCAAAATGAGAAGACAGAAAAACACACAGCAGGAGAAGGAGCAAGATAAAAACCCACCAGATCTAACAAATGAAGAGGTAATAGGCAGTCTACCTGAAAAAGAATTCAGAATAATGATGGTAAAGATGATCCAAGATTCTATTTCCCAGATCCAAAATCTTGGAAATAGAATAGACAAAATGAAAGAAACAGTTAACAAGGACCTAGAAGAACTAAAGATGAATCAAGCATCGATTAAAAACACAATACATGAAATAAAAAATACTCTAGATGGGATCAATAGCAGAATAACAGAGGCAGAAGAACGGATAAGTGAGGTGGAAGATAAAATAGTGGAAATAACTGCTGCAGAGCAAAATAAAGAAAAAAGAATGAAAAGAACAGAGGACAGTCTCAGAGACCTCTGGGACAATATTAAACGCACCAACATTCGAATTATAGGGGTTCCAGAAGAAGAAGAGAAAAAGAAAGGGACTGAGAAAATATTTGAAGAGATTATAGTTGAAAACTTCCCTAATATGGGAAAGGAAATACTTAATCAAGTCCAGGAGGCACAGAGAGTCCCATACAGAATAAATCCAAGGAGAAATACGCCAAGACACATATTAATCAAACTGTCAAAAATTAAACACAAAGAAATCCTATTAAAAGCAGCAAGGGAAAAACAACAAATAACACACAAGGGAATCCCCATCAGGATAACAGCTGATCTCTCAGCAGAAACTCTACAAGCCAGAAGGGAGTGGCAGGACATAATTAAAGTGATGAAGGAGAAAAACCTGCAACCAAGATTACTCTACCCAGCAAGGATCTCATTCAGATTTGATGGAGAAATTAAAACGTTTACAGACAAGCAAAAGCTGAGAGAGTTCAGCACCACCAAACCAGCTTTACAACAAATGCTAAAGGAACTTCTCTAGGCAAGAAACACAACAGAAGGAAAAGACCTACAATAACGAACCCAAAGCAATTAAGGAAATGGGAATAGGAACATACATATCAATAATTACCTTAAATGTAAATGGACTAAATGCTCCCACCAAAAGATACAGATTGGCTGAATGGATACAAAAACAAGACCCATATATATGCTGTCTACAAGAGACCCACTTCAGACCTAGAGACACATACAGACTGAAAGTAAGGGGATGGAAAAAGATATTCCATGCAAATGGAAACCAAAAGAAAGCTGGAGTAGCAATTCTCATATCAGACAAAATAGACTTTAAAATAAAGACTACTAGAAGAGACAAAGCAGGACACTACATAATGATCAAGGGATCAATCCAAGAAGAAGATATAACAATTATAAATATTTATGCACCAAACATAGGAGCACCTCAATACATAAGGCAAATACTAACAGCCATAAAAGGAGAAATCGACAGTAACACAATCATAGTAGGGGACTTTAACACCCCACTTTCACCAATGGACAGATCATCCAAAATGAAAATAAATAAGGAAACACAAGCTTTAAATGATACATTAAACAAGATGGACTTAATTGATATTTATAGGACATTCCATCCAAAAACAACAGAATATACATTTTTCTCAAGTGCTCATGGAACATTCTCCAGGATAGATCATATCTTGGGTCACAAATCAAGCCTTGGTAAATTTAAGAAAATTGAAATTGTATCAAGTATCTTTTCCGACCACAATGCTATGAGACTAGATATCAATTACAGGAAAAGAGCTGTAAAAAATACAAACACATGGAGGCTAAACAATACACTACTTAATAACGAAGTGATCACTGAAGAAATCAAAGAGGAAATCAAAAAATACCTAGAAACAAATGACAATGGAGACACGACGACCCAAAACCTATGGGATGCAGCAAAAGCAGTCCTAAGAGGGAAGTTTATAGCAATACAATCCCACCTTAAGAAACAGGAAACATCTCGAATAAACAACCTAACCTTGCACCTAAAGCAATTAGAGAAAGAAGAACAAAAACATCCCAAAGTTAGCAGAAGGAAAGAAATCATAAAAATCAGATCAGAAATAAATGAAAAAGAAATGAAGGAAACAATAGCAAAGATCAATAAAACTAAAAGCTGGTTCTTTGAGAAGATAAACAAAATTGATAAACCATTAGCCAGACTCATCAAGAAAAAAAGGGAGAAGACTCAAATCAATAGAATTAGAAATGAAAAAGGAGAAGTAACAACTGAGATTGCAGAAATACAAAAGATCATGAGAGATTCCTATAAGCAACTCTATGCCAATAAAATGGACAACCTGGAAGAAATGGACAAATTCTTAGAAATGCACAACCTGCCAAGACTGAACCAGGAAGAAATAGAAAATATGAACAGACCAATCACAAGCACTGAAATTGAAACTGTGATAAAAAGTCTTCCAACAAACAAAAGCCCAGGACCAGATGGCTTCACAGGCGAATTCTATCAAGCATTTAGAGAAGAGCTAACACCTATCCTTCTGAAACTCTTCCAAAATATAGCAGAGGGAGGAACACTCCCCAACTCATTCTACGAGGCCACCATCACCTTGATACCAAAACCAGGCAAGGATGTCACAAAGAAAGAAAACTACAGGCCAATATCACTGATGAACATAGATGCAAAAATCCTCAACAAAATACTAGCAAACAGAATCCAACAGCACATTAAAAGGATCATACACCATGATCAAGTGGGGTTTATTCCAGGAATGCAAGGATTCTTCAATATACGCAAATCAATCAACGTGATACACCATATTAACAAATTGAAGGAGAAAAACCATATGATCATCTCAATAGACGCAGAGAAAGCTTTCGACAAAATTCAACACCCATTTATGATAAAAACCCTGCAGAAAGTAGGCATAGAGGGAACTTTCCTCAACATAATAAAGGCCATATATGACAAACCCACAGCCAGCATTGTCCTCAATGGTGAAAAACTGAAACCATTTCCACTAAGATCAGGAACAAGACAAGGTTGCCCACTCTCACCACTCTTATTCAACCTAGTTTTGGAAGTTTTAGCCACAGCAATCAGAGAAGAAAAGGAAATAAAAGGAATCCAAATTGGAAAAGAAGAAGTAAAGCTGTCACTGTTTGCAGATGACATGATACTATACATAGAGAATCCTAAAGATGCTACCAGAAAACTACTAGAGTTAATCAATGAATTTGGTAAAGTTGCAGGATACAAAATTAATGCACAGAAATCTCTGGCATTCCTATATACTAATGATGAAAACTCTGAAAGTGAAATCAAGGAAACACTCCCATTTACCATTGCAACAAAAAGAATAAAATATCTAGGAATAAACCTACCTAAGGAGACAAAAGACCTGTATGCAGAAAATTATAAGACACTGATGAAAGAAATTAAAGATGATACAAATAGATGGAGAGATGTACCATGTTCTTGGATTGGAAGAATCAACATCGTGAAAATGACTCTACTACGCAAAGCAATCTACAGATTCAATGCAATCCCTATCAAACTACCACTGGCATTTTTCACAGAACTAGAACAAAAAATTTCACAATTTGTATGGAAACACAAAAGACCCCGAATAGCCAAAGCAATCTTGAGAACGAAAAACGGAGCTGGAGGAATCAGGCTCCCTGACTTCAGACTATACTACAAAGCTACAGTAATCAAGACAGTGTGGTACTGGCACAAAAACAGAAAGATAGATCAATGGAACAGGATAGAAAGCCCAGAGTTAAACCCACAGACATATGGTCACCTTATCTTTGATAAAGGAGGCAGGAATGTACAGTGGAGAAAGGACAGTCTCTTCAATAAGTGGTGCTGGGAAAACTGGATAGGGACATGTAAAAGTATGAGATTAGATCACTCCCTATCACCATACACAAAAATAAGCTCAAAATGGATTAAAGACCTAAATGTAAGGCCAGACACTATCAAACTCTTAGAGGAAAACATAGGCAGAACACTCTATGACATAAATCACAGCAAGATCCTTTTTGACCCACCTCCTAGAGAAATGGAAATAAAGACAAAAATAAACACATGGGACCTAATGAGACTTAAAAGCTTTTGCACAGCAAAGGAAACCATGAACAAGATGAAAAGACAACCCTCAGAATGGGAGAAAATATTTGCAAATGAAGCAACTGACAAAGGATTTATCTCCAAAATTTATAAGCAGCTCATGCAGCTCAATAACAAAAAAACAAACAACCCAATCCAAAAATGGGCAGAAGACCTAAATAGACATTTCTCCACAGAAGATATACAGACTGCCAACAAACACATGAAAGGATGCTCAACATCTTTACTCATTAGAGAAATGCAAATCAAAACTACAATGAGATATCATCTCACACCAGTCAGAATGGCCATCATCAAAAAATCTAGAAACAATAAATGCTGGAGAGGGTGTGGAAAAAAGGGAACACTCTTGCACTGCTGGTGGGAATGTGAATTGGTACAGCCGCTATGGAGAACGGTATGGAGGTTCCTTAAAAAACTACAAATAGAACTACCATATGACCCAGCAATCCCACTACTGGGCATATACCCTGAGAAAACCATAATTCAAAAAGAGACATGTACCAAAATGTTCATAGCAGCCCTATTTACAATAGCCCGGAGATGGAAATAACCTAAGTGTCCATCATCGGATGAATGGGTAAAGAAGATGTGGCACATATATACAATGGAATATTACTCAGCCATAAAAAGAAATGAAATTGAGCTATTTGTAATGAGGTGGATAGACCTAGAGTCTGTCATACAGAGTGAAGTAAGTCAGAAAGAGAAAGACAAATACTGTATGCTAACACATATATATGGAATTTAAGAAAAAAAATGTCATGAAGAACATAGGGGTAAGACAGGAATAAAGACACAGACCTACTAGAGAATGGACTTGAGGATATGGGGAGGGGGAAGGGTAAGCTGTGACAAAATGAAAGAGCGGCATGGACATATATACACTACCAAACGTAAGGTAGATAGCTAGTGGGAAGCAGCCGCATAGCACAGGGAGATCAGCTCGGTGCTTTGTGACCGCCTGGAGGGGTGGGATAGGGAGGGTGGGAGGGAGACGCAAAAGGGAGGGGATATGGAAACATATGTATATGTATAACTGATTAAATTTGTTATAAAAAAAATAAAAATAAAATAAAATAAAATAAAAAATAAATAAAAAAAAATAAAATAAAATTAACCTGCAAAATATGAAAGAATTATGTTAAAGATGATAAAAATTAATAAAATAGAAAATAAATGTAAACGAGAGGATCTATAAAGCAAAAAGTAAAATTTTTGTAAAGATTGTGAAAATGGTAAGTCAAATGAAAGATTGGGAAAAAAAGATTTAAGCATAACTAACCAATATAAATTATAAAAATTTTGTTATCTCTATGGATCCTACGGACAATAAAATTAATAAAAGGACATTATAAAGAACTTTATACCTTTACATTTGAAAAGTTAGATATAAAATATTAAAATGTATTAAAACTGACACAAGAACTACAATATCTGAGTAGTTGTACATTTATACTAAAAGAAATAAAATATACTTCCTGCAAAGAAAACTACAGACTCAGATGATTTTTATCTTTGAGTTATTACAAATATTTAAGGAAAAAGAACTCCAATCTCATGCAGAATCTTCTGGAGATAATAGAAAAGGAGAGACAAAATCTGAATAATTTTTTATTAAGTCAACATAACCTTGATCCCAAAATTGAAATAGTCATAATAAGAATAGTAATTCGTAGAAGGGCTCCAATCAAGATGGTGGAATAGAAGAATGTGGAACTCACCTCTTCCCAAAAATACACCAAAAATACATGTACAAATGGAACAATTCTTGCAGAATACCTACTGAACACTGGCAGAAGTCTTCAAACACTTGAAAGGACAAGAAAGATCTCCACATAGACATGTAGGACAAAAGGAAGGGCAAAAAAAAAAAAAAGGAGGAAGTGGGACAGCACCTGCACCCTTGAGGGAGCTGAAAAAGAGAAAAGGTTCCCACATTCAGGGAAGCCCCCTCACCAGCGGGAAGATCAGCTGGGAGAGAAAAGAGCTTCAGAAGCTCAGAGGAGAGCACAACAACTGGTCTGTGGCAGGCAGAACAGAGAGAGGCCTGCACACAGTCTGTGCCACCACCCTCTGTGCCCCAACTTGAGACACGTGTCCACTGGTATGAGCAGGGGCTGGGTGCTGGAACTCCAGGTTTAGAGGGCAGACCTGGGGAGAAGACTGATGTTGGCTGCTCAAAGACAGCCTGAAGGGACTGGACTGTGGTATGGCTGCAACCGGGAGTGTTCACAGAAGAAGCCTGGGCCTGCCATAAAAGCGAAGCACCATTGTTAAGTGGCACATGAATGGAGGGATGGGACTGGCCTAGCAGTCTCTGTCTCCACACGCTTGTCCCAGCCTCTGTGCACTCTGGGAGAGTGCACCCCAGACGCTAAATGGGGGGCTCCCAGCTCACCTGGCTCCCATGCCCCAGCCGCCACCTTGGTTGAACTGCACACCCACCGTCACCTTGGTGGGCTCCTGGAGCAGACACCAGTGGGTTACCCATGCACAGAGGCAGGGCTGAAACCATGGCTGAGCCCCAGGGGCTGGAGGACTTATGAAGCAGGGTTGAAATCTTTCCCCACAGTTGTGTGAGCCATGAATTTACACCTCTGCTGGTGGCTCTGTAAACTCAGCTCTTGTGGGACATCCGAATGGACAAGAGGTGTTCCTGCGACTCAGTTGGGCCTTACCAGCTGTGGGCTTTGTAGGCCTGTGCATGCAGGGTCTGGGCTAAGCCGGGGTCTGAGCTGCCTCCATAGCTCCCACAGAGGATCCAGGTTCATAACTATTACAGTCCTGGGACCTGACTTCTATGGATCTGCACTGGTGGCCTTGTGAAAACAATGCCTAAGGAACACCAGGGTCTATGGCTGGCATTTGCAAGGTTGAGACAGGGCCAAAGGCAGTGCCAACAACAGTGTACTTTGTGAGCCTGCACAACAGGTATCAGGTGACACCAAAGAGAACACCCACTGGTGAATAGCTCTGGTGGAGGAATACTCACTGGATCCTCTCCCAGTAGGAACACTAAAATCCCACCTGCTTTGTACCGCAGCTCAGAAACACAGTTCAGAAAGATCTGAGGGCTTCTACTCCAACATCTAGAGCAGACCCTATCCCTGACAGGGCAGTGACAACCACAGAGCAAAGAGGAGGCCCCACTCAATATCCAGTGCAGGAGTTAGTCACCACACTAGTCACATCTCCTATTAAGGGGACAGCAACCAGCATACACTGAAGAAAGAGGAAATGCAGGCATTCATACTAAAAACAGCCCTCGCATCCAAAAATATGAAACCCACACAGGGTACACGGAGATATTCCCACATAAAAACAGCCCACCAGGGCTTCCCTGGTGGCGCAGTGGTTGAGAGTCCGCCTGCCGATGCAGGGGACACGGGTTCGTGCCCCGGTCTGGGAAGATCCCACATGCCGCGGAGCGGTTGGGCCCGTGAGCCATGGCCGTTGGGCCTGCGCGTCCGGAGCCTGTGCTCCGCAACGGGAGAGGCCACAACAGTGAGAGGCCCGCATACAGCAAAAAAAAAAAAAAAAAAAAAAAAAACAGCCCACCAAGACCAGAGTAGATCACTGTTTCTCCTAAACCCACAGAGCAAGAGAAATATAAGTAAAATGAAGAAGCAGAGGAACCACTCCCAATTAACAGACCAAGAGAATTCCCCTGAAAGAACAAACAATGAAACTGACTTCTTCAATTTAAGAGACACCAAGTTCAAAAAGGAGATAATGAAAATACTGAAGAATTAAGGAGTATTGATAGATATGCAGGTTACTGTACATAGGAGCTATAACTATAAAAAGGAGCCAAGGAAATTTAGAGAACTCATCCACCAAGATGAAAGCTGAGATAAAGGCAATGAATAGCATAATGAATAATGCAGAACTAATAAGTGATCTGGAAGATAGAATAATGGAAATCATGCAATCAGAACAGCAGACGGAAAGCCAAATGAAAATATATGAGACCTATGGGATAATATAAAGCATGCCAATCTACGCATAATAGGCATCCCAGAAGGAGAAGAAAGAGAAAAGGGGATTGAAAATGTATTTGAAGAAATTATGGCTGAAAACTTCCAAAATGTAAAGAAGAAAACAGACATCCAAGTACAGGAAACACAATGGGCTGCAAACAAGATGAACCAAAACAGACCTACACCAAGACATATTATAATCAAAATGGCAAAAGTTAAAGATAAAGAGAGGACTCTAAAGGCAGCAACAGAAAAACAGAGTTAATTACAAGGAACCCCCATAAGGCTATCAGCTGATTTCTCTACAGAAAAGTGACATGCCAGAAGGGAGTGGCAAGATATATTCAAAGTCCTGAAAGGGAAAGATCTACAGCCTATGATACCCTACCCAGCAAAATTATCATTTAGAATAGAAGGAGAGATAAAGAATTTCTCTGATAAGCGAAAACTAATGCAGCAATACTAAACCTATCTTAAAGGAAATAGTAAAAGGTCTTCTCTAAATAGAAAAGAAATAAGAATCTATAGGAAAGAGAAAATCACAATTGGAAAGCAAATTACTTAAATAAGCCAGTACACAGATTAAAAAAAAGAAAAAATTCTGTGAAAGTGATGATAACCTCAGTGAAAAGCAGAAGAATAAACATGAAGATGAAAAAGAGGACATCAAAATCATAAAATGTGGGTGAGGAGAGTAAGAAAATGTAGATTCTTTTTTTTTATAATGGGTTTGAGCTGATATGACTACCTGTCTAAAATAAGTAGATACAGGAAGGGGTTAACATACTTGAAAAACAGTGCAACCATAAACCAAAAACATATGATAGATTCACAAAAAACAAAAAGAACATAACCATAATGCAAAAGAAAATTATCAAAGCACAAAAGGAAAAACAAAAAGAAAGGTACAAAGAAGAAATATAAAATCAATGGGAAAACTAGGTTTAAAACAGAAATAAATAGATATCAATAATTACCTTAAATGTCAATGGGATAAATGCTCCAATCAAAAGACAGAGTTGCAGACTGAATAAAAAAAACAAGTGCCTACAATATGCTGTCTATAAGAGACCCACTTTAGGACAAAGGACACACATAGAATGAAAGTGAGGTGATGGAAAAATATTTCATGCAAACTGAAATGAGAAGAAATGGGGGTTGCCATATCAGACAAAATAGACTTTAAAACAAAGGCTGTAAAGAAAGAGAAAGAAGGACACTCTATATAATGACAAAAGGACCAATACAAGGAGAGGTTATTACAGTTGTTAACATATATGCTCCCAATACAGGAACACCCAAAAACATAAAACAAGTACTAACAGACATAAAGGGAGAATTTCATGGGAACAAACTAATAGTAGGAGACTTCAACACTCCATTCACATCAATGGACAGAACCTCGAGACAGAAAATCAATAAGGCAATGAAGATTCTAAATTATACAATAGAACAGTTAGACTTAATTGATATTTTCAAGACATTACATCCATAAAAGCAGAATACACATTCTTTTCCAGTGCACATGCAACATTCTCTAGGATTGACCTCATACCAGGGCACAAAATAAGCCTCAACAAATTTAAGAGTATATACATTATTTCAAGCATCTTTTTTTGACCACAGTGGCATGAAAATTGAAGTCAACCACAGAAAAAGAAATGAGAAAAAAACAACTCCATGGAGACTAAACAATATGCTACTAAAAAAGTAACAATTCAATGATGAAATCAAAGAATCAATTTTAAAAATACCTTGAGGCAAATGATAATGAAAACACAGCCATACACAATCTATGGGATGTAGCAAAAGCTGTTCTTAGAGGGGGGTTCATAGTGATACAGGCCTTCTTTAATGAATAAGAAAAATCTCAAGTAAACAACCTAACCTACCACCTAAAAGAATTAGAAAAGGAACAAACAAAACCTAAAGTCAGCAGAAAGATAATAAAGATCAGAGATGAAATAAATAAGATAGCGATTAAAAAACAATGGAAAAAAATCAATAAAACAAAGAACTAGTTATTTGAAAGGGTAAACAAAATTGGCAAACCTCTGGCCAGGCTCACCAAGAAGATAAAGAAGACCCAAATAAACAAAATAAGACATGAAAGAGAAGAAATCATAACTGATACCACAGAAATACAAAAAACATAACAGAATACTATGAAAACTTGTATGCCAACAAATCTGACAACCTAGAAGAAGTGCACAACTTTCTAGAAACATACAGCCCACCAAAACTGAATCAAGAAGAAATAGATAACTTGAACAGACCTATCATTAGAAGTGAAATAGAATCTATTATATATATATATATATATATATATATATATATATATGTAATTCCCTGAAAACAAAAGTCCAGGACCAGATGGCTTCACAGGCAAATTCTACCAAACATAACAAAGAAGAACTTATACTGGTACTCCTCAAACTCTTCCAAAACCTGAAGAGGTTGGAACACACTCAAAGACATTCTATGAAACCACCATCACCCTAATACTAAAACCAGACAAAGACATTACCAAAAAAGAAAATTACAGGCCCCTATTTTGATAAAGTTAGATGCAAAAATCCTCAACAAAATATTAGCAAATGAAATCCATCAACACATAAAAAAGATCATACACCACGACCAAGTTGGATTCATCCCAGTGTCACAAATGTGGTTCCACATACGCAAATCAAATCAATCTGATACACCACATCAACAAAAGATAAAAACCACAGGATCATCTCAATAGATGCCGAAAACGCATTTGATAAAATTCAATATCTATTCATGATAAAAACCTTTACAAGAGTGGGTATAGAGGAAATATATCTCAACATAATAAAAGCTATTTATGACAAACCCACAGCCAACATAATACTCAGTGGTGAAAAGCTGAAAGCCATCCTGCTAAAATCTGTAAAAATACAAGGATGCCCACTCTCACCTCTTCTCTTCAACATAGTATTGCAAGTCCTCACCATAGCAATCAGACAGGAAAAAGAAATAAAATGTATAAAAATTCAAAGAGAAGAGGTAAAATTTTCATTAAATGCAGATGACTGACACTATATATAGAAAGCCTTAAAGACTCCACACAAGAACTACTAGAACTGATAAACGAATTCAGCAAGGTAGCAGGGTATAAGATTAACATACAGAAATCAGTTGCATTTCTTTACACTAACAATGAAATATGAGAAAGGGAATGTAAACAAACAATACCTTTTAAAATTGCACCAAAAGACAAAAATACTTAAGAATAAACCTCATCAAGGAAGTGAAAGACTTATGTGCTGAGAACTACAAAACATTGATAAAGGAAATTAATGATAATTCAAGAAAATGGAAAGATTTTCTATGCTCTTGGATTGGAAGAATTAATATTGTTAAAATGGCCATACTATACAAAGCAATCTATAGATTTAATGTGATCCCTATTAAATTACCCATGATATTTTCATATAAATAGAATAAATAATGCTGAAATTTATATGGAGCTATAAAAAACCCAGAATTGCCAAAGCAATCCTGAGGAAAAAGAACAAAGCAGGAGGCGTAACCCTCCCAGACTTCAGACAATACTTCAAGGCTACAGTAATTGAAACAGTGGTATTCACACAAAAACAGACATATGGATCAGTGGAACAGAAGAGAGAGCCCAGAAATAAACCCACACACCTATGGACAATTAATCTTTGAGAAAGGAGGCAAGAATACACAATGGGGAAAAGATAGTCTCTTCAGCAGGTGGTATTAGGAAAGTTGGATAACCATATGTAAATCAATGAAGTTAGAACACACCCTCACACCATAATCAAAAACAAACTCAAAATGGTTTAAAGACCTAAATAGAAGATAAGACACCCTAAAACTCCTAGAAGAACATAAGAAAAACACTCTGACACAAATCTTACCAATGTTTTCTTAGGTCAGTCACCCAAGGCAATAGAAATAAAAACAAAAATGAACAAAGGGTACCTAATCAGACTTATAAGCTTTTGCACAGCAAAGGAAATCATAAACAAAATGAAAAGACAAACTATGGACTGGGAGAAAATATTTGCAACTGATGTGACCAACAAGGGCTTAATTTCCAAAACATACAAACAGCTCATACAATTTGATAACAAAATAAACAAAAAACCCAAATGGAAAAATGGGCAGAAGACCTAAATAGACATTTCTCCAAAGACAACATACAGATAGCCAACAGACACATGAAAAGATGCTCATCATCACAAATTTTTGGAGAAATACAGATCAAAAATACAATGAGGTACCACCTCACACCAGTCAGAATGGCCATCACTAAAAACTCTACAAATAACAAATGCTGGAGCGGGTGTGGAGAAAAGGGAATGCTCTTACACTGTTGGTGGGAATGTAAATTGGTGCAGCCACTGTGGAAAATAGTACGGATGTTTCTCAAAAAACTAAAAATAGAGTTGACATGTGATCCAGCAATTCTACTCCTGGGCATATACCTAGACAAAACTATAATTTGATGAGATACATGCACCCCTGTGTTTATAGCAGCACTCTTCACAATACTGAAGATATGGAAGCAACCTAAATGTCTATCAACAGATAAATGATAAAGAAGATGTGATATACATATAAATACAATGGAATACTACTCAGGCATAAAAAAGAATGGAATGTTGCCATTTGCAGCAACATGGATAGACCTTTAGATTATCATACTAAGCAGAGTAATTAAGAAAAAGAAAGACAAATATCCTATGATATCAGTTATATGTGGAATCTAATATATGACACAAATGAACTTATCTACTAAACAGAAACAGACTCACAGACATAGAGAACAGACTTGTGGTTGCCAAGGGAAAGCGGGAGTGGGAGAGGGATGGATTGGGAGTTTGGGATTAGCAGGCGCAAATTATTATTATATAGAGAATGAATAAACAATGAGGTTCTACTGTATAGCACAGGGAAGTATATTCAATATCCTGTGATAAACCATAATGGAAAAGAATATGAAATAAATGTGTACACATACACACATATATATGTATAACTGAGTCATTTTGTTGTACAGTAGAAATTAACACAACATTGTAAATCAACTAAACTTCAATAAAATAAAAAGAATAGTAATTCATAAAAAAACTCTCATAAATATTGATGCAAACATCCTAAATACATATTAACAAAGCTAATTTATTAATATAGAAAAAGGTTTGAGCCATATTTGATGTATTACTTAAGTGCACGTTTGGTAAAACTGTTAAAATTCAATCAAATAATTCATAACATCAAGAGATAAAAGGGGCATGAAACATGATAATCCCCAAATATGAAGAAAAAAGGATGTGACAAAATGTAACACCTACTTATGTTACAAGACACAAGGGAAATAAAAGTTCATAGCAAACTAGAAATAGAACATATTTAATGTAAGGTTACCTACAGAAACAATCTATAGATAACATCATTCTTAATGGTTATATTTTGAAAGATTTCTCACAGCTATGGGTACAAAAATAAATATCCCCAAATCCTAGTCCTCTTAATATTGTACCAGAGGTCAGAGCCTATAAAATAATAAGAGTACTGGTGATAATAACAAGTATAACTAGTATGTAATAGTAATCAGTATAGCAGGTTAAAAGGACTCAAAAGAAGAACCCTCCCAGGGGACAATACTGTGGAATGTCATCATGACCTTCCAGCATGCATACAACAGGACAAAGAATAAAAGATATTAGGAGAAGAGATGTTTGATAAGCCTCTAGAAGTGTCCCTCTCATACTTGGGAAGACAGAAGCAGATGGAGGTGCAAAGTGTGCAAAGTAGAATGGAGTAACATTCAGCTAAGAGTATTTCTACAGCTTAACGTAGCAAAGAAAGAATCCAGTTTGCTTGCTGAACCCAAGAGAGGTTGGTGCTTGGGAGACAGTGGCTGGTAGAATTAGACCTAGGATTTAAATGGAGGATCCTGGTAGTCAGAAGTCAGTGTATGGTATAATCAACCCCTCACTACATTCTACCTCATTTCATAAATCTGGCTATTAGGGATTCATCTCCAAGCAAGAAATCCAGAAGATTGCTTTCTAAAAAGAAAGAAATGAATTCGGTCAAGCCAAGCAAACGAGACTGCAAGTCGGTCCCCCAAGACCAGTTGTTCCGTTTGCTGTCACCGTGACATGAACGAGGGTGGCCTGCTCTCTTCCCAGAATACAGGGAAGCGTGTCAGTTAAAAAAGCACAGGGCACTTGCACAGAAGCTGTCACCTGGTCTTTGAAATCACCACCATTCTTACCAGTTTTAATTTCCTGTCTTCTCTGAAAACTTCTTGCCCTCCATGCCCAATGCTACTACTTTGTAAAGGCTCACGTCAGTTTTTGCCTAAATTCTATAACGCCATCTTCCTATTCAGCCTTTTGTCTCCTGTCTCTCTCACTTCTCACACTAATGTTAATTCCCTATTCTGTGAACTTCTGAACTCATGTGTCTGGTCACATCATTCTTTTAGAATCCTTTATGAGGGGTTTCCATGGTATTTAAATGCTATCTAAATAGTTCACATGGCCTAGAAAGCCCTGCATTATCTGGACACTGAGAACTTTTTACAATTACCACATGGAAATATTTCTTCTCACTCCCTAGCTGCCACCTCACCCTCCAAACCTCTCTCTTTATCCATACTGGCTTCCTCTAAGGTGTCTGACCATGCTTCCTAACTGTAGAGATTTGCAAAGTGGCTGAAATTGTAGCCTCCCTCTCAATTTCTTGCCCAGCTAAGCTCTACTCAATGTAAAGAGTAGGAGCAAGCCCTTAAAAAAGAGACTTTATTGGGGAACATGTTTGTAAAGCATTCAGACTGGCTGGGTTCTCCTGTTACATGCTTTGTGGAACACTGAACATCACTGCAGCACTTGGCAAAGATTATCCAAGAGAATTACCATAGGCAGAAACCAATAAACAAATGAAAAGTAAGTATGACTGAAATGCTACCAGAGCATTATGTTCCAAAAGGACAATTTCTCCAGGTTCTGCACACCCATGTATCTAGCTAGTTATGTAACTCTAACATCTATCCACAGATAACCAAACCAATGTCTATAAATTAAGTTCGTAAAGATTCTATCAAAAGAAGTAACAATATTATTAACACATATTCTAAAATTCTCGTCAAGACTATATAATTTTAAGTTTTTCTATGAATAAATTTTCACTAGTTACATTCAGAAAGAACAGGTAACAATAACTGACCCTGGGAAAGGGAATAATGTGGTAGGTGACATGGGTATAAAGAAGATTCACTTTAAAGGTTTAGTCCTGGAACTTTTGGGTTTTGACCCATGGCTATACTTTACCTACTAAAAATATTTTTTTAATTATATTAACAAAAAGATACCAACATGTTTTAAAAGGTTATTGACTTTAAAGTTTTTCTAATGGTCTGACAATTCATATTGCTAACATAGCTCCATTATATTTTAGAGCTTTGTCAGAAAATATGGCAAAATTTGGAGCAGTTTTGTATCTTGGAAATAGCATCAGGACATAGGAGTTAAATTATGTTTGAATCCCTAGTAAATTTGAGTCTCAGATATCAGCAGTATTTACTAGAGAAAAACATTTAATACCTAAGCCTGTTTATATTTTTAATCTGTAAAGTGGAGTTAGTATATCCTTGCCTTTAGAATAATTAAATTCAGTGGCAGAAATTTATATAAAGCATGTCACAGGGCTAAATACATGTTAGATGCTCACTGTGGCTAACAAGGAATATTAAATAAAAGCAGTGTTTGTTTTTCTCACTGTGATAACTGGAGACTCATTATTATGGTAGTTTGATCAACAAAATCAAAATATATAATTATGAAAAAATTACTATAAAATATTGATAATTATCTAGAATGCTGCAAAGCCAAATGTGTTTATTATTTCCTTCCAAAACATATAATCAAATTATATTGCTTGGCTTTAAATGTTTTGTTAATTTTTTTTTCAGTAGCTAACATTGTCAAACATATTAAGCAGAATTCTATCATTTTTTTCATATAAAACTCACAGTAATACATACATACCTTCTGCTTTGTACTGAAGGGAAAATTGGGGTCTTTGACTTTTGTAAGAAACCCAATTATATAGCTAGAATTATGCTGCATCACATGTCATAGATAAATGCAACAATAAATTTGCTCGATATTGCCATTTTTTCCACTCTCAATGAAAAGCCAATTTCCATTTTAATGAAGTTTTCTGAAAATACTATATGCATATATATTTCAATATAAAAATCTATGTAAGTCTTACTCTGTTGGTAAAATAAGTATTTTTATTTGTGTTATATCAATTCCATCTGTATTTTATAGGTTATCCTTTGTATATAAAGATAACACTATTAACCAGCCATCAACTGGGAAAGCACGTTTACTTGTTTTGTCAGTAACAGTGAAAGTTTTGCCCTGAGCAATCTTCATCCATGCATCTAACTCCTTTTGTGACAAATAGTATACTTTTGTGAGACCTGAATACTTGCAAGTCTATGACTAGAGAAAACAATTGTGCTGTTTGTGATTTAGCCAGGTCTTCATATCAGAATTGAAAATAACTTAAGACAATAATAAAGTGCTTTATAACAACCGGATTACTTAATAGAAGTAAGGATGTTTTACACAGATTAACACTTAAGCTATCCATGAAATAAAATAAGTGAATAAACATAAAACTTCAACTTCCGATTATTAAAAAACAAGTGTTGGCTATTTGAAGCTGTTTTTGTTGTTTTAAAGAGTTTACTTCACAGAGTACACACAAGACTCAGATACCAGTATTGTTAGTTCTTGTAGTTCCTGCTGTTCTACAGGACTGGAATCTTAGGAGTTACAATACGTATTCAATAACAAAGAAAAACTTTGATATGATGTTCCCTATATAAGAATTGTTTACTATATTTTATTTATCCATTCACCTAATTGAAAATTGAATCTTTAGTAATTACAGATGAGGTAAATATGAATTAGATACAGAGTCATGGACATGGCGGGACTGAGAGTATAGAAAGAAAATTTGCACACCTATGTATCCACCTGGTTTCATAAATCTATCCATAGATATCTAACTCAATTCACATGTTATTAAAGATTCTATCAAAAGAAGTAACAATATTATCCAATAAAATTACCATAGGCAGAAACAAATACACAAACAAAAAGCAAGTATAACTGAAATGCTACCATAACAATTTATTCCAAAAGGACAATTTGTCCAGATTCTGAAAATTTCTGCAGAGTCTGACTACAAACACAGGATTTCTTAAAATGATCCAAGAGAGCATACAGATATGAGGAATGGTCAATATTATGTGAAAACAACAAAAACTTTAAATAAATATGTAGTTTAAATAGTAAATTCGTAAACACATTCAGTAATTGCTTATGTGTTTTGAGTTAAAATTCCTAGCAAGTTTTACTTAAGGATCAACTAATACAATTGCTTGGAATCAAGAGTGAGAAAATTAAATTTATTCAATTATTTGTTTGACAATTTTATTAGGAACTCTCCTATATTTTCAGCACTCTTATAGAAAGTGGGATGGGATTATCTGAGTGAATAAAATGGACAAAGCCCCTGCCTCATGGAGTTTGCCTTCTGATATAACACAATATTAAAGTAAATAAGTAATATGACACCAGGAAGTGACCCACTGATACAGAGTAAAGAGGGAAAGAGATGATATTTAGATGTTTTTCTTAGATGTTTTGAAATTCAATTTTCCCATGCTATAATTAGTGCAGGTACTTTAGAGAATTTGAGAAGATAATATGATCATTTGGGGGAGGATTATCACTTGAACTCAAATGTTAATAAAGCTATTCCTTAGTGAAAATAAATGTTTTATATAATATTTTCTTGGTATTTATTCATTAAATTATGAGATTATTATTTCCTGAATTGGTTTGTAAGAGTAATATGTTGGGTCAGGCAAATTTTGCAAAAAGTAGAGGACATACATTAGTATATAGTATCATTTGAGGTGAAGAAATAGAGAAAAATTGATATACTTTTTATTTTTGGAAAGAGTACATACGTATATATACTAGTAAACTACACGTAGTATAAAATTAACCATATTTAATTGTACAGATTGGTGGCATTAATTATGTTTACATGGTTGTACAACTATCACTACCATCCATCTCCACAACTTTCTCATCTTCCCAATCTGAATCTCTGTACCTATTAAATAATAACCTCTCCCATTCTACCCTCCCCCAGCCCCTGGAAACCACCATTCTACTTTCTGTTTCTATGAATTTGACTCCTTTAGGTACCTTATTTAAGTGGATTCATACAGTATTTGTTCTTTTCTTGACTAGCTTATTTCACTTAGCATAATGTCTTCAAGATTCATATCCATATTGAAGCATATATCAGAATATACTTCTTTTTAAGGCTGAATAATATTCCCCTGTATATATGAATATATCCGTCTGTCTGTCACTGGACACTTGGGTTGTTTCCACATTTTGGCTATTGTGAATAATGCTACTATGAACATGGATGTACAATTATCTGTTAAAGTCCTTTCTTTCAATTTGTCTGGGTATATACCCAGAACTATAAATGATGGATCATACAATAATTCTATGTTTATTTTTTTAGGAAATGCAAACTGTTTTCCACAGGGATGACACCATTTTACATTCCCACCAGCAAAGCAGGAGGGTTTGATATTTTCCATGCCCTTGCCAACAGCTGTTATTTTGTGGTTTTATATGTGAGTGTGCATATGTGTTTTTTTTAATGATAGCTATTCCTATGGGTGTGAAGTGGTATCTCATTGTGGTTCTAATATGCATTTCTCTGCTGACTAATGACTCAGGCATCTTTTCATGTGCTTAATGACCATTAGCAGCTAGGCAGGCTGAAAGCTCGAAAATGACCACATTTACCTTAATAAGAAAACTGTTGCCATTTACATCTCCCACAACAAAGGAAGAAGGACAATGCTGGAGGTGTCTTGAAGTTCCAGAAACAGCATATTCTGTACATGGAAAATTTAGGATTTTATGATGAGTAACACAAAAGTGTTCTAACTGACACTGGGGCCTGGCACTGGGAAAGTATCTTCAAGTAGTGCAGGCTACTCTGCAATAGCCTTGCTGTTTGGGCAAAAAAACCCGGCAGACCCTACGATGTTAAAGAAAATAAAAGAGCCTAGCAGTATTTGTGCAAAACTGTTGCATGCGTGGAAAGTCTCAATGGGAAAATTGTATCACAGGCCCCTAGCCTTCCAGAGAAGGTGATGCCATCAGCCACTTATAATTTTATACTTTTTTTGAAAACAACTCATGCATTCTGACAAAACTAGATAAATATCCCAGATATGGGTTTACCTGCTTTATGTCAGACCTTACCCAGCACAACTACATGGGGTCTTACAGAGTGTTTGATCCACCAGCATGTAATCCCACATATAAGAGTTTCAGACCAAGGGATCTACTTTCTAGCAAAGGAGGTGTAAGAACAGCTAATAATCCTGGCCATATCATACTACATACACAGGCAGGACTGATAGAGGTTTGGTGCAAGCTATTGGCAATACTAATGAGGGACAACTCACAGTTAATAACCGAATCAAAGTTCCTTATTTAGTGTTGGGTCACCAATTGGAAGTATATATGGTATCGTGTGCCAAGAGCAGGAGTGGTCCTGCCAAAGACCCACTTGGGGAATCTGTACTTCCTATTTCGAGAAGGGAAACTAGGTCACAATGCTATTAACTGATGGGGGTAGAGAGAAATAGGTGGTAATACTGCTCAGTACTCCCTTACCCAATCCTAATAATACTTTAAAAATAGCAGCAATCTCAGCCAGAGACACACATCGTGACCAGTGACTCAGAAGCCTCAGCGATAAGGATCTGATTTACCTCCAGCAGGTAAGACACGAATACTAAAATCATCACTAGCTGAGGTTGAGAAAAATCCAGAATCAAAGTAGAAGAGGGAAAATGTAATTATCAGTTATGTCCTAGGACCACCTGAGGCAGCAGGATCTGTAGTTCTTCTCACTAGTTCTAGTCTTTTTAGTTTTCCCCAGGAATAGAAGCCCATGCGGTTCCTGGAAGAGCTTCTTCCTTAATGCATATAAGGTGATGGATGCAGGCATCACAAGTAGACTGTGATAGACATGGAGATGAAAGGAAGAACTTGTGGCACAATTTCTGGGAATGTTGTCAGTGGATGTTCCCTTCAGGGAACATCTCAGCTTCAAAGAGCTACCTGTCCCAAGCTCACACCTGAGATGGCCCACATTCAATGACTGAGAAAACGTAAACGATTAGCCATTTTTACCCCAATATAGAACAATCCTAATAGGCCCCAAATAGCAATTCCTCTCTATAATCTCCTTTTCTACCATGTTATTTAACCAATGCCCTGCTGATGGAGATTCCTATTGTTCCTATCTTTGGCACACGACAGACCTGACACATTTTCTCAATTATATGAATTTAGTTTATTTAAAAATGGGCAAAAGACTAGAATATTCATTTCACCAAGGAGACATACAAAAGGCCAACAGGTATATAAAAAGATGCTCAACATCACTATTCATCAGGAAAATATCAATCGAAACCACAATGAGATATCACCTCACACCTGTTAAAATGCTGTTATCAAAAAGACAAGAGATATCAAGTGTTGGTAAAAATGTGGAGAAATTGGAATCCTTGTACACTATTGGTGGAAATTTAAAATGGTGCAGCCACTGTGGAAAATAATATGGAGGGTCCCCAAACAATTAAAAATAGAACTACCATATGATCCAGCCATCCTACTTTTGAGGATTTATCCACAAGAATTGAAATCCAAATCTTGAAGCAATATTTGTACTTTTATATTTATTGTAGCCTTAGTCACAATAGCCAAGATGTGGAAACAACCTAAAATGTGACAACAAGGATGAAACAGGAGAACATGCTCTCAACACAAGAAAAAAATATTAAAAGCGACAATTATTTTATTTCTATATTTTAAAAATATTCTAGGTATGTAATTCTGACTTTTGAATATATTATCCATGAAAAAATGAAGAGTTGAACTGGACTTTATAATGCAAGTGCCATTTATCTAGCAGAATGGAACATGGATGGTTCTCAGCAATAAACATTAAAAACAAGAGAAAAGTTACTATGTACTTTATATTGACTACTACCAAGAGTATGTACTAAAAATACAATAGAGATTAAGCATTTCTAAATCATAATCTCTAAATACTGTCTGCATTCAAATCAAAATAAGAAAAATGTTCATTTTATACATAACTAAAAAGGATGGAAATGAAATTATTACCTTTATAAATGTATGTTTTACACATACAATAAAATATTCTTTCCTAAACTTTAACATTATTTGTTTGAAAAAACAAAAATATGAATAAATCTAATTAAAAAGTGAGGTTTAAGGTAAAGTAAATCCTCTGGTTATTAACATTAGCCTATCATATTGATAATAAAGAAGAAACCCCAAAATATGAATATTTATAGTAAATAAAATCTATATACCAACGATTTTAAAAATCAACAATTGTTCATAAAATGAAAGTTTGAAAATTCAAAAGTTTTAAAAACACTACAACTATAATTGTGACAAAAATACACTACCCTCCTAGGTAAATAAAATAAATAATTAAATATAGACAATTAGTGTTTTCACAAAAACACTTAGTAAAAATAATATAAATCAAAAAGGAATATTATGTGGTGGGTTTTTTTTGCTATTTTAAAATTTACCTAGGATTCAACAATATATTAGCAAATTAAATATAAAAATGCATACAAAAACTTTACACCATGCCCGAGTGGGATTAATTCCAGGTGTGATTTGAAAATTAGTGAGTATGATGCACTCCATCAAGAGGCTAAAGAAGAAAAATCAAATGATTCTATCAATTAATGTGAAAAAAAAAACTCTTACTTGAAAAAAATCCAACACACTTTCATTATACAATTCTCAGTAAACTAGGAATAGAGGGAAACTTCCTCAACTTAATAAAGAACATCTACTAAAAATCTATAGCTAAAGTCATATTAAATGTTAGAAACTTGACCCTATGCCCCTAAAAACAGGAACAAAGCAAGAAGGTCCTTTCTAACCACTCCTATTCAACAATGTAGTGAATATCATAACAAGTATAGTAAGACTGTAAATGAAAAACTGTAGATATCGGAAACAACGAAATAAAACTATCTTTGTTCACAGATGATGCAACTGTCTATGTAAAAAATCCTGAAGAATCAACAAAAACATCCTGAAACTAGTAAGTGAATATAGAAAGTTTGCAGGATACAAAGTTAACATAAAAAATCAATTACTTTCAAATATAAAAAAATAAACAGGAATTTGAAATTTAAAAAGTTAAATAGTACCAAAAAATGAAATAGGTGGGTATAAATCTAATAAAAACATATAGAATTTATTTGTGAAAAACTATAACACTCTGATAAAAGAAATAAAATTTCTAAATAAATGGAGCTATATTTCACATTTATGAATTAGAAGATTTGATACTGTTAAGATGCCAGTGTATTCCAAATCCATCTATAGATACAATGAAACCTCAATCAATATCCCAGAAAGCTATTCTGTACATACAACCAAACTGCCTGTAAATTTTATATGGAAAGGCAAAAGACTTAGAAAAGCCAATATAATATTGAAAAATAACACAGTTGGCTAGCTAACACTCCCAATTTCAAAACTTGCTATAAGCTTTCAGTAATAAAGACAGTATGGTTTTGGCAAAACCAGAGATGCATAGATTATTGAAACAGAATAAAGAGTCCACAAATAACTTGAAATAAATCTAATCAACTGATCTTTCACAAAGGAACAAAAGCATTTAAATGGAGAAAGACTAGTCCATTCACCAACAGTACAAGGATAATTGAATGTCCATATGGAAAAAAATAAACCCATGCACAGACCTTATCTTTCACAAAATTAACTCGAAATGGATCATTCCTAAATATAAAATGCAAAATTATAAAACGTAAAGGCAAAAGCATAGGAGAATATCTGTGTCCTTGGGTTGGGCCATGTCTCTTGGATATTACAATAATAGCGTAATCTATGAGAGAAAAAAATTGATAGAGTAAGCTTCATTAAAATTAAGATGTCTGCTCTCTAAAGAGAAAATAAAATTAGTATTAATAATTGTGTTAGTATTAAGAGAATGAAAAACCAAGCCATAGAGTGAAAATTTTGCAAAACACATATCTGATAAGAAACTTTATACATAATATGTACAAATAGTTTTCAAAATTTACCAATGTTCAAGCAACTTAATTTGAAAATAAGGAAAAGGTCTAAACAGACACTTTGTCATTAGAAAACTGCAAATTAAAACAACAATGAGATACAACTGTATACCTATGGCCAGTATCCTAAAAAAAGCTGAAAATACAATAGCAATGGCTGGTGAGAATAGGGAGCAATGGGAGTATGTACTCATTGCTAGTGCAAGTGCAAAGTGGTACAGCCACTTTGGAAGACAGTTTTGAAGTTTCTTACGAAGCTAAACATAGTTTTATCATATAATCCAGTAATCAGTCTCCTGGATATTTACCCAAATGATCTGAAATCTTCTCTCCGCACTAAAACCTGCATATTAATGTTTGTAGCAGTTTTATTCATATTTACCAAAAAATGGAAGAAACCCAGAGGCCCTTTAATAGGTGAATAAATGAACCATCTATTATACCCATAATATACAATGGAATATTATGTTTTTAATGAATTATCAGACAAAAAGAGTCAAAGAACCTTAAATACATGTTACTAAATGAAAGAAATCAGTTCGAAAAATCTACAATATTATGTGATTCTAATCAAATGGTATTTGGAAAAAGGCTTAAACTATAGCAATAGTAAAAAGTTCAGTGGTTTATAGGGGTTCAGGGAGAAGAAAGAAAAAGCTGAAGAGGTGAACACAGGAGATTTTTAAGGGTGGTTATATTATTTTGTATAATATTGTAATTGTGGATATGTGATACTACACATTTGTCAAGATCAATAGAAATTTAGAGTAAAAATTGTGGCATCTAACATATGCAAATTAAAAAAATAATTGAGGAAGTGAGAGAAATAACAAAGATCAAATGTAAACCATGACAAAACATACGAAACAATCTCACTGAAGAGGGTGGGGTAAAAAGGTGCTTACCTAGGAAACATTGGAAATTAGTGGAGCCTGTAAAATCAACATCAAGAGAACATGTACACAGCACTGTACCCTAACTGATAAAGTGGCATCCCACATGGCACAGGTTCACAAGACTGAAACCCTCTATGTGCTCTGGAATTGAACATTTAAGTAGCAGACAGTGGGAGCCAGGTTTCTTGCTCTTGGAGTGAGAATTTACATATAAGCAAGGGGAAGAAACTAGAATGATCCATGTAGTAATGGGTTAGAGTTAGGGACCTCACCCTAAACTCATTTTTAGTTTAGTACAGATGCAAGGCTACATATAACATAGTTATAGAAATATGCATTACAAGGGTTAGTATACACATGTATTTCCTTGCTCTATCAGCTTAAAGGATGTAGAATCAATAATAGTCCAGGAGCAACAACTGTATCTAGCACCTAGACTTTGGTTTCCAGTACAATTCTCTACTAAAGGAAGCTAGGACTTCTTGGAGAAATGGCTGATTCCAGGACGGGGACAAGAAATACATAAGAATGAGCTTGGAGTATTTTGTAGTACCAGAAAGTATGGAAGTATTCAGAAGCAAAATAAAACACACACACACACACACACACACACTCCCATATGAAAGGTATATCAAAGGAACATAGGAGCCAAGTGAAAGAGCTCCTAATGGCCAAAGCTAGAACAATTTGACCAACAAAGTAAAGAAGTATTAGATTATCTTGCAAGGTATAAAATACCCATGAGTTCATTGTGATGTAGGTTATTTAATAAATGAGTAAGTGGAGAATGAGAGACAAATCTCTTATGCAGAATTCCAAAAATATTATTAATATGTAAACACTTCTCCCTTAAGGAGAGGGAACATAACTTCCCACTCCTTAAATGTGGGCACAGTGGCTTCTTTCCAAAGGTTTCACCATGGAAAGAACAGAAGAGAGTAATTTTACAGTGTAGAAAACTGTCAAACACAATCTTAGCCACAAAATCAAGGTCAACATAAACATAAACCGGGCTGAGAGCATGTAAACTTGACATGATGTGATCCAAGTGTCATTTTACCTCTGTGGTCTTTCTCCACAAAAGCCACAACACCGGTCTAATCATGGGAAAAAACAACAGAATAGTTCTGAATTGAAGGACATTTTACAAAATGGCTGAACCGTATTACTTAAAATTTTCAAGATTATGAAAAACAAGTCAAATATGAGAAATTATCCCAACCAAGCAGAGCCTAAGGAGATATAATGACTAAATGTAATATAAGATCCTGGATAGGCTTCTGGAACAGAAAAAGTAAATTAGAAGCTAAGGAAATCTGAATTATGGATTTGGGTTAATAATAATATATATCAATATTTGATCATTAATTGTAACATAGTTACCAAACTTGTGTAAAATATGAATAGTAGATGAAACTAGGTGGGGGGTATATAGGACCTCTCTGTAGTTTTAAAATTTTTCTGAAACTCTGTAAGTGTTCTGAAAAGTTTATTTAAAAGTAGAAATTAATATTACTGTTATTTTAAAAATTTTATTTCTTGACCTGTTGAAAGTTTTATTATGCTTGTCTTTCCTTTGCATTTACTTTCAAAATATTCTTGTAAGTTTGGTTTTCTGTTAATCCATATCTTTAGTTAGAATATGATATTCTTTTATTTGCAGTTCTCAAACTGTGAATATAGACAATTTCTTTTGGAAAAGAAAGATAAATAATCTAATGATACTCTTCATTCTAATGTGTAACAAGAGAGTTATGGATATTTATAAATTATATGTGCCTAAATTGGCTAACTATCATTAGAGAGAATTTAGAAGTAACTATGAATTGTCATCATAGAAATCTGGTGGTTGTTTGAGACATGATAAAAGGATACAAAAATAAAAAGGCAAAATATGGTTAAAATCCTTTAAATGCTGTTGTTGACTTAGAATATAATGTGTAACTGTAAAAGCCAGTTTTCCTACTTTCTCATTACAGAATTAATAGAAATACTTTTTGTCTGAATGATTAATATACAGCTTGCAAAACATTTATTACCACATATGCTATTACATTTGTCAAGGAAGTCAATATAAGAACTGAATCTAGTTTAGAAAACTAAAACCATAAAATGAAGTTTGAAATCAAACTATCTCTATAAAATCACATGTTAAAAAGCTATATAAAATATAAGCATAATGGAACATCATTTGTTAATGATTGATGGATATACATACTTGAAAATATACCATAGTTTGTCATGTTAATTGCTAAAAATATCCATCGCTTGGTATAAACAAAGTTAACATACACTTGAGAATGGCAAGAAACAACAAAATATATGAAACAATAGTCATGGTTGGGCAAGAATCAAAAGAGTTGATAAACCTAAACTAAGGAACTTATCTATGTACTCATTTAAGTCATTCTAGCTAACGTGCCAAGATATAGTTTTTAGAGTGAAAGACCTCTAAAATAAATGTAAAAGTTTATAGGTGACAATATAAAATGTACAGTCCTTACATGTCCTTAAACTGAACTTAAAAAAATGAAAACAAGACACACACAAAAATTTACCCTCCATCTTTGAAAGACTGACAACAATCAGTAAATATTTTAAAAAATGAATGGCCTCCTAAAACAGTTGAATATTTAAGATTTCATAAAATTTATGTTTGCTTTTAAAAGTGTTATTAGAATACTCAAAATGGTAAAATACACTTTATTATGGTAGTGGCACTCCCATAACTGACTATTCAAAATAGCCTTTTTTCCCCATAACTGTCAGAACTTTAGGGATTTTGATATGAATTAGAGAACAGAGAGTAAGAGAGATTAACCAGACATTTTTAAGTTTTTGACTCACAGAAGCCCAAACAAACTCGTGTGTCCATAGGATGACACAAAAAAAATAAAAGGTGGGGAGTCAACTAAATCTTTATTTCATGTCTTTTATAAATCAAATGTACAGCTCGCTCCTTAACTGGCAAAAGTGTACAGCAAATTTCCCTCAATTGAAAAAAAAATGTTTCCCTAAAATAAAAAGAATATTAACTGAGTAAAATCCATCCTTAAATATTTGAAAAGTGTATGAATGTCCCAGATGAAACCAAATGCCAACAAACCCTCTGCCTACAAGTGTTTATGAATTCCTGATGCATGTCTGGGATGAGCTTTAAGTACTTATGAAATAACCAGCTGAAAAAATTCATCAGTCTATGGTCAGTTAGCATTAATTCTACAAATCACTGTATACATGAGAGTAGAGAATACTAACTGTGTGATACTGGAAAATGTAAAGATTGATGAACATTTCATCTATAACACAGATGCAGCAGGTTCATTTCTTGTATGTACTGATGCTTTATTAATTAATGCAACTAATATTGTTAATTTTCCCTTTATATTATATTTGGAAAAAAGTATTATTTAACTTCATTCAACAATGGCAATGATTTTCAACCTATCTTATACTGTGGAATATTGAGACATTGTGCCAAAAATCGGATTCTCTGGCCAAGTTAGTTTGGGAAACCAGAATGCAATTATCCTTTATTATATAGTCAGAAGGGATATTTGCCTGAGAGAAGTTCAGTAATGTGCTTCACTTTGTTTAATACTGAGTTTCCTATATATATATATACTATCTGGATTGGAAACATTTGTGAAAGGAAAAGGTAAGTAGACTTATTTTAAGGAATGCTTATATGAGGAAAGCCACATCAAGTAAAAAATTATTTTGTAATAACTCCAGCCCATCATTCTGCCTTCACAAAATAGGCCCTCCCTCCTATTATGAATGCCTTTCATTTTTAAGAGCCCAAATAAGTCAAAGTATTATTTCATGTATACTTTCTGTATCCATAGCTAGACTCTAGGTATCTGAAGAGGAAAAGAGATCACACTATAAAACTTCACAGTTCAAACAGTGCTTGAAGCAGTATCTTGAACACAGTATGTACTGAAATAATGTTGATGATTTAAATATTGATGTTTCTGACATAAGGCTGTTTCTACCTTTGATGAAGAATGAATTGAGGCGCAATTCGTGCTCTGTGTGTGTGTGTGTGTGTGTGTGTTTAATTCAATACCAAAATATGTAAGTTAGGAAAGTCCAAATGGAATCTAAATCCTAAAATATTTTCTGGGTAATAGACCTATTGTCCCTAGTCTAAGTTCCTAATTCTACATAGACAAATGTAATTTTAAAGACACATTAGCAGAGGTAATGTCAGCAAAATGGAGAGCTAGGAGGTTCCAACACTCATCTCACCCACAAAAGAAAAAAATAATAATAATAATAAATAAACAGCTACAAAAAAAAAAAAATCTCAGGGAAAGCTGTGGACTACAACAAAGAAGCAGCAAAAATTCTGCTGAGCTCAAAAACCAAGAATGGCCACATAGACAAACACAGGGAACATTTTACTTGCATCACCCCTTCCGCAAGTCCAGAACATCACAGTGCCAGGAGGGACCCCCTTAGAGGAATTATAGCCCACAGGAAAAAGAACAGGGGAACCCCAAGAAGCCTGGCCATTGTGGACACTTGTAGTCTCTGCTACTGAGGTCTCCTTCGGTCTTCACTAAATACTTCAGTCTTCCAGCTGATGGGGCTGCCTAGAGACCCTCTGCTACACCTACTCCTTGGGGATAGGGCTGTTGCAATAATGGTAACTGCCCCCCAGGGGACCCAGTCACTGCTGTGCCCTGCTCTCCAAGGTCAAACCACAACAGTGCCTTAGCATATATGGACCAGAGCTGCCAATGCTCTTAGACCTGTCCACAGTTCCAGGTCATAGATTTGGCCCAACATATCAGGGAAGCCTCTGCTGCTCTGAGCTCAAGTACAAGTTCCCAGAACAAGGCTTTGATGGACCACCACTGGGTACATGCTGCTACTGTCCTGCTGTGCCCCCTGCAGCTCCGATGGGACTTTAATCCACCATCCTCAGGCTGTGTTGCTACTGCACCCTGCCCTCTGGGCCCAAGCCACTACTCCTTGTCATTGCAGGACGCATGCCACTGCTGTATCAACCCCTTAGCCAGAATTACCATGGTGATCCCCAGAGACACAGACCCTGGTTCCACAGGAGATCTGCACATGCTGACACCTTAGATACTAGTATCACTTCTGTAGCAAGTGCACCTGTACCTCAGTATTCAGGTTATGAGGTAGCTTTGCATGTGCCTGATCCCAGGATCCCAGCTCTTCTGCTGCTTTGAGGGCCAGCATGTCAGACCAGGGTCTAGGAGGGATCCCCTTGGGTGTAACTTCCCCCGCCAGGAAAAAAAAGAACAGGAGAACCCCAATAGCCTGTGTCTCTGAGGATCCTAATAACCATAATGGCCCCTGCCACACAGGACCTATGAAGTCTTGGCCACAGAAGACCCCCACAGTCTGTGCCGACAATGGCTAAAATCTTCCCCAAAGTGGGGATAAGATATGGTCATTCAAGTACCAAAAAGCTCAAATACCCGCAAAGAGATCTTCACTGAGAATGGGGGTAGCTATACTTATGTCAAACAAAATAGACTATAAGTGAAAACCTGTAACAAGACAAAAGATGTTACTATATAATAACACAAGTTCAATTCCTGAAGAAGATTTAAAACTTGTAAATGGAGCACATAAATATATTAAAAATTATTGACAGGGCTTCCCTGGTAGCGCAGTGGTTGAGAATCTGCCTGCCAATGCAGGGGACACGAGTTCGAGCCCTGGTCTGGGAAGATCCCACATGCCGTGGAACAACTGGGCCCGTGAGCCACAATTACTGAGCCTGCGCGTCTGGAGCCTGTGCTCCGCAACAAAAGAGGCCACGATAGTGAGAGGCCCACGCACCGTGATGAAGAGTGGCCCCCACTTGCCACAACTAGAGAAAGCCCTTGCACAGAAAGAAGACCCAACACAGCCATAAATAAATAAATAAATAAATAAATTTAAAAATTCAAAAAAAAATTATTGACAGATTTCAAGAGTGAAATATACAGCAATTCAATAGTAGTAGGGAACATTAATATACCACTTTCAACAATGAATAGATCATCAGATAGAAAATCATAAAGAAAATAATAGACTTGAACTATATATCAAATGAAGCTAACAGAGATATATGGAACATTCCATCCAACAGTACCAGAATATATATTTTTTCTCAAGCACACATGGGACATTCTGAAGGACAGACAATGTGTTAGATCACAAAACAAGTCCTACCAAATTTAAGAAAGTTGAAATATATATCAAGCACCTTTTATTACCACAATGCTATGAAACTAGAAATCAGAAGCAGGAGAAAAGCTGAAAAATTCACAAATATTTGAAAATTAAACAACACATCTCTGACCAACTAATAGATCAAAGAACAAATCAAAATGAAAATCAAAAACTATCTTGAGTCAAAAAAAGATGGAGACACAGCATACCAAAATCTATGGGATGGAGCAAAAGCAGTTCTAAGGACAATTACAGGCATACATTTAAAAACATCTCAAATAACCTAATCTTATATCTCAAGGAAATAAAAAGCGAGAACACACTAAGCTCAAAGTTAATGAAAGAAAAATAATAAAGATCAATATGGAAGTAAATGAATTAGAGACTAGGAAGACAATAGAAAATACCACTGAAACTAAAAGGGTTTTTTTTTAAGATAATAAAATTGACAAGACTCACCAAGAAGAAAATAGAGATGACTCAATTTAATAAAATTATAAATGAATGAGGAACAAATCATTCTGATACCACAGAAATATAAAGGATCATAAGAGACTACTATAAACACTTATATACCAAGAAATTGGATAACCTAGAAGAAATGGATAAATCTCTAGAAACATACAACTTACCAAGACTAAATCATGAAATAATAGAAAATTGAACAGAATGATAATGAGCAAGGAGATCGAATCAATACTTTGAAAATCTCCCAGCAAATACAAGCCCAGGAGTAGATGGCTTCACACGTGAAATCTACCAAACATTTAAAGAAGAATTATTACAAATATCTCTCAAACTCTTACAAAAAATTCAAAAGGAAACAACACGTCTAAACTCATTTTATGGGCCAGCATTATCCTGACACTAAAGCCAGTCAAGGACACTACAAGAAAAAAAATTAAAGGTCAATATGTCTGATAATATAGGTGTAGACATTCTCAACAACTTACTAACAAACTGAATTCAAGAACACATTAAAAGGATCATACACCATGATCAAGTGAGACTTATTCCTGCAATACATAGTTGGTTTAAAATATGCAAATCAATAAATGTGATAAACCACATTAACAGAATGAAGGATAAAGATGATATGATTATTTCAATAGGTGCAGGAAAATCATCTGACAAAATTCAATATCCATTCATAATAAAAACTCTCAACAAATTAGTAATAGAAGGTACATTCCTCAGCATAATAAAGATCATATATGACAAGACCATACTCACTGGTGAAAAGTTACAAGCTTTTCCTTTAAAATCAGAAACAAAACAAAGATATCCATTCTTACCATTTCTATTCAACACAGTATTAGATACCCTAGCCATAGTAATTAAACAAGAAATATAAGTAAAAGTCATCCATATCAGAAAGGAAGACATAAAATTATCTGTTTTCAGATGATATGATCTTATACATAGAAAACCCAAGAGCATTCACCAAAAAAACTGCTAGGACAAATGAAATAAAGTTGCAAGATATAAAATTAACACTCACAAATCAGTTGCATTTTATACACTAATGAATTATGCTAAGGAGAAGTTAAGAAAGCAACCCCATTTACAACAGTATCAAAAAGCATAAAATACTTAGGAATAAATTTAACCAAGTAAAATACCTATACACTGAAAACCATAATATATTGATGAAAGGAATTTAAAAAGATACAAATAAATGTTCATCTATCCCATGTTCTTGGATTGAAAGATTGAATTAGTTTGTGAAAATGTCCAATGTATTCAAAGCAATCTAAAGATTCAATGTAATCCCTATCAAAGTTTCAATGGTATTTTTCACAGAAGTAGAAAAAAACCTATTCTAATATTTATGTGGAATCAAAAGGACCCTGAATAGCCAAAGAAATTCTGAGGAAGAAAACAAATCTGGAGACACCACACTTTCTGCTTCCAAATTATACCACAAATTATATTATTATTATATTCCAAATTTACAGTAATCAAAACAGTATGGTATGGGCATAAAAACAGGCACACAGACCAATGAAACAAAATTCAGAGTGCAGATATAAGCCAAGACATACGTGGTCAACTGATTTTTGACAAGGGCACAAGAAAATACAATAGAGAAAGAAATCTCTTCAATAAATGATGCTGGAAAAACCTGGTATCCACATGCAAAAGAATGAAACTGGACCCCAGTCTTATGCCACTCACAAAGTTAAGTCAAAATGGATCAAAGATTCCAATGTAATATGTGAAACTATAGAACTTCTATAGGCAACCATAGGGAAAAAGATCCTCGACATTGGTCTTGCCAGTGATTTCTTGGATAAGACACCAAAAGCAAAGGCAGCAAAAGCTAAAATAAGTGGGACTACATCAAACTAAAAATCCTTCTGCAAAGTAAACAAACAATGAATTGAAAAGGGAATCTACGGAATGAAGACAATACTCACAAATCATATATTTGATAAGGGATTAATATCAAAAGTATATAAAGAACTTATACAACTCAAAAGCAAAACAAACATACCAACAACAAAAAAAGCAATTTAAAAATGTGCAAAGAACCTGAGTAGAAATTTTTCCAGAGAAGACATACAAATGGCCAATAGGTATATGAAAATGTGCTCAACATCACTAGTCATTAGGGAAATGCAAATCAAAACCACAAAGGGATAATCACTTCACACGTGTTAGGATGGCTATTATCAAAAAGATAAGCAATAACATACTGGTGAGGATGTGGAGAAAAGGCAACTGTTATACACTGTTAGTAGGAATGTAAAACAGTACAGCCATTATCGATAACAATATGGCGCTTTCTCAAAAAACTAACAATTAAATTGCACTATGATCCAGCAATCTTATGTCTGGGTATTTATCCAAAAGAAGTGAAATCAGTATCTTAAGAAGCTATCTCCACACCATGTTCATTGCAGCCTTGATCACAAGAGCCAAGATATGGAAACACGCTAAATGTCTTTTAATGGATGAATGGATAAAGACAATGTCTTATATGTGTGTGTGTGTGTGTATATATATATATATATATATATATATATAGTTTTATATTTAGAGTATAATTGAATATTATTTATTCAGCCATAAAAAATAAGAAAAGCTTGGCACTTGCTACAACATGGATGAATCTGAATCTATAGGTCATTAGGCTAAGTGAAATAAGCCAGACATGGAAAGACAGATAGCATATGGTACCATTTATATGTAGAATTAAAAAAAAAAAGCCAATTTTCACAGAAACAGAGATTAGAATGCTGACGCTGATTGCCAAGGGTTTGGCGGGAGGGAGAAATGGGGAGGTGTAGGTCATATGGTATAAATTTTCAGTTATAAAACAAAGAAATTCTGAGGATCTAATGTACAGCATGGTGACTATTGTTAATAATAAGGTATTGTATACTTGAAAGTTGCTGAGAGTAGATCTTAAGCATTCTCATTTCACACACACACAGTTCACTGTGAGGTGATGGATGTGTTAATTATTTTAATCTGGTAATAATTCTACAATGTCTATGTATATCAGATCATCATGTTGTGCACTTGAAATATATACAGTTGTATTTGCCAAGTTTTCCTCAATAAAGTTTTAAAACTCAAACAACCAAAAAAGTAAAAAATGGGTACAGAATATTCACTACTTAACACTGCTTGGTTTAAGGAAGTACAATAATTATATAGAATTCTTTGTGAAGAGATTTTGAAAATCCAATTGCCAGGACTAAGATGCATTTTATATGAATAAATATGTATTTGAATAAATGTTTGTTTATGTTAATTGTTTTAATTCACCACTTTCTATACTAACAACTAAACAGCTTTTAAGATGTTCATTGAAGCTGTTTGAAAAGTGATTAGAAAATACCAAATGTTAATCATATCTCTGATTAGTTTTTACAGATTACCTCAAAATTAATTTTGTGAATCTGTTTTAATATCAGAGAAAATTGTTCTTGTCTCACTCTTTGTCAGTTTTAACTTATTTTGTCCATGAGACTTCATAATAGGTTGTAAAAACCTTAATGATCACTTATATGATCTTTCCCTCTTTCATTTTAGTTTTTTTCCTTTGTATCTTAAGTCTTAAGCTCCCAACAGTGCTTACTTTTGTACAACGTTTTAAATATATTTTGTAAAGAAAAGCTACAGTGTTTTCCCATCAGAAGAAGCCTCATTACACTGTTTAGAAATGAATCTATTTAAATTGTCTTCAGTTATTTCTGATAAGGTAACCATTAATTCATGACCTAGCATTTATCAGAACATTTAAAAACTGTAAAGAACAGCCCGCCATAGTCCAGACTTCTCAGAAAAGCATTATACTGTTCCCTCTTTCTCACTCAATGAAACTGTAGAACTACTAATTGACAGATAGTGTTCCAAATATATTCGACCATTTTATGGGTGCCAATGATTGAGATCTCTAAATAATCTCATAAGCTACTGCTATTCCATTTAACCTCACCATGGATCAACCATAAGTTCTATTTATCTCTATACTTTTAAGAAATACACTCTATAATTTTAAGAAATAGATATGTGGAACTATAAAATGCAACTATCTTCTTCTTAGGCATTAGCAATCTTTACTTGTATCATGCCAGGGTCAGAGATTCCCAATCCAGTGAATTTCTGTTTGAAGAGTTCCCATCTTTCTATCTAATACCTTGTATGAAAAAACAACCAAGGCCATTACTTTCTTTCATAATAATTCATAATATGGTATTCTAAAGCACAATTCTAATAAGAGGAAATCTAATATTTTATTTGCCACCTCTGAACACTCAAGTCTGAATATACCAACACAAAAGAAACAAACTCTTTTTGTTAATTCATATCATATTCTTACGGCAAAGAATTTGTTAAGTTTTGAAATATCAAGAAATATCTGATTGTATGGATGAAAACAATGTATCTGTAATCATATTTGTGTTATCAGATATTGAAATTTTTTTTCTATTATTTATTTTGATTCATTTATATGGACTTTATATGTATTTGAACATTTACTTCACATTTAACAAATTTATTAATATTAAACTGTTTTCTTTATAAATGTTTTTATAGTATTAGAATATTTACTAGAAATCTTTGGTAAACTGTCTAAAACAAGGCTACTTATACTCTTTTCTCCTTTTTTAGTAGGTTTTGAAGAATCTTTTTTATAACATATATTTTATGTATCAAGATTGTATTTAGTCTATGAACCATATATTTATATTTGAAATATGTGCAGGTCTAGAAATAATAAAAATTCATGTAAACCAAGTAACATATGTGTCCATATGTAAAAAATCTGTAATATATGTGCTATCTGTATGTGAGTATATCTATTATGTCTATCTATTATGCTCAGACAACCACTTAGGGAAAAATAAAATCTCTCAGAAAGCTAACTGGGAGGAAAGTTTATGATGCTATGATTTGAAAGAGGCTCCTGAATGTTCAAGGACAAAAATATAAAGTGTTAGAAAGGTCCAAGTGATTATGACTCACCAAGCTCCATCTCTTTCCTCCAATAATGTGAGTAAAGTCTTCATGTAGAGAAGAGCCTTAGTTCAAGGTTAGGAAAGTATCAGGGGGCTCATGTGTGATCTGTGGATTCCTGAAAAAAAAGGAAACAAGGCTATCATAGTTTGAAAAATCTGGATTTGGGCCCAAACCTTAGAAGAGGAAATATAATTCAGCAGGGTTGAATCCAAGAGTTCTCTTGCCTTTCTCAAAGACTCAGGGTCTAGATTTGGGATGCTAAAAGGAAAAAAGAAAACTCATTAATGAAAAGTTCATGTAATTCTTATCAGAAAACGTTGGCAAAAAGTAGATGACCTCGAATTCAGATACCAGGAGTCTTTGCTCCTTTTCCTCCACCACCTCCCTAACACTGGAGACAGCGTTTTGTAACGTCCCTCACTTTGCTGGCCCTGCCTCTGGTAGTGACAGTGTCATGTTGCTAGCTGTTGGGATGGGCACCATTCGCGGGTTTCTTTCTTTTTTTTTTCCTGAGATTTGCCTTTTCTTTTAACCTACAAGATAGTTACGCAAAAATGGAATCTCTCATGGGTAAAATCTTGTGCATACTATTAAATTGGAACCTTATCTTTTTATTGATAGGCTATTTTTTATTTTTTTATTTTATTTTTATATTTTTATTTTTTTAACACCTTTACTGGAGTATAATTGCTTGACAATGGTGTGTTAGTTTCTGCTTTGTAACAAAGTGAATCAGTTATACATATACATATGTCCCCATATCTCTTCCCTCTTGCATCTCCCGTCTCCCTCCCTCCCACCCTCCCCATTCCACCCTTCTAGGTGGTCACAAAGCACCGAGCTGATCTCCCTGTGCTATGCGGCTGCTTCCCACTAGCTACCTGTTTTACGTTTGGTAGTGTATATATGTCCATGCCACTCTCTCACTTTGTCACAGCTTACCCTTCCCCCTCTCCATATCCTCAAGTCCATTTTTTAAAACAGAGCATATATCACAGGATACATTCAAGCCTGATTTCTGTTCTCTGAAAGTCTTTATCATACATTTGTATTTCCTTAAGGACTGATTCCTTTTCTTCAAGAGGGAAGACAAATCTCATCAACATGAAACGACCACTGACACTTGCAGTGAAAAATTTACTGTCTCCAAAAAGCACTCCATACCCCTTGAGTTAGAGAGTCAGAGTGGTCCCCAAACACAAGGCAAGGCATTTTTCAGGAGTATGACCTATTTATCTTTACAACCCTGAACCTCCATGACCTCAACCTATGGAATATTTACAACTATCCGTGTATGATTCTGGCAGAAAAGATTATCTATATTGTTGATGACCCTTGCTATGAAGTCAATATTGAAATTTGTGTGGCCTTCTGTAAAGCCAACATCACCTTCTTTCACTCAGTTTGGTGTTAGGGTGCATGCAAATAAGATGAGTTACTGTCTCTCCACACTTCACAGAACGCTCCTTGAAAAATATGGGCTCTTTAAAGGTTAAAACCTAGAATTTCTTAATAGTTCATGGGTCTAATACTCATACAGAATCATATTCTTCATCGTACTGTACTATAGATCCTAGGACAGCAAAGCTGGCATCTATGTGGCTCATGAAGGGCTTAGCATGGTGAGAGACGCCTAAGACAACATCTCACGGTCCATTAGGGATCTGGGGATTGTAGTAAAGCTTCCTGCAAATAATCACTCACTCTTAAGAGGTCTGAACCTTCTACACCGCTGTTTCCTACATTGCTTGATATCCATGATCTTAGTTTGGCAATGCCGTGTTGGGGCAACAGTCACTTAAAAAAATCATGAATAACCCTTAACAAGGCTCGCACAGAAAGTACTCAGCTCCTAATCTGATTTTTATCCTACAATGAAGATGAAGGATCAGTTGGGAGATTTTGGACTTTCTCATTAAATAGTCAAATAGCTCAAGGAATAATAGTTGGGTTCTTTCAGAATCTACCAAAGAAAGAAAAAAAAAAAAAAGAAGAAGAAGAACAAGAAGAAATTAAATAAATTAGCACACTTAGGTAATTTATATCTTCAATTAACTTCACCAATCACTAATATTAGTGGGAAATATTGAAATATTTAGGGCATTTTTTCACATTGAGATATAGTTTTCACTACTTTGGGGTCCAGTACAGTGATAAAATCCTGAAGGAAATACTAGGGGAACACTTGCTCTGGCAAAAGAAAGATTTTCACTAGATTGGATTCTACTTTCTGGGGGAACTCTCTTTTCCATTTTTCTCTGGGGGTGGGGGTTCCTCCCTATCCAATAACCTCCATGACCACACCTGATGGGGGCAATATACAGGAGGTTCATCTTAAGGTATGCTCAGTTTTACAACCTACGTAATGCTGGCAATAACTTTTGGCATCCAGGTGTTGGGTGTGCAAGTCTGTCTCCCCAAGAACACTTGAGGGAAACGCTTAACAGAGTTCCTGGGATAAAAAGGCAATCAATGATTGTTTCTTTATCTTCATTTTTAGATGAGAACCATTATTCCTAAGAAGTTGAAAGTAGAATGATGAACTCTTTTCAACCTCTTGTTATGTAGTATCTATCAATATTCTGTAATAATATTTCTTTTTTGTTTCAAGCCAGAAAAACCTCCAATTAAACATAGAGAAGTTGTAGTACAGCTGTAATATGAACTGTAACATAAAACAATGAATGTATGAAAAGAGGTTTAGCAGTGCCACTTTAAAAAATTCCAATTTGAATTCTAAAATTATAGGTGTCATAGAAATTTTGTCACCCTTTTGCAACTTTTGTTATGCAGAGAATATAAAGAGGTTTGCACTTACAGCAAGAAGATATGAAATTGTAAAGGGCAAAAATCTACAGAAATTTACTAGATAATACTGAGTAAAAAGAGAACATGTTATTGTAATGAAAAAATAAAACTAAGCTGTAAAATGAGACATACAATTCTCATTTTTAAAATGTGGCATCCTGTCCTGTTGTATTTTTAAAATAGATGTGTATATCCTAGAAGATAATTGTGTGGTGTTTATAAAATTAAGTGTGTACAAAATACATTAGGATTCTAAGGTATTTGCTCTGCTTTTAATTGCTCATGTGTTCCTTTGTGGTTTTCCACTGTAGCCCTATTGTCATTCAAGCAGCTAATTAACCTCTATTATTAGGTGCTTTCTCCACAAAAGTACCCTCTGATTTATATGTAATTACCTTTTCCAAATCCCAGAGCCAGGAGGCTTATGAGATGATAAGGGCAAATGACTATCTGTGGAGTGGAAAGCATATATTTTAGATGGAGCAAGTGCACATTTATCACTAAGAAAGTATTTATTAAAAGTAAATAATAATAAAAGCAGCTAAATTAAAAGATCACATTTAGCATTAGGTATCTTTCTTATAAAAATGTCTAGAAAGATAAGAGCTACTTAGTATATATCGAAAAATATTTATGTTCTGTCAAGTCTTCATGAATTCTAAGAGTACTTTCAGTATAAAATATTTAATTTCAAGCAAAATGGTAATGCATATTAATTTCATTTTTATCAAATGATTATTTATGCTACTGTACAAATAGTTAAAATTGTTTTAAAAACCCAGTCACTTAAAATACATAGAAACCCAGTATATGTATGTGCTTGTATACAACAAATTATTTTGATACTAATTTTGGTTCAGTAGTGAATAATTTAGTAGCCTATTATATCTCTCTATTAAGGAGAATGTTTTGATACATAAAGCTGTGCATATAATTGTAAGACAGGCATCACTGTATTTCCTAAAAAAGAATCAATATGTTGCTTCACAGTATGAAAGTTATATGACTTACTTGTAATAATGGTACATTTGTAATAATGCATTTGAAATTTATGTTAATAGACACTCACGGAAGAAAGTTACATAATAGGTAACAGTTACATAATAGTTAGGTATTTTATTATTTTTTTCTTAAAAGAATTACTTGGACTACAGTGTGGAAAATTATTTTTAGTGTAACAGGTGGAACAGTGTGAGTAGCAAGGAAACGCCTGTGGTAGTCAGTAGTGAGGGTGGATTAGCGTGTTAGTGGTAGAGATATACAAACATAAATGTCAGATGTACAAAATATTTAGGAGGTAAAACTGATTTCATTATGTATCTGATACAGGCGATGAAAGAGGGAAAGTATGGTGAATGATTTCCAGGCTGGATTGTGTAACTAGATGGAAGACAGTCGTCTTTGTTGGAGGAGCTACTGAAAAAAGACTAAGTTATATTAGAAGGACATGAATTTGGTTGGCAGGATAAATCTGAAGAGTTTCTATGGCTATGTACCCCAGCTCTGGCACAACATGATCATCAAATGAGAAGCTTTTTAAAAAAAACTCTAAATATTCTGATTTAATTTTTTCTGAGATAGATCCCACATGTCGATTTTTAAAAGCCCAGAAGTGATTTCATTGTTAGTCCCCTTGGAGAATCACAGACTAGGGCAGTCAAATGTAAATAACTAGATGTTGTACGAACGTAAACTTTCATACATACAGTTTTAAGTATTAAATTCTGTAGAAAAAACATTTGAATATTACAATATGGAAAAAGAGGTTCTGAAACATTTATGGTAATAAAAACCCTTTTTCTAATAAGGAACCATAATATTTACCTGGAATTTAAATCAATATATTCATTCTTTTGCCCTAAAAGATGTCAGTATTAGTTTTTCAAAATATTTTTCTCCATTAGTAATACTGACTATTGTGATTCATTTTATGTAAATATCTGAGCATAGAAATGTTATTCTCTTCTGGCTTTAATGTTTTCTGTTTTAACTCCCAAATCTTTTTTCTTAGATTTTTCTTAGTATCTTTGTACTCATCCTTTTCTTTCTTCATTAATGCTTTGAATAATTTAAAAATATTTCTTATAGCCCTACCATTTCCTATAATGTTATTAGTAGATTCATAAATAGGCTATTGTTTCATAAATGAATTTTGTATCAGTTACTGTTTTTGGAAATGCTTAACTTTACTCAGAATGACTTTTAGCAGATATTCTGTATTCAAAGAATGCCATAATATTTGCTATCAATGATAGCTGAAAACTAGTTTCCACATTTAATAAAATAAATCTAACAGTTCTCATGCTTTGGATAAAATAATGTATCTTACCAATGGAGTTAAATTACTTCATTTTGTTTTATCCATAAGTTCACCGATTATTTAATTAAATTAATAAACAAGTTAATATTATATCAGTTGGAAACCATAACAATCCCATTAAATAATAATCAGGACTTTATGACGAATGAATTGCTATGAGATTGTAACTTTTTTTTTTTTTGGTACACGGGCCTCTCTCACTGTTGTGGTCTCTCCCGTTGCGGAGCACAGGCTCCAGACGCACAGGCTCAGTGGCCATGGCTCACGGGTCTAGCCGCTCCGCGGCATGTGGGATCTTCCCGGACCGGGGCATGAACCCGTGTCCCCTGCATCGGCAGGCGGACTCTCAACCACTGCGCCACCAGAGAAGCCCTGAGATTGTACCTTTTAATCATATCTATATGATATATATATACATATTGTACATATTGCACACATTATAATTCTTTAGAACTTCATATATAACTATATATATAAAATATTTTAGAACATTATAAATGTATATGTATGTATATACATAGATATTTATTAATAAGTAGGAGAAAACAGATTGTTTAGAATGCTATTTATTGAACATAATGCATATAGATCTGTTTTATAAACTAACAAATGATTATGAAGGCAAAGATGAGAGGCTATGTCACTGTCACTTGTGCATCCCTAGTGAAGAGTGCACAGAACAAAGGAGGTACAGAGTAAGTACCCTCTCTATTATACAAGGGTTGAGGACTAACTTACCAGTAGAATTTTATACTAAAATGATACCATCAACATGAGTTTCAAATACAATTAATTCTTATTTTTTCCATTCAAAACTGACCCAAATTTTGGCATAAAAATAAGTATCTACTAAAAAATGAGTTTCTTTTCTACAGTGTGTTCCTGTAATGATTTACCTGCCTTTATGGATCACAAAATATAATACTGCTATTATGAATACTTCACATGCCAATACCTTATGGATCAAAATGTAACTCAACTGACATAATTTCTGAAATGTCTATATAATTTTTTTCATGCTTCTCATTAGTACATTGTGATGCTAAGTCATTGGCAATGCAAATTCTTCATCATAAAATGAAAGAAAGATTAAATCGAATAAAAATGCAGTGTTAACTTTTAAAACCCATGTTTTAAAAATAAACATTCCACTGACATTTATGAGGCATCAAATAAAATAGTCTCAGGAGGATCATCATAAATGCGACTGCACAGGAGTTAAAGTCATAAAATCCTTTCCAAACATTTATGAGGCAAAAAAAATAGAAGGTAGTATTTGAGAAGGCTGGAACTTTTTGTGTGACAAGAATTTCTGACTGATTTATATGCATTTACCTAGTTTCTTTTATCAGGTCACAATATTTTTTTTAGTTTTATTAGTTTTGTTTTTGGTTTCTTTTTTTTTTTTTGGATTTTCTAGGTAAAAATGCCATAACTTCTGAAAGCAATGATAAGTTCATTTTTAAACTCATATCTTCTGTCTTTCAATCTCTCTATACACATATATATATATATATGTATATATACGACCTTTTCTGATTTTTAAATGAGAGAACAGTATCCAATAAGATTTAAAAACACTGTCATTTGCAGCAACATGGATGGACCTGGAGATTATTATACTAAGTGAAGTAAGTCAGACAGAGAAAGACAAGTGTCATATGATATGGCTTATATGCGGAATCTAAAATAAACTGATACAAATTAACCTATTTACAAAACAGAAACACTCACAGACTTAGAGACTGAACTTGTGTTTACCAGGAGGAAAGGGTGGGGAGGAGGGATAGATTGGGAGTTTGGGGTTGACATGTCCACACTACTATATTTAAAACAGATAACCAACAAGGACCTACTGTATAGCTCAGGGAACTCTGCTCAACATTCTGTGATAACCTAAATGGGAAAATAACTTGAAAAAGAATAGATACTCGTATATGTATAAATGAATCACTTCGCTGTACACCTGAAACTAACACAACATTGTTAATCTACTCTACTCCAAAATAAAATAAAAATTAAAAAAAAGAAACTTAAGAGACATACCAGAAAAAAAATCCTGTCATTCCTGACTATAATTTTGTTCTGTTTATTTATTGCTCCATAACTAATCACTCGAAAAGCTAGTGGCTTAAACCTTAAAAAAATCATTTAATTACTTCTCACAATCTCTATGGGTTGGGAATTCAAGAAGGCCTTGGCTAGGTATTTCTCGCTTGGGGTCTCCAGTGTAGCTGTAGTCAGATGTTGGCTGGCAGGAGCTGGGTGGTGGTGGAGGGGGATCAGTTAGATGGGGGCTGGCCAGTTTTCACTATCTTTTCTTATAGCCCTCCTTGTCATCTCTGAACAAGGCTGGTTTGGGCTTCCTCTAGGTATCATATCCTCAGAGCACTTAGCTTGCTTACTTGACACCTGAAGCTTCAAGAGTAAATATTCCAGACAGCAAGGCAGAAACTTTATTACCTTTCATGACCTAGCCATGAAACCAGAGTTCATCATTTCCAAAGTACTCTATTTGCTGACCCATCAAAGGCTCATTTATATTCAAGGGAAGGAAGATAGATTCCACCTCGATGGGGTGGTTGTCATAACTGGGAGCCACACTCAAAAAATGTAACTTCTAGCATTTTATAAGATTTTTTGTTATTTTCTTTGAATACTCTTTATAATAGTGAGGAAATATTATTCTATTTTTAGTTTATTTGAATATTTCATTTCTTTTAATTAGAATGTATATTTTTAAAATTTTTATCAGCATCTATCTATGTGATAAATATGTTTATTTCATTCCAAGAAAATATTATGTTTGCCTTATGCCAGGCTCCATGATGGATCCTGGGTATATAGAGATGAATCAGGCAAGATCTGCTGCATCTCAGTGGATCTCATCTCAATTGTCTCTATAACCACAAAGTTACTGTCGGCCAGAGTCCTGCCTGACTATCTACACTTTGCTGAGTGTTTTCTCATACCTAGTCTACTCCCACCTTCTCTTCTCAAAACCTCAAGACTCCCAGTCCCAACCCTCAGTTAAAAATCTTGGTTCACCTACATTGTTGCATTTATCAGCCATTCTTTTCTCTTTATTGCTGAGTAGTATTCTGTTGTTCCACAGTTTATTTCTCTAGTCTCCTGGGCTAGGCTGGTTTTTTTGCTATTATTCATAAAACTGCTATGAACAACAAAAAAAATCTTGGCTTCTATTTCACTGAAAAACAAAACAAAACTTTTAATTATTTGTCAGTAGGCGTACGCAGTATCATTTTATCATAAAATATTCCCATAAAAGCCCTACTCCCATATTCTGTTTTCCCTCCAGTAACAATGGGCGAATTCTTTCTGCTGCTCACTTTTCTTCTTTATTTCTCTACTAGATTCCATCCCTCAACCTACTCAAAAATTATGATCCTCCAATTAATTCCACTCTTTCCTGCATTATGCAACCCAGGAGTTGGTTCTCTTTCACATGGAAAGTCAGAACTTGTATGAAAGCATCTGCCAAATCAGAAAGATTAAGAAAGGTCCTCTGATCTTATTCTGCTGGTGATATCCATTCTCTCCATGCCAAGCTCAGAGCTCAGACATGCAGTTATTTGTCATATCTTCCAAGGTCATGTCACATTGGATTCAGTCTCCAGTCTTCATGGAGCCTCTGATTTAGAATACTGATGAGTAACCTGGTACTTTGGCTGCTGGCAGCCAGTGAGAGCTCAGTGATGACTTGCAGCACCAGATACTGCAGTACCGCAGACAGACACCAGTGGGAAGAAGAGAATACGAGCTCTAGGCCAGTTTTACTGAGCCCTTTCCTTTTGTGTCTTCTCCTTTGTGTTTAGTCCTGTTTCATTTGCTCATAGGCTGCCATGTATGGAGGTCTTGCCCCCCCCCCGTCTTCAAAGCAGAGATCCTCGAGCGAAAAGCTATGCCTGATACCTCAGCTCACAGAAGTGCTGTGGAGACACTGCAATTCAACATGGTGGGGACACGTCACCTTGACTGTTTTAAATGAATATTCTTTTTTTTGGGGGGGGCGGTATGCGGGCCTCTCACTGTTGTGGCCTCTCCCGTTGCGGAGCACAGGCTCCGGACGCGCAGGCTCAGCGGCCATGGCTCACGGGCCCAGCCGCTCCGCGGCACGTGGGATCTTCCCGGACCGGGGCACGAACCCGTGTCCCCTGCATCGGCAGGCCGACTCTCAACCACTGCGCCACTAGTGAAGCCCTAAATGAATATTCTTTATTACTCTATTTCCTCTGTTGGAAAATTAGCTAGCCCTTTTGCATCATTTTTCCCCTACTAGGTGTTAGGATATTCATCCCTAATTTAGTCTACTTTAGAGTTAATTTTTACCCAGTAATTTGAAATATAAGTACCTCATGACAGTCTATTTCCATTTACCTTCTGATACTTTGTGCTATTTTTGTCATACATGTCATATCTACATCTATCTATTTAATATAAATATATAAAAACATTATAATGTATATTACAGACACTAAGTTTTTCAGGGCAGGTAATAATGATTTAAAACTATTAAATTTTATTAGGAAAAAAATACAAGTTAGAAAAAAGAAGGAACTAATTTACTCATAAGAAACAATGTTTAGATGCTCTTCACAATATAAATTCTGATAATTCTGTGGTTAATATTTACAATTTATCTATATACGGAACATAACATAATTCAAGCTCTACCAAATTATGAAAATGTTTACAACTTAGATACTACAAATATAGTGTTAAATTTGACAGAAGGTTGAAGTGAGAAGGATGGGAAAAAGTGGTGTGTTATATTGGGATGTTAACACATAGCAAAGTGAGATCAGCTGGGTGCTTTGTGTCCACCTAGTGGAGTGGGATAGGGAGGATGGGAGGGAGACGCAAGAGGGAGGAGATATGGGGATATATGTATACATATAGCTGATTCACTTTGTTATACAGCAGAAACTAACACACCATTGTGAAGCAATTATACTCCAATAAAGATTAGAAAAAAGAAGTGATTAGTGATACTTACTGAATTTAATGTGGTAAGACATAAATCCAAACAAAGAATGAATTATCAAGCTTTTTGTTTCTCAGAAGAGATCACGGAAGCTGGAGGCAAGTGTTTATCCTTCAATCCTTATCATTTTTAGCGAGAGATTGATAGATATTGCCTCAATTAGGCAAATCAGAAAACAGAAGCATAAGGACAATATTTACACCTTTGAAAATGAACACCTGTAACACTAAAGAGAAAACTGATTACAAATGAGTTACCTCTAGTAGTAGAGCTGGAAATAGGGAAACACTGGGGAGGAGACTGTTGATTCTCACGGCTTATTTTTCAAAAACTGATTTTTCAAATACTCCCGCCACGTATTTGCATTGCTTTTCTATCACTACTGTAACAAATTACCACAAATTTAGGGACCTGAAACAACACAAACTTCTTACCTTCTACTTCTGTGGTTTAGAAGTCCAACACACATCCCAGTGGACTAAAATTAAGATGTTGGCAGGGTGGTATTCCTCCTGGAGGTTCTAGGGAAGGATCCTGTTTCCTTGCCTTTTCCAGCTTCTACAGGCCACCCACCTTCCTTGACTCATGGGCCCTTTCCTGCATCTTCCAAGCCGACCATGCTGTACCCCTCCAACCATCCTTCTGCGGCTGTAATTCCTTCTAACTCTCTCATTTGGCCTCCCTCTTCTACTTATAAGGGCCCTTGTGATACATTGGCTCCACCTGGGTAATCCGGGATACTGTTCTTATTTTAAAGTCAGCTGGTTAACAGCCTTTATTGGCCCTTTCCATGTAAACTAACATACTCACAAGGGGACAGGATGTGAGCATCTTTCAGCAGGCCACTATTTTGCCAACCAGTTTTAGTACTTCAGGTGAATTTTAAAATAATGATATGAAAATAATTTGCTTCATTAATAATAAATTCACACATAACTGTTCTTAGCTTACTGCAGTATTTCTTAAAGTATGGTCTGCATCATGTAAATCACCTGCATCAGAAATCAACTGTAGTGTATCACGCTCCTGGGGCCACACCCAACTTTAACAGATGAGAACTTGGAGGATGGGTTCCAGTATTCTGGATTTTAACAAGAACCTTACATAATTTTAACACACAGCACATCAAAGTTTGAAGTGTATGGGTTAAGCCCACTGAAAAAGAGTTAAGGAAATGGCATCAGCTGAGGGATGTAAGAGGTAATGGGGCACAAACTACCTTGAACTATTTGTCCTTAAACAGGCAGCTTAGAATAGAAGAGCTTAACATTTAACCAGTACCAAGATACTATTTCCTGGAAGAATACAGTGAATAATAAAGAGATTCAGACAGAAAGGACATGCAATGTCCTACACATAATACATTATTTCTAAAATGTTTAATAAATGAATCTTGAATGATGAACTAACCATTTAAAAAGGGAAAATAAAACAAACAAAATGTATTCTGGAGAAGCCTGAAGATTCAAGAGAGAGAAATCTGAATAACTAGAGAAACAATTGATCCCAGTATAAATTAGTAACAAGGTATATAATTTGTTCTGAAAATTATTTGCTGCTTTTTAACTTTATAATATACATTTTACGTAGTATATGTAGAAACTTACGCTAAATAATCTGTGTCACATATAAAATATATATGTTTTAATTTATAAAAAGGAGCTGGTGAACATTTTAAATAGTAATATTCCTGTTTCCTCCTTTCTTATTTATCAATAAAAAGGCTGGCCACAGTAACTATACTTAATGAACAATCATTAATCACCTACTGGCAGACCCTAGCAGTAAAGGCAGAGTACATGGGAGGAATTTCACAGTGACAATGGAATAGTCCTGAAACTTCAAGTTCTTTGAAGTGATAGAAAAGTTCATAAAGACACTGAAAGCAGAGAAGTAAAAATGCAACTTTAAAATGCTACCAAGTCATAAAGGAAACGTGTTTCTTCATTTATCCTTCTGGCTCTCTTAAGCTCTTACTCTAATAAGAGCTTAAAAGAGCCTCTGCATCTCTGTTGCAGAATTTGTAATGGCTTTAAATTAGTGCCTCTGTGACCAACTCTAATTTTTCCCCCTGAAACGTTATATGCTTAAGGGCAGAGATTGCATCATGTATTTTGTCTGTGTGTGTGTGTTTGTGTGTGTGTGTGTGACTCTAGTGCCCAGCAGAGAACCCAGCATTTAATGGATGTTGAAGAAAGGTCTGTAGCATGTTCATGGGAGACAAAAAGAAAGGGCAGAAAGGCTAATTTTTTTTTTTTTTTTGGCGGTACGCGGGCCTCTCACTGCGGTGGCCTCTCCCGTTGCGGAGCACAGGCTCCAGACGCGCAGGCTCAGCGGCCATGGCTCACGGGCCCAGCCGCTCCGTGGCATGTGGGATCTTCCCAGACCGGAGCACGAACCCGTGTCCCCTGCATTGGCAGGCGGACTCCCAACCACTGCGTCACCAGGGAAGCCCAAAAGGCTAATTTTTAAAAGCTCTTTCTAAAATGACTTTCTTTTTCAAGAATAGATTTCATTTACTTAACCAAGGCAGCTGTACGTTCTCATTTGTTGGTTTGTTTAGTTGTCACTATTTCCCACCACAAATATTGCAAATTAATTGAAGGCATATATTAATAATTGTATAAATGCAAGAGAAATATTTTTCTCATACAGGTTTTTTTATAAGGCTTACAAAGCACTGAGAATTTTACTTCAACAAGCTCATTAAATTAATAGATTATTTTAATGGTATAGACTCATATTAAAGAAGCCAATATATTACTAAGTAGGATTACCCGAAAGAAGACTCATCCTGCAAATACATTTCCAGGGGGGCCAAAAATCATAATGCTCAGAATTTTAGAAAGAGATTATTAGGAGTTCATGGTCCTAACAATTGCAGATAATATGATTTTCTTGAAATCTATGTATTACAATGCATTGATTGAAAATAATATTTTCTTATATTTATGTTTACACAATACTTTTAAAAATAATCACATGTGCGGATAGCACAAGGAACTCTACTCATAACTACCCTTTGAATGTACAAAGTTAGCTCAACCTCAGCAAACTTCAAGTTTTCTTACGATTTTTCCCACCAAACCTATCTTCCAATATTCAGCATCTCCGGAAATGGCACATCACTCCACCATTCTGCAGGCCAGAAACCAAGACTTGCTCTTGACCTCATGCTTCTCACCCAACCTGTCCCTGAACCCATCAGCTGTACCTCCAAAATACTCTCTCAGACTTACAGTTATTCTCTATTTTTATTACCACCATTATCCTAATTCAATTTTTAAATAACTTTGACCTGAACTACTTTACTTCCTCATATACTGGTCTTTCTCCCTCTACATTGATCCCTACTAATCCATTTTCCAGACCACAGCCAGAATAATCTCACCAAAACACTAATCTAGTCTAGTCTGTGGTGATCCTCCTAGATCTCTTCTCCTAGGGTAAAGCAATTGTTTATTTTTCTATGCATTTGCATGTTAAAATAATTAAAATAATATGATGGATATGCATATAGACCATTAGCCTTTGTATTTACATAGTATTCTGTGTTGAGCATTTTGAGGACATTATAATTTTTACAAAAAGCTATTAGTGATGGCAATGTTGATTATAATATTTGCTAACTTTAATTGAATGGCTTACATGTGCTAATGCAACTAATACTCCCAACAAACCCATGAATGAGGAACTATTATGATCTACACGTATAGATGAGAAAAGCAAGAAAAATACAGACATTCAGTGCTTTCCCAGAGTTAATGAAGAGGCCAGGATGTGAACCCAGTCTAGAGCCTGAGCTATAGTACTTGTTCAGTTTATATGTGTGTAATAATAAATAAAGACTTCTTGGGGGAAAAGAAAAAACTTACCATGTGAAGTTATTTTGTAAATATTTTTTATTATTCAATTTTAAAACTCATCTTTTTATTAGTAGTAGTTATTTAATTATAAATGACTCTGAAACACTGTGACCCCTTGCAAGTCCTTCCCTTACAAACTGAAACGTTCTTATTCATAAAATGCTTATTTCCAAGTTATTAAAGTCAATTAAAAAATCAATTTTCCTATCCTGGAAGTAGAATAATGGAAATAGGCTTAACACCTCAGGGCAGGCTGTGGTTACAACTACATTAATCAATCTGCACAAAAGTACATCCAACTCTTGGTCTGATAAATCCTATTCCAGAGACACTTGCCACCTGCGAAGAAAGGTGAACATTCTCCCCTACCTCGAGCTGTTGTCACAGTGATCGAGACAAGGGGTCAGGCTGCATTATAAGGTACTGCTGAGCTGGCACTTGGCATGCTGTAGAGGCCACTCTTGGCTCTGTTCTGGAACAGTGGTATCTGAGACATAGGTATGTATCACTAAATCACCCAAAATATAACTTGCATTTTTTAGCATCACTGTTATTATATGTCTTCTCGCTCCAGTTTTATCACAAATATAGAGGAAGACGTCTCACAATTACCATCTTCCTTTTCTTCTATGCTTTGTTGTACATCTAGCTGACTTCATGAAGTCTTGTTCCAAAATAATGTGCTTTCTTTCTGAATAGTCTACATTCTGCTGCTTTCAAATTATTTCAACTGAAAGTTGGTGAGGAAAGAGGTTACAGGATGAAGGAAATTCTGCTCAGACCAGGTACAATCCATGAAGGTGACGCAATCTTGAATTGCAGGGACAGTGTTTCTTCATTTTGCTGATACTTGATACAATTTTTTTTTTTTTTTTTTTTTTTTTGCGGTACGTGGGCCTCTCACTGTTGTGGCCTCTCCCGTTGCAGAGCACAGGCTCGGGACGTGCAGGCTCAGCGGCCATGGCTCATGGGCCCAGCCGCTCCGCGGCATGTGGGATCTTCCCGGACAGGGGCACGGACCCGCGTCCCCTGCATTGGCAGGCGGACTCTCAATCACTGCGCCACCAGGGAAACCCACTTGATACAATTTATTCTCTGCATATGTATATGTTTTCTCAGATTTTTCCATTTGCTGGGAGCTAAACCAACAACTCTGCAGGAAATATGATAACCCTGCTAGAGATTCATTACTACCACCTTACGTGGATCACTTGAGCTAAGCGTGGCTTCTTTCCTATTCACAGGGTCCAGGTATCAAGTGGGAAATTTAACCTTCTTTCTCAGGCTGGGAGGAAATTGTGTACTTAAGAGTTGCCAGTCTCGGGGCTTCCCTGGTGGTGCAGTGGTTGAGAATCTGCCTGCTAATGCAGGGGACACGGGTTCGAGCCCTCGTCTGGGAAGATCTCACATGCCGCGGAGCAACTAGGCCCGTGAGTCACAACTACTGAACCTACGCGTCTGGAGTCTGTGCTCCTCAACAAGAGAGGCCATGATAGTGAGAGGCCTGCGCACTGAGATGAAGAGCGGCCCCCGCTTGCCACAACTAGAGAAAGCCCTCGCACAGAAACGAAGACCCAACACAGCAAAACTAAATAAATAAATTAATAAACTCCTACCCCCAACATCTTCTTTAAAAAAAAAAAAAAAGAGTTGCCAGTCTCTTCATTCTATGCAAGCTATTTTCCAAAAGGGAAATACACAAGACCACTTCCTGAGATATAAATTCTGTTGCCAGTACATCAAGCAGAACTTTTGGTTGTCAGGCTCCCCACTGACTCAACAAATTTACTTTGTTGATTTCAGAGGGAGAGGCTGAAAATTGATGAATCCAATATGTAAAAAAATATATTTTTAAAGTTACCAGGATGATACTTTTTGTCTGTCTCTTTAAAATCATTATCTTCAGTTTTTGTTTGTTTTGTTTTAAGAGGGGGAGAGGACACATCTATTCTCCCTCATTATTTGATATTTATGTAAAATTAAAGAAGGGACAAAATTTGTTCGTCTATGTTTTAACTTGGCAAAATGAGTCTGCCTTGTCTGGGATTTGATATACCACTGGCTAAAAGAGAGCCACTCTAAATTTAAATTAAAGTTCAGAGAGTGAAATTCAGGAGTTTAGATTCTTAGATCCTAGTCCTTGAAGACACATCATTTCACAAAAGGCAATTTTTCCATATTTGTAATGAGAGATTCATCATTTAATGTGAGGCAACTTTTCAATGAAGACGATATGAACATTATTTAAGGCAGAATATTGGCTACAATAATGCACTGTACAAGCTAGGAAATGACAGAAATTATAAACAGACTAAACTTGCTCTGATTTACTACTGACAGGAAGATTCAAACACCCCTGTAATGGGACTTTTCAATCTGAGAATTGCAATTCGTTAGACAGGAGAGTTGGGTACAGAATGAAAATTTGTAATGCTAAGGAGAGGAAAGTAGGGGAATTGAAAGTCATTCATCATTGTAACACTTCCCTGTAGACTAAGCAGAGATAAAGGATTCTGTTCACATAAGAATTTCCAGTTTTTGAAAAGCTAAGTTGTTTCTCTTCTATAATATTATATTGGAACTCATGAAGTGTTTGCAGATAAAAGTGATCGAGTTTAGGAGTTTATGAAAAATAGTTCCTGTGATTACCCACAACTGAATTCTGCATTGTAAAAATGAATAATATGAGGAAATAGTTTCTTACAATGTCAACAAATATTTATCTCACAAGTGATCCACATGACCACAGAAAACTGTGTCAATATATGAAATAATGTTAGCCCACGTAGCAAATTTATGAAGTACACATCATTTATGTAGTCAACTGTGGGCTCCCTTTGCCATTCCATGAGTGTAAGTTTCCTTTTTTATATTTTTAAGTTGTGTTTCTGTTTCCCACTGAACAGGGTTCTCTGTATTAATTTAGACTCAGAAGTCAAGAGGTCAAATTTTAAAATTTCTTTTTGTTCAATATATGTTTACCTTGTGCAACCATACACACATTTACTGTTCATGCTTTGGCATAAGCAGTCTATGATTGATGAACTTTTAATTTTTGAGCAACCCATCTGTGGAAATGAACTGTGAGGGTCATAGATATCCTAGAATCCTTACTGAAATTCTGTGCAATTTAAAATTCTTTGGAAGTCATTAAATTAGAGAAGCCTTCAAATTCACACACATACGCACGCACACACGCACACACAGGCCACAATTCAACTAGTTCACAAAAAGAAACACTAGACAAGAAAGACTGATTATCTGGATTATGATTTCTTTTTAGCTTAAAGTACACAGCTCACTGCTGATTTATAGCAAAGGCAGTTTCACAATGTCATTACATCGGCACATCTTTTATGGTAAATAAGTAAGTATAAAATTTAAGTTGGTCTTGCTGTCAAAGAACGATAATGTTTATATCTGTTATATACTGGAGTTTTGTTCCTAAAATCAGTATGGCTAGTTGACAGATAGAGATCTTAGACTGAAAGACTTAATTTTGATTTTCAACTCCATCTCAGAAAAGACAAGAGAGAAGTGTTGGCAAGGATGTGAACAAAAGAGAATTTCTGTACATTGTTGGTGGGAATGTAAACTGTTAGAGTGACTATGTAAATCAATATGGAGATTACTCAAAGAACTAAAAATAGAACGGCCATGTGACCCAATAATCCTTCTGAGTATAATCAAATGACATGAAATCAGTACTCTGAAGAGATATCTGTGTTCCTATGTTCACTATAGCATCACTCACAAATAGCTAAGATATGGAAACAACCTAAATGTCTGTCAATGGATGAATGGATAAAGAAAATATTTTTATATATAGTATGCTATATAATCCTACATTAAATTAAATATATATGTATATAATATTATTTAGTCTTAAAAAAGAAAGCTATCCTGCCATTTGTGACAACATGGATGGTCCTGAGGAAATTATGCTAAGTAAAATAAGCCAGATATCGGAAGAAAAAACTGCATGATCTCACTTATATGTGGAATCAAAAACGGCAAATACACAGAATCAGAGAGTAGAATGCTGGTTACCAGGAGCAGGGAGGTTGGGGAAATGAGGAAAGGGTCAAAGGGTACAAGGGCAGTTATTTAGGATAAATAAGTCTAGAGATCTAATGTACAACATGGTGACTATTGTTACTAATACTATATTGAATACTGGAAGTTTGCTAAGAGAGTAGATTTTGGGTGTTCTTATCACACATAAACACACCCAAAAATGGTAACTGTGGTGAGGAGACAGTGTGTTAGTTTGACTGTAGTAATTATTTTACTATGTGTGTGTGTGTGTGTATATATATATATATATATATATATATATATATATATATATATATAATTATCATGTTGTACAACTAAAGTACAAACAATTTTTATTAAAAAATAAAATTAAAAGGATAATGCAAGGCTTTCCACTCCAACCATTCAAAAACATCCCTGTGATTTCCCTGGCATGACTTTTTTCTCTAAGGTTGAACCACATTCCTAAATTACTTTCTTCCTGTTTTCTTCTTCAACCTTAAATGGCTGATCACTCTATTCTTAACTTGCCTGATTTCACCCCAATGTTTAAATGATTTTTTCAAATTCAAATTAGCTATAAGTATTTGTATATTTAACCATTTCAGGAATGCTAGGACGTATTAAGAGAGCATTTTTAACACACATCTGCTTATAAAAACATATGAGGGGGGATTCCCTGGGGGCTTCCCTGGTGGTGCAGTGGTTGGGGGTCCGCCTGCCAATGCAGGGGACACTGGTTCGTGCCCCGGTCCGGGAAGATCCCGCATGCCGCAGGGCAGCTGGGCCCGTGAGCCATGGCCGCTGAGCCTGCGCGTCCAGAGCCTGTGCTCCGCAACGGGAGAGGCCACAACAGTGAGAGGCCCGCGTACCGCAAAAAAAAAAAACCAAAAACAAACAAACAAACAAACAAAAAAAACGAAGGCCTCTGATTGGAAGTGCTCTTAAAAGAGAGGTTGAGAATGACCCAAGACTAGCCAAATAAAGTCTTCTAGTGTAAAGGAGGTAAGGAGGCCTGCAAGGGAAAAGATAAACACTTCTTTAAGGAACCAAAATTATTTAGGACTACACATTAACGTTCATGTGAACAAATTAAGTTTTTTTATTTTTACAACTTTATTGGAGTATAATTGTTTCACAATGGTGTGTTAGTTTCTGCTTTATAACAAAGTGAATCAACAAATTAAGTTTTGTGAGTTTTTTCTTTTGTATGTACTGGCCAGTATCTGTATTGGCTGTGTGATGTTAGGCTAGAGTTTTTGCATTGAGTTCTTACCTTTAAATAAACTAATGTATAAATAAATATATACATTAAAAAATAGCAAAATGAAGACAACACGAGTATAACAGCAATACATATTTCATAGGAATATTCTGAGTAATAAATGTGTTAATATACATAATTCACTTAGAACCTGCTATGTGATACTTGATATATAAATATTAGATATTGTTTCCTTATTTAGTATTTTAATATTACTACTATTAAGTATTACTATGATTGGTGGGGGCAGTAACGACAAGATAGAGGAGTGACAATATTAGATGTGAATGTTACTAAAATCAGTGAGTCTGTAGTGTGAAAAATAAATTAGAGGACAATGATTAGGAGTTTCTCATAATCTTGGTGTGGGTGGATGGTGACCTGGAGTGGAACAGTAGTGATGTGACAAAGAAGATGAACAAATTTAATAATTCTTCATAATAAGAATTATTATATGCAGATTTTGTTGACTGAACGTGATATAAACTGTCATCTTTAGGTGCTTAACTGAAGATGGGGCAGTGACAGTTATTAAAAAGGAGAGCACTGGTAGAGGACGACATTTGTAATGAAAAGATGATTGTTTTAGTCCACTGAGCCTGCTGCAACAAAATACCATAGACTGGGTGGCTTATAAACAGCTGAAATGCATTGCTCATAATTCTGGAGGCTGGAAGTCCAAGATCAGGATGCAGCCTAACTGGGTTCTAGTGAAAGCCCTCTTCCTGGTTGAAGATTACTTCTGGCTGTGTCCTCCCATGGTGGAAGAGGGAGGGAGCTTACAGGGGTCTCTTTCATAAAAACACTAATACAATTCATGAGGGCTCCACCCTCAAGACCCAAGCATCTCCCAAAGAGGCTTCACCTCCTATTAGCATTACACTGGGCATTAGGATTTCACATATGAGTTTGGAGGGGGGCATAAACATTCAAACCATATCAATGATGAAGTCAATTTTGATATAGACATTTGTACAAACTATGAAGCAGATATATATATATATGTGTGTGTGTGTGTGTGTGTGTGTGTGTGTATGAGAGACTATTTCAAGAATGATGTATTATCCAAAACTGTCAAATTAGAAAAGTCAAGCAAATTAGAAGTAGAAAAACCTTTGGATTCAGCAACTATAATTTCACTGTGTGATATGTAGACTTAATGAATTTAGAGATGAATTTCTCCTTGGTTCTAAAGCAGAAATAAGAGAAATTTCCACAACTAGGGTGGCATATGGAAGAAAAGACAAGGTCTTCATACAAAATGGGATAACTTCATGTATATTTAAATGCCAATGAGTAGAATAAAATGAAAGACACATACTGAATATCACAGAGAACAAGGAATAACCGAAGGTATAGTGCTAACAGGCGGAAATTCATGCATAGACAGGGAGATGTACCTTTATTGGGAGAATGGGCACTACTTTCATTGTAACATGAAGGAAGTAGAAAGGGATGGTGCAGAAAACAACAAAGTTTTCTTGGCTAGAAGACTGTCTTTCTGTCTGCTATAAAAACTATCTTATCCATATTGCTTAGGTGACCATCACAGCTCCTATTCAATATCCATGAAGAGAGAAAAAAATAAAAAGTGTTGGACAATTGAAACCATAATATTTTGAAATTAAAATAGATGGATTAGAAAGAAAGATGTTTGGTTCATCACTCTACATTAATCAGGTAGGATTTAGAGGCAGGGTTAATGATAAATTGTGGAAGTGCTTAGCAATCTGACAATTACACCTTTAGGGCCTAATGAAATAAAAAGAGCGTATAGTACCTTCTGGTTTATCTGGCTACTCCACTCCTGCAACACCCAAGGTTTATTCAGGCCCAAAATGAAGAGAGTCTAAGGTATTCAGCATCCATTAGTTCATGATCAAGACTCATAATATTGATCATCTTGCGGTTTGCTTGCATTTTTCCCCCTCCATGTAACAGGAGAGGAGTTGCAAACATATCTTTAATAGTATTGTATATCCTATACAAGTTTTGGATTTAGATGTGAGAGATAAGGCTCACTGATGAATTTTAAATAGACTATATATATATATATATGTATATACATATATATATATATAGTCTATTTATTTGCACTTTTGGCAAATTTATCAACTATTTTGGCCATATAATTTGAGAACCAAGCTTAAGAAGTGCTGGGGAAATTCCTGGTCTCTTTCTGTCAGCCTCATCCTTATGACTCTTCATGGCCAGGAGTGAGATCTGGAAATCCCACTCAGAACCAATAGAAGGAAAAACCACTTCTGATAAACTAACCTTGCTCTTTACCTGAGAAAAAAAAAAAAAATATATATATATATATATAGAAGACAAATGGAAACAATCAAGGGAAAAGTCCATGGATTTGACAAGGAAAGAATTATTGTGGGTCAAATCAAGGAAGTGAAAATGAAAATGAAGAAGAGGGGGTGAAATGAAAGGATATTTATAAGAAGGCATCGACACAATGAGGTTTCTGATTCATTGCGATAGCAGTGATATATACAAATATTCTTGTCAGTATATCCACAATTTCATGTAATACCTGTGGAAAAGTGCTCATTGCTAATTGTAAAAGAATAGGTTTAACATAATCTTCAAAGAAGTCAGGTACTTTCCTCATCTAGAACATGATAATGTGATTTAGTTCTTGCTTGATCTTATGTGGTCTACCTACAATTCATCATAAAATAATATACTGTCAGGGTTACTCAGTATGAGTGCTATGGTGTCTTCAATTTGTAACTAACAACATGAAAGAGAACACTATATGTTTTGTGACTTTTACAAAGACTTGAATAATAAAAATTAACAGAAGGGCAGTACACATAAAATACTTAAAATAGATCCTGTGCCCATATATTATGGGAAAGTTAATTGTTCACCTTATAACATAAATATCTTTTACACTATCTAAACCTTACTTATAAGATAATGACACTCTAGGGAAGATATTCTGCCTCACTGCCCTTTGTGAAGAAAATGGCTTACTTGAATTTCAATAGAAGATACTTTTTAAAAACTTTTATTCTGTTGGAATAAATCTTTACAGTATAATTTAACTTAATTGTTCTCCTGTCATTCATCAACTACTTATGTTGAACTCATATAGTTTATGATGTCAGCAGAAATTAAATTATACCCTTGTGTTCAGTTGGGAATCATTTTTTAAAAAAATAATCTGACATCAGAAAGTAAAAATCTTTTTCTAATATATGATAATTGTAGTTCATTATGAAAATGGAACAAACTGCTAACATTCCCATTTCAGAAAAAAAGAAGAACAGTATGTGAGAGCTCAACTGATTTATTAAAATAATGAGTTTGAAAGGGGAAATTACCATAAACTTGCTATAAAATCTCCAGTAAAATCATAAATAATCAAGTCAAAGTAGTTTATAAATATACAGTTTGACCCGTTACTGTTGTCAGAAACACCCCAATCCATAAAACAATCTCAAAATATTATTATATTTTCTTTGAAAATTCGTAAAGAGTATTCTGTCTTGCTCTAGACAAAGTACTTCAAAGCTTAATTGATGAGTCCAATATTAAGCAAATTTAACCCAAACACCCACTTTTTCATTTTAAAATCAGTATTTGCTCATTTTCCTTCAGTGATCCCAAAGGAGCAATCAACCAGTTGTCATTAAAGCTGAATGAATTTACTGCATGCTCTTGCAAATAGCTGAAGACATTTACAATCATGCTATTTTGTCAGTTGGGATATGATTTGTACTTAACTGTCACTCATACAGAAGATGCTACATTGGCAATATATAGAACATGATAAATATGTAGATGTTTATCAACAAAAACATTATAGACCAAAGCATCATGCTGTCCAAAAAGGAAGTACATTTCTCTTTGTGAAAAATAAGATACGTTTTGATTACAAATTAATTCCTCTTATATTTTTCCCATTTTTTTTCTTGTTGTTCTGGCTTCCAACAGCATTTGACCTCAACTACAAGCTCCCAAACACCAACTGCCAGTCTCTCTCTTAGATAGCAATCAGGTGTTGTCTTTTGAAATGCTCGTCTTCCCCCATCCAACCAGAGACAGTTCTTTTGGCAAATATATCAACTATCTTGGCCATATAATTTGAGAACCAAGCTTAAGAAGTGCTGGGGAAATTCCTGGTGTCTTTCTGTCAGCCTCATCCTTATGACTCTTCAAGGCCAGGAGTGGACTATAATATCTAGAAATCCCGTTCAGAACCAATAGAAGGAAAAACCACTTCTGATAAACTAACTTTGCTCTTTACCTGAGAGAACAGAATATTCTTGTAAGTTTTGTCTTAGGTCAGAACTATCCAAACTTTTTCTACCTTTTAAACATTATTATTCAATGTATTCAACTTAAAAACAAAAATAATCAACCCATTCCTTCCACTCCCCACACCTTGCCTCTGGCAACCACCAATCTGTTCTCTCTATCTATGAGCTTGTGTTTTTTTTAAAATATATATATATTCACATATAAGAGAAATCCTATGGTATTTGTCTTTCTCTGTCTGACTTATTTCACTTAGCATAATGCCCTCAAGTTCTATGTTGTCCCAAATGGCAAGATTTCATTCTTTTTGTGGCTGAATTATATACATTCTACAATTTTTTTATCCATTTATCTATTGATAAAAACTTAAGTTGTTTTCATATCTTGGCTGTCATAAATACTGCTGTAATGAACATGGGTGTGCATATATCTTTTCAAATCAGTGTTTTGTGTGTGTGTGTGTGTTCATGTGTGTATTTTTTCAGATCAATGCCTAGAAGTTGACTTGCTGAGTCAAATGGTAGTTCTATATCTATATCAAATAATTGCATCAAAAAGAATAAAATACCTAGGAATAACTTTAACCAAGGAGATAAAAGACATGCATATTGAAAATGACAAGACATTAATAAAATAAATTGAAAATGACACAAATAAATGAAAAGATATGAATTGGAAAAATGAATGTTGCTAAAATGTCTACATTACCCAAAGCAATATATAGATCCAATGCAATCTCTATCAGAATTAATGGCATTTGTCACATGGGTAGAACAAACAATCCTAAAATGTGTATGGAAAAAATCAACAGACACACTTGGGTTGCTTCCATATTTTGGCTATTGTGAATAATGCTGCCATGAATACGGGTGCACAAATATCTCTTTAAGACTCCATTTACAACTATAGTATTTTGAGTATATTCCCAGAAGTGAAATTGTTGTATCCTAAGGTGATTCCATTTTTAATTATTTAAGGAGTCACCATGTTGTTTTCCATAACTTCTCTACCGCTTCACATTCCCACCAACAGTGCACAAGAGTTCTATTTTTTCCACATCCTCAAAAACACTTATTATTTCTGCTTTTTAAAAATAGTAGCCATCCTAAAAAGTATGAAGTAGTATATCATTGTAGTTTTGAGTTGCATTTCCCTAATGACTAGTGATTGTGGAGTATCTTTTCATGTGCTTATTAGTCATTTGTATATCTCCTCTGGAGAATTGTCTATTTAAGTCCTTTGCCCATTCTTGAATTGGGTTGTTTCTATCTTTGTTGTTGAATTTTAGGTGTTCTCTGTACATTTCATATACTAATCACTTAAAATATATGATTTGCAATATTTTCTGCCATTCTGTGTGTTCCCTTTTTAACTCTGTCGATAGTATCATTTGATGCACAATTATTAAAAATAATTTTATTAACTCTATTTTTTTTGCCTAATGTCTTTGATATCATATTCAAGAAATCATTGCTAATTCCAATCCTGTGAAGTTTCATTCCTTGTTTTATAGCTTTAGCTTTTATATTTAGATCTTTGATCCATTTTGAATTTTTTGTATATGGTATTAGGTAAACATCCAACTTTATTCTTTTTGCATGTGAATATCCAACTTTCCTAGCACCATCTGCTGCAAAGACTGTCCTCTCTACATTGAATGGTCTAGCATCCTTGTCAAAAATTATTTGAACATATATGTTAGGGTTCATTTCTGGGTTCCTTGTTATAATTCACTGGTCTATAGTTCTGTCTTTATGTCAGTACCACACTGTTTGGATTACTATAATTTTGTAGTAAGTTTTGAAATTAGAAAGTGTCAGTCCACCAGCTTTGTTCTTCTTTTTCAAGCTTGTTTTGGCTATTCTGGTTTCCTTCAGATTCTATATACATTTTAGGATGGCTATTTCCATAAAAAAGTATCATTAGGATTTTGATATGCATTAAACTGAATCTATAGAATCCTTTGGGTAGTACTGACTTCTTAATATTTAGTCTTCCAATGCATGAACATAGGCTGTGTTTCCATTTATTTATATCTTCTTTAATTTCTTTCAGCAGTTTTTCATACTTTTCATTGTACTTGCTGTATACCTCTGTGGTTAAGTTTATTATTCACCTCCTTGACTAAGTATTCAATATTTTATTCTATTTGATTCGGTTAAAATTAGAATTGTTTTCTTAATTTTCTTTTTACATTGTTCATTGTTATTATTTAGAAATGAAATGCAACTGATGTCATTGAGTGTTGACTTTCTATTCTGCAACTTTGCTGAATTTATTAGTTCTAATAGTTTTTGTGTGTGGGATCTTTAGGTGTTCTACATTAAGATCATATTGTCTATGAACAGATATAATTAATTTTACTTGTTTTTAAATTTAGTGGTCTTTTTTTTCTTTTTTCAATTAATTAATTATTTTTTGGCTGCATTGGGTCTTTGTTGCTGCATGCAGGCTTTCTTTAGCTGTGGCAAGCGGTAGCTACTCTTCGTTGCGGTGCACGTGCTTCACATTGTGGTGGCTTTTCTTGCTGCAGAGCACAGGGCTCTAGGCGTGTGGGCTTCAGTAGTTGTGACTTGTGGGCTTTAGAGCACAGGCTCATTAGTTGTGGTTCACAGGCTTAGTTTCTCTGCAGCATGTGGGATCTTCCTGGACCAGGGTTCGAACCCATGTCCCCTGATTTGGCAGGTGGATTCTTAACCACTGTGCCACCAGGGAAGTCCCTTATTTCTTTTTCTTGCTTAATTGCTTTGACTAGAAGTTTCAGGACTATATTGAATAGAGGTGGTGACAGTGGACATTCTTCCTTTGTTGCCAGTGTTAGAGGAAGAGCTCTCAGACTTTCACTGTTGAATGTGACTCACTGTGAATTTTTCGTAGATAGCTTTTATTATGTTAAGGTAATTTCATCCTTTTCCTACTTCGCTGTGAATTTTTATTATGAAAGAATGTTGAATTTTGTCAAACGTTTTTTCTATAACAATTGAGAGGATCATGTAGATCCTTTCCCTTTATTCTGTAAATATGGTATATTACATTAATAGATTTTTGTATGTTGAGATATCTTTGCATTCCAGAAATAAATCCTACCTGGGCATGGTGTATAATCCTTCTAATATCCTGCTGGATTCAACTGATAATTTTTGCATCAATATTCATAAGAGATGTTGATCTGTAATTTTATTTCCTTGTAATGTCTTGGTCTAGCTTTGGTGTTAGGTTAATGCTAGTCTCAAAGAATGAGTTAAAAAGTTTTCACTCCTCTTCAATATTTTTGAAAGAGTTTGAATAGGACTGCTGATAATTCCTCCTCAAATATTTGGTAGAATTCATCAATGAAACAATCTGGTGAATCCAGGGCTTTTCTTTGTGCGGGAATTTTGGTTACTGATTCAATCATCTTACCATTTGTAGGTCTAGTCATATTTTCTATTTACTCAATATTTAATCTTAGTAGGTTTTGTGATTTTAAGAATTTATTCATTTCATCTAGGCTTTCCAATTTTTTTGGTGTACAATTGTTACACCATTCTTTTATAATCCTTTTTATTTCTGTAAATTTGGTAGTAATGTCTTACTTTCATTTCAGATTTTAGTAATTTGATTCCTCTCACTCTCTCTTTTCCTTTTTTTTTTTTTTTTGGTCTATATAGCTAGCTAAATGTTTGTCAATTTTGTTGATCTTTTTAAGAACCATCTTTTGGTTATACTGATTTTCTCTAACATTTTTCTATTCTCTATCTCATTAATCTCCACTTTAATTTTTATTATTTTCTTTCCTTGTTAGCTTTGTATTTAGTTTGTTATTTTTCTAGTTCCTTAAGTTGTAAAGTTAGATTGTTGATTTGAGATCTTTCTTGTTTTTTACAGTAAGCATTTATAACTACAAAGTTCCCCTTCATACTGTTTTTGCTGTATCCCATAAGTTTTGGTATACAGACATACTTCATTTTACTGTGCTTTGCTTTACTGTACTTCACAGATATTGAATTTTTTACAGATTGAAGGTTTGTGGCAACTATCTATCAAGCAAGTTTAACAGTGCCATTTTTCCAACAGCATTTTCTCATTTTGTGTATCTGTCTCACATTTTGGTAGTTCTCACAATATTTCAAACTTTTTCATTAGTATTACATTTGTTATGGTGATATATGATCAGTGATCTTTGATGTTACTATTGTAAAAAGATTATGACTTGCTGAAGGCTCAGATGATGGTTAGCACTTTTTAGCAATAAAGTATTTTTAATTACAGTATGTAAATATTTTTAGATATTATGCCATTGTACACTTAATAGATTACAGTATAGTGTGAACATAACTTTTATATGCACTGAGCAACCAAAAAAATAATGTGACTCACTTCAATGCAGTATTTGCTTCATTGTGAGTGATTTGGAATTGAAACCTCAATATCTGCAAGGTATATCTGTACTGTGTTTTGGTTTTCATTCATCTCTAAGTATTGTCTAATTTACTTTGTGCTTTCTTCTTTTTCCATTGGTTTTTACAGAGTGCACTCTTTGATTTACAGAAAATTTAAAAATTTTCCAGTTTTTCTTCTGTTATTTATATCTAGTTTTGTCCAATTTTGGTAAGAAGAAAATAGTCTATATGATACCTTTAAAAATCTACTGAGACTTAATTTGTGGCTTAACATATGGTCTATCCTGGAAAGTGTCCCTTGTGCATTTGAGAAAAATGTGTATTCTTTTGTTGTTGGGTAGAGTGTTCTGTATATTTCTGTTAAATCTGATTGATTTATTATATTATTCAAGTCTTCTATTTGTCTAGTTAACATCTGTCTGGTTACTTTATCCAGTATTAAGAATACAATATTGAATATTCCAATTATTATTGTAGAAATATTTCTCTCTTTAATTTCTCAATTTTTGCTTCATATGTTTTGATGGTTTATTATTATGTAAGTAAATGTTTATAATTGCTATATCTTCTTGTTCTATTAAATCTTGCATTACTATATCAATATAAAGTCCTTTATCTCATTACTTTTGGATTTAAAGTCTATTTTTTCTGATATTAGTATTGTCTGATATAAGTTATTCCCACTCTCTTCTGGTTATTATTTGCATGCAATATCTTTTTGTCATTCTTTCACTTTCAACTACTTTGTGGTCTCTGACAGAGAGCAGAGTTGGATCGTGTTTTCCTTTTATTCATTCTGCCAATCTGCCTTTTAATTGGAGAGTTTAATCCATTTACATTTAAAGTGATTACTAATAAGGAGAGGGCTTCCCTGGTGGCGCAGTGGTTAAGAGTCCGCCTGCCAATGCAGGGGACACGGGTTCGTGCCCCGGTCCAGGAAGATCCCACATGCCGCGGAGCAGCTGGGCCCATGAGCCATGGCCACTGGGCCTGTGCGACCGGAGCCTGTGCTCCGCAACGGGAGAGGCCACAACAGTGAGAGGCCCGCGTACCGCAAAAAAAAATAAAAATAAAAAAAAAATAAAAAATAAAAAAACTAATAAGGAGAGAGAAAAAAGACACTGGCCCTTTAAATCCCTGGAATCCATTTCAGCTGAGAAGGAGGGGTTTGCAATTATGGGAGAGGAGCAACATGCCACCTGCCTCTTTGTCTGCACCTCTGATATCATTAATCAGTGATCAGAGTACAGATCTCTGACATTTGGATGACAAGGTCCTTTGGCCCAACTGTGCAAACTGCTCCTGGAATGTGTACAAGGCTTCCTGCCACAGGTCTGGCAGGTGGGGGATGGGTTGCTGATACTGTGCTAAATACTGAATTTGATCAAAATTAACCACAATTTATTATCCAAGCCACCCCTCAAAGTTGAAACCGTTCAGTAGACTCCAGAGTTCCAAAAGGTTTGTATCAGTCAGTGAAAATGCTGTCTAGGCGAGGAGAGACACCTCGTGTGTCTCATTCCACCGTCTTCCTAGAATCCTTCAATGCCTGGTATATTACATCCTCCTGGGGACTTACATGCACCAAAACCTGCTTCAATAAGTTGTAGGTATTACCCATAATCCAAACTATAATACATCCCCTAATTCTTAGTAACTCTGACAGTATATTCTATTTAATGAATTGTGAAGAGATAACATTGGAAATCTGGATTATGTTATACTTCTATTTCTTTGATTTTAAAAAAAAAATAATTTTATTTTATTTATTATTTTATACAGCAGGTTCTTATTAGTCATCAATTTTATACACATCAGTGTTTACCTGTCAATTCCAATTGCCCAATTCATCACACCACCACCCCCACTCCCCCACTGCTTTTCCCCCTTGGTGTCCATGCGTTTGTTCTCTACATCTGTGCCTCAATTTCTGCCCTGCAAACCAAATCATCTGTACCACTCTTCTAGGTTCCACATATATGTGTTAATATATATTTGTTTTTCTCTTTCTGACTTACTTCACTCTGTATGACAGCTTCTAGATCCATCCACATCTCAACAAATGACCCAATTTCATTCATATTTATGGCTGAGTAATATTCCATTATATATATGTACCACATCTTCTTTATCCATTTGTCTGCAGATGGGCATTTAGGCTGTTTCCATGACCTGGCTATTGTAAATAGTGCTGCAATGAACATTGGGGTGCATGTGTCTTTTTGAATTATGGTTTTCTCAGGGTATATATATATATATTTTTTTTTTCCTCAGGTATAGTGGGATTGCTGGATCATATGGTAATTCTATCTTTAGTTTTTTAAGGAACCTCCATACTGTTCTCCATAGGGGCTGTATCAATTTACACTCCCACCACAGTACAAGAGGGTTCCCTTTTTTCCACGCCCTCTCCAGCATTTGTTGTTTGTAGATTTTCTGATGATGCCTATTCTAACTGGTGTGAGGTGATACCTCATTGGAGTTTTGATTTGCCTTTCTCTAATAAGTAGTAATGTTGAGCAGCTTTTCATGTGCTTCTTGGCCATCTGTATATCTTCTTTGGAGAAATGTCTATTTAGGTCTTCTGCCCATTTTTGGATTGGGTTGTTTGTTCTTTAAATATTGAGCTGCATGAGCTGTTTATATATTTTGGACATTAATCCTTTGTCCATTGATTCGTTTGCAAATATTTCCTCCCATTCTGAGGGTTGTCTTTTTCGTCCTGTTTATGGTTTCCTTTGCTGTGCAAAAGGTTTGAAGTTTCATTAGGTCCTATTTGTTTATTTTTGTTTTTACTTCCATTACTCTAGGAAGTGGATCAAAAAAGATCTTGCTGTGATTTATGTCAAAGAGTCTTCTTCCTATGTTTTCCTCTAAGAGTTTTATAGTGTCCAGTCTTACATTTAGGTCTTAATCCATTTTGAGTTTATTTTTGTGTATGTTAGGGAGTGTTCTAATTTCATTCCTCTACATGTAGTTGTCCAGTTTTCCCAGCACCACTATTGAAGAGACTGTCTTTTCTCCATTGTATATCCTTGCCTCCTTTGTCATAGATTAGTTGACCTTAGGTGTGTGGGTTTATCTCTGGGCTTTCTATCTTGTTCCACTGATCTATGTTTCTGTTTTTGTGCAAGTACCATATTGTCTTGATTACTGTAGCTTTGTGGTATACTCTGAAGTCAGAGAGTTTGATACCTCCAGCTCTGTTTTTTCCCCTCAGGACTGTTTTGGCTATTCGGGGTCTTCTATGCCTCCATACAAGTCTTAAGATTTTTTGTTCTAGTTCTCTAAAAAATGCCATTGGTAATTTGATAGGGATTGCATTGAATTTGTAAATTGCTTTGGGTAGTAGAGTCATTTTCACAATGTTGATTCTTCCAACCCAAGAACATTGTATATCTCTCCATCTGTTGGTATAATCTTTAATTTCTTTCATCAGTGTCTTATAGTTTTCTGCATACAGGTTTTTGTCACTTTAGGTAGGTTTATTCCTAGGTATTTTATTATTTTTGTTGCAATGGTAAACAGGAGTGTTTCCTTAATTTCTCTTTAAGATTTTTCATCATTAGTGTAGAGGAATGCAAGAGATTTCTGTGCATTAATTTTCAATCCTGCAACTTCACCAAATTCATTGACTAGCTCTAGTAGTTTTCTGGTGGAATCTTTAGGATTCTCTACATATAGTATCATGTCATCTGCAAACAGTGACAGTTTTACTTCTTCTTTTCCAATTTGTATTCCTTTTATTTCTTTCACTTCTCTGACTGCCGTGGCTAGGACTTCCAAAACTATGTTGAATAATAGTGATGAGAGTGGACATCCTTGTCTTGTTCCTGATCTTAGAGGAAATGCTTTCAGTTTTTCACCATTGAGAATGATGTTTGCTGTCGGTTTGTCATATATTGCCTTTATTATGTTGAGGTAGGTTCCCTCTATGCCCACTTTCTGGTGAGTTTTTATCATAAATGGGTGTTGAATTTTGTCAAAAGCTTTTTCTGCATCTATTGAGATGATCACATGGTTTTTATTCTTCAATTTGTTAATATGGTGTATCACACTGACTGATTTGCTTATATCGAACAATCCTTGCATCCGTGGGATAAATCCCACTTGATCATGGTGTATGATCCTTATAATGTGTTGTTGGATTCTGTTTGCTAGTATTTTGTTGAGGATTTTTGCGTCTATATTCATCAGTGATATTGGTCTGTAATTTTCTTTTTGTGTAGTATCTTTGTCTGGTTTTGGTATCAGGTTGATGGTGGCCTCATAGAATGAGTTTGCGAGTGTTCCTTCCTCTGCAATTTTTTGGAAGAGTTTGAGAAGGATGGGTGCTAGCTCTTCTCTAAATGTTTGACAGAATTCACCTGTGAAGCCATGTGGTCCTGGACTTCTGTTTTTTGGAAGATTTTAAATCACAGTTTCAATTTCATTACTTGTGATTGGTCTGTTCATATTTCTATTTCTTCCTGGTTCAGTGTTGGAAGGTTATACCTTTCTAAGAATTTGTCCATTTCTTCCAGCTTGTCCATTTTATTGGCATAGTTGCTTGTAGTAGTCTCTTATTATGCTTTGTATTTCTGTGGTGTCTTGTAATTTCTCCCTTTTCATTTCTAATTTTATTGATTTGAGTCCTCTCTCTCTTTCTTGATGAGTCTCGCTAATGGTTTATCTATTTTGTTTATCTTCTCAAAGAACTGGCTTTTAGTTTTATTGATCTTTGCTATTGTTTTCTTTGTTTCTATTTCATTTATTTCTGCTCGGATCTTTATGATTTCTTTCCTTCTGCTAACTTTGGTTTTTGTTTGTTCTTCTTCCTCTAGTTCCTTTAGGTGTAAGGTTAGATCATTTATTTGAGATTTTTCTTGTTTCTTGAGGTACGCTTGTATATCTATAAACTTCCATGTTAGAAGTGTTTTTGCTGCATCCCATAGGTTTTGGATCGTCGTGTTTTCATTGTTATTTGTCTCTAGGTATTTTTTGATTTCCTCTTTGATTTCTTCAGTGATCTCTAGGTTATTTAGTAACACATTGTTTAGACTCCATGTGTTTTTTCCGGTTTTTTTCCTTGTAATTCATTTCTAATCTCATAGCGTTGTGGTCAGAAAAGATGCTTGATATGATTTCAATTTTCTTAAATTTATTCAGGCTTGATTTGTGACCCAGGATGTGATCTATCCTGCAGAATGTTCTGTGTGCACTTGAGAAGAAAGTGTAATCTGCTGTTTTTGGATGGATTGTCCTATAAATATCAATTAAATCTATCTGGTCTACTGTGTCATTTAAAGCTTCTGTTGCCTTATTTATTTTCATTTTGGATGATCTGTCCATTGGTGTAAGTGAGGTGTTAAAGTCCCCACTCTTATTGTGTTACTGTCGATTTCCTCTTTTACAGCTGTTAGCAGTTGCTTTATGTATTGAGGTGCTCCTATGTTGGGTGCATATGTATTTACAATTCTTATATATTCTTCTTGGATTTATCCCTTGATCATTATGTAGTGTCCTTCCTTGTCTCTTGTAACATTCTTTATTTTAAAGTCTATTTTATCTGATATGAGTATTGCTACTCCAGCTTTCTTTTGATTTCCATTTGCATGAAATATCTTTTTCCATTCCCTCACTTTCAGTCTGTATGTGTCCCTAGGTCTGAATGGGTCCCTTGTAGACAGCATATATATGGGTCTTGTTTTTGTATCCATTCAGCAAGCCTGTGTCTTTTGTTTGGAGCATTTAATCAGTTCATGTTTAAGGTAATTATCGATATGTATGTTCCTATGACCATTTTCTTAATTGTTTTGGGTTTGTTTTTGTAGATCCTTTTCTTCTCTTGTGTTTCCCACTTAGAGAAGTTACCTTAGCATTTGTGGTAGAGCTGGTTTGGTGGTGCTGAATTCTCTTAGCTTTTGCTTGTCTGTAAAGCTTTTGATTTCTCCATCAAATCTGAATGAGATCCTTGGCAGGTAGAGTAATCTTGGTTGTAGGTTCTTCCCTTTCATCACTTTAAGTATATCACAGCACTCCCTTCTGGCTTGTAGAGCTTCTGCTGAAAAATCAGCTGTTAACCTTATGGGAGTTCCCTTGTACGTTATTTGTCATTTTTCCCTTGCTGCTTTCAATAATTTTTCTTTGTCTTTAATTTTTGCCAATTTGATTACTATGTGTCTTGGCATGTTTCTCCTTGGGTTTATCCTGTATGGGACTGTCTGCACTTCCTGGACTTGGGTGGCTATTTCCTTTCCCATGTTAGGGAAGTTTTTGGCTATAATCTCTTCAAATGTTTTCTCTGGTCCTTTCTCCCTCTCTTCTTCTGGGACCCCTATAATATGAATGTTGCTGTGTTTAATGTTGTCCCAGAGGTCTCTTAGGCTGTCTTCATTTTTTTTCATTCTTTTTTCTTTATTCTGTTCTGCAGCAGTGAATTCCACCATTCTGTCTTTCAGGCCACTTATCTGTTATTCTGCCTTAGTTATTCTGCTACTGATTCCTTCTAGTGTAGTCTTCATTTCAGTTATTGTATTGTTCATCTCTGTTTGTTTGTTCTTTAATTCTTCTAGGTCTTTGTTAAATATTTCTTGCACCTTCTCGACCTTTGCCTCCATTCTTCTTCCAAGGTCCTGGATCATCTTCACTATCATTATTCTGATTTTTTTTTTCTGGAAGGTTGCCTGTCTCTACTTCATTTAGTTGTTTTTCTGGGGTTTTATCTTCCTACTTCATCTGGTACATAGCCCTCTGCCTTTTCTTCTCTATCTTTCTGTGAATGTGGTTTTTGTTCCACAGGCTGCAGGATAGTAGTTCTTCTTGCTTCTATGTCTGCCCTCTGGTGGATGTGGCTAGTGAAGAGGCTTGTGCAAGTTTCCTGATGGGAGGGACTGGTGGTGGGTAGAGCTGACTGTTGCTCTGGTGGGCAACGCTCAGTAAAACTTTAATCTGCTTATGGGTGGGGCTGGATTCCCTCCCTGTTGTTTGGCCCGAGGCAACCTAACACTGGAGCTTACCTGGGCTGTTTGGTGGGGCTAATGGTGGACTCTGGGAGGGTTCACACCAAGGAGTACTTCCCGGAAATTCTGCTGCCAGTGTCCTTGTCCCCATGGTGAGCCACAGCCACCCCTGCCTCTGAAGGAGACCCTCCAACACTAGCAGGTAGGTCTGGTTCAGTCTCTCCTGGGGTCACTGCTCCTTCCTCTGGGTGCCAATGTGCACACTACTTTGTGTGTGCCCTCCAAGATTGGAGTCTCTGTTTCCCCCAGTCCTGTCGAAGTCCTGCAATCAAATCCCACTAGCCTTCAAAGTCTGATTCTCTAGGATTTCCTCCTCCCGTTGCCAGACCACCAGGTTGGGAAGCCTGACATGGGGCTCAGAACCTTCATTCCAGTGGGTGGACTTCTGTGGTATAAGTGTTCTCCAGTCTGTGAGTCACTCACCCAGCAGTTATGGGATTTGATTTTACTGTGATTGCACCCTTTCAACCATCTCATTGTGGCTTCTCCTTCATCTTTCGATGTGGGGTATCTTTTTTTGGTGAGTTCCAGTGTCTTCCTGTCAATGATTGTCCAGCAGCTAGTTTTGATTCTGGTGTTTTCACAAGAGGGAGTGAGAGCATGTCCTTCTACTCCACCACCTTGGTTCAGGGCCCTCCTTTGATTTTTATGCAAGAAATTTTTAGCATTTTACGTTAAGCCTAAATTTAATCACTATTATTATCCAATCAATGTAATTGTTTTGAATATGCTTGAACTTTGAAAACTAATTTCCTAATTGATATGGTCATTTTTTTTAGAGTTTTGGTTTTCAGTTGAATTTTAATATACACAAAATACATTATTTTTATGTCAATATTTAGCGGCACAAATGCTATCAACTTGAAGTTTTGCTTTAAGAAGATATCGAAATATTAGTGATAACCTCTTTCAGTTTGTGTTTGTCTGAATGTGCTTTTAGCAAGTCTGTAGTGGCAAAAATCTGGAAACAAAAATATCTTCCAGAAACAGAGATATGTATAAATATACTGAAACATAATACTACCCTGAAAATGAATAAAACATAACAATATTCAAAAATATGAACAAATCTTTAAAATATAATATTGAGTGGAAAAATACATTTTTATAAATATGATTTTCCTTATATTGAATTTAAAATGACAAATAATAAATAATATATATTTTAGTTATCCATATATTTTATGAAACTGTGTGTGTATTGAGACATATATGTATATAAAACAAGGGCATGATAAACAAAAGATTAAGGACAAATAAAAAGTAATTATTTCATCAGTGAAGGAAGACAGATTGAGAAGAAGGGAGAGAAACACATTGGTAACTACAATTTAGTGACTTGATTGTTTTAATTTTCATGTTGGGTGGTGGGTTATATCATTATTAAAATAAAATTAAAGACTGTCATACTTGGACAAGATATAGTGTTGAGATAGAAGCTTTAGAAATAGTTTAATTCTGTACATCTGAATTAAATAAGTCAACCTGCAAAACCTAGACATTACAGAAGAAGGACTCACAGGCTCTTGATTTTAAAAGTATATTAATTAAGACAATAATTTAGTTGGGTCAGAACAAGCAAATTAGCAGAAGAGCCTAGATATAGATGGTACCCGCAGGAAGAATCATCCTTTTGAGTATTGGAGAAAATGTAACCCACATCACAGCCACAATGAGATTTTATAAACAACAACTTTGAAATTCCTAAGATGGAGAAAACCAAGTTATTGATGGGTAGGAGGAAAAGGCAACTTCATGAATTGTTGTTCTACTGAACAACATCAAAAGCATGGAAAACATTTTGATGCATCTGGTGAGTGAATACTATTTAATGTGTACTTTCTTTAACCCAGAGATTACATTCCTAAACATACAGGCGTTTAAAATTGGGTCCCAATCCCTGGGACTGTGGGAGAACCCTCCAAACAATTTGCAGGCATAAAAACACACACACACATTTCTAGAAATTCAGCTTTGCTATATTCTCAGTTATCAATTCTTTCAGCCCAACAGAAGGACAACACTATTCTCTCTATGACCACCTTCTGGGTTTTTTCCCCTCTTACACTCACTCTTGACCCTTCAACAATAGCCATCTTCCCCTTTAGAAAAGAAAAACACACTCATCATCCACCTGGAGTCTTATTATTGTGCACTGCCAAGCACCAAACAAAGTGACTATGGAAAGGTTGATTTCAGAGAAGTTTTCTTTAATGTTCACTCAGGGAACCAGAAAACTCCCTTACAGCTTTTCTATCTATCCTTGTGAATAGCAAAAGTAATAATTCTTAATAAAGCTAATTTAAAAAATATATATATATAAGTAGGAAGATTTCAATGGAAATCAAATGTTTCAAAATTCTCTGGATGAAATGTACAGATTCAGATGCTGAGATCCTTCAGAATCAGTGTGCATAGTACCATTATATGTTTATCTCAATTTATCACCCATTTATTGAATTTACCCCAGGTTACGCTGTTGTATGAAACAACTATCAAGTTTCAGCTGCTTTTAACACTATGGATTTCTTTATCTTTTTCTCCATCTACCTGGTGAGTGGTTTGCTACAGGTGCAGCTACCATACCACATACCTCTTCAGCCTGGATCCAGATTGAAGAAACACGGTATTGGGGACATGTCATTCCTGTGCCAGAGGGAAAAAATAAGAGTGTGAAACTTTTCAATGACTCTTACAGCTTCTTTTGGGAACTGGCTCCCCTTGTACTACTGATTCATCATCTGTCTGAGGATATTCACAACCAACCCAAATGTCAATGGCAAAGGGAAGCACAGCAACCCACATATCAGCAGGCAGGAATATATAATCTTTTATGGAAACAGCAGTGAAAAATAGTACATGCTACCACACTTATCTTTAAGCTGTTCAACAATTCTTACCACTATTAACAAACTATAAAATTATGTGCTAGCTGCAGGACTAATTAATCATTAGCATTATATACTTTATCTTCTATGAAATATGTAGAAAAATTCTGAACCTGAGATTCTATTTTTATTGAGATACTGATTGGTATTCCCAAAAGCTAAAAAAAAGATATTAACAGATACCTACACATTTACTGAAGAAAACCACACCTTATGCACGTTGCTTTACTGAACAACTTTATCTGTATATCACACTGCCTTATTACGGATGAAGGGAAACAACATATTGATTTATACTTTGATTTTATAATTTATTATAAAAATGGATACACTGTATTATATTTCCATGTTAAGTACTTCTCTGATATCCCCCTAAAAATCTCCTTTTCCCTGTGGCTTCCCTAAGAATCCCTCACACTACAGGCCATATCTGCACTCTCACCTACATAAACTGAACCACGGTGAGATCTACCTCATTTAATCATCCATTACTTATGCCATGTTATTTGCCTGGTAATCTATTAATAATAATCCTGTATAACTGTTGTCCTTATAGGCATGGATACACAATCATTCTTTCTCCCACTCTCTATCACTCTGTAGTTTTAAGAGGACACTTCTCACTATTTCTTTAGGGAGCTTATAACAGTTTCTTCTTTGCTGATCCAAATGCATAATATCTTAGTTTAGGTTCCCCAGAAGCCGACTCTGAGACAAGGATTCTACTGAAAGCAGTTTGTGTTTGTAGGAAAGAATCACCAATAGGGGAGTATGGAAGAAATCCAGGATAGGTAAACATTCAGTAAGGATATGTATATGTGTGTGTGTGTGTGTGTGTGTGTGTATACATTTAGACAGTTTCTATAGGAGGTGACTGGCCTTTAATCCTGAGGAAATCTTATCAAAGACCACTAGAACCACCAGTAATTGGACAAAATGACATTTAAGTGGCTCCATCCCATACAGGAGGGAACTTGAGAGGAAACAAGGAGAATTGCTCAAGAAAAGAGAAGGAAACTCTATTTTGCAAGGTTTGGGTTCCAGAGAAGAACCCTGAGGAGAGTTTAAGAGAAGCAGGGATCAGTTCAGAATTGTGTGCTGTTTCTGTGGCAGGATTGGGAGAAGCAGGGATTAAGTACCGAGTGCAGATATAGAACAAGGGGTGTTGGTGCATCACTGGTTGGAAGCAAGTAGTCACTTCAAGAGGTCGTTTTTTCAATAAATGCTGGAGAGGCTGTGGAGAAAAGGGAATCTTCCTACACTGTTGGTGGGAATGTAAATTGATACAGCCACTGTGGAGAACAGTATGGAGGTTCCGTAAAAAGCTAAAAATAGAGGCACCATATGACCCAGCAATCCCACTACTGGGCACATACCCTGAGAAAACCGTAATTCAAAAAGAGTCATGTACCACAGTGTTCACTGCAGCACTACTTACAATAGCCAGGACATGGAAGCAACCTAAATGTCCATTGACAGATGAATGGATAAAGATGTGGCACATATATACAATGGACTATTACTCAGCCATAAAAAAGGAATGAAATTGAGTTATTTGTAATGAGGTGGATGGACCTAGAGTCTGTCATACAGAGTGAAGTAAGTCAGAGAGAGAAAAACAAATACTGTATGCTAACACACATATATGGAATCTAAATAAACAGTATTGATGAACCTAGTGGCAGGGCAAGGATAATGATGCAGAGGTAAAGAATGGACTTGAGGACACTGAGGGGGAAGGGGACACTGGGACGAAGTGAGAGAGTAGCAATGACATATATACACTACCAAATGTAAAATGGATAGCTAGTGGGAAACTGCTGCATAGCACAGGAAGATCAGCTCGATGCTTTGTGATGACCTAGAGGGGTGGGATAGGGAGGGTGGGAGGGAATCTCAAGAGGGAGGGGATATGGGGATATATGTATACATATAGCTGATTTGCTTTGTTGTACCACAGAAACTAACACAACATTGTAAAGCAATTATAGTCTAATAAAGGTATTAAATTTTTAAAAAAAGAGGTCCTTTTTTAGTCTCAGAGAGGTTTTTCCCGCTTAAAATTTAGTGGAGAAACTCTGAGAAATAGTGCAACACACTTCTCAGAATCTTTCTCTAAGAGGGTTATGAGCTGGAGTTACAGACCAACTCCCTTGAGCTATTAGTTGAAGGGTGGTGGAGTAATAATACCTGTATGTCCTTCAACTATCCATCCTTATTTTCACATTTTAAAAGGCTTCAGGCTTAAAAATGTGGATTCTGTCAATTTAAAGTCTGTAAGAGCACACCGAAGATGTCAGTGAAATACTGAAAGCACGTGTGTGGTGTGCATATATACATGTGTGTGTTGAGAGTATATGTTGGTACAATGGGTTGGAAAGTTGTCAAGTTCAAAATTGAATATATGTGTACTCAGTGATCCATCAATTCTGATCCTAGTTATAGGAACCAAGAAATGCATACATGCATATGTGTCCAAACGAATGTTCAAAAATATGCATAACAGCATGATTTCAATATCATGAGTTGAAAACAAGCATAGAGTTGATTTCAACATATACTGGTATAAACATATATGGGAACACTATACTGCAATGCAAATAAATGAACCACTGAAACACCCAGCAACGTGTATGAATCTTACAAAGAAAATATTGTGTAAAAACAGCCAGACAGAAAATAGCACATACTGAATGATTTTATTACTATAAAATTCAAAAATAGGCAAAAATTATCAACAAGAATGAAAGTCAAGATTGGGGGAGTAGGTAGTGATCAGAAGGAGACATGAGGTAGAGAATTTATGGGGTGTTTTTCATCTTCTATTTCTAGACCTGGTTGTGCTCACTTGGTGATAATTTATCAAGCTATGCATTGTGGTTTGGACACTTTTCTGTACAAACGTTATACATATATAACATATATATATATATATATATATATAACATATATATATTTATATATATATATATATACATATATATGTTATATATATATATAAAATTTTCACCAATATTGGTACACCTTCTTCATTTGAGTGCATCTCATTTAAAGTCCATAAAGACTGTGAATTTATTTTTTTCCTTTTCTAAACTTTCCAGTAACAGGCTGAAATCAAAAGGAAGTATGCCTGCTGTGTGAAGCAAACCATTCCCTCCAGACATTTGTATCAAGGTCTCAAATAGCAGGACAGGGTATTTATTTGCACTCAAACTATTCTCCAACTTAACTTTCATCCGTATTCATGCTAATTTTGAATTCTATGTACTTAACTTCTCTCTCGAAATCTCTACTGTTTCTGAACTTGAATGGGGAGGATTTTCTTTTAGGCCAAGTCAATCTCAGTGTAGCATGCCAGTAACTCTTCCAAATTATATTCAACCTCCTTTGGGGACACTGGGTTCTTGCTGGTAGGCAGGCAATGAACACAACTCCTTTCTTTGGTAACGGCTTGTCATAGGCCATGCTCCCTACTTTCATTTGTGTCAGATCCCCAATGTATCACTGAACACATACCTGCTTAAAAGGAAAATGTGCTTTGCTTGCTAGAATTAAATCTTTTTATCTTTTGATGAAAATGGGCATAGGGTTAAATCCCTTCCAGTGTGTTATAAGTAACAGATTTATGTGCACTCTCAGGAAAGCACCTTTTACGAGGGTAGAATTGAGACTCCTCTTTCTCCGGCTGACTGGAGTATATATTGGGTTGGCCAAAAAGTTCGTTTGGGTTTTTCCATAGCATCTTATGGGAAAATGCAAACGAAAGCCAACTCAGTACATAACAGTGGGAACTACACCAGCCATAGTTAAGGACACCGCAGGCAGCAGATAAAAGGATGACTTAACAAGGTCCCCATGCCAGGCATGGACTCCGCACTCTAGTATTTTCTTTCAAGAGAAAATAAACTCTTTCAAGGTCAAAAAATGCTAGCCAAGTGTCTGTTACCAATAACTGAGGGCATTCCATAATTTATACACTTATGAATGACTGTTGGTTCCTAGACTTTCTATATTACTAGCAATTAATAGAATTATCTGGGTTTATACCATGATAAAAATGTAGTTAATTTTGGTACAAAGTTACAATAGGGAATAAACTATATGAAGAGAAGAAAAAATTATAATAAATCATCTAACAATTTTTTCTCCTTACTCTTTGTTGATCAAATTCTCCAACTTCTTTTCAGGTTTAAATCACATATTACTGAGTCCATTATCCTTTATTTTCATTGAATATCCCTAACATTTTTACTTTTGTCTGAATACCAGCAGCAATTTTAGATTCATCCAATTATATTCTAAATGTTTCTATTTAATATTATCAATTAAATTGTAAACAACTTAATGATATGAATTTTTTTTACTATTTTTCAGTATCCCTACAGTCATATGCATAAAGTGTTCCATTAAACAAAAAACAGGGACTGTATTTTTTAACTGAAATTTAGACATGGAAAATCTTATCATAAAAATCAAGAAATTTGTACAGTACAGCTATTTCTAGGTTGAATTGCTCTAAAAGGGAATTTTTTAAATTGAGACACTTCAGGAAGACACAAACATAGAACACATCTACACAAACACACAATATAGTAATTTGTTAAGAATGACTGAACTTCTCTTTGTTGTTGAAGGAACTGATTACAATGTATTAAATATCCTTATGTACAACAGTGTAAAGAATCTGTGATGGGAGTGATGTAGGACTCTAGTTCTTCAGCAAAAGAATGTCAAAGACATTTAACCAGTGTGAAAATGCAAGTTTCTGTGTCCTTGACTGGTTTAACTTCTGTCTACATTTTTTTTGTTCCACACAGTTTTCCAGCTCTGAAACCCTTAGTTGTGTGCTGTGCTTTATAGCTTTGCTTTCTGAGTTCTTTAAAATACAGTTTGAGTAACAGATCTTTATCATTTGATTTATTCAGAATCCTATGCTTCCGATATGTGATGCCAAACACTGTCTATGGCTGTGTGATGAGTCTCACAAAATCGAATCTTCCAAATCTGTGTTCTTTTGATCCTTTATTAAGGCAGTTGCATTTTCTCTATGGAGTCACTGACCTCTTTATTATATGTTGTAGGTAAAATGGAGAGTAAACAAAAAACAGACTTTTCTAGGCTGAGGAATTCCTCTGCCACACCACTGCCTGTCTCCTAGAAGCAGTGGCTCAGGGATAGCTCAGGTCTTGTTCACATACTGCATGCCTGTAATTGAATGTATCATATTGTGTGTGTTATCTCAAAGGCCTGTGGATTCTGACCTAGATGAGCGGAATCATAAATCAAAGGCCATTAAAATGACTTAAAATTGTATGCAAGACTTTCTGTTTATCTGAAAAAGATAAATCCAGCTTGCTCATTGTGGTTTTGGGGTATTATCTACTTTGATAACAAGCTTAACACGATTCTGATTTACTTTCTCTAATTTTGACTTATTCAATTTTAATGCCAATAATGGATGTAGAAAAATTTTGTAAGTGTTAACTCCTGACAATATTTTCTCATCATAATAAAACTTATTTAGTAGTAAAACTATAGCACATAATATATGAGCCTATCATTTTACTGCTAAAAGCTATATTATATAATTTGTAACTATGATAAGAATGATTATATTTTGTACCATGTCTTACAGTTCAATGAGTGTATTATTTTAATATTGATCTACAAAAAAAATATCCAGCAGCTTTCTGCATAGTTATATGACTAAAAATAACAGTCTTGGAAGAATCATATTATAATTTAGGCACACAACTCATATATTATAAAACATTATCACATAAGTTTCTCAGTACTAGAAATCCAGTTGGTTTCAACTGAAAAACACTATGTGAAATATATTTTAATATTCTCTACATAATTTGTCTTATTCAAGGAAGACAATATTTGCTTAAATAAAGTCTATCCTTGTTTTTAAACAAAAATGCAATTCCACTTAGCATAAAACAAGCAAAAAAAAAAGAAGGAATAATATCTAAGTTCCAATTTATGAATATCTAATGTTCTCACAAAAAGTAAAAATTTAAAACCTGTCTTAAATCTTTATTACAATATCAATATTAATTAAGAAAACTGCTGACATTTCATTCAAACCTCACAATAGTGAAGTAATAAATGGACCCTCATTAGATGCTCTCTTGAGAATTTTACACATTTCTGCTTTTTGAGAAGCTGTGGTATCCCTTTGTTCTAGAGCTGCCACTTCTCTCTGATTTCAAGGACAAGTGAAGGTATTCAACGTGTAGAAATCTCTGAGGGGCTAAGTGATTTCCAGCATTGACTTGTCAGGATAATTACTAAACTCGTCTGTTTGTGCACACTCACACCTAAACACAGTGCCTCACAAAGAATATAATTTTATTTCTCGTTAATGGAGCCAATCAATCACTGTGGATGGGCAGTCTCTGTGAACAAAGATCCAGAGACCCAGGCTACCAGAGCAGCTCAGACTTACACACGTACAAGGAAGATCGTTTCCATCACAGCCAGATGCATCCAGGGAGACAAAAATGGAAGAGTATGTGCCATGCAAATGTTGTTTTTAAAACATAATTTAGATGTCACTGAGCTCACTTCTCTTCATGTCCCCATGGTGGGCAAATACTCCCATGGCCACATCTAAGAGCAACAGAAGCTGGGGAATGAAGTCTCAAGTTGAGAAGCTGTTCACCAAGAAGAGCAGAGCAAAGAGCGGGGAGTTGGGGGGACAGCTATAAAGTGGGCCGCAGAGAGCAAATATTCTCCCCCCAAAGTAATGACAAACTAAGGGCATGGGAAACATATCCTATACTGTCTATGATGCACAGTTAAATAAGGATATTTGATATTTTTTAAATGATGAAGTCTTAAGGCCAAGTTTTATTTGGTAATAATAGCTTTCAGTTGCTATTCTGGAGAAATTCTGTTCAAAAAAAAAAAACATGTTGTATTTAAATATAAATATTCTCTAAAATATCTAATGATCTAATGCTTCTTTTAAGATACACATTTTTATTTAATATAAAAGTGTAGTTTGTTTTTTCCTATTTGAAATATATATTTTAATGTGTGTGTGTTTACATTCATGTACTTAAGTATTAATTTAAAAAATAAGCTCTATTTAAATGAATAATATCAAAATATATACCAGAAATTTGGGAGTTTAGAGAAATTTAAGTTTAGAGAAGTTGAGTATCAAGAAGAGAAGATAACTATATCAGAAAAAAATGGGTTATATTTTGCTGTAATAAGTACTAATGCCAAATCTGTGTTGTAAAACAGTGACAGTTTGTTTCTGGCTCATGCTGCATACACAGCTCACCAGGTGGATAGTCATGTTGTCCTTTCTCCTGTAACGAGACTCTGGGAGCAACTCCTTCCAGAAATACAGCCAATAATTATGGAGGAAGGAAAGTGAGAACACGGCCAACACTGAACTAGCTCCCCACTCTTCAAGATCCTGCCAGAAGTGCCCAAGGGCACCTCCAATTTCATGTCACTGGATAAAGTAAATCACTTTGCCAAACTTAACATACAGGGACTTGGGAAATACAACCCTACCTTATGCCTAGAACAAAGGAAAATGAAAGACCTGTATGTAGTATAAATGCCTACGACCATCTCACTTTCAGTTAATCAACTACATTTTCCCATTAAAAATAACACCCATGCCTTCATAGTAGAAGAAACAAAAATCCTTACAGTGATAACATCAAGCTAAATATTATGGATTTCTGTATAACTAGAGAAAAAGAAAACTGCAATGACACTAGAAACTGCCATTTGAAGTGGAGGAGGGAGATGGGAAACACAACAGAATGGTCCTGAAATCCCACTGGAGAGATACTGAGTGGGCATCTTACACTAGGAATAGAAAATACTTCTTGAGTGGATTCTAATTTGTCCACTGAGAGAGAAACATAGTCCATTTATCTGTAGATTTTTCCCACCCTCTACATGCTTAATCTTTCTTCATTATCACTTTTGCCATATAGTAGTTAGACACTGGAAAATTTGCCTTCCTTAGGGGCTGAGCAACTTTCTGAGTTTGTTTTCTGCCTGTAGGTAATTGGTGACTCCAAGGACATTTTAAGGAAGGAAGGAAGGAAAGAGAAAAAAGAAAGATGAAGAGGACTGGAGGGGAAAGGGGTGGGAAGAGAAGAAAGGAAAGAAAAAAAGGAGAGGAGTGGAGGGGGAGAGGAGAGGAAGAGAGAAGAGGAACATAGGAGGGGAGGGGAATTTTCATAAAAGAGCAAAAAAGTAATCATACAAATAATGTAAACCCCTAAGAGAAGTGCAGGTTGCTTTTTACAGTATAAGGAGAACAGGAATGCTGCAGATCAATATTTGAAGAGAGAGTGTCTGAGAACTTTCTAAAACTGTCAAATAAAAGCAAATGGTAGATACAAGAAATCCTATGAAGTTAAGATAGAATAAAATTTAAACACATTCAGTAGTTCTTTGTAAAATTCCTGTATTACCATGTAAGTAAACAAATGTCAACAGCAATAATTGTTCAAAAGAATTCATTTAGAATTGAAGTATCAGTCCTTTCAGAGAGTTTTTTGATTGTTAAGAGCATCTGTTTCTGTGAACACTTATTGTCTGCATTATAGACAATTTTACATATGCTTTGATGTGTTTTAATTTTCTATCTATATTTCAAATACCTGGCTTATTGTTTACTGGAAATTTTTTTAAAAATACACCTCTTAAGTTGACTTTCAGCACCAGTAATTTATTTTGCTTAATCATCCCTGAAACTTAATTGAAAACTCTGTAAAAAATAAGTCAGTGATGGATAATGTTTTACTTTATAGTGTTGGGGTAAACATCAATTGATTATAGAAAAAGTCCTGGAAATAACAAGATTTAAATACTAAAAATCAAATAATGCTTATTTGCATGCAAATACTTTCTTGTTTTTATACTACAGTTTATATGTAACATAGAAAAGAGGCTTCAAGATGGCTGAAGGGTAAGACGTGGAGATCACATTCCTCCCCAAAAATACAACAGAAATACATCTACATGTGGAACAACTCCTACAGAACACCTACTGAATGCTGGCAGAGGACCTCAGACTTCCCAAAGGCAAGAAACTCCCCACGTACCTGGGTAGGGCAAAAGAAAAAACGGAAAACAGAGACAAAAGAGTAGGGACAGGACCTGCACCAGTGGGAGGGAGCCGTGAAGGAGGAAAGGTTTCCACACACTAGAAGCCCTTTCTATTAGAGAAAGAAGAACAAAAACCCCCAAAGTTAGCAGAAGGAAAGAAATCATAAAAATCAGATCAGAAATAAATGAAAAAGAAATGAAGGAAACAATAGCAAAGATCAATAAAACTAAAAGCTGGTTCTTTGAGAAGATAAACAGAATTGATAAACCATTAGCCAGACTCATCAAGAAAAACAGGGAGACGACTCAAATCAATAGAATTAGAAATGAAAAAGGAGAAGTAACAAGTGACACTGCAGAAATACAAAGGATCATGAGAGATTACTACAACCAGCTCTATGCCAATAAAATGGACAATCTGGAAGGAATGGACAAATTCTTACAAATGCATAACCTTCCAACACTGAACCAGGAAGAAACAGAAAATAAGAACAGACCAATCACAAGCACTGATATTGAAACTGTGATTAAAACTCTTCCAACCAACAAAAGCTCAGGACCAGATGGCTTCACAGGCAAATTCTATCAAACATTTAGAGAGGAGCTAACACTTATCCTTCTCAAACTCTTCCAAAATATAGCAGAGGGAGAAACACTCCCAAACTCATTCTATGAGACCACGATCACCCTGATACCAAAACCAGACAAAGATGTCACAAAGAAAGAAAACTACAGGCCAATATCACTGATGAATATAGATGCAAAAATCCTCAACCAAATACTAGGAAACAGAATCCAATAGCACATTAAAAGGATCATACACCATGAACAAGAGGGGTTTATCCCAGGAATGCAAGGATTCTTCAATATGCGCACATCAATCAGTGTGATACACCATATTAACAAATTGAAGGAGAAAAACCATATGATCTTCTCAATAGATGCAGAGAAAGCTCTTGACAAAATTCAACACCCATTTATGATAAACACCCTCCATAAAGTAGGCATACAGGGAACTTACCTCAACATAATAAAGGCCATATATGACAAACCCACAGACAACATCGTCCTCAATGGTGAAAAACTGATACCATTTCCACTAAGATCAGAAACAAGACAAGGCTGCCCACTCTCACCACTATTATTCAACATAGTTTTGGAAGTCTTAGCCACAGCAATCAGAGAAGAAAAAGAAATAAAAAGAATCCAAATCGGAAAACAGGAAGTAAAGCTGTCACTGTTTGCAGATGACATGATTCTATACATAGAGAATCCCATAGATGCTACCAGAAAACTACTAGAGCTAATCAATGAATTTGGTAGAGTAGCAACAAAATTAATGCACAGAAATCTCTTGCATTCCTATACACTAATGATGAAAAACTTGAAAGCGAAATTAAGAAAACACTCCCATTTACCACTGTAACAAAAAGAATAAAATACCTAGGTATAAACCTACCCAAGGAGACAAAAGACCTGTATACAGAAAATTATAAAACACTGATAAAAGAAATTAAAGATGATACAAATAGATGGAGAGATATACCATGTTCTTCAATTGGAAGAATCAACTTGTGAAAATGACTCTACTACCCAAAGCAATCTACAGATTCAATGCAATACCTATCAAACTACCAATGGCATTTTTCACAGAACTAGAATAAAAAATTTCACAATTTGTATGGAAACACTAAAGACCTCAAATAGCCAAAGCCATCTTGGGAAAGAAAAATGGAGCTGGAGGAATCAGGCTCCTGGACTTCAGATTATTCTACAGAGCTAGAGTAATCAAGACAGTATGGTACTGGCACAAAAACAGAAGTATAGATCAATGGAACAGGATAGAAAGCCCAGAGATATACCCACACACATATGGTCACCTTATCTTTGATAAAGGAGGCAAGAATATAAATTGATAATGGACAGCCTCTTCAATAAGTGGTGCTGGGAAAACTGGACAGCTACATGTTAAAGAATGAAATTAGAACACTCCCTAACACCATACACAAAAATAAACTCCAAATGGATTAAAGACCTAAATGTAAGGTCAGACACTATCAAACTCTTAGAGGAAAACGTAGGCAGAACACTCTATGACATAAGTCACAGCAAGATCCTTTTTAACCCACCTCCTATAGAAATGGAGATAAAAAGAAAAATAATCAAATGGGACCTAATGAAACTTAAAAGCTTTACACAGCAAAGGAAACCATAAACAAGACAAAAAGACAACCCTTAGAATGGGAGAAAATATTTGCAAATGAGGCAACCAACAAAGGGTTAATCTCCAGAATTTACAAGCAGCTCATGCCACTCAATGTGAAAAAAAATAAACAGCCCAATCCAAAAATGGGCAGAAGACCTAAACAGACATTTCTCCAAAGAAGATATACAGATTGCTAACAAACACATGAAATAATGCTCAACGTCATTAATCATTAGAGAAATACAAATCAAAACTACAATGAGGTATCATCTCACACCAGTCAGAATGGCCATCATCAAAAAATCTACAAACAATAAATGCTGGAGAGGGTGTGGAGAAAGGGAACCCTCTTGCACTGTTGGTGGGAATGTAAATTGATACAGCCACTATGGAGAACAGTATGGAGTAAGAACTAAAAATAGAACTACCATACGACCCAGCAATCCCACTACTGGGCATATTCCCTGAGAAAAGCATAATTCAAAAAGAGTCATGTACCAAAACGTTCTTGCAGCTCTATTTACAATAGCCAGGACATGGAAGCAACCTCAGTGTCCACTGACAGATGAATGGATAAAGAAAATGTGGCACATATAAACAATGGAATATTACTCAGCCATAAAAAGAAACAAAATTGAGTTATTTGTAGTGAGGTGGATGGACCTAGAGTCTGTCATACAGAGTGAAGTAAGTCAGAAAGAGAAGAACAAATACTGTATGCTAACACATATATATGGAATAAAAAAAAAAGTCATGAATAACCTAGTGACAAGAGGGGAATAAAGATGCAGACCTACTACAGAATGGACTTGAGGACACGGGGAGGGGGAAGGGTAAGCTGGGACGAAGTGAGAGAGGCATGGACATATATACACTACCAAACGTAAGGTAGATAGCTAGTGGGAAGTAGCCGCATAGCACAAGGAGATCAGCTTTGAGCTTTTTGACTACCTGGAGGGGTTGGATAGGGAGGGAGGGAGACACAAGAGGGAAGAGATATGGGGATATATGTATATGTATAACTGATTCTCTTTGTTATAACGCAGAAACTAACACACCGTTGTAAAGCAATTATACTCCAATGAAGATCTCAAATAATAAAATTATAAAGTATATATGTAACATAGAGATGAACATTGAAGACAAAACAACTATCAAATAACATTTTCTAATATTTCTTTTATGATTTATACCTCTTTAAAGTTTAATATATTTCCTTTTGATATAAAGATGACATGGACTTTATTTCTGTGTATATATTTTAAATTGCGTCATGTTTGTACACTTGTAATTTAAGTGATATCATCTAAATCATCAAAAAAGTCTTTCAGAACTTTCAGTTATTCCTGCAAATGACATAATAATAGTAAAAAGCAACTGGAAAGCTACATGTAAAATAACGAAATTAGAACATTTTCTCACACCATATACAAAAATAAATATAAAATGGATTAAATACCTAAAAGCAAGACTTGAAACTATAAAACTCCTACAAGAGGACACAGGCAGACACTTTTTGTCCTAAATCTTAGCAATATTTTTTGAAACTGTCTCTTAAGGCAAAAAACAAAACAAATGCAAAAATAAACAAATGGGACTAATTAAACATAAAATCTTTTGCACAACAAAGGAAACAACTGAGAAAACGAAAAGATAACTTATGGAATGGGAGAAAATATTTGTAGATGATATAATATGACCAATAAGGGGTTAATACCCAAAATATATAAACAGCTCATACAACTCAACATCAAAAAGATACAAGTAACCTGATTAAAAAATGGGCAGAGGACATGAGTAGACATTTTTTTCAAAAGTGCAGATGGCTAACAGGCACATGAAAAGATGCTCAACATTGCTAATCATCAGGAAAATGCAAATCAAAACCACAGTAAGATATAACCTCATGCCTGTCAGAATGGCTATCATCAAAAAGTCAACAAATAACAAATGTTGGTGAGGACGTGGAGAAAAGGGAACCCTAGTACACTGTTGGTGGGATTGTAAATTGGTGCAGCCACTACGGAAAAAATCATGGAGGTTCCTCAAAAAAAACTGAAAAGAGAACTACCGTATGACCCAGCAATTCCACTCCTGGGTATATCTCTGAAGAAAATGAAAACACTAGTTCAAAAGATACATGAACCCCAATGTTCAAAGCAACATTATTTATAATAGCCACGATACAGAAGAGACTTATGTGTCTATCAACAGATGAAAGGATAAAGAAGACGTGGTATCTATATATACTCAGCCATAAGAAAAGAATGAAATTCTGCCATTTGCAACAACGTGTATGGACGTAGAGGGTATTATGCTAAGTGAAATAAGTCAGACAGAGAGAGACAAATACTGCATGATATCCCTTATATGTGGAATCTAAAAAAAAAAACTGATGAATGTATATAACAAAGTAGAAACAGACTCATAGATATAGAAAACAAACTAGTGTTTACCAGTGGGGGGAGGAAAGTGGGGAGGGACAATATAGGGGTATGGGATTAAGAGATACAAACTACTACATATAAAATAAATAATCATCAAAGATATATTGTACAGCACAGGGAAATACAGCCTTTATTTGGTAATAACTTTAAATAGAGTATAATCTATAAAAAATACTGAATCACTATGTTGTACACCTGCAACTAGTATCACATAGTGAATCAAGTGTACTTCAAAAAAATTTTTAAAGGAAGAGTCAAAATCACAAAATAAGTAGTAAATATTTCTGCATACTTTTTTATCTTTCTAAAATAGTCTAGGTATATTGTCATATATTCAATGCTACACAACTAGCTATGTGAAATATTTAATATATTCTGTTACTTTAATTTGATGGCTGTTGATACATTTTTTAAAATAAATGATATTTACCTTTATTTTTACTGTATAACTGAGGCCCTAATTACAATCTTTCATACAAATACCTTTAAAAGCCAGATATGTTCTCAAAAATGTTTAAATTTTGCATGCAAAGGTAAGTCCAAATGTCTATAAAAAAGAGCCTATTTGCAAATTGGCAAAGAGCAATGAACAGAGCTGCAGAATGCATTCATTTTCTAACTGCCATTGTGTGTGAGAGTTTGTGTGCTTTCCAAAGCTTTTCTGACTTGCCAGCCCTGTCAGATATGCTTGCTGGAGCTTGGAAAGGAAGCCTACCACATTCTCCATTCTTGGCACAGACATCAAGAAAGTTTTAAGAAATACAATTTCATCTACTGCTATACATTTCAACTTTCAGCAATAGCATGTTCAAGGAGAAACTTAACTTTAGGTTAAATTAATTGATATTTTATATTTATTTGCATTTCAGTGTCATTTCAAGAAATTGTATTTCCTCTTTCTGAAAGCATACTTGATAGTGAATATTATTTAGTAACATTACTGTTTTGTCTTCAAATCATATACTTAATCACATTTCCTGTGTTCAAATATTGCACTTTAAAAAAGCAGGTTGCATGGTAGATACGGCATGCAAAAGCATCTCTTATGCTGAAATTACTAATGAATTATATTATTAATGGATAAAATACAAGTAATTTTGTTTCATAATAACATGTGATTATTATTCCCAAAGTGACCCAGTGATTGTGAAAAAATTCAGAAAATTCAAAGGGCTACTAATAATATTCAATTAAATTAATCACATAAAATATTAGATTGAAATCATAGATAATATATACAATTAAAATTATAGAACTAATTAACCACTCAATGCCTGCTTGGGATGAGCTACAAAGTAAAATATGTAGACAACAGAAATCTATGATTTTTGAGTGTCAAAAATTGCCTAACATTCTTCTTTCATTAAAGATAAAATGAATTGCATAAGGGAGCTCTGGAGAAGGTCAAAATCATACATTTTGAGGAACTAAAACTAATTTTAACTTAGAGTGATATTATCACCAGCTGGATATTCAAATCTGTATTTCACATAGACATTTAGATTTTCATTTCTACTTAAGCTTAGATATCAGTCCATTACCTTTAGTAGGAAGGGTCAAATCCATTAACTTGTCCAACTCACATAGAACCATCACATAAAAACTACCAAGATAGAATTTTTCTGTATCTTAAAAATTTTAACACACTAAATGTATAATATAGCCAACTAAGGAATAATCTAGGCCTTTCTGTTTTATCGTTAAGAATGAATTTTTGTAATTTATGTTGTATTGCTTAAAATAGAGTGATAGCTAGATTCAATACTAATTTACTAAGAATCTATCTTTTTTATCTATCTACCATCTATCCTTATATTTTCTAGCTTATATGAGTATTGCTGTCAGATAATTTTTAACTGTCAGCAACTTTAAGAATTGCCTCTTTTGAAAAGAGTATCTTCACTCAAGGGCATGCCCTGTTCTCAGGGTGGCCTGTATCCAATGACTGATCTCTGTGAGGTAGAAATTCCTTGCCTCCTTTCCCCAATTTGGGACAACTTTGTATTGTCCCAAATACAAAGTATCATCCCCATTTCAGAGTTCCTTATAGAGGCCTCCATTGGAAATTCTATCTCACAGGTCCCAGGGAATCCAACCTGTAACAGGGGCCAAAACTCTTCCGTGTAGAGCCAAACCTAGACCATAATAATCCTAGTGCATAATAGTAGGTTCTCAATGCTGTTCGCAAGTGATTAGTTGAGGGTTCTACCTACACACCTGAAAGCAAACACACTAGTGCATGATTTCTATTAGTTTTTTTTTTTTTGCATGATGTTGGATATACATTGAAAAGCCACCTGAACAGTTAAAGAGACCAAACCAGATTGTTAGGCAATACTGCATAGAGTGACACTGTATTTTCTCCTGAATAGCAGTGAAATTACTGCCATAAAATGGAAGATATCTTGATGTTTTGATTAATTTTCTTATAAAAATGTGAGTGCATAGATTGTTTTTAGCACATTATAAAAACCATGTTGACTGATCCTTTTAGAAAGCACTTGAAAATGGCATCGTGACAGGCCAGAGTGCTTTAGAGAAAAAGGCAAATTTATATTTTAGCAACTTTATTTTGTGACTTTTCTCTGAGCACTCAAAATACTATTTAGCTGAGTCATTAAAGTGGTGGCAAGTCTTGATTATTCTGAAAAGAAGCTCTTCTTTCCAGCAATGTACAAAATTTGCAAACTAAAATACACACGCATTTACAAACCCCAGAGAATTCTAATGAGTACTTAAGAATGCCTCTGACTAGATAATTCCAAATTTTGTACTACAAGTGCTGCAGATATTATTATTGGCTAACATAAACCCAACTTATTTTGAACTAGATAAGTATATGTTTTACATAAATAATAAATATGTTCTTAAACTCTAGGAAACATATATGTAGGACCTTAATGTTTTCCATGTCATGCTAGATGCTAAGGATATAAAAATGAATAGGAGGTAGGACCTGCCTTTAAGAATCTCATCAATCCAGTAGGTGAAATTTAACCAACCAGCATATTGAGACTGGGAGGGACATTCTGCTTCCTATTTCTTCCTTCTCTAGAGTCAAACACAGGTCAGATTACAGTCAGGTATAGATACTCTTTTAGCATAAATGTCATACTAAAGATGATCAGAGGGTTGTTAAACTGGGTGATATAAAAAGCCTCATTATCTTCAAGATAACACACCTAAAGGGCAAATGTATAAGAAGACCCACTTTCCTCTCCCCTCCTTTACTCCAAAGGATTGAAAGAGCATTGACTTTAAAAGGACACAGCCAATATAAGAAAAGGTAAGGTACCTGAGGCCAGGGGTCCAACGGGGATAAATGACCCTAGGAGAGAGGAAGAACAGACAGATGGTCCAAGAAGAAGAATATGCTCAGGGATTCTCCATGGTGTGTTCATAGGAAAAGGTAAAGAACTGAGGTCCTCACCAGGGAGGAATACTGGTGGTAATGATGATAATAGAAAAAGGCAGACAAATCACAAATGGATTTTAATACATATCTCAAATTTAAACTAATTTTTTTTCACGGTGTTCCAGATTCTGTGGATTTACTTAAAGAAATTCTATCTGGGGCATTAAATGTACTCATCACATGCATAATGGTTTAATTGTGGTATCATAAAGCAATTCTGTATGTTTTATCTAACTGGTTACTATGAGGTGATAAGAGAACACATTAGAAATCAATACATTCAGCTTGAAGATTTTAACCAGGACACTAGAAAGGAAGAAAAGCTAGAGCTGGGTTTTCAAAGGGGACTCACTGGTTTCTACCTGAACAAGGTAATGAAAGTATACCTCAGGCAGAAGCTCAAGCATAAACAAGAGAGGTCAGAGAGTGTTTTTCAGAAACACCAAACTGTCAGGACTGTAAGGAAAACTTAGTATTCTAGGATATGTAAAGAAGAATTTATACACAATTTTAGATAATACTTAACAACAGAATGCCTTTGTAACCCCAGGAAATTACCAGGGAAAAATACATTTTTTTAGTTGTTTTGCTCTTGGTTATAATACCTTCCATGTTTCTATTTCTTAACTGGATGTGAAAAACAAAACCAAAATCGAATGAAACTGATAACAGAGGTAGTAAAATTTAGTAGGTAGTATATTAGTTTCCTATTGATACCTGTGAAATAATAGAAAAATATATATTGGTATTTGCCTCCATTTCCTGACAGAGCTCCTAAAACCCTTGTAAATAGGGATGCTAGGAGAACCTTTGTTCTAATATTTAGTCTTTGACCCTGGTTCTTGACACAGAGATCCCAAGACCTTTGTAGTGGTCTCAGTGATAGGAACATCTTTTGTTCTAATAAGATAACTCTTGGTGTGTTTCTGAGTGGGTGCTGGTCACCAGAAAGACCAAGCTATGATCAGAAGTTTTCAGCCCCACCTCCCATTCTCCAGAGAGTGGCTGGAAACGGAGTCAATAACCAGTTATATGTACATGATGAAGCCTCCAGAAAAGTCCCAGTAGTGTGGGGTTTGGAACTTCCATGTAGGTGAACACATCCAGGAAGGATGCCAGAAGGATGGCACAGCCCAGCTCCGTGAGAACAGACGCTCTTGCACTCTGGACATTTCAGACCTAGCCCTATGTATTCATTCATCCAGATGTTCACCTGTATCTTTTATCATACCTTTCATTACATAATAAACTGGTAAACATAAGTGTTTCCTTGAGTTCTGTGAGCTTTTCTAGCAAATGATTGAGTCCAAGGAAGGAGTTATGAGAACTTCTGATTTGTAGCTGAGTTGGGACAGAAGTTATGGATTACCTGGGACCTACCACATGCGACTGGCATCTGAAGCGGGGGACAGTCTCATGGGACTGAGCCCCTAACCTCTGAGATCGGCGCTAACTCTGGTAAGTGTCAGAATTGAACTGAATTGTAGTACCCCCAGCTGGTGTCGCAGAAAATTGCTTGGAGTGAGGAAAAAACACACACATCTGGTGTCAGAAATATTGTGTGTAGGAGGAAAGGAGAAACACAGAGTGATTTTCCCTAGAGACTCTCTTAACAAATTGCCACAAACTTAGTGGCTGACAACAACACAATTCATCTTACAGTTCTAGGTCTCACTGGGCTAAAATCAAAGTGTCAGCAGGACTGAGTTTCTTAGGAAAGAACCTGATTTCCTGCCTTCCCATCTTCTAGAGATCATCTGTGCTTCGCGGCTTTTACCTCCTTCTTTGAAGCCACCAATGGCCAGTATCAGCCTGACTCTGATCCTTCTACATCCCTCTTCCATTTTAAAGGATCCTTGTTTTTACACTGGTCCTACTCCTATAATCTAGAATATTCTCTCTATTTTAAGGTCAGTTGACTGTGGTCTCAATTCTATTTGCTATCTTGATTCTCCTTTGCCGTGTCATATAACATAGTTGAGGGCCCCAAGGATTAGGATGTGGACAGCTTTGGTAGTGAGTAGTGGGCGGGATCGTTGTGTGGATTATTCTGCATGCCACAGTATTCATCTGCATAGCTTATTTCAAGCTCAGATTGCTATTTCATTAAGATAAAAATTTTTTGCAAGTTATAAATACAATAATGCTGGTAAATGTGGCATATTGAATATTTTACCCAATCCTTCCCTAAATCTCACTGAAATAACAGTGAGACAAAAAAAAATAGCAAAACAATAAACAACAACAACAGTGACAACAGAAGGTTTAAAGCTGGAAAAAAAACTACAGTTGGTAGATAACTGATTTGGCATACAGAACAAGATAAAACCTGCAGATATAGGAGAAATAACATGCAGAAAATAGCATTTGTGTCACAGAACTGAGCAAAGTCTCAGGAGTCAGAAGCACCAAATATTGTTGAAAGCAATTTTTCATTCAGTTAAGTTCAATAATAATATTACTAAACCAAGATAAAATCTTATTTCTCTTTTATGAAAAAAAAAACTGATGTAGGCAGTTCAGAGCTTATGTGGTGCTGTTACACATCCTGATTCCAACTTTCTTGTTCACCATTCCATGTCCTGCTTCCATCCTCAGGTTTCTGTCATGAGCTAAGATGACTGCAGGCATCCCAATCATCACATCCTCATAGCAGGTTAGAAGACAAAGCAGCAAAAACATGGGAAAAAGACTATCCAGTAGAGTCAGCAATTTTAAAGCAAATGTCTTGAACATGTCACATATGTCCACCTGCCTCTCACTGGTAAGACTATAGATAGATAACATTTTTTAAGGGAAAAGGTTAGCTTTTCAAGGAAAACTAGAAAATGCAATCTTTAGTCCCAAAACCAATAAGTCCAGTTTATGGCTATGTAGTAGGGAATTAGTAGTCACTGACACAGAGATATGGGGTATATGGCAAACATAAAACTGAAGGGTTAAAACTGTGAATAAGAACCACCTGAAGTGAAGATTCCTTCCATTACCTTGTGTACCATACAACTGCCCCTTCTTCCTATGATAGGACTTGAGAAGTTTATTCCATGAAGAGTTTGAAAATCAAATTTTCTATACGTAATGTAGACACTTCTCATCTTTTTCTCGAAGATGAGAAGCACTGTGTGCTGCCATGCTAAAACCAGCAGGATTAGGTGAAAGCCTGCAAGTAGGATAGTAAGACCTTTTCCATAACTCAGTCTCCTTTCCAGGAGAAATGGCCAGCTCTCAAAGAAAACCTTCAGATCCTGACATTAAAGTTTGCTCCGCAGGGCTTCCCTGATGGCACAGTGGTTGAGAGTCCGCCTGCCGATGTAGGGGACACGGGTTCATGCCCCGGTCTGGGGGATCCCACATGCCGCGGAACAGCTGGGCCCGTGAGCCATGGCCGCTGAGTCTGCGCGTCCGGAGCCTGTGCTCCGCAACGGGAGAGGCCACAACAGTGAGAGGCCCGCGTACCGCAAAAAAACCCAAAACAAACAAAAAAAAGTTTGTTCCCCGAAGAGATTCGCCTCCCTCCAGCCACATTATCCACTCGTTACAGCCAACGACTAAGAAGCCCCTTCTCCAAATATCCAGAGTTTAGAATGAGTTTTTAGATCCTAATATTATCTGACAGCCAAGGATCATCATCCGTCAGGACAAAACCTCTACCAAGAGAGAGAAACAAACAAAATAAAATCCTTAAAATAGTATAAGGCAATAAAGGACATAGTTGAAAAGTTCATGAAACTGTGAATAGTGTGCTTAAAATAGCAGAAGACATTACACCCATGAATTGTGAACTTAATATGGGTGTGTTCAGAAAAAAGCAAATGCAAAAGAGAAAAAGAAATATATATATAATTTTCGTGTTAGTGACATTTATTGAATCTTTATTTGCCATCTCTTTCCCCATAATCGCCATATACTAATACTAATACTATCATTTATTCAGTGCCCTATCGAATCATGTGGCTAATATCCTACTCCAAATCCACCAGCATCTCTTGACTGGACAACTCCAATAAAACTGAAGCAAATATACTTCCTTTTGGGAGTGGGGAAGAAATTACAGGGTGGAATATTTGAACAAAATCTCATGAATAAAATAACACAATTGTTTAGAAAATATATTTTTTTAATCTTTAATGAAAAATGAGAAAGTGACAAGATATTAAGGAATTACCAGATCATAATTTGTGTGAAAGTAAGAACTGAAAAAAGCACGCCACGCATAGAATCTACATTTGCTGTACAGCGTTTTCGTTCTGATAGAATCTTGGGACCAGAATGACAACTATGAAATCCCTGGGCTTCAGTAGAGAGTATAATAGGAGACCCAACTCTAACTCAAAAATATAGAACTCAAGAAATATACAACCTCAGTGTAAGTGTGAATTAGAGATCACTCTTAGGGTACAGTAAATAAATTTTCCTTGATATTGAGTATGTTGGGGGAGAGGAGATGAATGATAATATATGATATAACCATTCATTGGTTAAGAAAATCATAATGGAAATTAGAAAATAATTTGAATTGATTGATAATAACCCACATATTATATTTTGAGAGACACATATAAATGGTCAAAAGAAAGACCAAAAAATAGTAAAACATGACACTCAAGAAATTAGAAGAATAGTGATTTTTTTTAAGTTAGGAAATAATACAAATCAGAGCTTTTAGAAAAGTGAAGCATATTTTCTGATATGTCAGAAATGTAGTTCATTTCAGAAACAAAGTTTTGTTTTGTTAACTCAGTTTATGTAAAACATATGGCGAGACAGCTGTTTTACAAACTCCTTTTTCCTGGAAAACTGAATAAAAGTAGAAAATAATGCACTTTGCGGCAAGAGCAAACCCAACAGGGACGATTTTAAAATATGGCCACATGACTAAAAGCACATCGGGATAAATCACGTGGAGTTGGGCCAGTGTAGGAGCCTTTTATTTTTTTTCCTCCTATTACCCACCCATAAAATATGAACCCAGTATATCAAGTAGCATAATTACATGTCAGTGAGTTGTAAATGACTAAATTTTATACCTGAGGCCAGAGCACTGGGGTGGGTGAGGGAAACAGAGTGATAGGCTAGAGGATAAGGAGAGAGGAAAGACAGAGAAATTGTAAAGTGCAAGGCTGCTGCACCCTCCAGAAATAAGGAGTAGTCAGGCCACATTGTGTAGACCCACAGTCAGGATTAAAGATTATTCTACCATTAGGTTAGTTTATGTGAGCTGAATAAAGGGGAGGGACGCTCTCAAATTCCAACCCATTGACACTAAGTGGGTTGTACTAGGAAACTTACGCCAGAAAGAACTATTTATGCACTCTGATTACCAGTGACTTGTTAGCACTATGAACACTTTCTGCTTTACAATGGACGTTACTATACATTGCTTCCACAATTAAAGGAGTAGAATTTACACACAGAAACTAGTTCTTATTTTCTTATTACAATGCAATCACCGTTAATTCAGGTAGGATTTTACTTAGAATGTCTAAATAACAGGACAGCTCCCTCTGTAAGAAGACTGACTGCTGGAGTGGATTAAAAGCTTTCAGAGAAATCCTCTACTCATTTATATTAGAGTGGGAGAAGCTGATTTTCCTTCCAACAGAAATTGCTATTTTATCCGCTTTGTGTTTCTAAAGGGCATCTTAAAATATCCTTGATTTAATGCTGTTCCACTGTTATGAAACATTTATCCAGCTTAATTTTATAGGTTACTTTCTGATCTTCTCAAATACTATTTTCCATTTCAAATTATAACAAAAGTTCTTTTAGTAAAATTATATTATCAGATGAGAGTCTATAAACAATGGTGTTTTATACAGTTAAGCTATGCATCTATTAATTTTCTCCTTTTCTTTTAAAAATATTTCTATTTAGAAACTGATTTCATAAAATTATAAAGTCACTTCATGTTTATTCCTCTTCAAAATTCATATTTTGTAATTATTTGAGTGTATTAAATATACTGAAGTCAAGTAATATTAATACCTATATCATTACTATTATCAGATTTGCTTCTCCAAACCTTCAAACTTAGAAAGAAATCAAAGTTTGGACATAGGACCAGACATAGGACTGCATCAAATAGTTTTGCCTGAAGACAATTCATAAGTAAATTGAGATACCAAATAACTCTAAAATGGACATGTAGATAATGATAGTTTCTGGCTGTCTTCTGTGTTCTATACATATTTTTAGTAATGCAATATGATGTTTTTAATGTAACTAAGATTATTTTCCTTTCCTCTGTTTTGAAGTAGGGGTGGGGTGGGAGGAGCTGGGAACTAAAGGGGATGTAAGCACAGCTGACATGCTGAAGGATCTATGAGGAAAAGCCCCGTGCTTCACATCCCAAAATTGAATCCCAGGAGGAAGAGGTAAACCTATCATAAACTCCATCAGAATCCCTGCCGCACTTGGGGAGAGTCCTAGAGCAGGTGGCCCGGGCAGCTCAGGGTGTTCAAGCCTGACAATGATTTTGTCCTTTGTTTCCACAGTTTCCCCTTTTGGGGGCAGTAACCCAGTATTCCCAGTCCTAAATTCTTAGTAAATATCCATCCACTGGATGTGTAATGTCTTCATTTTAGACACTCTGAAAGACAGTGGGCCTTGATCAATTATTATTGTAAGCAGGCGCTAACCTTGACAAAAACTTTTCTTCCACATGTGCTATTCTTACTTGAGTATTTATAGAGCCCCCAGGAGGCCCTATGCAACTCTTAATATGGCCATTGCTTTAGAAATAAGCCCCAAGGTGCAGAGAAAGCAGCAGGGGCAACAGTAACCTGTGACCACCCTGCTTCAGATTTATATCAGTTCTTCAACGTCGGCTACAATTTATTCTGCAAGAACATGGATTATCTCACCCTCCTAAAGACCAACACACTGGTCCAGTACCTTGATGGAATCATCCTCATTTTCCTGACAGAAACTCAGACAAGGAAATGACTCATATTTGGTAGATTGTTTAGTAAGATGTATTTGTTAGAGATGGAAAAGAGACTCTAGTGGAGACTATATGTCTGATCATGAAGTGAAACGTGACAATGGGACCCTAGCTTTCCACTATGAATTGTGAATAATCTGATCAACAAAGCCGTAAATTAGGGCATTCCTAGCATCATTTCCTCATCAAATAGATCTCCTTTATAGAGACCTAGGATAAGCATGTGCCAAAGTCCAAGAAAGTTATATAAACAGCTGCTCACCTTTCCAAAATGCCCATATTTGCCATCCTGTCATCCTTCCCTCAACCTACAGTTAGCGTTCTTGGGAGGGTGTGTTCACTATGATGGTTTAAGATGCAATGTGGGCTTTTAAAAAAAAATTGTGATCCACTATAGCCAGTTAGACTCAAAGTCTCTGTGAAAGGTAATGTTTTCTATTGGGCTTGTGGAAAGTCTAGAAAGAAAAGTTACAGAGGAGACCACTACAGTTTTGAAGCAAAGACATGTATTCTCAACAAATTACATGTAGCAAGTGTTTTCACTTAACACAAATTTTCCCCTCACTGCAGCTGCTCTGTCTACTACCACAAATGAGTACCCAATATGCTAGAAGCAACAACTAAAAATGATCCTTACCTTAGTTAAAGAAATAAGGGACTTGTCTATTGCCTGAAGTAATAGATGAGATGCACAATTAGCAACATGAATGGATCCAAAAATAGAAAGTTCTTACTGAAAGAAGTATAAGATATTTAACAAAAAAAATTTATAGAAATAACAAAAATATGCACCCAAAATAGTAGATCCCCTTTTGCAAGAATATATTGTAATAAAAGTACATGAGAATGGTTCTTTTTATATGGGGAGAGGATAGTAAGTGATGACTATAAAATTGAATGAATAGAATGAATGAATGTTTGAGTTAATGATTAAAAATCAATCATGGGCTTTGCATAAACTCCAGTGATTAAAAGGTGCTATGAATTTGGACATTCTTTTTAATCTGTGCATCTGATACCTAAGGGAAAAAAATAAGATCCATTTTTTTTTAATTTGAGAAAAGAGAAGAAGGCCTAGTGTAGCAATAAAATAGTAAATAAGAGGAAAGAGGTAGGATATGGCCTTAGGGAGGTTGGTAATGTCCTACTCATGTAGGTCATGGAAACAAATTTGACTTTTATTTTCTGATCTGAATTTCATTGTGATCTACTGGAAGATTTTAAGCATGGGAGGAACATTATCAGACTAAACCTACTGTAAAACACTCTGGTTACTGTGTAAAAATAGACTGCAGGGAAATGAAATTAAACAAAAGACAACAGGTAGGAAGCTTTTGATTCCTCTGATGAGACTGTCATGGTTGGTAACAGGGCTGGAGGACATAGTGAGAAGAGGGTAAAAGTGATCATGTCACGTAACAGACTAAAATATGCCAATTACATCCAATATGCAGTTTTCTGATTAAAGTCCAGAAACTTTGAATGCTATCCTTAGCACTTCAGGGTTTGACTATGCCTACCACATTCCTTCAGTTTCTGAAATATTATCCTTCCTGGAAGAGGTGCTGCTTTGCTCATATCTTCATGCCTTTTCACATGCTGCTTCTTTAGCTTGGGAAAAATCTTCCCCCTGTTTTCTTGACTGGGCTGTCTCAGAATCAACGAAAATTCACTTCCTTTGAGATTTCCTTTTAAACTATCTCCATACCATGAGCAGTTTAGATTAGCTTCCGGTCTTAGTACTCCACTGTTAGTACGTGATTTCCTTTATAGTAGCACTTTTCTATTAATGTGGCTTTCATTGTGTGTAATTTTCACTTGTCTGATTTTCTAACTAGACTTTATAATCAGGAAAGATACATTTATATCTTTACATAGCACCTTAAATATAAAAGCCTTCTAATGAATATTTGATGATGAATGAATATTCAATCAAAAATAATTGCCAAAGACTATTGCCATTTTTCTTTCTTTTTTGTGTGTGTTTTGCTTTAAATCTACATGTCTGTTTTGGGTTTTTTTTCTATAAAGTAGGACAATGTAAATGTGTAAATATGTTCAGATTGTTATGTGATGCTTGTCACAAAAATGGAATATATCAACATGGTCAGCTAAATAAGAAATATATGCAGGTATTTATTCATTTAGTCTATAAGAATAATACTCATTTACCAGCAGCTATACACATCATACTGCTAAGCACCATACAAGATAAAAAAAAAATTCTATCCTTACAAAATGGGACAACACTTTGGGATAAATGTAGAACATGAGACACATAACTTAAAACAAAACCACAGTGAACATAGAATTATAATAAAACTATAAAAAGATTTCCATGGGGCTTCCCTGGTGGCGCAGTGGTTGAGAATCTGCCTGCTAATGCAGGGGACACGGGTTCAAGCCCTGGTCTGGGAGGATCCCACATGCCACGGAGCAACTAGGCCCGTGAGCCACAACTACTGAGCCTGCACATCTGAAGCCTGTGCTCTGCAAAAAGAGAGGCCGCAAAAGTGAGAGGCCCACGCACCGTGATGAAGAGTGGCTCCCGCTTGACACAACTAGAGAAAGCCCTCGCACAGAAACGAAGACCCAACACAGCAAAAATAAATAAATTAACTCCTACCCCCAACATCTAAAAAAAAAAAAAAAAAAGATTTCCATGAAAAAGTAGAAATTGAGAAGGAATGCCATGTTTCCTTTTTTTAACTTGTCAATTACCATGTTCTTTATTTTATCATAAAACAATGAAAACTGTAAAGTGCTATACAAGTTAGGAGAGCACAAGCTGCGATAATAGATATACACTGAGTTTCAGTGATTTAATTCAGGGGATTGTTACTTCCCATTAACCCCAATTCTAATTGGTCCTGAGTGTGAGTGATGGAGTGGGAGTGGGGGTCAGGCAGTTCTACCCCATATAGACTAAGACCAGATCATCCAATGCTCTGATACTGTCCAGCCACTAGATAGGGGATGAGATCAAGTGATGGATGGGGTGGGAGGTTTTTAGAGTCAGATCTAGAAGCAGTATGCACATTATCCAAGTCATAGGATAATGGGATTAATGAATTATTCAGTCGCTGCCACAAATATACATTGAGGTGCACTTAATAAAAGTAACTTTAATAAAATATAGATAAATGAAGGATTTAGTGAATAGTAAAATTCTGGAACAATTTGGGTTTTACCCAACTTATAAAAAATAAGAGGAAGCAATTCCATGAATCAAATACGATGAACCACAAGGAAAATCCTGTCCAAATACACATGAAAATATGCATGAACAAAAATACACAATAAATAATTGTTAAAGGAAATTACCTGAAATGTTTCATTATATCTGTAATAAAGGATTTTTAAAAATATGATTTGGTATGTTTCTGTCTCTGCAGATTTTTTTCTAGTTCTGTCAAATTTGGTGGTGCTCAAACCAAAATTTAAGAGATTATAAATTGTTAATAAACTTCAAATGTCAATTCCATTACATCTACAGTTCCACTTCATCACTCTGATGATACTACAGCATTATATAAAAACATAACAAAAAGGGATGAAATGATAAATGCAATAATAATTATGAGACACTACTTGAGTTAAGCTATTCAATGTTAAACTGGTTAATGGGCAAATCTCAGATGTTCTGTTCTGTGTTTTCCCCCTTTTTAATCTATTCTATTCCATTTTGAGCAAAGATTATTAAAACTTGCCTTCTAGGTTACTGATTTCTTTTCCTTTGCGGTATCTCGTCTGTTGTTTACACACTAAATGAAAGGTTTTTTTCCAATTACCATATATTTTCTAGTTTTATTTAGTTTTTTAAATTAATTTTAATTTCTGCTAAAATGATCTATTTGTTCATGCATGCTGTCTCTATTTTCCATTGTCTCCTTCAATACTTTTGAATAGTTATTCAAAGTCCCTGTCATACAATTCCAAATCCTCAGTTTTTCTGTATTTGTTTCTATTGATCGTTTCCACTCATCCATGGGTTTACTTGCTTCTCTGCATTTCTCATATATCACTTGTATTGTATAGTGCACACTGTGTGTGAAAGATCAGTTGAAGTGGAAGTAAATGACATTTATGCCTAGAATGTTGCACATTGGGTCACTATGACTGTGTCTGATCTGTAGCTCTGAAGTGGCTCGAGTTTCTTGCAGTTTTAGATAGGTTCAGTTGACCACTTGTTGCAGATGTTGGGAGGGTGAGGTGACTTTTCCTTCAGCAGAACACAGAATGTGAACACTGCTGAGACCCAGATCTCTTTATGATTACAGTCTAACCAACAGCTTTCCAACTCTCGGGATATTTATTCTATCTTACAGTTTGCTTTCACATTGTTGTGTTCTGGGGGGTTCTCTTGCTCTGAAATCCTGTCCCTTAGGAGACCACTTTCACCCTGGCTTCTTTGACTCCAGCCTTTGGAAGGCTAGTGCAGTGCCCTCAGTGAGGGTCCAGAGTGTCTCTGAGCAATTCTGCCCTGCCTGGACCACTGGAGGTTCCCTGTCATACGTGTGGGGAAGTCCTGAGGTGCTCTTCAGCAAGCTGCTGCGTTGCACTTGGGAAAACCCTTTGTAAACCAGGAAGGTGTATCTCAGCCCTCCTGCCCTGCTCCCAGCTTCTGTTTTGCCTCCCTGGGCACCTGGTGTAAGCCCATAGGACTGTGGGTGGGCGACAGCAGACTCACTTGGGGCTGAGGATACTTACTTGTCACTTCAGCATGGATATGCATACGCTACCATCGGTTCATTAAAAGATCACTTTATGTTTCCTTATTTCTCTCTGTGGTGGGTTTTTCCTTCTAGCATTCAACCAAAGATGAACACAGCCATGGGTCTATTTGTCTTTAATAAGGGATTATAACTACCTGGAACTTTGTACATGAGATCTTTGGATCCTCAGCCCTCTGATGATTTTTAAATACTGTAATTTTGTAGCTTATCCTGCTTGTTACATACCCTAAATGGAAGTGGTAGTCCATAGAAGAAGGTTTTTAAGTTTACTTATTCATTATTTATTTCTATTTCAACAAATTGAAGAATATCTACAGATACTTAAAAAAAATCTCAATCAGAATTTTGCTAAATTAAATGACCTGAAGATATGAAGTTAGCTAAACGGGCCATAAGAACAAAAATGAGAAATTCTGTAAGGATAAGCCTAATGAATTTATAGATTTTTAAATTTTTACCCATTTACTTTTAAACTACAAAACCAAACTTACATTTTATCTCTCCTTTCATCATCTACTCAAAAGTGGCTATTAGATTGTCTTATTTTGTGAAATATCTGAAATTATCATCTATTCATGGTCAGAAAAAATGTTTATTATACTAGATGACTGGAATTTGAACATCTATCACCATGCTGATTGTGATGACATCATAAATACAAGATTTAAAATGCAGACTACTAAAGCTTTTAGATCTAAGTAACCAATTTTCTATTTTAGGATAAGAGCCCACCCTTCTAAAATTAACATTAAAATATAATTTTATTCATATTAATTGATGTGCCAATAATCACATCTACTGCTTCATCTTTTCTCCAAGCCCTATCATATAAATTAGAACATACACTATAATTTAAAGGAAATGGTGATAGATAATCACCTTAAGTCCTTAGGGTCCAATAGTATTTAATAGCATCTTTTTAAGCTTTTTAAGAGAATGTCAGTCTCAGGTTTATAAAAATATATATAGTAATCTACATTATCATTCTCCAGAATAGACATAGAGAGGAGACTTCTCACCTTAGGGACTGGTTTAAATGAAGCTTAAATCACACCAACTGACTTGAGTATTCCCCAGAACGTCATGTCTATTCATATGCAGAATCAGTTAGATTCAGTCCAAGTGTCAGCAGACACGAAAGTGATTTTAAACTAGTTTTTTTTTTTTTTTCCTTAAATTTAGCTGGGGAGGATATCAAGGGCATGACACTCTTGTGTCATATCACAGGTCATTTGCATAGAATAAATATGCTTAGATAGGGCTCTTCAACCCCAAGATACATCACAGCCCTCTTCACAGGGATACTCTAACAACTGAGGAAAGGAAAGTTCCCTTAAAAACATAGCCGCCAAGTTAAAAAAAATAATAAAACTGAAGTAGGGAATTAGCATTCCTAGTGAAAATCAGTGCTTCGGTATAGAACTTACGGACTCAAATATTTATTTTTTTTAAACGAAGGATCCTGAAGGAGCACTGAAATATCTGAACATTAACTTCAAAAGCTACAACCTCAGAAGGAAAAGAAAGTGAAAAATTTACCCAGGAAAAACTTAGCTTCTTCATAGTTCCTATAAAAGTTATGTAGCATGATAGAAAATGTTTATAAAAATTATAAACAATTATTTTAGAAATTTGAAAAATAACAGAGAAGAGGGTTCAGGATAAAAATTGAAAGTTATTTTTATCTTCATTTCTAAGATAACATCATTGTTTATATTTTATTTTCTTATAGAGTTTTCTATGTAAAATTTAAATTAATATGATCATATATATCTATATACCTATATTTCTCTCTTTACATAGATATCTGATATATATGTATGTACATAATTTTGTATACTTCCTCTCACATAATATAATCTTATGAATATGATTCTATGTCATTATTTTTCCACAAAGGATTTTATTTGCTACATAATATTTATTCAGTTAATTATACTTTTATTTACTTTTTTCTATTTGGGGATAATTAGGTTATTTACAATTTGTTCATTATTATATAAATAATAAAAATGTATATTTTGGGGCTTCCCTGGTGGCGCAGTGGTTGAGAGTCCGTCTGCCGATGCAGGGGACACGGGTTCGTGCCCCGGTCTGGGAAGATCCCACATGCTGTGGAGCGGCTGGGTCCGTGAGCCATGGCTGCCAAGCCCGCGTGTCCGGAGCCTGTGCTCCGCGGCGGGAGAGGCCACAGCAGTGAGAGGCCCGCATACCCCACACACACACACAAAAAGCATATTTTGTAAATCTACTTCACATGAAACAACTGTTTTTTAAAAGGTTTGGTTCTATCTTTATTCTTTTCTTGAGAAATAGTACTGAAAGTAAAGTTATCGAGTCAAAGCCAAACATTATAGATATTTTAACATGTATGTTACCCATTTACAAATACTTATCCAGAAAGATGATAGCAATTTACGATCTGATGCAATATGAGGGTGTCCGACTCATTATATTTTAGCATTTCTGTCATCACTTTTAATACTCTCTAGTTTGGTTGTTTAAAAAAAAAAGGATATCTCATAAGTTCTTTATTATTATCATTATAATGATGATGGTGATATTTAACGATTTATTTTCATTTCTTAATACTACCTACCTTTTTTGTTTGCATGTGCTTCACATGCCCCTGAACTGCTCAAGCAAAAAAATAAATAAATAAATAACAACACTAGAGTATTAAACTTTTAAGCCCTTCACTACTGAAACCTCATTAAAAACCCTATCTACTTAGTATTCTCTTTTCACATGTTCTTGGTCTTTAATAGATCACAGTTGGTTTATGTGATAAATGAGTATATGTTAATGGAATAAGAAATATACAAGTGCACCCTTGCAACCTGAAAGAAGGGGCCAGGCACCACAAGGATGTTATGCTGGTGCATCTGTCAGAAGAGCTGGGTGTGTGTCCTGCCTGTCCCTGAAGGCTTCCTGGCTTGGGCTTAGTGTAATTTCTTGAGTCTCTGTTTCCTTATAAACGAAATGGTTATATACAATCTATTTTTGTAAGAAGAAAATTGCAATGACTTAGTAAGACTCAAATGTAACAGTTTTTATCAAGTAAAAAAAAAAAAAAGTCTACCAGTGAATTTTATTTTAGTTACCAGGATCTCTTTGCATTTGTATTCCTCTGTACCTGTAAACCCCTATACAGTATACAAATGGATGATTCCAATAGTGATTAATGTAGGTCTTTAGAGAGAGCATATTTTGTAGACACTGCCCTCAAATCATAGCACTGAAACAGCTCAAAGATATATATCCTATTGGTTCTGTTTCTCTGGAGAACCCTAATACATAAACAATATATGTATATATGTGAAAGTATGTTTAATGTAGAAATTCAATATTAAGTCACCTTTTGTTCTAATATTATCTGTTATACATTTTAGATAAATCACATAAGATTATTTTACCCTAATAATGATGTTTACTGATTTAGAAATTATTGTTGGGTTTAGCTTCCATTAAAATCACATTTATCATTTCCATTCAATGACATAAAACAATTTCAGAGTCATTGCTAAGTACAATTCTCTTTCTGATGATATAATCATCATAGTTACTAATCATTAAAACCACCACTGGGTCTAAAATAAAACACAATGTTTAAATCATGAGAATTTGAATGTTCTGTTTTATAGAATTCATGCCATGCATATTTTCGAAGATGAACCATAACTAAAATTAGGAAATGATCTTTCATTTATCTTATTCACCTATTTATCTGAATATACTATTAAATGGCTTCTCATCTCAGTTGTGATTTCATTGTTATTCTCTATTTACCTGAATGACTTTTGCTTAGGTGACTAAAGAATACTAGAAACTTGGATCTTCCATTATAGGTTTCCATTCACAAACCAAGTTCCTACAATTTATAGGTAAGATTAAAAATATGGGAATACAAAGACTGTAACTAGAAAATATGAGGATCCTAGGAAGACAAAAATCACACAAGATCTTACTGAAGAATGTAACACTCAAATTCCATTTAGGATGTTTTGCTGCAGAAGTGGGATGTGGCCAGAAGGGTAATCTACTTTCAGACACAGAGACTCTGGGTCCCCTGAGACAACAGGAACATCAACCTCCAGAGAGGGGCCTCATAACCTATATCCGGGGTATAGAGCAGCAATACTCCAGGATATGGCAATGTCTAAGATGGATGGGGAGCACCAGCTCCCAAACTCTTGACAATGTAAACTCTTTCATGACACAGCCAAGCCCTCCATTCTTAACAAAACATCAACTAAAATGCAAATGGTAGAAGTGTTGGCTTTTCCTATTCATATTAAAAATATGTAAGGCAGAAGTTCAAAGACTAAAAAAAAACTGTTAATGGCCATATACTTTTGGAAATTAAAGAAAACCTGAAGAAAAAGAACATGCATATGCATAAGAAATATTACTATGTTAAATAAATGTAAGTATTATAAGCTGAGGATAATGCAATTTATTACATTAATAAAACGAATAGACTACATGAAAAAATCAGAGATCTATATTTTATATATAATTTATATGTATATAACATTTATTATATGTATATAAATCATATATAAATATGTATATATGTATTTAGTAATGATTGGAATGGACAAAGATATAGAGCAAATCACTAAACTGTTACTAAGCTTGAAAGATAATGCCAACAGTTTTTCCCAAGATGTAGAGAGTAGAAGGTTTGAGGTGGAGAGATTATAAGAAAATTTACCATGTTAGATATTAACAATATAGTTACAGGATCTATATGGCAAGTATCCCAGAGGAACAGAAAAGAGAGCATTCATAGAGGTAATATTTTAAATGAATTAATAAAATAAACTAAATTGATGAGACTTTTCTAGAATTGAAGATAAACAGAAACAGATTAAATACAAAGTGAGCTAAGCAGTTTTTTTTAATTAATAAAAGTATAAACATATTGTTTGTAGACTTTTTTTTTTAATTAGTTTCTGCTTTGTAACAAAGTGAATCAGTCATACATATACATCTGTTCCCACATCCCTTCCCTCATGCATCTCCCTCCCTCCCACCCTCCCCATCCCACTGTAGGCTTTTTTGATGATGGCCATTCTGACTGGTGTGAAGTGATACCTCATTGTAGTTTTGATCTGCGTTACTCTAAAGATCAGTGACGTTCAGCATCCTTTCATGTATTTGTTGGCAATCTGTATATTTTCTTTGGAGAAATGTCTATTTAGGTCTTTTGCCCATTTTTGGATTAGGCTGTTTGCTTTTTTGATATTGAGCTGCATGAGCTGCTTATAAATTTTGGAGATTAGTCCTTTGTCAGTTGCTTCATTTGCAAATATTTTCTCCCATTCTGAGGGTTGTCTTTTTGTCTTTTTTATATTTTCCTTTGCTGTGCAAAAGCTTTTAAGTTTCATTTGGTCCCATTTGTTTATTTTTGTTTTTATTTGCATTTCTCTAGGAGGTGGGTCAGAAAGGATCTTGCTGTGATTTATGTCATAGAGTGTTCTGCCTATGTTTTCCTCTAAGAGTTTTATAGTGTCTGGACTTAAATTTAGGTCTTTAATCCATTTGGAGTTTGTTTTTGTGTATGGTGTTAGGGAGTGTTCTAATTTCATTCTTTTACAAAAATCTACAAACAATAAATGCTGGAGAGGGTGTGGAGAAAAGAGAACCCTCTTGCACTGTTGGTGGGAATGTAAATTAATACAGCCACTATGGAGAACAGTATGCATATTTTGTTTATTTTGCATATTTCATCATGCATATTTTGTTTATTTTTTTAAGATGAAGTATGCAAAATGTAAAGAGAGCCTATTGTCTTCTTTTACCCTTTTGAGTTTTTAGTTACTTTTGGAATCAAAACGAGCAGTGTGTTGAAAAGAGACAGGGAGGGAATATCAAGGGAATATATCCTGGTAATTACTAACCTCTCAAATCCTCCGTCATGAGAATAATGGTCTGAGTGCCAAAGACAGAGATTTTGCCTCTGCAGTTATAGCTATCTCTTTTCTTTCATTAAAAAAAAATGCATATAACTTATTTTATTACTTTTCTTTTTTGAGTAAGTGGCTCAGATATTGTTGGCTAGTTAGTCCTGAAAAAATATGTTTCCTTCTCTAAAACACTGTCCAAATATCTGCCTGCACACTTTGGGCTGCCAGAGCTAGCAGAGGTCTGGGGATGCTTCAGTGTAAAACCCTTTAGGTTACTTTCATAGACTGACTTCTACATGTCACTCATCATGGTGTTTAACAAATTTTCTTTACATGTGAGTCGCCGTGTTAACAGTAGCTTCTATGAGGGACAAGATATGTTTGTGTGTGTGTTTTTTTTTAATTTTCTTCTTATTTTATTTTATTTATTTTAACTTTTTATTTTATATTGGAATATAGTTGATTACCAATGTTGTGTTAGTTTCAGGTGTACAGCAAAGTGATTCAGTTATACATATACATGTATCTATTCTTTTTCAAATTCTTTTCCCATTTAAGTTGTTACATAATATTGAACAGAGTTTCCTATGCTATACAGTAGGTCCTTGTGGGTTATCCATTTTAAATATAGCAGTGTGTACATGTCAGTATGCTTTAATATTTTTTTGCCCACATCCTGGGATGCAACAGGCATTTAACATATGGAAGATACTCATATAACATCATTAAATTCATTAATTCATCCACCTAAAATGTTTTTAAGTGAGTGAAAAATAAGTAAATGAACAAATGCACTTCTCTCAAAGGCTTATTTTATCTTTTCTTGATTGGAATGTCTGTACTGTTCACCAAAGAATTCTGGGTGGGAAAGGTCCTCTAATCTAGAACTCCCATTTCAGAGGTAAGTAGACTAAAACCCACAGGTAAGTATAGGTTAGTTTCTTGTGGGTACAAATTACCACAAACTTGGGGGCTTAAAATATCAGAAATTTATTCTTTTATGGTTCTAGAGCCCAGAAGTTTGAAATCAGGATACCTAGGCTGGAATCAAGGTGTTGATAGAGCCACTCTCCCTCCAGAGGCTCAAGATGAGTATTGTTTCTTGTTTCTTCACCTTTGATGGCTGCTGGCTATCTTTTAGCTAACGGCCAGGTCACCCCAATTCACGGCTTCTTGGTCACACTGCTTTCTTTTCTAGTTTTCAACATGTTCCCAAAATCCTTCTGAGCCCTTACCATGAACACCTTTATTGTTCATATTTCTACCAACAATCCATGGAAGGCAATCTAGGGTTTTTCTATCATGCACCTCCAAATTTTCCAGCTCATACCCATTACCTAATTCCAAAGCCACTTCCACATTTTTAGGTATTTGTTATAGCAGCATCCCAGTTCCTAGTACCATATTTCTTTGCAAAAATATGTTTTACAAAGAATGGGGCATTACCTCAGGAAATGTCTTTGCTGCAAAACTACATTTCTTCTGTAAGAAAAAGGGACAGAATTAAAGTGAATTTTCCTTACCCTGTATGTTGTTCTAAATTTTTAAGATTATTAATTCCTGGAAATTACATTGGAAAAAAAACTATAATTGAGGACATGGACTAAAAAATGTTGCATATTTATAAATAATATATATTTCGATTTTTTAAAAAACTTAAATTTGACCAGGATGTATTTTCTCATGAGTTAAATGGAGAGTTATCATTTCTATCTATGAGAGGCTGACTTTGTTGGGTTAAGATTAGATGTGAGCACAGAGGGAAAATATATACACTGAGTGATTAGTAAAAACAAATTTAATACATAAAGAAGAATTATGTTGAGTTTATTACCTCAATGTGTCTATTTTGTTTTCATTTTCAACTATTAATTTAAACCACATATGGTAAAAAGGCATATTTGAAGTATGAAGGAAATTCACATTTCCACCAAGGACCACTTGAGGAAATTGGACAAAAGACTGATGTTAGTTGGTTAGTTGCTTTAAGAAGAGAAGCAGTAGAAAAGGGCTGATGGGAGTAAGCTATTTTCGGCAACAAATCCCACCACATCTTTGTCTTTAATAAAAACGTACTCTTACATATTTAATATTCATTCCTATTCAAATAAAAGCTAAGTTTGATATTGTGGCAGTTCCTATGTATAAGAAAGTTGTATATATAGGAAACATCCCAAACAAATTGATGAAGAAAGCACTTTCAGAATGGGGGTATGAGTAGCTCTGTAGACCCCCTTCCCAGCGAAACAACCATAACATGCACATTATTGTAAAAACGACCATTTGAAGTCTCTGGAAATTGTTTTCAGGGCGTAATGCAAGTGTAGAAACATTTACTCAAGAAAATCTATTAAATATCCATAAGAACAGTGAGAGTCAGTGACACTGAAACCAAACCAGCTCCTTCCACCACCTCCCCCACTCAGCTCTGTGTGTCAGAAGCTCTACTCCGGGTGAATATAACCAAGAGAAGAGGGGACCCCTCTTACCTAACCTTCTAGTTTAAGGCTATTCCAGGAGGAGCAGGCTACCAGCATTTCTCATCTACCCCAACTCCATGTGGCAAAAATGCTGTTTTAGGCAAGAGGAGGCAAGAGGTCTAGGGACAGTTCTTCCATCCAGCACTCACTTGTAGTGTGGAGGCACTGCCCAGACACCGAAGACTGAGAATACTGAGCACCAACCATCCTTGCCCACACGACCTTTACATCAGATGTTCCACACGGGAAGAGAAATGGCAAAAAGCCCGGTGACTACAAAACTGCCCAGATCTCTGTTCATAAAGCAGGAGTGACACTCTGAGAGAAGCAGATTGCTGTTCTCACACCCATTTCCAAAACCATGGCACAGAGGTCCTGCCAGGACCAGAGACAGTTTTTAAAAACAGAGACTTCTATAGGTCTATAGCAAGTAGCTGAAAATTAGTGGAGCCTAATAGCTGTGTGTGAAACCACAGGAAGAAGGAAGATTAACAGAGACGTCAGGGACAGAGATAGTCGAAGAGAACCCTGTTAAAAACACCATCATCCCTGGAATTCAGGGTTATTGATGCATGCCCAAGGCTGCACTCTTTGGAAATCAACATTAGAGACTTCAAGTCTGCATGGGAAATAGACTTCACTGGAAGGGTCTAGATAAGTTACTAAGCAGATAAACAAGAAAACAAGCAGTCATGGGGCAGGAGGGATCAGAACACAGTACTGCTTCAAGACGTTAGCTGATGTGTCTTGTTTACAACAACAACAATAACAAATGTGAGACATGCAAAGGAACAGGGAAAGAAACAGAAAATGGGATTCATTTACAGGAAGAAAAGCAGGCAATAGAAATTGCCTGTAAGAAGGCTCAGATTTCAGAGTTAGCAACTATCCAAATATATTCAAAAAATATAAAGTCAAAAAGAAAGGAAAGCAAGATATGATAATCATGTCTCATTGAATAGAGAATATGAAGATAAAAAAATTGAGTATATCTCCAAATGGAAATTGTGGAAATGAAAAGTGTAGTAACTGAAATGAAAATTTCACTAGAGAGGCTCAAATATAGACTTACCCTGCAGAGAAAGAATCAGTGACCTTGAAAATAGATTGACAGAAATTACTCAATCTGAGGAATGAACAGGAATCAGAAAAAAGAATCAGAGAAAAGTGGTACACCATAAAATGTATCAATTTACACGTAATGTGAGAACCTGAAGGAGAGAGACAAAAAGGTGCAGAAAACTGTAAATACATGATTGCTTAAACTTCTATTTGATGAAAAATATTAATTTACTCATTCAAGAAACTTGATGAACTCGAGAGATGATAAATTAAAAGATGCACATTCTGACACCTCATAGTCAAAATACTGAAAGCCAGAAACAAAAGGAAAATCTTTAAAGGACCAAGAGCAAAATGATTCATCATATGTGAGGAAACTCCAAGAAAGTTAACGCTAACTTTTTATAATACAGTGGAGGTAAGAGGGCAGTAAGATGGCGTATTCAAAGTACTGACAGAAAAAACAAATAAACAACTCTTAACCAAAAATATAATATCCAGCAAAAATTCTTTCAAAAATGAAAGTGAAATAAAAACATTCACATATCAACAAAAACTGAGAGAAAGTGTTGCTGGTAAACCTATATTACAATACAATGTTCAAGGAAATTCTTCAAGCTGAAAGTTTGTGAAACCAGAGAGTAATTCGAAGATACATTAAAACAAAAAAGAACCAAGAAATTAATTATGCAAGTATTGACAAAAGACAGTATGATTGCATATTTCTTTCTCTTCCTAACTTAATACCTATTGCAAAAAAAACAGTATGTGTACAATTGTTAGTAATATAAAATATAAATATGAAATGTATTTGACAATAATAAGACAAAAGAGGTAGGTAGGAATAAGCTGTATTGGAGTAGTCAAATAACACCAGATGGTAACTTGGATCAACAGGAAGAAATGGAAAAAACAAAACAAAACAGAGCAGAAAAGATAGCTAAGAAATGGTAAATATAACACTCTCTAATATATACTAATATATATTAGTATATACGTCATGTAATGTATATATACTCCTATCTTCTTTCAAGTTCTTTAAGCGAATTAAAATCCTATAAAGTAACATTTATAACAATGTATGTTAGGGAATATAACATATATAGATTTATATGTATAACAATAGTAGCATGTAAAAGGAAAGAGGGGGTAAAGCTATATAACCAAAACCTTTCTATAGTTCACTGGAATTAAATTACTGTAAATCTCAAGTGGATTTTGATATGATTTATACTGTGAGCTGTAGGATAATCATTAAAAAAACACTCGAAGTATATAGATAAAAATCATTAAAGGACTGAAAATGTTACACTAGGAAGTATCTACTTAGTGCAAAAGAAAGCAGTAAAAGAGTCACAGAGAAACAAAAAATTGTAAGATATAGAAAACAAAACGTAATGTGGCTGACATGAATTCAACTATACCAATAAAAATACTAAATGTAATTTCACTGGACAATTCAAATTTAACTACAGATCTAATGCAATATCTGTCAAAATACCAGCTACTTCTTTTCCAGAAATTGATAAACTGATTCTAAAATTCATATGGAAATAGAAAGTCACACTATGAATAGCCTAAACAATCACAGCAAAGAACAAATGTAGGAGGATTTACACTGACCAATTTAAAAAGTTACTACAGGGCCTCCCTGGTGGCGCAGTGGTTGAGAGTCCGCCTGCCGATGCAGGGGATATGGGTTCGTGCCCCGGTCTGGGAGGATCCCGTATGCCGGGGAGCGGCTGGGCCCGTGAGCCATGGCCGCTGGGCCTGCACGTCCGGAGCCTGTGCTCCGCAACGGGGAGAGGCCACAACAGTGAGAGGCCCGCATACCGCAAAAAAAAATAAAATAAAATAAAAATAAAAATAAAAAAATAAAAAGTTACTACAAAGCAATAGCAATCAATACAGTATGATAATAGCAATATAATAGAAAAACAGATCAATGGAATAGCATTGAGAGTCCAGATGTAAACTTTTATATTTATGTTTAATTAATTTTTGACAAGGGTACCAAGACAATTCTATGGGGAAAGAATACTTTTGTCAACAACTGGTGCTGGAACAACTAGATTTCCATAGGCAAAAGAAAGAGGTTGAACCCCCTTCCTCACCATAAATAAACACTAACTCAAAAGGAATTGTATATCTAAGTGTATAAACTAAAATTATAAATCTCTTAGAAGAAAACATAAGATTAAATCTTGTGAACTTGATTTAGGCAAAAATCTTCTTAGATAGGACACCAAAAGCACAATCAACTGAAAAAATATAAATCGGACTTAAATCATATTTTATCACTTCTGAGCTTAAAGAATACCTCAAGAAAGGGCAACGGTCAGAAGGAGACCTTCAAGATGGCAGACGAGTGAGAAGTGGAGATAACCTTCCTCCACACATATACATCAGAAATACATCTACATGTGGAACAACTCCTACAAACACCTACTGAATGCTGGCAGAAGAACTCAGACTTCCCAAAAGGCAAGAAACTCCCCACGTACCTGGGTAGGGCAAAAAAAAGGAAAAACAGAGACAAAGAATAGGGATGGGACCTGCACCTCTGGGAGGGAGCCATGAAGGAGGAAAGGTCTCCACACACTAGAAGCCCCTTCGTGGGCGGAGACTGCGGGTGGCTGAGTGCGGGAACTTCGGGGCCGCGGAGGAGAGCACAGCAACAGGGGTGCGGAGGGCAAAGCGGAGAGATTCCCGCACTGAGGATCGGTGCTGACCGGCACTCACCAGCCCGAGAGGCTTGTCTGCTCACCCGCTGGGGCGGGCGGGGGCTGGGAACTAAGGCTCGGGCTTTGGAGGTCAGATCCCAGGGAGAGGACTGGGGTTGGCGGAGTGAACACAGCCTGAAGGGGGCTAGTGCACCACAGCTAGACGGGAGGGAGTACAGGAAAAAGTCTGGAGCTGCGTAAGAGGCAAGAGACCATGGTTTCGGGGTGCGGGAGGAGAAGGGATTAAGAGCACCGCCTAAACAAGCTCCAGAGATGGGCCTGAGACACCACTATGAGCGCGCACCCCAGAGACGGGCAGGAGACGCTAAGGATGCTGCTGCCGCCACCAAGAAGCCTGTGTGCGAGCACAGGTCACTATCCACACCATCCCTCCCGGGAGCCTGTGCAGCCCGCCACTGCCAGCGTCCCGTGATCCAGGGACAACTTCCCCGAGAGAACGCAAGGCGCCTCAGGATGTTGCAACGTTCCGCCGGCCTCTGCCACCACAGGCTCACCCCACATTGTGCCCCTCCCTTGCCCCGGCCTGAGCGAGCCAGAGCCCCCTAATCAGCTGCTACTTTAACCCCGTCCTGTCTGGGAGGGGAAGAGATGCCCTCAGGCGACGTACACGCAGAGGTGGGGAAAATCCAAAGGTGAACCCCAGGAGCTGTGCAAACAAAGAAGAGGAAGGGAATCTCTCCCAGCAGCCTCAGAGCAGCAGATTAAATCTCCACAATCAACTTGATGTACCCTGCATCTGTGGAATACCTGAAAAGACAAAGAATTATCCCAAAATTGAGGCGGTGGACTTTGGGAGCTACGATATATATATATATATATATATATATATATATATATATATATATATATATATTTTTTTTTTTCCTTTTTCTCCTTTTGTGAGGGTGTATGTGCATGCTTCTTTCTGTGACTTAGTCTGTATAACTTTGCTTTTATCATTTGTCTTAGGGTTCTGTCCATCCGTTTTTTTTTTTTTTAGTATAGTTTTTAGCACTTGTTATCATTGGTAGATTTGTTTTTTGCTTTGTTTTCTTTCTTTTTTCTTTTTTCATTACTTTTTAATTTTTTATTTTAATAATTATTTTTTATTTTAATAACTTTATCATTTTATTTATTTTTCTTTCTTTCTTTTTTTCTCCCTTTTCTTCTGAGCACTGTGGCTTAAAGGGTCTTAGTGCTCCAGCTGGGTATCAGGCCTGTGTCTCTGAGGCAGGAGAGCCGAGATCAGGACATTGGTCCACCAGAGACCTCCCAGCTCCATGTAATATCAAACAACAAAAGCTCTCCCAGAGATCCCCATCTCAACACGCTAAGACCCAACTCCACTCAATGACCAGCAAGCTACAGTGCTGGACACCCTATGACAAACAACTAGCAAGACAGAAAAACAACCCCACCCATTAGCAGAGAGGCTGCCTAGTGTCATAATAAGGTCAGAGACACCCCAAAAAACACAACAGCAGACGTGGTCCTGCCCACCAGAAAGACAACATACAGCCTCATCCTCCAGAACACAGGCACTAGTCCCCTCCACCAGGAAGCCTACACATCCCACTGAACCAACCTTAGCCACTTGGGGTAGAAACCAAAAACAGCAGGAACTATGAACATGCAGGCTGTGAAAAGGAGACCCCCAAATACAGTAAGTTAAGCAAAATGAGAAGACAGAGAAACACACAGCAGATGAAGGAGCAAGGTAAAAACCCACCAGACCAAACAAATGAAGAGGAAATAGGCAGTCTACCTGAAAAAGAATTCAGAGTAATGATAGTAAAGATGATCCAAAATCTTGGAAATAGAATGGAGGAAATACAAGAAAAGTTTAATAAGGACCTAGAAGAACTAAAGAGCAAACAAACAATGATGGACAACACAATAAATGAAATTAAAAATTCTCTAGAAGGAATCAATAGCAGTATAACTGGGGCAAAGAACGGATAAGTGACCTGTAAGACAAAATAGTGAAATAACTACTGCAGAGCAGAATAAAGAAAAAAGAATGAAAAGAATTGAGGACAGTCTCAGAGACCTCTGGGACAACATTAAACCTACCAACATTCGAATTACAGGGGTCCCAGAAGAACAAGAGAAAAAGTAGGCTCTGAGAAAATATTTGAATAGATTATAGTTGAAAACTTCCCTCATATGGGAAAGGAAATAATTAATCAAGTCCAGGAAGCACAGAGAGTCCCATACAGGATAAATCCAAGGAGAAACACACCAAGACACATATTAATCAAACGGACAAAAATTAAATACAAAGAAAAATTATTAAAAGCAGTAAGGGAAAAACAACAAATAACATACAAGGGAATCCCCATAAGGTTAACAGCTGATCTTTCAGCAGAAACACTGCAAGCCAGAAGGGAGGACATATTTAAAGTGATGAGAAGGAAAAACCTACAACCAAGATTACTCTACCCAGCAAGGATCTCATTTAGATTCGATGGAGAAATTAAAACCTTTACAGACAAGCAAAAGCTAACAGAATTCAGCACCACCAAACCAGCTTTACAACAAATGCTAAAGGAACTTCTCTAGGCAGGAAACACAAGAGAAGGAAAAGACCTACAATAACAAACCCAAAATAGTTAAGAAAATAGTAATAGGAATTGACATATTGATAACTACCTTAAATGTAAATGGATTAAATGCTCTGACCAAAAGACATAGACTGGTTGAATGGACACAAAAACAAGACCTGTATATATGCTGTCTACAGGAGACCCACTTCAGACCTAGGGATACATACAGACTGAAAGTGAGGGGAGGGAAAAAGATATTCCATGCAAATGGAAATCAAAAGAAAGCTGGAGTAGCAATCCTCATATCAGACAAAATAGACTTTAAAACAAAGACTATTACAAGAGACAAAGAAGGACACTACATAATGATCAAGGGATCAATCCAAGAAGAAGATATAACAACTGTAAATATTTATGCACTCAACATAGGAGAACCTCAATGCATAAGGCAAATGCTAACAGCCATAAAAGGGGAAATCGACAGTAACACAATCAGAGTAGGGGACTTTAACAACCCACTTCCACCAATGGACAGATCATCCAAAATGAAAATAAATAGGAAGGAGAAGCTTTAAATGTTACATTAAACAAGATGGACTTCCTTGATATTTATAGGACATTCCATCCAGAAACAACAGAATACACTTTCTACTCAAGTGCTCATGCAACATTCTCCAGGATAGATCATATCTTGGGTCACAAATCAAGCCTTGGTAAATTTAAGAAAATTGAAATCATATCAAGTATCTTTTCCGATCACAATACTCTGAGACTAGATATCAATTACTGGAAAAAATCTGTAAAAAATACAAACACATGGAGGCTAAACAATACACTACTCAATAACGAAGTGATCACTGAAGAAATCAAAGAGGAAATCAAAAAATACCTACAAACAAATGACAATGAAAACACGGCGACCCAAAACTATGGGATGCAGCAAAAGCAGTTATAAGAGGGGAGATTATAGTAATACAATCTTACCTCAAGAAACAAGAAACATCTCAAATAAACAACCTAACTTTACATCTAAAGCAGTTAGATAACGAACACACCATTTAAAAATAATTATATTCCAATAATGTTGTTTAAAAAATAAAAGGGCAAAGGTCACCCATAAAATGGAAGAGTGTATCTGAAAATCATCTGACAAGGGAACTATGTTCGGAAAAAATAAAGAACTCTTAACAATTCAACAAAAAGACAACTTAACTTAAATGAGCAAAGAATATGAATAGACATTTCTGTAAAGCTATTATACAAATGGCCAGAAGTATGCTTGACATTAGCCAGTATCAAAGTGCAAATCAAAACCATAATTAAATACCACTCCACCACCTCCCCACTAGAATGGCTATAATAAAAGACATAAAATAACCAGCGTTTGTGAGAATGTGGAGAAATCTGAACTCCCATACATTGCTGGTGGAGAAGTAAAATGGCAGAGACTCTTGTGGAAAACAGTTGGGGCTGCCTCACACAGTCAAACTTCAAGTTCCCATATACCCCAGCAATTCCACTTCAAGGTAAATATCCAAGAGAGACAAAAACATGGAAGGTAAACGAAAGCAAACATAAACTCAAAGAACTGTACATAAGTATTCTTATCAACATTATTCATAACAGTCAGAATTGGAAACAATTCAAATATCCATTAACTGATGCATGGATAAATAAAAAGTGGTATGCCCATACAATAGAATATTATTCAGACCTAAAAATTAATGAAGTATGGGACATAGAGAAACCTTGAAAATATTAAGCTTAGTAATAAAGTCACAAAATTTCAAATGTTGTAGGATTCCATGTACATTAAAAGTCCAAATTAGGCAAATCTGTAAAGAAAGTAGATTAGTGGTTGCCTAAAGCACTAATGGTGGGGAGGACAGGGAATGTCTGATGATTATGAGCTTCCTTTTGGGGATGATGTTTGTATACTCTGTGAATATACTAAAAATTTTCCTATTATACACTTGAATTGTATGTTGTGTGATATATATCTAATAAAACTTCTAAAAATAGTTAGAAAACCAAATTTGTTAAGGAAAAATATCAGACAAATTTTCTTCAAATTGTTTTCACCAGTGTGAAAGTTCTTAGAAAAATATATTTTAATTCATTGTCATAATAGAGCAGATAGATTACAAATATATACATCAGAGTTCTGTCAGATATTTTTCAGACTGCTGTACTTCAAGGCATTGGATGTAATGTATACATTCCCTTACAAAAATGACGTTACCTAGATTCATGTTTTATTCATGCATAGTCAATAATGTTTGGGATGTTCAAAAGTTTATTTCTACACACACATAAAAACCCATGACTTAAAATGTGTAATTTTTGTTGGTAAATCGGACATTTAGTGATAGAAGATTACCAAATTTGCACCATTATTTAACACAGCCTCAGAGAAAGAAGAGACTATATAAGCAACATTATTTTTCCACCCATTGGATTATGACTGTAATAAAGAGAAAAATCCTCTGTTTGCTTATGCCAAAATGAATATTTCACTGGGCTTGGATTTAGTAGAAAGGAGATTGAGCTGAGGCACCCTGCTGGGCACCCCATGAGTAACTAGCAGTAATTTAATCCTTCAGCTATTGATTAGTAGGAAGAATGACTAAAATATTCACATAAGAAAGTATATGGGTTTTTCTCTGGCTTTCTCTAGGAGAGCAAATATTTTCTTACTTACTAGTTAATGCATAAACATTCCGAAGAGCATTACATAATAAATGAAAATTTTTGCAGGAAAAGAACCCTGACTTATGTAGTAGTTACTCTTGTATTTAACTTTCAGAATGCAGTCGTTGGCATGCTTCTAACGCTTATCATTTGGGTCACATATGCTGTTCCCACATGAATAGACCTAACTATGATTGTGCCAACTCTAGCATCACAATTCTCCTTTATACAGGTTTTATTGGCTTTTGTAGATTTGCTTAAGGCTTTTTACATGGAAGGGATAAGTTTTTCAAAAGGGAGGACCTGCCAGAGCTTTTTGTACACTGCCCATGACAGCAGCAGGCTGCTGATTTCTAGAGTACCACATTTTAACTCTGTCATAGGAGTGACATGAAACTACTGCACTGAAAAGGAGAACTGGTAAATATAATTTAAAAATATGATATATTTGTAAACAAAACAATTTGCTCAAGCATTGTAGACAGCCAATGCTGTTTCATTGATAAAGAGGTAATTATACATATATCAATGGCAAAAGGAATGAGGGTATTAATACAAATTGTATTTTAATATCTTGTTTCCCATCTTAATCACTTAAAGAAACTTAGACATAGAAGAATTGCTTTCATTTTTAAAAAATATTACAATTTCTATATGGGCTAACAGTTTAATATACAGAGTTGAGAATCAATTAATGTTTCATAATTGAACTACCAGACTCATGAAGTTCTTCTCAGTGAATACATATACACTTGAGAATTAGTGCTTAAAGGCAAAAAATTATGTAGTTGTTTAAAGTATCACTCTCTAACTATAATAAACTGAACATATTTAATTTGGTAATACGTTCTTTCCAAATATAATATTATTATTCAGACTCTTTTTCTTAAAGAAAAAAATAGTGAAATCTCTTTAGAATGATGTGTCTACTGATAAAATGAAGTTCATATGTAAAGCAATTGTCCAAGGGATAATGGCAAAACAATTTGAAGAAAAGGTGCCAGCATTACTCGGATTCTCTCTTGTTCTATTTTTGTCTCTCCATATGTATATGTATATGCATATATATCTGTGTGTATAAACCTTTATATATTTACACATAACTATCATAAATATAATATGCATATGACAGAATTCAAGATATAAATATATATGCACATGGTATTTTATATAATAGAAATTACATAAAATACACTCAAATGTATTATTTTATTAAATATTTTATTTTATGAATATTTATCAGTTATTAGAGTATGCCTTCTCTATTTTGTTTCTTCTTTATAGATCAGGTATACAGATGGCTTTCAAGGGAGTCATTAAAGACCTGAGTATCGTATACAAATAATTCTTGTATGTATATATGCACACTTTTTCTAAATGAGGTTCTAGAAATTTCACCAGATTCTTAAAGGTTACACAAAATATATTGAATCATTAGACATAGACTTAGTCTATGGAACTTGGTGAAAATATTACTGGATTTTTGTTTAACAGCATAGGTGTAACAAAGTGGTTGCAAAGGGAAATTTATATATAGTTTCCTGGATGCCAGTCTATGCAGGTGGTAAAAAGATGCCAGTCGGTTATTTTTCACGTTATTTTGGTCTAGCACTATCTTTAGATTTGTTGAACGTAACTACACATGAAGGCAGATTGTTTCACTATGTATTGGTACCTCCAGCCAAACTCAATAATAGTGACTGTATCTTACCCCAGACAGCAAGTAATCTCAAGACCCTGCTGTTAAAAATTTTATCTATATACTTACTATGTAAGGTGCAGGAACTTTAAGTCATGAGGGAAGGAGGGAGGGGCAGAGCAAGAGTGAGGAAGAAGTAGAATCATCAAAACCCAAAAGTGGCTGTAAGTCTGCATGTTAAAATGTTTTTGACAATGATTATTATACTACCTGGTTTGCATCAAAAACATAAAATAAATAAATAACGCTATAGAATAATGCTGATTAACTATCAGTCATATGTAATATGTATGTATATCTAACATTATTTATATGTATTATATACTATAAATAAATCTGTTCATCATCTTAACTTTTGAGGTAGGTACTATTATCATTTTTACTTTACAGATGAAGAGAGCGGGGTTTAGAGAGGTTAGGTGATTTGTTCAAGGCCATACAGTGTTGCTGGCCTTTCACCTTAGATTGTATGACTAAAACATCTCCACTTGTAGCATCTGTGTCATTACTGACTCCCAATATTAAACTATCTCAAATTAAAATACTGAACCAGAGTAACAATGTGTATATACTCCATTGCTACTGCAACTCTGTAATTATGACAACCAATTGTTACAGCTATCTGTTCAAAAACTAATAAATATTTCAGCTCTAGAAGAATTAGAGTCAGGAAATGAAATCAGTCCCAGATTCTTTTCTTCTTCATTGAACAAACTTGCACAATGGTTTTGAATTTCACCAACACACAGCATTCTTAGATAGAACTGAAAAGGAAATTAAGCACTCACTGACCTGATCTCCTCTCATACATAAACACAGATAAAACAAAATATATTTGTCATTTCTTAAGGTAGTAAAGATTTCCATCAGAATCATACGTTTCAAAAACTACAGTTAATTTATTTATGTAAATTTGAACATTGTTCTGTTCTTACTCTGGTGGAATGAAAGTCAATTTAATGACCATGAGCTCAACTGCGGGAACATTAAAGAACATGTTTGTCTGTAACCTTCAGTCATATGACTGGTGTTTTTATTTGGTGACAACATTGGAATTAAAACCTTCAATTAGTTTTCTGAGTGTCCTCAAATAGATGACACGGAGCTAATCTGTCTGGAGATGATAGCCAATTTCAATGGCTTACCCTGACATGGATATGCAGGTTTCTTGAACCAACACTGCTCTACTTTTTCAGTGTCTCTGTTCTACACAATCAGTTATTCAAATTTGAAAAAAACAAGGAATCTATTCAAATATCTCAAACATATAAGGTTACTCCAAAAATGCTGTTTGGGGAATGAAAAGTTTGGAAAATGAGATTTTGTAGATTTATTAATAACAAATATGCTAAAATGGACTTCTAGGTGTCATCTGTTTCCTGCAACATACCCATGCATGTACACACATGCTCCCCACTGTTATTTTTATACCCTGAGAGCCTATTCCATTTGAATTCTGTCCTTGTGCTCCAATGTCTTTTGGTTTCTGTTAGGTTTCACCAGTGGGAAGATCCCACAGGAGACTGGAGGTGTGTGGACAGTGCAGAGGGGTATTTGCTAAATTGTGTCCTGCCTTGTCAGGTCACCATGGGTTAGGTGCATCCCTTGATTGAATCATTCTCTATACTCTTACTATTCTGGTTCCAGTACTTTTTTTTTTTTCCTTTATCCTTCAGATTCTCTGCAGTTAATAGTTCCTGGAAGCTACCTACGATTGCATTTCCTTGCCTTCTAACCACTTTGAATAAAAAGAAGCCCATGATACAAGTTGAGATGTTTAAAAATTTGTATCATGTTGAATGAGTTTCAGTTATCAATAGACATAACTTTTCAGTTTATGCATATTAAAAATTTAATGGAACGATGAATAATTAAATATGCCAGGCATAGTAGTAGATGATGGGAAATGCAAATTATACATTATATTTGTATTTTAAAGCTCACAACCCTTAAACTCTCTTATTACACTGATATTATAAAATTATAGGACATTAAACACTTTGAAACATAAAGGATCTCAGAAATCATTTAGTCCAATACTGTCCTTTTCTGGATAAGAAAACTAATACCCAGCGAGTTAAATTCCAAATGAATATTGGTGCTCTTTCCAGTATATAATGTAATATCTACTTTTTTCCCTAGACAATCTCAGTAATTCATGAACCTACAGATCTATATATTTTGTCTCCATTTTCATAATTGCATTGGAATATTCCTTAACAATTCACAAAAATGAAGCTATAATATCCATAAAAGGAACCAAATAAAATGTAGACTATTTCCTTACCCATCACTATGTAGTCTTTCTCAGAAAAATATAATAATACAGTTGTAATAATACCACCATAGAGAAAGACTGATTGATTTTTCAGCAAAAGTATAATTTACATGTAGCAAATATAGATATGTATGTACCAAATATCAATATTTAAATTCAAAGTAATGAAATAAAGTGGGAAAATAATATGTGTAACACATGCATTAGGCAATGTCCTAAGGTATAAAGTAATAAAGAATCCGTTTAATGAAACACAATACAAGCCAGTTGAACAGCATACTGAATTCACAATGACTTCCAGAACTTATAACAACTAGTGTTGAAGAGGATTTCTCAAAAGAAGATATCTTATACGCTGTTGAAGAGTGACAGAAACAGATGCACTTTGTTTATAGCATATTCATATTGCTTTTACTTAGGTTCCAGTAAATGTAAATATTTAAAGACAAGGTGGACACAGCTGCAGAGTTTTATTTGTTTATATTCATAACAAAATTAGTAAGCCATGGCCAAGTAAGGTTTTATTGAAAAAAAATTTATGCATTATCTAAAAACCTCAATATTGGATTCTATAATAGTCAAGAAAAGAAAATTTGTAATATTCTTTAACAGTTTGAAACCCACAAAAGTGTTTAATATGTGAAGAAAAGGTCTGCAATTTTAAATGCGAGCTTTCTCCAGTAAAGAAATTCCCACATTGAAGCAGCCGCATAGCACAGGGAGATCAGCTCAGTGCTTTGTGACCGCCTGGAGGGGTGGGATAGGGAGGGTGGGAGGGAGACGCAAAAGGGAGGGGATATGGGAACATATGTATATGTATAACTGATTAAATTTGTAAAAAAAAAAAAAATGTAAATCATCTTCATTAATGGGAATTATGGCTCTAAATTGGTATAAAACTTAATAACAAATGCAACAACAACAACAAAAAATTCCCACATTAAAACCCACTGACCTTCTAAATTTTATTATACTGTACTTTTAATGCTTCTTAATTTAGTTCAATCTAAATTCATGTTTTAAGGTCTCAAATAGAACAAAAAATCCTATGTGATATCTTTAATCTTTAAAAAATAATTTATTAGAGGAGGAGTTGTGATGAGAATAAAGGACTTCAAGTCAGGTATTAAAGCAACAAAAAGAGGAAGAACACACCAAATTGCCATTATTTGGATCACTGTTTGTTTTTGCCTCATTGCTATAAAAAGACTGCCTTTCAATTTCTGGTATTTTCATTCAAGAGAGTCACTTTTTTCCTTAAAATTGCTTATTATATAAAACTTAATGGTTTATAGTTCTAACTTAGTTCAAATTTGGAAGAAATAGAAAATAAAGATCATTCTAGAAATACATAGTTCCAATACACAAGTCTTAAATATGCAGTCAAATGAAATTCAAAAAAATGTACACATTATGTAACCACTAGCTAGAACAATTGAGAACTTTAGCAGCATCCCAGAAATCTCCCCACTGCCTCTTCTTAGTCATTACCTTCCGAAGGTAAGCACTACTTGACCTCTAATCAACACAGATTTTAATCTATTTTTGAATCTCATGTGAACAGCATTATGCTATCAATGTTATTTTACATCTGGCTTCTTTTCCTCAGCATGATTTATGTGACAGGCTTCCATACCACTGCTTGTAGCAACAGCCTGTATATTTTCAATGCTTTACAATACTATATTGTATGAATACACAAAGATGCACTTATCCATCCTACAACTGATGGACATTTGGATTGCTTCCAGTTTGGGGAAACATGGATAATTTTGCTATGAAAATTGATGCACACCTTTTGGTGAAAATGTTATGCATTTTTTGCTGGATCTATTACTACAAATGGAATTTATATATCGTAGGCTGAGAAATTCAGCTTTATTAGTGACTTTCAAGCAACTTTCAAAGTGGTTGTACTAAGCAGAACTCCTACCTACCAGCACCATTTCTGAGGTCAAGTTCTTTTAAATCTTCTTGAATACATTTTAAAATATATTTAAAAAATTTTAGCCATTATAGACTATCTCTTTTTTTAGATAATTTGTATTTCCCTAATGAGTAATGGAGTTCATAAAATTACCTTATGTTTGTTGCCATTTGGATATCATCTTTTATAAAGTATCTTCTGAAGGTTTTTACCCATTTATAAAAGTAATTTATGGTATTTCTTTTATTAATATATAGGCTTTATTTTTATTCTTGGACATATGCTTTTAATATGTTTTATTGAGATATAATTCACATACTTATAAAACACACATTTAAACTGTACAATTCAATGGTTATTAGTATATTAGAATTGTGCGAACATGACTGTAATCAACTTTAGAACATATTTATCATCCTAAAGAGAACTCCAAAGCAGTCACCCCTCCCATTTTCTCTCACTGCCCACTCCTCAGACCTCCATGACAACTAATCTAGTTTATGTCTCTATAGATTTGCCTATTCTGGGTATTTCCTACATGTAAATTCATATATGTTCTTTTGTAATGAATTCCTACCATATATGGTCTTTTGTGACCTCTCTTGTGCCTTCTTTCACTAGCACGTTCAAGTCCATTCAGGTTGTAGCTTGTCTTGGTACTTGATTGTTTTTGATTGCTAAATAATATTCCACTGTATGAATGTATCACTTTTTATTTATACATTTATTAGTTGACTGATTTTTATGTATGTTCAAAGTTTTGACTTTTATGAATATTGCTGCTATAAACATTCTTGTACAATTTTTTTGTATATGTTTATTTTCATTTACGTTGGTTATATACATAGGATAGCAATGGCTGGATCAGATGGTAACACTGTTCAGTGTTGGAGAAACTGCCTGTTTCCCAGAGGCTACACCATTTACATTCCCACCAGCAGTGCATGAGTGTTTCAGTGTATCCACTCTGTTGCTCATAATTTTTCACTACCTGTCTTTTTCATTTATTGATGTCCTTGTTATGTGAGTGGTGTTTCCTTGTAGTTTTGCAATTCCCTAAATAGTTAATGAAGGTGAGCATATTTTTATGTGATTATCATCCATTTGTATGTCTTCTTTGGAAAAATGTCTAGTTAGATCCTTTGTCCATTTTTAAATCTTTTTTTTAATTGAGTAGTAAGAGCTCTTTATAAATTTTAGATAAAAGTCCCCTATCAAATATATGATTGCAAATATTTTTTCTTATTCTGCGTGTTGTGCCCCCTAGTGAAATTTTCATTTCAGTTATTGCATATTTCAATCCCAGAATTTCCATTTGATTCTTTTTTTATAATTTCTACTTTTTGGTGGTATTCTTTATTTGATGGGTTGTTATCATACATACTTTTTAAATTCTTTAAGCATGATTTCATTGTTCTTTGAAGATATTTACAATGGCTACTTTGAAGACTTTCTCTGATAAGTGCATATCTTGTTTTCCTTGCAGACAATTTCTACTGTCTGTTTTTTCCCCCCGTGATGTGTCACACTTTTCATACTTTTTTATTTTTCAGTTCTCATAGTTTTTTGTTGAAAACTGAACACTTTAGATGACATAATTTTAACAAGTCTGAAAAATCATTCCATCTTCCCTTCTGGGGCTTGTCATTGTTGCTTGGTTATTGTTTGTTGCTTGTTACTGGTTGTTTATCTATTGACTGACTCAGCTTGACTATTTTTGCAGCGTGGAGGTTCTGATATTGCTCTTCAGAGGTATCAGCCATGGGTGCATGTACATCACCACGTGACAATAGCGGTTTTAGCCAGGCTCTCTTTCATCATTGCTTCCCCTGATCTCTCTGTTAAACTGTTGACCTCTGTCACTATCATGCCAAGATGTTAGATTACACTAACCATCGGTCAATCACTCTATTGGGGCATACATTTCTCCATAGTTTAATCCAATTAAATATGGGTCTCTTTGAATGGGCAGTTTTTGAGGCCATATTGTGAAAGCTCTTTTTAGCTGTCTCATTCTTTGATATTCCTTGGTAAACTACCTGACCCATCGATCTCTGCTCTTCGGCTTGCCTACCTCCTGGCCACTATATCTGAATCACTGCTCTAGAGCACAGGAGTGGTTAACTGCTCTCAGAGAGATTCTCCTGCTTTATGAGGAGAGAGGTGGGTGAGGGCAGGAGCATCTGGTTTTCTGAGCTTGCCTCTCCTGGAATGGAGACTTTGACTACTAGCAAGTGTGGTTAAGGTAATCAGGGACTCAGTGTTCTCAGTCTGCCATGTCTGGTGTAGAGCTCCCTTCTTTTAAGTGGGGGTTGAGTGGAGGATAGGAGCTCTCCCCCTCACAACCTCATTTACCTGGATATTTGTCTCTGCAATACAGACCTGGCTGAAGGAGAAATTCTCTATCTCCTGACTAGGAACGGAGAGAGAAGAAGACTCATCCTGGCCACAGCTGTGTGGAGTGGAATGTCCAGTGTAGATACTATATTCTAATCTTTGATGAGAGAAATTCTCAAGTGAAACTTTGAAAGAAGGTGATTTACTACCATATGCATTTGATGAAAAATAATACCAAGTTATATATACAAGTTACTCCTTCATAGTGATCATTTAAATATAAAGAGTTAAATTGATTTGTTTACTGAATCCATGTTCTGTAGCGTTAACTTTATCATACTTACTTCTATATCAGTTTAACTACAACACAAAGAAGCTATCTAAAAGGATTCCTTCACATCGAAGTGCTATTATATCCACAAGAAATGGTGATTGCTGAAACTGAGAGATGTCTTTAAAATGGCAGGGAAAAAAAGTAAAAGAACAGAAAAACTATAAAATAGAGCAAAGGAATTCCCAAAGTATGAGATTAGGTACTTTAAGTAGGTCTAGCAGCTGTTCTTGTGTCAGGAATCTCAGAAAGTTGGGCTCTTTTCTCAAGTTTCCAGTTCTGTTTACCTCTCACCATGTACCACTTCCCCACCCCACCCCAAGCTTTCCTTGATGCATTCTCATTATCCTTATCTGCTCACACTGGTGGTCACAGATAAATGACTGAAAATTCCTATTTGTATTATGGAAGTACGGTCAGCTTTTTTTTCTGCCTACATTTGAAAAATTAAATTCTTAATCATAATTTTAAAATGTTTAAACTCCTTCAGCAGTGAACTTTCTGATTTTGTCTTTACTGTTAGAAAAAGGTATTTCACACCTAGCATGACAATTTAAAAAAAATGAAAATAAAAAAATAATGGGAGCCACATACCCCACTGGCACTTTTTTTTAAAATTTATTTAATTTATTGTATTTTTGGCTGTGTTGGGTCTTCGTTGCTGCACACAGGCTTTCTCTAGCTGCAGCAAGCAGGGGTCAATCCTTGTTGCAGTGCACAGGCCTTTCATTGTGGTGGCTCCTCTTGTTGTGGAGCACGGGCCCTAGGAGTGTGGTCTTCAAGTAGTTGTGGCTCATGGGCTCTAGAGCGCAGGCTCAGTAGTTGTGGTGCACGGGCTTAGCTGCTCCGTGGCACGAAGGATCCTCCTGGACAAGGGCTCGAGCCCGTATCCCCTTCATTTGCAGGCGGATTCTTAACCACTACGCCAGCAGGGAAGCCCCCTGCTGGCACTTTTATCAGTAGTCACTCTGAAGTTGTACAATACCAAGAAAATATTATGTTCTTGCAACATCTATGGAGTTGAAACCGTGGATTTCTCTCTAGTCTCAGATCACTCAGCTGCAATTTCAAAATTCCAAAGAGCTATCACAGTATTTGCTTCAGAACCATATCTTTTCATTCAAATAAACAGACAACTCCAGACTATGTCTCACATATAATATTTATATAGATAAGTGAAACAGACAACCATGCTATTGTCTGTTAAAGAGTAGTTTCTTTTCCCCCAGTGTCCTGGGTTTCATTTCATAGGTTTAAATCCATCCCATGAAAATAAGAAAAAGAAAAAAGAAAACTCAAAAGGAGAGGCAGGTCATTCTGGGTCAGGCCAAATTGGAGGACACATCAAATATAAAAATATATGAGTCATTGGCAACCTGCAGAGTTAATTAAGGGAAAGGATCAAGAGATACAGAATAATGTGAATTCAAAAGATGATTCTAAACAAATGAGTGGACAAGGAGGATGGAGAACCATTAGAAAAGATCTAGGCCATCAAAGAGATGGGACCAGGAGGAGTTGAATGGATTCAAAGAGCTGTTGGTCTTGATCTTCTTAGTCACCTGTGAGACAAGAACATCCACATGCACGTAAAGCGGCTGAAAGAAGATGAATGCTTTGAGAGGAGTTAAAAAAAAAATTGAAACTGTAGAAAATGGGAAAAGAAGCCAATTAGGGCTAAATAAGATTGCTGAGTAGGGCTGAATACCTAGCCAAGGTTAGAAATCATACATTTTGATGAGGCAATTAATACTGTTATGCCACTTCTCTCTCTTAGGCTCTGGCTGCCCACGGGTGTGGGGAGATATAACCTGATGAAGGAACATTCAGTGGGAATGAGGGCATACAAAGAGAGAGGGATTGAGAGATTATTTTAAGGACAGGGTGTTTTTAGTGTCTTAAGTCATTCTTCAGCTGATTCAGAGGGTCCTTAGACCAATACTAATAACCATGAATTTTTCCAAGGGTCTACTATATGCTAAGCTTGTGTTCCACATTTCACACTATATGCTAAGCTTGTGTTCCACATTTCACACTATCTCCTTTATCTCGTAAGGAGTCTGTGGAGGGGGTTATAACCGCTTTTAGAAATGGCTACACTGAGGTTTGAAAGGTTAATCAGCATTCCAATGTTACCCAGTCACTAGGTGGCACATCCTGATTCAAACACAAGCTTGCTTAGTGCCACATTCCATGATGGGATAATTATCTTCTCCTGCTCTTCCAGAGGCTTTACGCATTGATGATTGCAAGACGTGGCTTTAAAATTAAGAACCTACAATGGATTGAGAGGATGCTTTTTGTACATGTGTGTTCAGTTTGCGAAAATCCAGCTAGCTTATAAAATTTTGATATGTGGATCTGTCTGAATGTAGCTTGTACTTCATTACAAGGTATTAAAAAATGAATGAGAACTTTGAGGTTGACTGAATGTGTCTAAGAGGTCCTGAGAGAAACCAGAAGGTCATTTTTAGTGGCAAATGTGATTCATAATAATTTCTGCCTGTATTCTGAAAGTCTTCTCCAGGATTCTACTTCTTACTAGATATATTATTTTGGGTGACATAGTTCACCTCTGTACTCTCATATTATCTCATCTATAAAATGAAGAGTTTAGAATTATTGAGTTATAAAGAGTCTTTGAGCTGTATAAGACATCTATGCATCTTTTTTTTCCTCCCTCAGATTTGATTTTTGTGTTTGGATGAAAGAATATTTGAGCTCTCATGAAATGTGCAGGATGATTAAAGTTTTATTACATACATAATTCTTGGAAATGTCTACTCCTTCTATCATATATATTAGCAAATAGTCATCCGGCCCTTCAAAAATATAATTTACATTTTAAGAGACACTTGAGTCAAGATGCCATAATTTATACATTTACGTTAAACTGAAACAATAAGAGAACTGTCAAATAAACAAAAGCTAAATAAATCAGGACTTAGTAAGAAAAGACTTTATTCAAAAGGGTTGTTAGTGAGAAAATACTTTATTCAAAAGGGTTGTCGCCATGGGGGAAAGACCTACAGAAGGAGGAGGATTACTGTAACAGGGGGCATTCTCTGATCCTACAATCATCAAGTGTCTCAAGGGTTATGAAAAAAGGGGTTTTCTTTTATAGAGAGAAGTCAACAATGCTGAAAAGAATTGTGTGTGTGGAAATAGAATGAAAGGTGTGGGAAGAAAGGATGGTATGATCAGAAAGCAGATCTGAGAATGTCTTATCCTAAAGCCAGCCTATTTCCCAGGAGGACCTACTGAGGATGGATTGTCTGCTGGTTCAGGATGAGAGTGGGCCAGACGTCCCAGAGTCTGGGGGAAGGAGATTATCTTAACCAGAGTTTGATTAATAAACATTTTATTCCAATTAATCAAAGAGGACAAGCAGTTCAGCTAATTATTTATGAACCAGAGAGTGGAAATTTGGAGGGGTGATTTTGGTCTTGTCCTAGGTAAACAAAGAGGTATCTAGGAGTACTTATTTGAGTCATATGGGTAAATATGGTTGTTTAGAATAAGTGGTTTTCCAAAGCATAAGCAGAATTTCTTTTTCTTTCTTTTTTTTAATAAATTTATTTGTTTGTTTTTATTTTTGGCTGTGTTGGGTCTTCATTACTGTGTGCAGGCTTTCTCTAATTTTGGTGAGTGGGGGCTACTCTTTGTTGCAGTGCGTGGGCTTCTCATTGTCCTGTCTTCTCTTGTTATGGAGCACAGGCTCTAGGTGCACAGGCTTCGGTATTTGTGGCATGTGGGCTCAGTAGGTGTGGCTTGCGGGCTCTAGAGCGCAGTTGTACAACTCAATAGTTGTAGTGCATGGGCTTAGTGGCTCCACGGCATGTGGGATCTTCCTGGGCCAGGACTCAAACCCATGTCCCTTGCATTGGCAAGCAGATTCTTAACCACCGCGCCACCACCAGGGAAGCTGTAGTGGAATTTCGTAATCTTTGCTGTTTGTCAGGATAACAAGACAGGTAAAATTTACATGGTAAGAGCTATAAAATAATTAGTACATAGGCAAAGTCTTATTGGAGGAATATAATGGCAATAGATAGGGATATTTTATAAATACATTGTATTATGTAATCCTTATCTTGTACTGACTCTGAACAAGAAATGCAGATTCAGCAATTTTTACAAAATGACTACAATGATATGAAATGGAATAATGCCTTAGTATGCCCAAGGAGAAGCCAGTATATGTACCAGGATTGTACACTGAACATAAAATAAGCTTCATAGTCAGCAGAGAAATAGAATACAATCAGAATCCAATTTTTTGTCTGTTCATGTTAAGAATAAACTGTATTCAGAAATAATTAAGAAAAAAATGAGCATTGCACAATCTAAAATGGAATTTATACCTATAATTTAAAGTAGTAAAGTAAAAGTAATGCAGAATTACTGATTTGTATACATATTCTTTTAAGAGACATATTTAAGTTTGTATTATTTATTCAAATAACTGTGTTGTCAAATGTCTACCAACCTAGCACCTCTTTATACCTCTTCCCAAAATAAAGCAGATTAAAGATTTTTATCCAGATATTCTTTGTTGTTATTGTCAAACTGAAGCAAGACAGAAATACAAATTGGTGATAGAAAGTCTCCCCTAAATATAAGCCAAAACAATCTTGAGAAAGAAGAACAGAGCTGGAGGAATCATGCTCCCTGACTTCAGACTATACTACAAAGCTACAGTAATCAAAACAGTATGATACTGGCACAAAAACAGACATATAGATCAATGGAACAGGAAAGAGAGCCCAGAAACAAACCCACACACTATGGTCAATTAATCTATTACAACAAAAGAGGCAAGAATATAAAATGGAGAGGAGACAGTCTCTCAAATAAGTGGTGCTGGGAAAACTGGACAGCTACATGGAAAAGGATGAGATTAGAACATTCTCTAACACCATATACAAAAATAAACTCAAAATGAATTAAAGACCTAAATGTAAGACCAGATGCTATAAAACTCTTAGAGGAAAACATAGAACATTCTTTGACAAAAATCGCAGCAATATTTGTTTGGATACACCTCCTACAGCAATGAAAATAAAAACAAAAATAAACACATGGTACCTAATCAGACTTAAAAGCTTTTGCATAGTAAAGGAAACCATAAACAAACAAACAAAAAAACCTATGGACTGGGAGAAAATATTTGCAAACGATGCTACCGACAAGGGATTAATTTCCAAAATACACAGACAGCTCATACAGCTTAATATCAAAAAAACCAAACCCAGTCAAAAAATGGACAAAAGATCAAAAGAGATATTTCTCCAAATAAGATATACAGATGGCTAATAGGCACATGAGAAGATGCTCAATATCACTAATTACTAGAGAAATGCAAATCAAAACTGCAGTGAGGTATCACCTCACACCAGTCAGAATGACCATCATTAAAAAGTCTATAAATAAACAATGATGGAGAGACTGTGGAGAAAAAGGAACCCTCCTACACTGTTCATGAGAATGTAAACTGGTGCAGCCACTATGGAGAACAGTATGAGAGTTTCCTCCAAAAAACTAAAAATGGAGTTACCTTATGATCCTGCAATCCCACTCCTGGGCATATATCAGGAGAAAACTCTAATTCTAAAGCATACATACACCCCAATGTTCATTGCAGCACAATCTACAATAGCCAAGACATGGAAGGAACCTAAATGTCCATATACAAACGAATGGATAAAGAAGATGTGGCATATACTTACATATATATATATATATATATATATATATATATATATATATATATATATATATATATAATGAAATACTACTCAGCAATAAAAAAAGAATGAAATAATGCTATTTGCAGCAACATAGATTGACCTAAATATTATCATACTAAGTGAAATAAGTCAGATAAAGACAAATATCATATGATATCACTTATATGTGGAATCTAATTAAAAAATGATACAAAAGAACTTTATTACAAAACAGACTCTCAGATCTTGAAATCAAATTTATGGTTACTAAAGGGGAAACAGGGGAGGAAGTGATAAATTAGGAGATTGGGATTAACGATATACACACTACTATGTATAAAATAGATAATAAGGACCTACTGTATGGCACAGGGAACTATATTCAATATTCTGTTAAAAAAAAGAAAGTATCTTCATACTCATATTCTATATTTCTCATCTGTTTTTATTTTGCTTTTGTTTTTGTAGCTCTGGAATTCTTAATAAATTAACATTTACTTCTGCATTTATAAAGCAATTTCCGGTTCTGCTCATTCTGTTAAATGGGGCCAATGCATGAATGACCTATTCAGCAAAATTACTGTTCACAACTCTACCTTGTGAAACACGATTCTGTGATTTTTCTGGGTCTACCTCCTCAAGATTTTCAAAACTTCATGGACAACAGAGGATTAACAAACTGTATCTACTGTGTGATGTCAACTGAAAGAAAAACATGGACAGGCAACTTGACTGTCAAGCAGAGTAACAGCAGCTCTTTAAAGGGTTTGCAAACTGGGGAGACATGGTCTGGTTGAATACCACACGGTGTGCCCACCACTGAGGCAAATGGGCAGAGTCTACAAAGGTAAAAACCACAAACAAGGTATGAAAGTCATTCGGTCCTGACTGTTTGGTGGGGAACTGTAACAGTTCTTTTGGTTCAGTACTTTCCAAATGTCAATCCCAAGCAGAGGAGAGACTGTCAGGTAGCTGTCTTTTTCCATTGCTCTGAGGACTGTTATCAGTCATCATGGTGTTTCTCATGCTAACCCTAGCCTCTTTTCTTTTCTTCCTATTTCCTATTTTCTCAGTGAATTTATTCATTCTACATTTAATCTCTTTGAGTTTATGAGTCTATGTTATTAACTTTCATAGTAAAGCAAAATATATTTCTATAATCAGGAAAACTTAAGGTCCATAAATGATAATATCAAAGGGAGATAAGGGAGATTAACATTGCATCATGTTTGTTAAGCTCCTACAGTGTGTTTTTAACTGTAACAGAAGGAATTCTTCAATTTTAAATATCTTTTACAAGTCAAACACTGCCATATATTTGACCTTAAGAAATCCTTGCATTTATGGAACTAATGTATTCAAAAAAAGAAAGAAAGAAATTCTCATAAGAACCCTATGGAATTGGAATTTTTAATCTCATTTAAACATGGGAGTACTGCGGGTGCAAGGGATTGATTAAATTTAATGACATCACACACTCTGGAAGTCAGAGCAGAAACTCAAATCTAGAGCTATTCCCTTACATGAGCCATGCTTTTTTTGCCACCCTTTTATTTTCTATAGATCATAATTTCAAATAGACATTGATGTTGTGTATGTCAATAAAGTTCCTAATAGCCACAATATGTATCATATTGAACATTTACTACAGGTAGCACTGTTTAAGTGCAACACAACTATTGTCCCATTCAACCCTCACAGCTGTCCTAGGTTTTTTGGTATTTTTCTCCCCCATTTTGCAGATGAAGGAAGCAAGGCATGGAATTTCAATTTACACAGCTAGTGAGCATCGTAAGTAACTAGGTGAGATTCAAACCCAAGAAGTTTGACTTCAGAGCCCATATGCAATCATCATTTAATAAAATGACACTACATATAATAAAAAATAATGACCAGGGTAATTGTACAAATATATGTTGCATTCAGTGAATAATATGGGAATAACAAACGTAGAGCAGTGATGGAGGAAGCCATGGTGATCTAGACTGAACTGAGAATGTGTCTTCCTATTTCATCCAACCGTTTACAAATCTTTTGCCCTCCACATCCTGGTATATATTTTGGTGCATATATGTATGCATTTGTGCTTAGTATATACCTCAGAGTAGGATTGTTAAACTATGAGTATGCATACTTTGGCTTTAGTGTATTTATAAAATGATGTCACAACATTATTATTTGGCAGATTGAAGGTGGCTAAGGTTTTCTGATCGACACATTTACAATTAAGCTATTTATTTACCATTTCTGTATAGCGACTTGACTGAGTTAGAATGAGAACAGACATCAGCATCTGAATAGCAACTGAAATATTTCCCCAAAATGATCATGTTGTTGGTATTCTGTTAACAATAGAAAACTCATTTTTTTCAACAATGTTAGTATAGCAACCTCACTTTATGTATCAGAATCATAATTGAAGTTGTGTAGCTTTCACCATTGTGAATTTTAGGTTTAACACAAAATATCACTGTGTTAACCCATTTTTATAAACACATCCTATGTCCCTAAAACTATCCCAAATGCAGGAGATACAAGAGTGAACAAAACAGACCTACGACTGCTGTCCAGGAACTTGAAGCTCAGTGAGGCAGACAGACATTGTTATTAAATACACTATTTCTATTTATGTAGATAATTACATTAACCATTAAAAGAATACAAAGATTTTTTGAAGGAGAAATGTGGGCACAGTGGAACGAACAGCTAACCTGGGGGAAGAATTCACTGGGAAAATTTATTCTCAGTTTTTCCATAAAATGTCTCTTTGATCTTGAACAAGGGCTTAAAACTGATGTTTCTAGATATCATCCAATAGAACCCCTTATGTACAGAGAAATAAAGCAAAGTGCTGTAAAACCACCATATCATACATTTCTTGTATGTGTCTTTACTTGAGGGAGTGAACAATAGATATGAAACCCAAAGTCCTCCATTAATTTAATCATTTCCAGCTTTCTAGTGTGTTTATTTTAGAGATATCTGTAAGGCCCATAGAAGTATGTTGGAATATCTGTCCCTGGACTAAATAGTTCCAGATTCCTGTTTTATCAGATTTCCTGGGTTTGCTTTCTCAGGTTCTCTCCCTTTTCCCTTGCTGTTGACTCCTTCATTTTATTTTCTTCTCTCACGGCTTATTTGATACTTGTCTGTAGAACAACAAACTCCACTTCTGTTTTCTAATTCTAAACTATCAGAGCCTGGACTCCACACCAGAGATTCATTTATTTGTTCCTTCATTTTAAAAACAAGTATTAAGCACTTTCCTCTGTTAGGTACTATGCCCAGTGCTGCAGAGTCAGAAATAAAAATACTTGATCACCCCTGAAGAAAATCATGGAATCCAAGCCACAATTATCAACACTACTAAAACTACATGAAATATAGATGGGGAACTTTGGGCAGATGGATAAACAGGCATTATTGAAAATATTAACAGATTTTAAAATTATAATATTGTTTAATAAAGTATGTATTAGAAAGCACCACACATCATAGCTGTATTGCTGAGTGAATTTTCACATAGTGAACATAGTCATGTAACCAAAAGCCAGAAGAATTACAGGACATTAACAATAGGCCAGAAAAAACCCCCTCAACCCTGCACCAATCATCAGCACATCCTTATAACACCTTAAATTAGTATTACCTCTTTTTGAAATTTATATCAATGGAATTATACAATCTGTATCTTTTTATTTCTGTTACATGTAATAATAGTTTATTTTTCTATTGCTACAATCATTCATGCACATATCTTTTGGTGCACACCTGTACACATTTCCTTCGAGGCATGGGTATGCACATCCTCAGCTTTGGTATGTTTATGGAAAATGTTATTATAATATAAATAATTTGACAGACTGACGATGACTAAGGGTTTTTAATCAACTCTTCTCTATGTACAAAAAAAAAAAAAAAAAAAAATCATGTCCATGCATTACAGGGTCTCACAATTCTCATAGTTAAGGAGACTCTTTATGCTAAAGAAAATTACTTAGGGCGTCCCTGGTGGCGCAGTGGTTGAGAGTCCGCCTGCCGATGCAGGGGACACAGGTTCGTGCCCCGGTCCGGGAGGATCCCACATGCCGCAGAGCGGCTGGGCCCGTGAGCCATGGCCGCTGAGCCTGCACATCCAGAGCCTGTGCTCCGCAACGGGAGAGGCCACAGCAGTGAGAGGCCCGCGTACCGCAAAAAAAAAAAAAAAGACAGAAAATTACTTAAAACCTCGTCTAAGAAGCATTCATGTGAACACTTTACAATTCATTCAATTATATGCCTCCCTGGTGTTTTATGTGTCATATACATACATATGTATTTGATCCTTTTGTTGAAGCTGTATTTAACTTTATGTTTTGTTTTAATAGCATGTCCTTTTATTAGAGCTACTGCCTGGAGGCAGAGAGTGATAACAAAAGGAAAATATTACATGCAAAATAGCATTTTTTACTTTATTTTTTTTTCAAAATATGTAGCGATTAAATTATATAGCATTCCCAGAATCAGAGAAGGGAAGTAAAGAATCCATCCCCTTCTCCTCAGAGCCTCACCTCTCTCTGGAGGGTAAAACGATTTGCTGCCTCCCATTATGTGTGAGAACCCTGCACTGTAGTTTAGCATAGAAATAGAGGAGGATGACAGCTGTGCTAGGAGCTGGCAAGAAACTGTAAGGAAGCAGAAACGCAATTACCCCATTTGGAATCTGACCAGGAGAATGGAAGTCATTCTGGTTTTTTTTTCACTTAAGTTTTAGACACTTTTAATGAACAAATGCTCTTTGTACTTTAGTTTTCCTCTTCTTGCAAAACCAAAACCAAAATACAACCAACACTTTTATACATTTAGTTCTCAAAAAGAGTCTTTCTTTGATTTAAAATTGAAAAAGTGTCTGTCTGTAAAAGAACATACTAGAATTATCCTGACAGGTTTTGGCAAGTCGTATATTGAGTGATTGCATATTTTCTAAAAGGACAAAAAACAAAAACAATTTTCAAATGAAAATGATCCACACAATTCTTCTACATAAAAATCTAAAATGCAGGGATTGAATTAAGAGCCTCAAATATTCCTTTATGTACCTCATTCTTGGGTTATGATATGGGCTAATACTTTACTGTTTTTGTTTAACTAATAATAAAGAATTTATGAATTATAAACCCATAAGGACCATGGAAAAATCTCAAAAAATATTTTTATTGAGCAGGCTCTAAGCCATAATAGACTGGCTGCTATATATTGTTGCTAAATGTAAGGGGAAATATTTTGGTTGTAGTTTCTCTGTTGTCAAAAAAGACTTAATTTGGTAGCAAACTGGTTTGAAGAACATTATTATCTACAGTGTCATTATCTTTAAATTTTTTTTTAAATATTTGAATTTTATTGTTGGTATTGTAGGATATTAAGGCAAGGGAATCTGAGTTTTATCCTGGCTCAGCCACTTACTGGTTGAGTAATTTTAAAAAAGCTCGCTCTATAGGTGCTAAATATTTTTACAAATTTATGCAAGTCACTAGGAAAATGAAGTTGATTTTCCCAGCAAGATTGTTTCGTAGGCAGAGATGTCAATATTTATAACTTGTGAGATGGCGTGCTATTCACTTCTTCACTTGCTGGCACTGAGTGTGACCAAATCAGTAAGAGAAATACTCAGATCTATCAATTTGTGCCCTCCTCTCTTTAGCAAAAATTCCATACTTATCTCCAAATCTTCTCATGAGGTTTTGCATCCTTAATTACTAGCTATTTCAAGTGTAATATTTCTTCCTCAGCATTAAATCATGACTACAACTCTGATGGCTCCATGCAGGGGAATTCACACTGGCACAAGCTTAGTCTGTGTCTTATTCAAACCCTAGCTATGTACTTATCTCCTATCCCTATAGCAGCCAAAGGAAGGCAAACAATCCCATACTTAGGTTCACAGTATATCCTTGTTTGACCTTTTTCTCCGTTAAGATCTCACCATGCCATTTTTTTAAGCCTATTAAACTTTACTCTTTTTATAGCTACACACTAACTTTGATGCACTTCTCTTTGCTCATAAAATAGAACTCCCGTCTGCATTCCATTTTGTATAATTATTGCCCACTCCACAGGTTGGGGAAGAAAAGAAATATCATGCTTATTAGATATATATATATATATTAGAACAAGTGGGAAAAATTATATAGTTATCCAATAGAGAGCCATCCCTTTTGGGGGCTGGGAGGGCACTTTTATGGCCTTCCTAAATGGAACTATGCACCCACCTGTTCATGCCAGAGAGGTGGAGGCTGCCACGTTCTCCCCTTCACCTCTCACCGCTAATCAATCAAGTCCTAGCTCAACTTCCGCCATACTTCTCAGCACTTATTCACACTGATCCTCTCTGTCAATCTTCTAACCTAAATGTAAATCACATCTCACCTGAATCACTGCAGAAGCTATGTAACAGGTCTGCTCATACCCTTTCCCATTCCACTCTGCACACTCCTTCTCCTTAGGAACTGTTCTAAAAGCAGCCCAGAGGGGATTCCTGCGTGTGAAGTCCCCCACCATGGCTGATCTCAAGCCAACAATGTGAACATGGGATTGGAAAGAGAGGTGTGGATAGATGTGCCCCCATCTGTGAGCCAGTTCTCGCCCAGGCCAATTCCAGGCACCTGGGCAAGTCTAATGTCCGGGACCGGATTAAAGCTCCTCTATGGTTTGTCTGTGTGGTGCTCAGTGAACTGGACCTTGTCCATCTCCCCCTTTACCCCTCTTTGCTTGCTAATCTCCATGGAGAGTGGATATACTTCTATCCTTCCATCCTCCTCCCAGATTTCCCACACGTGATATTCCGTTTGAAGGAACAACTCTCCTACCTACTCTTCTAATCCTGTCTGATAATTTCAGGTCACAAATTGAAATTTATTTCTCTGGAAGTCTTTTACCTTCAAGACTAGGTCATACATCTTTTCTATGTTCCTATACCATCTTGCAATTCATTATAATGCTTATCAAAAAGTGATGTTTTGTGTGTATTCTCTTTACTTTTGTACACTTTTTTTGCTATATGATAGTAGCAGGTCCTCTCATACTGACTGTCATTACTTCTTTGCCAAGTAGTGTAGCTCTTTCTTAGTAGGTAATCAAGAAATATCCGTTGCATTATATGATTATGTATTTCCCAAAGTAGATGTTAAAAACTTCAAGAATAACTAAAAATGGACTAATTCTAGTCTTACCCGGAGGCAATGGTTTGGAGAAGGAAGAGGTTCTCATGACTTGGGTTCCTGTTAAACATTTCCTACTTTGTACTTGTGCCTTGGATAAGCCCTCTCAAAATGTCTCAATCACAGTCTTATGCCAGCTCTATTATTACAATTAAGAAAATATATGTGAATACGCTATGTTAGCTATAAAGTCTATATATGCCGTCTCATTGTCATCATTCTTATCTCAAATTTAAGCATAAAGCACAGACAATAGAATCGAAAACTAACATGATAGAAACAAGTATTATAAAATTAAATTAATATATCATGTTTTATAATATTCAAATAGCTTCATCATTATATATTTTATTTTTGTGGAAGTTTCGGTACAATCAAGATTTTTGTGTGTGGATCCTACTTTTTCCTCATCATTATTATATTTTGTAACCTATTAGTAGAAGTTCATTTTAAAAACCTATTATTTTAACATAGATTGTTAAGGTCAGTTCAGTGCCAAAACCAGAAACCACTTACAGCCATCAGCCCTTCATCTCCCAAGAGAGCTACAGTTTCACTTTATCCTTCTCTGACCTAAATCCAATACAAGGAGAAAAAAAGCACCTAAGTTTCCAACATGCTGTTACACCACCACGGCGTGGTCATTAATTTGGCTTTAGCTTTTGCAAGCTGACCCTCTGCAGTTCCAACCTTCCAGATTTTATGTATTCAGCTTGAAAAAGGCCAATTTTTTTTTCAAAAGCAGCGAGCTATTAACAGAAAGAAGAGAAAAACAAGATTTATCTTATCCCACTCCATCCAAAACAAGGCGCTGTGCTTTCTGGGACTTCAATTTGACAAGTAAAGCCCTGAGCAGGCATGTAGCATCACTGCTTGTCACTATAAGGCAACAGAGTGGAAAAGACAGTGTAGGAATAAGCAAGTATAGCAGGTAACTAATTAAGATTAGGAGTCAACAGTGAAAGATTTTCTATATCCAAGACACCCAATCCTGCCATAACTACCATAATACAAAAGATATATAACTGTCATGCAACAAACTCATTTGGAAAATATAAACATTTTTTTCTTCAAATTTTTAAAGCAAAAATGGCAGATGAAATGAAAATCTGAAAGCGAAGCAAAAAAAAAATGTGATAACTCGAACTTTATTTTACAAGTTTGTCACATTCAGAAATCAAATTTCTTCCAAATGAGGAGATCAAACGTTTCTATTCCCAATTCCCAATATTTAAAATAATAATCTCCCTCTCACTCTCTCTCCCCCGCCTCTCTCTCTCCCTGTTCCTGTCAGCATATAAAACTATCTTCATCTTAACATACTTAATATATGAAAGCCAAATTACACGGAATCACATGTACTCCAGGTCCTTCACTGTGAATTTTCCCATTTCTTTCTCTATAGCATTTTCCCTGATTTTTTTCCCAGAGTTGTTTCTACCAAATTCTTTCCTTCTTTTTATTTTTTTTTCTTTTCTTCCTGTTTCTATCCATGAGTCTAAAATTATTGGGGAAGCTTGTTTTCTGTACCAGGCTCTGTTTGCACTGAATACATTGTGTGTGAAAGTGACATGCAGGAGTAATTACATGCAATTATAACTTTGAAATCAACTATTAAAATTGTGTTGAGAGATACAGACAAGGGGGCATCCAATAGAGCTCCTGTTTTGTTCTATCCCTCCTTACACTTTCTCCCATGTTTGAATTTATTCCCGAATCTAGTCATTTCCCAACTTCTAGCCCTAATCTTCCATTATGGAAATTGACAAATGTTGAAAAAGTTAAGTCTTCTAGGTTACTTGTATTTTCCACTGTTTCAATGAAGTATAGACTCATGATTATGGGCCAGCTGACAATGTGCTTAGAAATGAAGATAATATTTTTTAAAAGACATGATTTCTGTCCTTCAGGAAATAATGAGTAAGAAAAAACTCCCAACTTCTTTAATACATTCCTTTTTACTTTCTTATAGGTTACCCATCGTATTCCCATGAACTTCCTGGCCAGGCTGCTGAGAATCTGAGGTAAAGTTATGCTCATGTCATTTCCAACAATGGAAGTTCAGTGCCAAGATACAGAAGGTTGAAAAGGAATTAGCAGAGCAGCAGCGGTTCTGTTTAAGAAATCTTCCCACACTGGCATATATACAATAACCTCCTAACTAAGGAGAGCGTTTCTGAGCAGAAGGTTCATACTCATTTTCCTTTTTCTGAAATTATACTTCCAAATAGAGAATGCTGACTGATTTATTCTGGCGCTGACACTCACAATGTCTTCACTGTATTTCCATACAGAGTTGCCTTAAGTTTATGGTGTGGTCCCTATTGCAACTCGCAAGTTATGTCTAGTTCAGGAAGTTATAGATGTTTAGCCACCCGAAGTGACTTTTCAAGTCCAGAGTCCTTTATCACATGGCATTGTCAACTTATGTCCATTTTTCATAGTGATCCCATTAATTTGATTATATCTTGCCAGTTTGCAACCCGTGGACTAGCTGGTGACCATTTGTTATAATATTTTTATAATTTTTTTCAGTTCCAGTATTCTTACATTTTGTTCTGTGCATCAAATGGTAAAGGCTTTAAAGCACAATGAATACTGATTAGGAAAGGTATAAACTGGTGGTAAATATTTCTTGTAATTTCTAAATACCGTACTCACTAGTAACAGAAAGAAAACTAATGTGAAATTTATGCCTACAACCAAATTTTTCACAGTGCCAGCATCTTATTACTTCCCTCCTCTATTACCACCTCCAGGTGTCTCTTGCCTTTTACTGGATTTTCAAGTATGTCAACTCCCCTTGCCTAGTGGAGAAAACTTAGTCTCCACCTTCATAGATTCTGAGCATCCTATTACGCACATAACCAAAAATGCTCTCCCATTAATTCTTACTATTGGAACTGCAGCAAATCGAGGAAATGGAGCCTGTGGTCTCTACCCATAAATCCTATGAACTCAAACTGTACTGTATCTCTCTTTCATTTCTAGTCTTCTAATGACATGAGAAGCCTGAAACATCCAGCGGACAGGATTCCCACCAGCAGTCATAAAATCTCCATAAAACCTCATGAGTCTGAGGATAAAGCAACTCATTTTAAAAGTGAGTCATTGTATGTGATTGTCAGTAACTCCAACCCTTCATAATCAGATGTGTAGTCAGAATATAACAGAACAAATTTAAGAGTGTCATTGGTCAATCAGAGCATATGTTCTTCTTCAAAGGAATGCCTGTGATTAAAATATAAACAAGTAAAAAGAAACTGGACCCTTTGTCACATCAGTGGCATCTGAGTAAGAATAGTGGATGGCAGAAGATACCATTTCAAGATATAATCTTTACACTAGCAGGCTTTTTCTCCCCAGGACCTTCTAGCATATTCCCTAAGGCCATAGCTATTCAACTCCAACTAGTGTCACTGCAGCATGTGAAACCACACAGAAAGTGAGGTCAACTATTCTTATCCACACTCAGTAGTTAAGAGAATTAAAAATATTCTCAAATATATTCGAGTGTGTTAGAAAATTGAGGAATCTGATCATGGATCTTACTTGTACCTTCTGAGACTCCTACAGCTTGTTTGTTTACAAATCATCTATGTTTAACAATATTGGATTTTTACCAGAAAGTAGAAATACATTCTCACTTTTAGGATCATGACCTTACACCAAAATTAACAAACAAACTGGATTACTGACTAACGACATCTTCTGTTAGAATCTGTTGTAATTCTTCACCACCTTCAACCAGTCTATTTCACACATTTCAATAATGGTCATTCATGAGGTAAGAGAAACTGAGTCATCGGGAGCCTGAATTTGTTAAAAATATGTCCCTGACGATGGATTCTTTTAAAAGTGAGCAATTTTTCTAGGCTCATGGTAAATGGCCCAGATAAATACACTGCCTCCATAATTAAAAGAGCACCACAGGACATGAACCTCTTCCTTAGTGATATCTGGTGAGTATCAGACTTATTCCCAATCAGTAAAATCCCAGAATGTCAGGTCTCTGTCTGCAATGATTGCTTCCAAGTGTCTGCCATGTGTGTGTCCTTTCATGGGGTCTGAGGAGTGCTTCCAAACTACCAGTGGTAAAGGGTCAGCTTAATACTGTTAGTATTATATTTCATATATTTATTTATTAAAATATTTATTATGATATTCAATAATATATTTTATTTTATGCACTCTAATTTATTATGGAACAATATTTTGTATATAATATAATAAAATGAATTACCAGAAGAATGCCAAAGACATACAGGATATGAGCCCTGATTTTCATCAGTAGATTCAACAGACATTGTCATTCTACAGTTGTAACTTGAGTTATGAGTAAAACATCAATTCCCCATATTAACTGCCAATACATAACACCCTGAACAGAAATAGCATTCCTACACTTGGTATTGTTTTTTGGTTCTAGCAGGAGTGTGTGGAGTGGTGTCTCACAATGGTTTTAATTTTAAATTTATATTGTGCCATGTGTTTAGGGTAGCATATTATTAAGAAAGGTATATGCTTTGGCGAAACAGTAGGCATGTACAGCAGTAACACTAATAAAATAGGGACAGATGGATTTTCTAATATAAAAATAAATTAGTTTTATGTTCCAAAGGGCTCTAAGATAACTTGTTTTCGAAAACAGCATTAGCTGTTCCATTTGCCAAGGTAGGAAACTGTACAAGGCATCCATGCATCTGCCCCGTACATAATTTACAGATTACATCTATAAATTACAATGAATGGATTATAGGCCTTGCTCACATAATTATTATAAATAAAATCATATTTTAATTTCAGTTGATAATCTCATAAAGATGTTTGCTCCAATTTTACAGTGTTAGTAAGTTTCTCCAGTCTGTTCTAGGTATTGTGAGAAATAGAAGGAAATGAAGGCCATCCTTGCTACTCTCCACGAGCTGCATGTTAATAGAGGGTCCATAAACAGTTCAATTAGTAACGTGTAAGGCACGCTGTGATAAAGCAAGAACCAGATTCTGTAGGAGGTTAGGGAGAGGTGACTGTCTGTTGGATGAAATAATCTTTCTATACTGCAGTGCTGACAGACAGGTTATTTATATTCAGATATGGTTGCAGGGAGGAAATTAAGGAAAAAATCAAAGTTCTATGATCTTAATCTCACACTTTTCCAGCCTGAAATCCCCTGTGTTCACAGAATGGGGAGGAGAACTATGTGCCAAAAACACAGGATAGGCAGGCAAGATTTAGGAGATAAGATCTGAGGTTCTACTGTGAAAGATTTTAAGCACTAAATTGTGTGTGTGTGTGTTTAACTTTATTCTGTACACAACGTGGGACCGTAAGTATAAGCCTAATAGAGCTTGAACCAATGGAGCAGACTCGGGGAAAGAGGAGAATGATTATAAAATAGAAGCAAAATAGTTGAACAACTTAAAATGTTGGTTGGAGAGAACACTTTAATAACTCAACTGGGACGAGGCATGCTGACAAGGATCGTGAAGGAAACGTGGCCTAGGGGGACAGAGGCAGGTAAAAACGTATGGACATGCTGGGCTGGTGAGAGACAAGAGAAAACAGCTAGTGGGAAGTTAGAAAAGAAGAAGTGGTGTTGAGAAGAGGGGTCTTGACTGGATAAATGGGAAAATAAGATCATAGAAATGTTAGTTGAAATTATGAAAATAAACTAGAGCTTTGAGGGAATGAAATACATGTAAGAAAGAAAGAGATGCTGAGAGGGGTGCTTTGTGCTATTTATTTTAAGTGGCTGAATAAGGGCAGATGACTCATTCAAAGAAAGAGAGAAAAATCAAAAGCTTAGGCACATTCCTAGATTTAAATGTTATGGAAGCCAGGTTATTCAAGGGAAATAGGAAAGAAAATAACATCTATTTAACCTATTTTTTACAACAAAGTTATGATTTAGTGATTAATATTACCAATGTATAGAAGACTACTGAGAAGCAAAGATACTAAATATCTTTCTAAGCATAAATGAATAATAAAACTGGGATTTTACTCAAATCAAATAACCCCCCCCCCAAAAAAAAGTCCTTGGATAGAGTAAATGATGGATTCTTGGTATAATAGGGTCAATTACGTTTGCTGCACTAACAAATTAACCCTGCAACCACAACAGATTAATATCACAAAGATTTGCGTGGTTTTCCCTAACTGCTTGCCCAGCATGGGTCAGTGATGGGGTTTGGGATGGTGGGCCCTGATCCACACAATCACTTTCAATTCAGATGTAGGCTGTACCATAGGGAATGGCACCACTGATGACAGGGAGAAATTCAGGTGCAAACGTCACTGCCTCTTCGCTGCACTGGCCCAGAGGTGACACATGTCATGTTGGTACATAACCCATTCTGTAGTGATGAACTGAAAGCAGGTTGGGAAATTTGGTCAAGCAAAGGTTATGTATGAGGGGCCCCACAGCTTACCTAGGTTGCAAGGAAATGATGAGGAAAAAATGAGAGTAAGTGACCAATTAGGATCAAAGGATAGTTGAGATTTACTATGCTTACAAACTCAGGGAGAATAATCGAAAGAGGAAAGGTTTTGAAGACACACAAAAAAGATATATTGATGAATCAAAGTCCCAAATAAGACTCCCTTTTTTGTGTGTGTAAGAAAAAGAGATCAATGCTTTGAATTGTAATGTTCAGTCTCTATAAAGTATGCTGAACCTAAAATTTCAGATGTCAAGAGTATCTCTAGGGCTTCCCTGGTGGCGCAGTGGTTGAGAGTCCACCTGCCGATTCAGGGGACCCAGGTTCGTGCCCCGGTCCGGGAAGATCCCACATGCCGCAGAGCGGCTGGGCCCGTGAGCCATGGCTGCTGAGCCTGCGCATCCGGAGCCTGCGCGCTTGGAGCCTGCGCGCCCGGAGCCTGCGCGCCTGGAGCCTGTGCTCCGCAACGGGAGAGGCCACAACAGTGAGAGGCCCGCATACCGCAAAAAAAAAAAAAAAAAAAAAAGAGTATCCCTAGCCTATAATAGATACTCAATCATTATTTTTTCAAATAAGTGAATGAATAATCTAGTTAAGTTAAAAAGAGATTTAATAACATATTTCCTAGTATGGCTGAACACAAAATCAGAACATCTTCAGAACTTGAAAAACTTTTTCAAAGCCTGTCAAGAAAAAAGACTTATATGAATTATCATTTATTCAAATGTGTCTTAATCATGTTTTTTTAGAAACAAGTTAAGATATTTAGTGAAATAGGGATTTCTACGATATCATATACAATGACATATTTGGTTGGCCAAAAAGTTCATTAGGGTTTTTCCATAAAATCTTACAGAAAAACCCGAACAAACTTTTTGGCCAGCCCAATATGCACTAAAATTTTATATTCTCTTGAATGCAGAGGGAATATTTATTTATTTACTCATTTTTTAACATCTTTATTAGAGTATAATTGCTTTACAATGGTGTGTTAGTTTCTGCTTTATAACAAAGTGAATCAGTTATACATATACGTATGTCCCCATATCTCTTCCCTCTTGCATCTCCCTCCCTCCCACTCTCCCTATCCCACCCCTCTAGGTGGTCACAAAGCACCGAGCTGATCTCCTTGTGCTATGCAGCTGCTTCCCACTAGCTATCTATTTCACGTTTCTTTTCACGGTTGAGTAATATTCCATTGTATATATGTGCCACATCTTCTTTATCCATTCGTCTGTTGATGGGCATTTAGTTTACTTACATGACCTGGCTATTGTAAATAGTGCTGCAATGAATATTGTGGTACATGTCTCTTTTTGAATTACAGTTTTCTCAGGGTATATGCCCAGTAGCGGGATTGCTGGGTCATATGGTAATTCTATTTTTAGTTTTTTAAGGAATCTCCATACTGTTCTCCATAGTGGCTGTATCAATTTACATTCCTACCAACAGTGCAGGAGGCTTCCCTCTTCTCCACACCCTCTCTAGCATTTATTGTTTGTAGATTTTTTAATGATGGCCATTCTGACCAGTGCAAGGTGATACCTCATTGTAGTTTTGATTTGCATTTCTCTGATAATTAGTGATATTGAGAGTCTTTTCATGTGTTTGTTGGCCATCTGTATGTCTTCTCTGGAGAAATGTCTATTTAGGTCTTCCACCCATTTTTTTGATTCAGTTGTTTGTGTTTTGGATATTGAGCTCCATGAGCTGTCTGTATATTCTGGAGATCAGAGGGAATATTTGTAAGTCCTTAAAACTTTAGTCAATTTTATGAAGCCTCCAAATAAAAATATATTCTATCATCTATCATCCATCACTAATTTTAACTTAAAATTTTTTTTTGAAAAGTAACATCATCTACTCTACCCCAGTGCCTTTTCCTAAAGGTAATAACTACTAATAATTTTTGTGTATCATTTTAGAAATATATATAATATATATTAGACTAGATAGATCATAAATGCCTAACCGGATAGACTTATATGCTATTTTTTAGTTAAGAAGGTAATGTATACACTTTCCTTCACCTTCCATACAGATGACTTAAAAAGAAAGAAATATAAATATGATATAAAAATGAGAAACAAAAATATATGTTTTTCAAATATAGGTATATTATATTAATTTCTAAGTGCAATTGACATTAATTATTAAAGAGCATATACTCATTTTTCAGATGTTTCAAATTCACCATTCAATTAATAGCTTTGATCAGTATGCAAGTGACATACTATTTTTCATTAAATATTACCAAGTTGTAATATAATGTACACTTACTAATTGATCTCACTCTTTCATCATATGATAATGCTTGAAGTATTAAACCACAAGAATAAAAGCAATAAGTTTATGCACCTGGAGTTGTAAACCTATTTATTTCTATTTCAGAAAACTTGGATAGCAAAGAATGAAATTATTTTAGGGAGTTTATATAATAATTAAAATATGTGTGGTTTTTATACAGGAGAAAATATACATTCATTACTTTAAACTGTTTGCCAACCTTGGTTACACCTCATAGTCCTTGGTTAAGTATCAAGGCCTTATTTAAATCTTACTATATGATATATTGATATATCCAATAAAATGCTATATGGATTAAATAAATAAAAGTACATGATGTATGGTATGTGAATCAACATGGCTGTGTAGGTTATCTGTAACTAATAAAATTCACTTTAAATTCTAATATGAAAAGACCTCTTACCAGACTGTAAGTATCTGAAGAAACTATAGTTCATTAATGCTTGTAGTCACATTGTCTTGATTAGTATCTAAGATCTATTTGGCACTTAAAAATATAATGAAATGTTTATGAGGGAATTAATAAGTCAAGGAGTGAATTATTGATACTATTTAATGAATAGTCATATAAATTAATCTTTCATCCAGGAACAGTAACTGGCAATCAGGAATTCCTATGATTGGTTATATGACCATAGATAATTATACTTTTTAGATCATCACAGTTCCTAATATTTGATGATTATTTATTCTTTTTTGGACATTCGTGAAAAATGTGCTTGCACATAAGGATTACATAAATTATTAGAAATATAAATTTCCCCTAGAGTTATAAGACTACTTTTTTATATATCATGTATTCTATGCTTTTGAAAAAGTAATAAAGAGTGCAAGAGAGGGCTTCCCTGGTGGCGCAGTGGTTGAGAATCCACCTGCCGATGCAGGGGACACGGGTTTGTGCCCCGGTCTGGGAAGATCCCACGTGCCGTGGAGCGGCTGGGCCCGTGAGCCATGGCCACAGAGCCTGCGCATCCGGAGCCTGTGCTCCGCAACGGGAGAGGCCACAACAGTGAGAGGCCCGCGTACCGCAAAAAAAAAAAAAAAAAAAAGATTCCTTGGCTCCATGTGTCTTTTTCAGGGTGGTAACTGAAATCTTCCACCACAACCCTCTCCGCCTCAATTCTTTCAAGAAGAAATGGCGTTGTGAAACCACACCCTGGGGACTTCCCTGGTAGCGCAGTGGTTAAGAATCTGCCGGCCAGTGCAGGGGACACGGGTTCGAGCCCTAGTCTGGGAAGATCCCACATGCCGCGGAGCAACTAAGCCCATGCGCCACAACTACCGAGCCTACACTATAGAACTCACGAGCCACAATTACTGAAGCCTGCGTGCCTGGAGCCCGTGCTCCTCAACAAGAGAAGCCACCACAATGAGAAGCCCGCAAACCACAACGAAGAGTAGCCCCCGCTTGCCACAACCAGAGGAAGCCCATGTGCAGCAACAAAGACCCAACGCAGCCAACAATAAATAAATAAATAAATAAATAAATTGGTTACCAAAAAAAAAAAAGTAAATCATACTCTGGGTGTTTGGGATGCAAATTATTATTAGAACATCATTTTCCAGGCATTTTTAGTGGAGAGCTAAGAAATTTATGTATCTTTGAAAGAAAAAGTAGCTTGAATTTTAAGACTACAGTGATGTATTTAAACTTTGAGAAATTTTTACTCTGGTTTTATGTTTTATGCTGAAAATTTCTGCTTTTAAAACATTAGCATATTTTCTTGCTTGCTTTATGCTACAGTATCTGTACTATAGTTTCAAATGGCAATAATAATATCAATACTAAAATAAGGCTCCTGAATGAAGTTTAACATTTTTTTGTATATCTGTTTGTACTCTGCACCTAGGTTTACCATCAATATACATGTGCTTTAAAATCATTTGTTATAATTGGTTTTGTTGCCAACTTGATATAGATGTAGTGTGTTTCAGTTCATTTTCAAGTTTTAGAACTTGTATTTTTTCTTTCCCTATAATATTGCTTTCTAAAATATGTAAAATACTCACATTCTTTCAAAATCTAAACAATAAAACCAGGTACATGTAGTGAAGTTTTACTTTTCTCTCTGTCCCCTTCATTCTATCCATTTATTCTCTCCCCAATAGGTAACCAGTTCAGTATATTTTGTTTTCCTTTTTCCTTTCTGATATAGCATATATATATATATATATATATATATATATATATATATATTTCAAGTTTACCCGGGCAGATATATTAGAAATGGGGTTTCTATGTCAAATGACTGTGTGATTTCACTTTTCTTGGTATTTTTATGTCTCATTATCTTTGCAGTTCTTCAGTTTCACAGCAATCTTGAGTTTTAGATTTGTTTAAATAGCCCTTGTTGGAAGAGGGTTAATCCATTACAATTTAAAGATTTCATTATTTTTATTTAAATATTATTACAACTTTTATTTGTCCCTTAAATTATCTATTGAGATTTTTAACTTCATTACTTCTAGAATTTTTGTATGGTACTTTTTCAAATATCCCTTTTTTCCTTTTAAACAATTTATTGTTTTTATCTGCATGAGTCTAATATTTCACTTACCTCTTAAGATTTTTATACACGCATTTCAATGGCTCATTGAATTTAGAGGTGGAAGTAATGCCCCTTAGGTGAAAGTAATAGCTCCCAGGCAGAGATGGGCAAATCCAGGATTAGTGGGACATGCCACTGACACATTTTGGGAAATTCTGTTATAAAACAAAATTTATTTGACCATATGCATAGGGCAGTTTAAGTGCCAGGACTCTTGCAAGTGAGGGGTCCTGAAGCTTGAACTTCAGACACTTTATGGCAATTCTACCTCTAGTCACATTCCAATTCCTGCTTCAAGGACATATTTCATGTTTTTTCAAGTGTGAAGAAGCCCAGATGTCTGCCTCAAATCTACTCCTACTGCTTCATCCTGGCTTTGAGTGCAAGGGAAAAATCTCTCTCACTGTGCCATCTCTTCTTACCCCAAGTGATAGGCTGGAAACTGACTCACCCCACCCAAGAGTTATCCACGTCCTAATTCCTGGAACTGGTGAATGCTCCTTTATCTGTCAAGAAAAGGTCTTTTCATATTAGATTAGATTAAGGATCTTATGCTGGATTATTCTGGATTATGAGTGGGTCATCAATACAGTCTTATGTACTCTTATAAAAAGGAGACAAAGTTGGGGGGTGCAAATTTTAAACACACAGAGTAGAAAAGCCAATGTGAAGACAAAGCAGAGCAAGAGTTGTAGGTGCTGGCCTCAAAGATTGGAATGATGCAGCCACAAGCCAAGGAAGAATGGCAGCCATCAGAAGCATGCGAAGGCAAGGAAGAGATTCTCCCCCAGAGCCTCTGGAAGGAGCCTGGCCCTGCTGACACTTTGATTGTGGCCCAGTGATACTGACTTCAGACATCTGGCCTCCAGAAGCATAAAAGAAATGTGTGTCGTTTTAAGCCACAGTGTTTGTGGCTATTTATTACAGCAGCCTTAGGAAACTACTGTACCCCATGTAATAGGAATTTTATATAGTCTCTTTCAGAATTCATGAGGTAAGGATCAAATACCAATGCAACTGTCCAGGGTCTAGTAGCCACATGAAAATGTCTCCATGCTGTGATTAGAAATTCTCTACCCCAATAATGTACAGAAGTAACACAGACCTGCAGCTTGGAGGTTACTCAATTGGAAGAGAGAAGACAGACGCCCCCCACCCCCACCCACCAGCAAGCACTGCCACTCTGTGAGGGATCTCTTGAATCACCACAAATGTCTTGACAATGATTGGGAGAATACACAAGAACCCTGACAATCCCTTCCAAAGGCTCCTCTCTGAATCTTTCTCACAGCAATTCCTCACCTTACTTCACTTCACCCAGACCCAACATTCTGGTGAGAGTCCTATGGATTTCCAAGGTCCTTCAGCCTTCCAAAAAATGTCCTGACCCACTTAGAAAATTACCTGAATCCATACTACCTCAAAATATATTCATACTGAAGATCATGTTTGAGAGGAGCAGGCAGATTTTCAACAAAAAATCCATTAATTTCGATAAACAGTCTACTCCCTTAGATATGAATTTTGTAAATCTGCTTTTAAAAACTTTATGCGTTTTCTTTTTTTTTTTTTTTTTTTGCGTTACACGGGCCTCTCAACTGTTGTGGCCTCTCCCGTTGCGGAGCACAGGCTCTGGACACGCAGGCTCAGCGGCCATGGCTCATGGGCCCAGCCGCTCCGCAGTATGTGGGATCTTCCCAGACTGGAGCACGAACCCGTGTCCCCTGCATCGGCAGGTGGACTCTCAAACACTGTGCCACCAGGGAAGCCCATTAATGAGAATATTATCAAAGAAATGTGTAAGCTCCAGAAAAATCTACTCATTTTAGTGTGATTAGTTTATCAGTTAAGGTTTTTAATTTGATTGTCTGTCTCATTCTAGTTGAGGTTATTCATTATTCTTCTTTTGCAAAAGAGACTATAATTTACAAGTCCCTATTTCCAGATGCTATATTTTTAAACACAACACAAATAGGCATCCTAGAGTGAATACTTATTCAAGTATTTTTTTTCATTACAGATAGACATTCACATATTTGATAAGGCTAAATTCATTTTTCAACTTTTTTTCCTCTTACATGATATACATTTTAAGTGTCCAATGTCAGAAGGACTTTTACACTAAAATGCAATCATTTATGTTATATACTTATTGGTCTCTGTTTAATAACCGCCCTTGTCAAGTGCAGTGATAAAAAAGTGATAGTGAATTTTAAGAAAAGCTTACGAAACATATCTTTTCAAGCATTCAGTTGATTTCTCTCACTCCATCTCCTCAACAGGAGATATATTACTATCTGAAAAGTAATAATAAAACACTGATAATATTAGGTAATAGCTATAATGTTAAGTCTCTTTCAATTACTAGTATCTGAAAGTCAAATGAGGTAAGATTCATTTTTTTGTTGTTGTTCTTTAACTCATAAGAACAATCTGAAGAAAGACTTTAAAATATAATAACTGATGAGTCTTTTACTAGAAAACAGTCACATTTCATCATAGGTTCCATAAACCATCATCCCTGTAGATTAGGGGAACCATATATTATCGTTGCTATGCTTAATTTTCCTCCTGGATATAAGTTGAGTATTGAACATAAGTATATAATTAGGGACTTGTAATTTAGAATCCGGATGTGTGTTTCTAAGGAACAAGTTTAATAGAACCATAAGAATTTACTACCAAAAAAGAAGTAGATAATTTAAAAATCACAAGGATGAGATTGACAATAACAGCAGCGAATTCCAACACATGTTACACACGTGCTATGTATGCTTCAGCTACTGGGGAGAACATGACAACAAAGGCAATACAAGTTAGATCAGCAAATACCTGCCTTCACTTTCCTGTCCCTCCAAATACCACTGGAATAAAAGACAATGAGTAGATACAAATTTATAGCAGTGCTACAAAGAAGGAAGGGTGCTATCAGAAGTGACTGCCAAGACACTACATTTGCACTAAGAAGTGTGATTAGGAGTAGAAGCTAAAGCTGGACGGTAGAACCAGAAAAACAAAACAAAACAAAAAAAACAGTGTGTTGATCCTGAACACTGAATACTGATGCCAATGCCTGTCCCCAGATTGGAGCCAAGAAGAGTAACTCTCTGAGGTGGGACCCTTCTAAAACAGGTGGTGAGGGCTTCCCTGGTGGCGCAGTGGTTGAGAGTCAGCCTGCCGATGCAGGGGACATGGGCTCGTGCCCCGGTCCGGGACGATCCCACATGCCGTGGTGTGGCTAGGCCCGTGAGCCATAGTCGCTGAGCCTGCGCGTCCGGAGCCTGTGCTCCACAACGGGAGAGGCCACAACAGTGAGAGACCCGTGTACCGCAAAAAAATAAAATAAAAATAAAATAAAATAAAACAGGTGGTGAGGCTAGAAAATCAGAACAGGAACTGAGGTGACTTGTGGCCATCAGGAGAGTGAGGGGGCCCTTGGAATCAGCAAGAATCTTTCTTTTCCTAGTCCTTCATCCAGCATCCCCATACAACTCCTATGGCCAGGGCTCCAGCCATTGTGATGCACATCATCACTTGCCTGATGATATGCACTCCAGCCACCAACCTGTGGAGTCCAGCTGATCTAATATGGTCAGAGGACTAAGAATCACCAGACATTCAAAGAGTGCCTTTAGCTTGAGAGTTTGGAAAGTCTTCCCTAACAACAAAAGAGTTAAAGAAACAACAAAATTTTAAAATAAGAAAAATTAATATATACAAAAATAGTATAAGGATATTTATCTACAGTCAAAGAAGAGGCTTTGATAAAAATTAAGAGGTTTTGAAATGTGTAAATAAACCTTTTAAAAACTCAGTATTTGAACCTAATAGCACAAAAGCACAGCTGCATTTTAAGTCACTGGGCAGCAAATGTGAAGTAAATATATTGTAAAAGGAAAGTGTCACAGATTATAAAACCAGAAGACCCAAACTTTGGATCAGAGTATTTTAAGAATGCAAATACAAAAAAAAAGGAGAAGTAGACATCTTCAAAGCAATAATGTCATAAAAATGCGATTATTTTTGGCACTTAGTGAAAATAAGGAAATCTATCATACACCTAAACACAAAATAATAAGATGTATAAACTCCAAGAATAAAATAATTATTAAAATTTCTTGAGAAAGCAAAACAATAAAAACACCAAACACGTTAACTGTTAAATGAGCACTTGTCATATTGACCTCTGATTTTTTTCCAGACAAAAGCAAGATAATGAGCAAAATATTCATAGCTCCAAAGAAAAAGATAATTGTGAACATAGATTCCGTCCATGTTAAACAACTGAAAATACTCAAGTTTAAGGGTACAATAAAGAGGTTTCCCTAAATGCAAGAACTCGAAATATTGATAAAAGATATTTATGCAAGAAAACATTGACAAACCAATATAACTTATAATAAAATAAAAATAAAATTTGATAATAAAAGGTGATAATTAAACTGTAAAGGTTACTTGTTTTCAACATAGAGTGAAAATGTTAAAAAATGCACGGGTGATTTCACAATGTATAGAAGGTTTCAGGGGAAAATGGATGCAGTGAATGCTTCCAATAAGTGGGAATAAGTTGAAAGAACTGTTGTGTTAAATATTCTTATCAAAAAAATAGAGAGACAGTGGAAACTTTTAGAGATGATAGTTAATCTTAGGGTATTGTATATGGTGACAATTTCACCAGTGTATATTTCAATTCAAACTCATCCAGCTATATACATTAAATATGTACAGATTTTTTGGTATACCAATCATACCTCAATAAAATTTTTTTTTAAATTGAATTATTTTCATCACTGGTAGAAAAATATAGCAGTTAACTACATCTCTTAAATCATAAGACTGTACCTTCCTTTTGTTTTTATCCTCCCAGAATTCCAATAACAATGAAAAAGGGCTTAAATCAACAAAAGCATGGTATCTATTAGATGCCTGAGAACAAGGAGTGTGGAAGAGTAGCTGTCATTTGGACATGTTTCTGCAGGATGGAGAGGGAAAAAGTCATGTTGAAGGACAAAGAAGCAGAACTTCAGGACCAAAATCTTAACCTAGGAGACTAGAGATGTGAGAGGTCCTTCTCACCATGACTCTGGAGAATTCCCAAGCTCACTGAACGTGCAGAGCGAATGTGGACCTGGGTAGAGTGTCCCAGTTATTAAAGGAGGTACATAAACCTCTTGGCAGCTTTTCCAACTTTGGCTCCTCCTGCATATAAGACAGAATTCAGAGGACTGAGCCCCAAGCTTTCTAAAGAAATTGAATGGTATGACTGAGGACACCAGGGATTTTAGTGAAGGTTGGTGCTTCTGAGCTGATTGGGTGGAGGTTACACTCATGGGCTGTTTTGCACCCCAAACACTCCAAACATCAGACTCCTTCCACTTATAATCTATAATCAGCCTTCCCATTCTGGGTGAGGTTGGTAGAAACAAACTTGTATGACAGCAAAGGAAACCCATTTCAATGACAAATATAAATTGATTTTCATAAGTGTAAACTGACAGCCAGGAATAAAATAAAAAGGGTAGATGAACAAGGTACTCCCATCCACAACAAAAGTAACTCTGGGATTATAAAATTATTTAGAATAATTACAGTTAATGTAATTATAAAGAGTTTTAGGATAATAGTTTACTTAAAAAAATAAGTGTACTTTAGCAGGAAATGATTTCTTTAAAATTAAAAATACGATTGAAGAAATAAAATTAATTAAAAATCTATTATAGCAAAGCAAGAAGCCAAAAATAATTAAAATGAGAGAAAAGTTTAAAAGTTGTAGAAAATAATTTAGGAGGTCCAAAATCATGTATTGGAAGATACAATTAGTGCAGGGAGAGGGACAAATATTCAGCAGTGTAATAAAGGAGGATGTTTCAGAGCAGAAGAAAGAATAGTTAGAAATAAGTGCTCTGATAAAATTTCTTACACTTTAAAAAGGTGCAAGAATAAGTATTTGGATTATCTTTGTGAGATGGTGTAACTATTTTCTTATTTATTTAAGAAAAGATATGACATTAAGGCGATTATAATCTCTAGGATTAAAAATAAAGCTGTAGAAAAAGTCTTAATGCCAACAGGAAGTAAGCTAAAATATGCTGTTTTAAAATAAGCAATCGATGAGATTAAAGAAAGAAAATCTATTTGAACTTGATTTTTTATAACATTCTCCTTTGAGCAGTGATATTTAGTGAAACAGAATCACACTTCTATTTCTATGAGCTATTTCTATTCCTGTTTTTTTTGTAATGGAATTTTATCTATTTCTTTTTGGGGGTGGGTATTGTTGTTTTACAACGTTGTGTTAGTTCATTCTGTACAGCGAAGTGGAGTTCCCTGTGCTATACAGCAGGTTCTCATTAGTTAACTATTTTACACATATTAGTGTATATATGTCAATCCCAATCTCCCAATTCATCCCCCCCACCTTCCCCCCTTGGTGTCCATACATTTGTTCTCTACATCTGTGTCTCTATCTCTGACTTGCAAACAACTTCATCTGCACCATTTCTCTAGATTCCACATATTTGTGTTAATATACGATACTTGTTTTTCTCTTTCTGACTTACTTCACTCTGTATGACAGTCTCTAGGTCCATCCACGTCTCTACAAATGACCCAATTCCATTCCTTTTTGTGGCTGAGTAATATTCCATCATATATATTTTTATTTCTATTTTTAGAGTATAGTATAGGTAGCTACACTACCTATAGTATCACCATCTATAAAATTATATGAAAATAATAAATTTCTATATAGTAAGTATAAAAAAGACACACAAGAAAATCTCTATTAGAATTAATTTAATAATTAGCTAGTACATCACTTTTTTATTTGGAAAATAAGCAATATTGCCTATCAAAACACTCAGTCTATTGTAGTTCTTTGTAGTTGTATACATCCTCCTTTTTTGAGTGAGCTCATCAAAAGGTAAACTTTTTTTTTTTTTTTTTTTTTTTTGCTGTACGTGGGCCTCTCACTGCTGTGGCCTCTCCCGTTGCGGAGCACAGGCTCCGGACACACAGGCTCCACGGCCATGGCTCGCGGGCCCAGCCGCTGCGCGGCACGTGGGATCTTCCGGGATAGGGGCACGAACCCGTGTCCCCTGCATCGGCAGGCGGACTCTCAACCACTGCGCCACCAGGGAAGCCCCAAAAGGTAAACTTTTAAAAGTAATTACTTCCAGTGTCAAGATTCACAGTGCTGTCCAATGCAATTCTGTGCCACAATGGGAATGTTCTATTTCTGCATTGTTCCATGTTGTACCCACTAGCCACATGTAGTTACTGAATGCTTGAAATGTGACTACAGTAAGTGAGGAGGAGAATATTTAACTTTATTAAATTTTATTGGTTTAAATTTAAATTCAAATAGGCATATGTATCCGTGGCTACAATATTGGAAAGTGCACGTCTAGAACATTTCTTAGTATATATGTTCTCAATAAATATTTGCATCATGAGTTTTGAAAAAAACACAGCTTTTCCCCACTACATTGACCAATTACCCATATTTTTTAAAGTATAATAATTAGGATATTTATTATGATAAGAGAAAATAACTATTTCCCAATAATATTCTTGACTAGAAATACAGGTAATGATCTGTGGAAAATTTTAAACTGCTGATTTCACCTAGTTTTTCACTTTTTGATCATTTAAGAAAAAAATATCAACAACACAAGCAAGACCAGTTCATTTTGAAAAACCAATGGAGAAAATGTGCAAAAGTTATCAAAGAATGTAAAGGAATAGCACAAGTATAGTTTCAATGGCTAAGCCAGAAAATAAGAAAGTCTGATAGCCTTTAATATTCACTTAGCATTTTTAAAGGATCATTTTCTGGCTGTAGAGCCCTTAAAAATACTATATTTTTTCTTCAGACATATTCTATTTAAGCATAAGGATAAGGAACAGATTGGTCCTCTCTATGACTGTAACAAAAGAACATGCTTGAATGACAAAATAAAATTATAAACATGAGGATATATTTTTTTCCCACAAATGAATATCCACATGGGATTTAGCATTCATCATTTGAACAGATGTGGGCTCTTTCACAGGATGTCAGAGAGTGACCTAATATCTCAAAGGCAAAATTATCTGTCTTAGGAAGACAAAATTCACTGTGAACAGGAGGAGTGATAATTGAATAAAAATATGAAAGTGGAGTTTTATTAAAGAATTTTGCATTTAGAAATAGCATGAAAGTTTGAAATCAGAAGCAGGTCAAAATTTTTGATTACTCATATATTTTCTTTTAAATGTTTTTCTTATCTCCAAACACAAATATATTGTGGTTACAGAATGGAAGTAAGAGTAGTAACAAAACTTTGGTATTTCAGAAATCTATGCATAACTTGAGGGCATAAAATAAACAGATGATTATTAAATATTAAATATTTTTCAAGAATTATTACATGCTAACTTGTATGCTTTAAAAATAAAACAAGGTTTAATGGAAAAGAATATGAAAAAGAATATATATATGTATAATTGAATCACTCTGCTGTACAGAAATTAACACAACATTGTAAATCAACTACACTTCAATAAAATAATTTTTTAAAAAGAAACAGGGTTTACAAACAAAATCATCACTAACTATATATATATATATATATATATATATATATATATATGAAGAAAAACTGTTAAAGAATGTCAATGCTCCCACTATTGTGACTGGAATTAAGACTAAATGATCAAGCCACTATTTTGTCAAATAAGTAGCAGTAGCTCAGAAAATTACTTTCAATAAAATAAACACAATTTTACTATTGATTGACTAAAATTTCCAATGAGGTCTTATATATAAATGTCTGAAAGAAGACTGTAAACTTACATAGTTCAGTTCTAAAACTTGAGTGCATTAAACTGCACTGGCTTCTAAATGCTATGAATGCAACATTCACAGCATTTATGAAATGTTTCATAATCTTAAAGAACTATAGAAACACACAGAAATATATATATAACATTTATAATCTATGAGCAGAGAGAGCACCATAAAAAGAAAGCATATAGAAAAAAAAATTAGAAAATATGCAAGACTATTAAAAGTTATTACCTTTGAAAAGCAAACAATAGTAACAAGAGAGACCTAAATGTCAGAATAGTGATGACCTATGGTCCAGAATAAAAGACTACTAAAATAGGCAGTATTATTATCATTATTTCACCTCCATGTAGCTGATGAGTGCCACAATAATAACATATTTTTGAAGTGAATAAGCATGTCATTAAATGGCAATTATTGCTTAAATTAAGTTGGTAAGTCTCAATTCTTAGTCTTCCAAAGTAAGTCTATGGCCTGTGTCACTGTTGACTACAACTTACCTTTTAAAGTACCTAAACAAGCCAATCACGCCCACCTACGTCTTTAGTAATGTTAGTATCTGCCTGTACCCCCTTTTGTATCCAAACCCTATCAAATTTCTGGGTCTAATTTTTATCCCACTTCATCCATAATCTCTCACAATTACTTTACTAAATATCTATTGCACTTACTTGCACGTTATATTTACCATTATATATTTTTGCCAATTTTTAAATATTTTCTTATTTCCTCAATTGTGCCATATGTCACTGAAAAAATGCATCACAATTATCAGAAGAATTAGATTGTAGTTCTAATCCTGTAATTTATCAACTCTGTATTCTCAGCAAGTAAAATTCTCCATTTCTTGCTTATAAGATAAAGATTTATGTCTAGATAATTTACTCAATGGACATGACTCTAACATTCTAAGTTTCTCATTTCTTTTATATACTCCAAACTTCTTCAAAATGAAGAAATGGAGTTTCAGATGTGGAAGGGACATTACAGTTCACCTAATTCAACCCTTTTTGGCTATAGCAATAGCAGAACTAAAAGCTGGATTCACATTACTTATTCATTTGTCCATGAAACACTTATTGAATACTTTCTATACCAGACATTGTGCTAAGTGTCAGGAAAATCAAGATGAATAAGTCTTTCAGGAAATGTGCGGCCATGTGAAAGAAATGAAAAATAAGTATATACTTATTATACAATTATTAAAGACACAAATAAAGCCATGAATAGGGAATTGTTGAAATACAAAAGGTAGCCTGAAGGAATAAGAACAATATTTCTAGAAATGTTTATGCTTGAACTGAATTATTAAATATGTGTAAGAGGTGGAAAAGTGAAATCCAAATTTTTGAGACCCCATTCTACAGTATTTATAGACTCATGTTAGGGAAAAGGGGGTTTTAGCAATCATTAATTCAATAGAAATTAAGACCCCCAAAGACTGAGTAGTTATTGGATTCATAAACAACATGTTTAGATAGAACTCTGAAAAGATAAACATCAAGAAAAAAATCTCCAAAGAGAATGTGAAATTCTAAAATTAGACTGGGTAAATTCTTTTGGAAGCATGTTATGCTGTTCTTTGGGCTGAGACAGCTTATAGAAGACCAGCAAAGTAATGCACATTGTGGAGAAGGACTCGGAAACAGTAGCATTTTAACCAGTCAATAAATCAAATCCTGGGCAAGTGCAATACAAAGAATGCAAGTGTTGAGATCCAGGTAGTCAAACAGGTGGGTCTAGAGTCCTGATCTGATCAAGGTCGATGGGGTCTTGCAAAGATTAAGTCAGGACTTTCAAATTAGAACAAGTAGCTAAAGTCTACTTCATTAGACTTAAAGCCCTCAATGTTGAAATATGGGTCAAAAGCAGAGAAGAGCAATGTTAACAAAAAGGCTTTAACCTCTTGTCTTAGTGCAGAGGCTCCTTCCTCTTAGATTTGATTCTCTTTGCTCTGATGGATGTGGATGATTAAAAATCATAAAGGTCTGCATCTCTGAAGGTCAGAGCCCTAGGATGTCAATGGAAGCATTGTAGCTGGGTCTGGTACATCAGTGCTGACAGGATCATACAGAGAAACCCAGAAATGTATTCCACTTAGATTACAGATTCAAGAACTATCACTGACCTTCTAGCTTCACAAATAAATTGTATGCTGAATATGAACACTGTTGATTCATTTATTACTACTTCTTCTTTTCCTCCACTGACAAAGCAAGATTAGTGAAAAATAAAGCCTAAGACCTCTTTTCCAGCCAAGAAAAACTAAACACCATGCAGCTTGTGATTCCATCTGTGCCTCCTGCTTTCTATCCAAAACTATCAGATTTCCCCCAAAAAACCAAAGAGAGGTAGGAAGTTCAATAGTGACTCAGAGTCTGGGAGGAGAAGAGGGGTCACAGTGGCACTGAGATGACTGTGGAACTCTTTTGCCTGCGAATACAACCAAAATGTCTTCTATGTGACAGGTATGTTTTTTCTATAGAAAGACAGTCAGATAAAGTGGAATACGCACTGGATTAAAAGTTAGGAGACCTGGGAATTCCCTGGTGGTCCAGTGGTTAGAAATTGGCGCTTTCACTGCAGAGGCCTGGATTCAATCCCTGGTCAGGGAACTAAGATCCCACAAGCCACGTGGTGCAGCCAAAAAAAAAAAAAAAAAAAGTTAGGAGACTTGCCTTCTAGGTCCAGCTCTGCTACTAAATTCCAGGACTCAATTTTCTAATCTATAAAATAGTGTTTCAACTAAATTACCACTAAGGTTCCATTTAGTTTTATATTTAATGGAACAGAATTTTTGCTTAAAAACAGTGGAATAGTCTTCTTAGTTATTTCCCTCTTTTGTACCTCACAAAACACAGCAACAACAATAAAATACATAGAAAGATGGAGAACTACCTCAATGTCAGACTGTGACAGAGCAAGGCCAGTGCTCTGACGACTAACCCAGGCTGAGAGGTGGCGGGGCTGTCTCTGGCCATAAGCAGTTCAGCAGGATATATAGATCATCCAATGATAAGAGATACCCATACAAAATAATTTTGATTAAAGTACAAAGTGTTGGGCAAAAAGTAATTTTTTTTTCAAAATTGAGAAATAATCACAAGTGAACCAACAGTAGAAATTTGTCTTAAGACATTAAAAAGAAAGTGGAGAAAAAGACAAAATTAAGAGTCAGATAATGGAAACCTCACAAGAGTCCTCATTCAAAGAAAGAAAGAAGGGTTCATCAAAATATGAAAGGGATTATAAATTACATAAACTATCTTCTAAAACCTCAAATGAGAATTAGAACAGTTTAAAGAAAAATATGTATCGTTAAAAGTATCAGACTGACATCCTAGGAAAGAAATGTAAGAGAAATTCAATGTTAAACAGCATTGAAAACCTTATGATAAGTATCAAACTAAAAATTAAAGCAACTGAGACAGTAATGTGATGTTAGGCTTGAGGAAAGCACAAGATATAGAAAGGAGAAGAATGAATATATGAGAATGGTTATTGATTAGTTAATTATATAAATGAAATAAATAAGATTTAGCAGGGTATAACTGGTATTACTATAGAATAAACAAAAATAAAAGAAAAACATTCATGGGTCTAAGAGAAAAAAATTTCCTTTACTTAAATAAAGATTCTGTTATAGCGAATGTCTTACTCTGTATCAGAAAGGGAAAAAGAATGATCCAACGGAACGCAGTGAATTTAATCATAAAGAAGAAACCAAATGTGGGTCTAGCTAAAAGTAAATAATAATACGTCACCAACGTGTGGAAAATCAGGTCTCAGAATTTCTGCAGCCATACTCTACTCATATACAGATGACAACAGAGTAATTCCAACAAAAATCTGAGAAAAAGAATGAACCAAGTATGTCATAAATATCCAAATGATCTTTTAGGTTTGCTGGTAAAAGATAGACATTTGCATCATACCCATACCAGAATTCAGAAATTGAATAGATATAAAAAATTATTGAAATTTTATATGAAGATCAATTCTTGGGACAGGATATGATTCAAAATAAAGCAGAATGAAGGAAATACGGTAAAAGGATTTTTGGTAAGCATTAAATATATTTAGAAAGGAAAAGAAACAAAATCTCTGAAAAAACAACATAAATGTTATGAACTTTGGATTTTAAAGTTAACACTATAACAAATCAGAAGACAGAAGATTGGAAGGAAGTTAAAGTTAGAATATATACTAATTTTCTCATTTTTCTATAGCAAGAACTTGCTTTACAGAGTCTAATTTAAAATACAAATTTGTAAGTGATGTTAATATCTTATTTATTTTCTTTGTTGGTTTGTGAAGAATATTTGTCAATTAAAATCTCTTATGATAAAGAATCAATTACCAAAAATCCCTTAAGATATACTTTTTTTTAATTTGGTCAAAGTCAACTTAGATATAATAATTTAATTTCCAGATGTTAAACCAATTTCTTTTTGTTCTTACTTTTTCTTTATAACTAACCATATTCCTTGAGAGATATCTAAAGTGATTTCAGCAAATATCAGTAATGTTTTTCTAGGTATTGGCATTGTTGGTGATTACTCATTTAAAACAAAATTAGCCTTATATAGCTGTTTTTTGAAATCCTATGTTATATATTTAGTAAGTATTATTTTTAAAAGGTGTAACTCTGTATAAAAATAAAATAAAACAGCATTGTAAGACATGATATCCCAAACTGATTATATAGGATTTTTGGTATCACATTTACCTCCTATGTAGATGTGTTTCTCCCAGTAAGCATTTGGAGCTTATGAATATAGCATATCTCTTACTATTAATAAGTGAAACTTTATTATGACTTGACAAAAATTTCACTTAAGAAACTGGAAAAAAACTAAATTATTAAACATATTTAACTATGTAGATAACTGTAGTTAGTGGTAGTTAGTTAACTACATCACTATAGTTTCACTTCAACTGGAGTCATAGAAGAATGCTAAACCTTAACCTTTCCCCTTGGTCATTCCTGTATGTCAATATGCTTGAAAAGCAGGAAAGCTTTTCACTGTCATCTACTGCAATTCACACACACACACACACACACACACACACACACACACACACACCTTCTTTCCTTGGAAACATATGGACTAGTTTAAGTGTGGGAGAAAATAAACAAATAGCTATGATATTATGACACATGAAAAACAGTTGTACAGATCAATTATGAACAATCACTTAAAAGAAATATCTACTACAGTTGCATTGGGACAGAGAAGACTTTTTTTTTTCTCTCTCCAGAAACTCTTGGCATGCTTTTCTCAGCCATATTAAATCTTTTTGTATTTTAAGCCTTTTCCCGAAGAAATAAATAAGGTGATGGAGTTGCATTACACAGCACAGTTTGAGCCCAACATGGCTCATATCACGAGCAGCTGATGAAACTGCACAGCTGATAATGGGAGGTTGTGTTTTCCAATGAATGTTGAGAGCTGTGTTCCAATAAAGAGGGAAACTGATGCTGGGCCACAGTAAGTCTTCCAACTTTATTTGAGGGACTAGCAATGAAACAGAACACAACATCAGCTCCCTCGGCACTTAGTGCCCTCATTGAATCAAAGAGAGAAAACCAGTACTTTTTCCTTGTGTATGTAATTCTCCTTGTTCTTGGGGAAGGGTTAGCCAAGAGTGGCATCCTTTAGAAACCAAGTAATAGAGAAGTCATTTATCATTTGATCTGCTTCTAAGAAAAATAGAAAGTTTGAATTGAGAAGCTTTTAACTGCTAATATAAAAATCCTATTATCACTAATATTTCTCATATCAATTATAGAAACATAATTTATCTCCAGTCCATAACACTTGACTTGCTTCATTCCATCTTCTACTCACTGTCTTCTGGATAATCTTTCAAATAAGCAAATCTTGCAATATTTGTTTCTTGCCTAAATCTCTTCGGTGTTTTTTCAAACTCACTAGTCTTAGACAAGCCAAATCTCCTTAGCAAGATGTTAATCATTTTGACATATAATCGATTAAGACCTGAGGCATCATATTTTCAACCAGTCACCTACTGCCAACTTAAATTCACAGAGATAGGCAAAGGGTGTTCCATGTAAAAACAATGCTCCTTAATACTTGTTAAAACTTTTGACTAAAACAAGAATCCATATGCCAGCTAGTTTGAACCACTTGAGTTGACAAGGATTTACATTAAGTTAGCAACAGTCAGTTCTGAAGACAACACAAACCAGTGCAGCCAGTGTCTAATGTGGGCGGCTCCCTTGCCTTCGGGTTACAGCCAAATCTCCCCACTGTGAGATATTATTTCTCTGCTGTTAAGGAATGGCAAATGTGAAAAAAATGTTTACCAAGGTAAAGAAAGGGGGCATTGCCTCAATGTGTAGAGCAGATCTGATTCTAAGCTACCATTCCAGTCCTTCCCAGAAAGAGTATCCTCTTGCTAAACTGTAGATACCAGGACTCCTTTATGTTATTGACCACTTAACACATCAAGATCCCTTACTTCTATAAATTGACTACAATTCAGACCTATTTTGACATAAGTTTTAGGGTAAAGGGAAGAGAGTAAGGTGCTTCAGTTTCACCACTAACAGGTAGGATATTTGCTCTATGTTACCATTAACATTTTATTATTTCTCTCTAGCTCTCTGCATTCTATATTCAGCCATCATACATTATTTGCAACTTATTTGTAACTCATTTGTAACTCATGTTATTTGTAACTACCTCTGCATTTGTTATGTCCCTTGGAATCCCACTACCCTCACTGTGTCTGAATTAGGAGGTCAAGCTCTAAATTCCCAGAAAGCTAGAGGTTACCTGCATTGTACTTAAGTGTATCTTTTTTTTGTTAGACCAAGTGGCCCTTGAAGTGAGTTATTATATCCCTGATGTCAAACATAGTGACTGAAGCAGTGCATGTCCTGTATTTATGTATAAATACATAATAAAATTTTGCCACTTAAACATATTTCTGAAGTTAATAAGTTACAATCCATGACTATAAAAGACTTTTAAAATATTTAATACAGATATATTCATTCTATATGATGACCTATAGAAAGTTCTGGTTTTGACCACAGCAGCTAATCACAGCTAATACTAAATGAAACTAGTTTACAATACTAAATGAAGCTAATTTAATGTTTCCTACTATAGGGGAGGACAACTATTTTTTCCCTTTACTCTTCAGAGTTCTTAGTTGAAACCCCTATAATAAAAGACAGATTTACAAGAGAAAAACATACAGAAGTTTATTAACATGCATACTTTATGAATACTTGAGAAATACCCAGGGGAAAAAAGTATTTCAAAGAGGTGGTTTAGAACTCTAGCTAAATACTATCATCACCTAAAGACAAAAGAAAGAAAGATGTAGGGGGTGAGGGGAGACAGTTATGGAGAGGTTACCAGGAAAAGCATGGTAAACAAGGGTAAAGTCTGTTATACAGATTTAAGTCTGTGCTTTCTCCATTGATATGGGTCTAAAGTTTTCTCTAGGGAACAAAAAAATAAGTCTTTACAGATAAAAATAATAGAAGTACCTCTTCCAGCAATGTCGAATTATCCTGTATCCTACAAATCTTCCAAACCCAAACCAGAAAACCCAGATAAGTTCTTTTAAACAGTTACTTCAAGGCTGCCAAGATCTGAGGGAACAGGATCCTGCACAGAAGGGAAGCAGAGAGGTTGCCCTGGATTTCCTGAGGGCATCTCCCTCTAGGCATTTAACAATCCAACTGTGGTTCTTTAGAAGCCAAGATGTTGAACAACGATTTTTGCAGTCTCTCAAAGGTGGGATAATAGAAATTGAATGTAACATCCATCAAGGAGCTGAGTACTCATAGACAGTTTAGCTTTTCATTTATAAGACACAGAGGAATAAGCTGCAAATGTAATGGCAGCCTATAAACAGATGAGCTCTCACAAAGACTGAAATCACACCAAAGATGAGCTCAATCACTGAATGAATTATGGTAATTTGCCTATAACCGACATCAAGCCCCAGAGATTGGAAACTGAGGATAGCTATCAGTAATCTTACTAGACATGGAAGAAATATTGGCATTCAGGGCTTGCAGAGGTGGAGCATTTTTGATGAATACACTAGGCTTTCAGTTGCCCTGGGACTAAATGTCAATGAGATGTAATCAGCTCTCAAAAAGACTGGTATCCAGCTTTAAATCAGCTGAATTTCATTTTGCTTTATATGGACCTCATTGAATTGCCTGTGAGAAACAAAAGAAAACCTGTATGAAGGAAGATGATCCAATACGTTATATTATTTCTAGAAATTTTCTTCTACAATGTCCACAATTCAATTTAAAAAATGGCTTAAGAAGAGATAAAAATCAATAGAATGATCATGATGATAATAAAGATGATAATTGAAAAAGAAACAGACAAAAAAAGTAGTTCCAGAGGAAAGCTAGATTTGGAATTTTGAGACCTAGACTTTAAGATAAGTTAAATTAGTATTAAAAATAATAGAGATGTTGGAAATTTTTATCAGGGAATTGGATTCTATAAATGATTTTAAGAAGTTGAAGAATGAAAAACATGTTATATGTGAAATTAACAATTAAAAAGCTAGTTTGGAAAACAGATGAGACACAGCAAAATACAGGTTTGGATAACTGAATAATAAGACAAATGAAAATATCCAGAGAGAGGAATACAGAAAAAAAGAGGTACAATGAACAAGTCTAATATATTTGTAATTGGAGTCCTTGTAGAAGTAAACAGAATGAGACAGAAAAATTATTTGAAAATAATAGCTTATGATTTCCAAAACTAATCAATTACATCAAGTCAAAGATTTAAGGAGTTTTTCAAACCTCAAATAGAATATATAAAATGGAAATAACACATATTATGTTAAAACGTCTAAAATGTCAAAAAGAAAGAGAAAATACTATAAACAACCAGATATTTTAAAAATAATAATACGATAACAACTGACCTGGCAACATAAATGAGAGAAAAAAGACCATGGGATGATTTTTTTTTCAAGTAGCAACAGAAATCAACAAACGAAGAATTCTACAAGCAGTAAAAAAAAAAAAAAAAAAAAAAAAAACCTGCAAAGATGGAGGCAAAATAGACATAATTTTTAGGCAAGCAACACTGAAACTCTTCATCAGAAGCAGATTTTCACCAAAAAATAAAAATTACAAAGAAGTTTTCCAAGTAGAAGTATGAACGGGACTGATGAACCACTGATGAACAGGAGTTTATTAAAATTAAGAACTTCTGCTCTGAGTCAGATAATGTCAAGAGACTGCAAAACTAAGCCACAGACTAGGAGAAAATACTTGCAAAAGTCCTATCTTCTAAAGGACCCTTAACCCAAATATACAAAGAACTCTTAAGACCCCCCCAAAAAAGGCCAAAAACCTGATTAAAAAATGGGTGAAAGACCTGAACAGAGATCTCAGTGAAGAAGATAGACAGATGGCAAATAAGCATATGAAAATATGGTCTCATCATATGACATTAGGGAAATTAAAATTTTAAAAATAATGAGATATTACTACATATCTATTACAACAGCCCAAAACAGAGAACAGGGACAGCGCCAAATGCTGGTGAGGATGTGGAGCAATAGGAACTCTCATTCATTCCTGGTGGGAACGCAGAATAGTATGACCACACTGGCAGACAGTTTGGTGGTTTCTTACAAAAGTAAACGTACTCTTACAATGTGATTCAGCAATCACAATTCTTGGTATCTACCCAAAACTGAAAACTTAGGTCCACAACACAACCTGCATATGGTTGTGTATAGCAGCTTTATTCATAACTGTGAAAACTTGGTATCAACCAAGATGACCTTTGGTAGGTGAATAAACTGTGGTACATCCAGACAATGATATATAATTCAGCACCAAAAAGCAAGCATTAAAAAAAAAAAAAGCAAGCAGTGAGCCTTCAAGCCATGAAAAGACATGAAAGAACCTTAAATGCATATTATTAAATGAAAGAAGCCAGATTGAAAGACCACATGCCGTATAATTTCAAGTAGGTGACATTCACTAAAAAGATCAAGGTCTCCAGAGAGAGTGGGGAGAATGTATAGGCAGAATCTTCAGGACAATGAAAACACTTAATGTGAGACCATAATGATGGATACATGTCATTACACATTTGTCCAAGCTCATAGAATGTACAACACCAAGAGTGAACAATAATGTAAATTATGAACTTTGGATGATTACAATGTGTCAATGTAGGTTCATCAATTTTAACAAATGCACCACTGCGGTGGGGGGTGTTGAGAATGGGGGAGGCTATAGACACATGGCAAAATGAGAAAAAACTCAAAACATAATAAATAAGAGGGGTGTGTGTGTGTGTGTGTGTGTGTGTAGATAGAGAGAGAGAGAATGAGAGAGGCAGACAGTCAGAGAGAGATAAAGGAAGACAGAGAATGATTTTAAGGAACTGGCTCATGAAATTGTACAGATGCAAGTCCAAAATCTGCAGGGTAGGCCTGCAGGCTGGAGATGCAGGGAAGAGTTGTTTAGGTTCCATATGCAGCCTTATAGCCAAACAACCTAAAAGTTGTTTAGGTTCCATATGCAGCCTTATAGCCAAATTCTCTCTTCTTCAGGAAGGTCAATCATTTTAAGATCTTTCATGATTATACAAGGCCCACCACATTATGGAGGGCAATCTGCTTTACTAAATGTGTACCGATTTAAATGTTAACTCTATCCCAAAAAAACAAAAACCAAACAAAAACAACCCCACAAAACCTTCAGCAAAATATCTAGAGTAATAGTTGACCCAATATCTGAGTACCATGGCCCAGCCAGGTTGACACATAAAATTAAACATCACACCCTATTTCCCAAAATACAATTTTCTTGTTTGTCCTCCTTAATCATCCTGTAATTTCACCATTATGGTATCTGCCACATCCAAATGGTCATCTTCACGGCTAGAGTATAATCTGCATAAGAGAGTCTATCTAATCTATTTCATTGTTGCTGCTTCTGTGACCAGAAAGCCCAAAGCACTTGGCAGATACTTAATACTTATATGTAAAGTGAAAAAATAAAAGGTTGTATATTACAGATACTATGAAAAAAATTTGAGAAAATTTGGTCACTGAGACAGGTGGTAGAAAAGATATAAAAATTATTTCCAGTTATCAGGTCATGTGACTGTGGGTGCTAATAACAGCAGTATGAAAAGCTGATTGAAGAGCAGACATGTAGAAACTGAGGTCTTAGCAGGATACCAGGGAGGAACAAATCCAGGAGATTTGAAAGTATGAAAGGTGATTACTGAGAAGAGAATGGACAAGATATGCAAGGGTAATTGTAAAGGTTACAAAAGAGGTTGAATTTCCAAGAAAGAAATTCTTGGAAAACACACAAAAAATAAAATGCTACCCAATAAACTATTCAATTGTAGAAAGTGTACATCGTGCTTATTTTGATTTTTATCATTTTCATTAATAATGCAGTTGATAGACTCTAAGTCAGAGTGATAGAAGCAGAGATACAGCAGGAAGTGAAAGAGGAATTGGAAATCCTGAGGGTGTAAGTGATTTATTCCAGTTCACACAGCAAATAAGTGTAGGAGTAGGAACAGCCAGGCGCTTTGGCTTCAGCATCTGTACTCTTAGCCTGCTGTCCTTTTGACTCATTGGAAATTGAAGAGATGGAGAGAGGATGCACAGAACCCAGGCAAATGCTCACACTGAGGGGATGAATTCAGAGACAAGCACTTAAAGAGACTGAGAAATTAGAGCATAGCCAGCCAGGATAATATATTGATAATATTACAGAAAAGATAGAGTTTTCAATGAGAGACAGCAATGCCATAGAAGTGTGAGGAAGAGGAAGCTTGAGTAAGAAACTGTGGGGTTCCCTTTAATTTTTGACATCTGCAGTTTAATGAAAAGCTGACATAAATTAGGTGCCTTAAATTTAGAACAGGTGGCCTCTAAGATATTAATTATTCTTCCTCTCCGAACTGAAATCATTAATATTCACTAGGCGTTTTGCTGTTTGGCATTTTGACTTTCAGATCTCAATGGCACCACCATCTTGGTTGTTCTTTCAAATGACTGTTATAATGGTAACTGTCAGCTATTTAGAGCTCTTTTAATGACATAATACTCTCTTTGCTGCCAATCAATTATAATAAACAAGAATGAAATTCTATTTGTTTCCAGGCTGCCAGAATGATTTTATTCTAAAATTTGGCATTTATATTATCCAGAAAAAAAGAAATGAAGCATGCCCTAATCATTCTGAGATCTTTTCTTTTCTTAACCTGATAGGTGTACTTGAATGTGTTCATGTACTCTAATAAAGATCTATTAAAAATTTTAAAAATAAAAAAAACGATATAGAAAGTCAAATTTTGTGTTTATCTCAGGATCTCAGAGACAGTTGCAGGCAATATCAGACAGCATATGTCAAGTTTTTATTTGGGGTCATTTAAAGTCTCAAGTACTCACAGGCTCAATGCAAGAAAAAGATTGCATGGAGTTGGATTGGTTTCTATCCATTGGTTCCCACTTAAGAAATAGTTCAGCTGAAGGTCAGCTGAAAGTGTGAAAAGAAGCTATAAAATGCAGTACTCCACAGATCAGAGGTCAACAATTCTCAGTGTCTGAATGATTGACCTTCACTGGCTAATATAAATTGCCCATAAAATATATAATATAAATGACACAAGGGGGAGTGAAACCCTATTAAATGACATAGGAGTAAGGACATACTAAATTAAGGAGGAAATCTGAAAATCTTTTCTATTACCCAAATTAACTCTCCTGGTGGAGAACAGAAAACTGTATAAAATACTCAAACTGGAAGTAGTCTATAGTTTCACAATATTTTTTTGCCTCTGTTTACACCTATACCTAAATACCTAAAGTCTGATATTCATCCAAACAATTAAGACAGTATTTTCTCTCAAAGTTCTTCATGCCCATCTTCATTTCTAATTCCTCTGACCTGTTCCCAGTCATCACTGTCCTGTTAAACCTTCTGAAGTATTTAACTCCTTTGACCACACCCTACATGTGTTTTTTTCTTTTCTTTCACTTCGTTATTCTAGAAATCTTTTCTCTTTTGTCTTGCCTAGTAATGCACTAGTCCCATATCTGCAATCATTATTTGTAAGCCCACTTTAATGGCTCTTCTTTGTCTTCAGATTAAAAAATAATAAGCAGGGCTTCCCTGGTGGCGCAGTGGTTGAGAGTCCGCCTGCCGATGCAGGGGACACGGGTTCGTGCCCCGGTCTGGGAAGATCCCACATGCCGCAGAGCGGCTAGGCCCGTGAGCCATGGCTGCTGAGCCTGAGCATCCGGAGCCTGTGCTCTGCAAGGGGAGAGGCCACAACAGTGAGAGGCCCGCCTACCGCAAAAAAAAAAAAAAAAAAAGCAAATAAAGGAAAAGCAAAGCAAACCTCCAGACACTATTTTCAGCCCCTTTTTCTTGCTTTACATGGTCACTTGGAGAATTTAAGTCACAAGACAGCTTTGCAGACCAACTCTCTGACATGACTCTTAAGTCTTCAACACTTAACACATGAACCACTCACTGAATCTCTTTCCATGACTCCTTTTAGAGGAGCTTGTGGTTCTCTCTAGGTTGTTTACTCTAATAGCTGTTCCCTTTTCCATATCGAATTCTACTCCTTCAAAACACAACACAAAATGCACATACTCTTTGAAGGCTTCTGCTGCTTCACAGGAAAAAAGTAGTATTTTCAGTTTCTCTGATCATAGAGTGTATTACAATGTCTAGCACCCAGTGCCCTGTTTTGATTTTTTCTTTTAATTTTTCTACCACATTACATTGTGAACTGAGAGAAGGATATAAGTCTTACACATCTTTACCTTTTCCACTGGATTTAGCCTTGCACGCTTTCAACATAGAGGGCCCTTAATAAATGCTAGTTGTTTTTCTTTGACAATGGCATTTTAAATCTCCCTAAAACCTTATGAGAAACTACAAATAAACTGCCATGATGTAGCGTCTCTAAACAGGGAAGTGCAAGAATAAACTAGCTTTATTTATTTATTTATTTATTTTGCAAGATGGGTATAGTTTTAAACATACTAGAATAATTTCTTACGTGAGCCTATATTGAAGATGTATCATTAATCTTAATATCTTCAAATATGTGCTTGGTATATTGGATCTTTTGTTTGTATTTTGTTTAATTAGAGCATGTATAAACTTTTCTTTTTAATACACATATTTTATATGCATTCTTTCAGTACTATTCTGAAGGCTCTCTCATCTTTTCCAGAAAATAATTTTTTCCTATTTTGATTTACTTGTCTTCTTCTCTTTCTTAACCCGCAGCTGTTTTTTTTTTTTTTTTTTCCACTTTGGAAGAATAGAGGTACAAGGATAATTAGATGGAAAGCTGTCTATAAAACATCTTGATGGCTGAATGGAATTCCATGGGTCTGGTCCACTTTCACATAAGAAATCAATTTAAATAAAAGCTTGCTTTCTCAATAGCATCATTTACTGACATTTAAAATCACCCAATTCAACAAATTGATTTAAAAAAAGAATTACAGTTGCAGGTCTGTAAAGCTTATTTCATGGCAATGTTTTTACAAAATCAGAAAGACAAAAAGAACAACTTAATATTGTACAGAGCTACATTTATTTAATTTAAAGGACTGGTCTATAGTGGCATATATCCCAAGGGCCTAAAAATATTTCTGGCACTTAATAAGTCCCCAGGAAATATTTGTGGAACAAATGAATGCTGGTATTTTTTTCTTTTGTGGTTTAAATTTCCTTTTTTTAAATGAAATTATATTAGGTACAACAGTTCTGCTTTAACAGTCTTCTTTGATAAATGTTGCTAAATTTTTATCAATACACTAAAGACTGCTTCATTGTTCTCTAAAATCCAAAAGCCTACAGATCATTTGCTTAGAGGACAGTTTTCTGAGTGTGGTCACAGTAATTTCTAAGACTTTCTAATTCCACTCCCATCTCACCCAACCTTTACTCGCCACTGTTATGAAGGAACTGAACATTGGATCCAGGCTGATGTAGAAAGTTCTATCCCAGGAAAACAAAAGAAACGAGTCAAGCCAGAGTCATTTTGAAAAGCAACATTTAAGAAAACAATTAATAATACATGAATCCAGAAGTTCAGATAGATTCAAGTTGAGGTCAGTCAGACACAGACAACTTTCAAGTGCTGGAGATAGAAACTGAGCCAAGTGATTACCTAGAAGATGAGGAAGGTGGCCCCAGGTTGTCGCCTGTGCTTCTGACCAACTGGCTATAAATCAGAGGTTCCCACGCCCCCCTCACTGGGTTTGATAAATTTGCTAGACCAGCTCACAGAACCCAGGAAACCTGTTTACCTACTAGATTACTGGTTTATTACAAAGGAGATTAAAGTATTTGAATCAACGGCCAGATGAATAGATACCTAACACAAGGTCCTGAACAAAGGAGCTTCTGTCCTTATAGAGTTGGGGGCTGTTATGGGGGCACATGGAAGCATTCTGATTCCCCTGCCTGGAAGTTCTCTGAACCCCCTTTTGGGGGGTTTTATGGAGGCTTCATTACATAGGTATTATTGATTAACTCATTGGTAATTGGCGATTTATTCAACATGTAGCACTTCTCCCCTTCACAGAAATCAGGGGAGTAGTACTGAAAGTTCCAACCGTCTAATCATGTGGCTGCTTCTCTTAACAACCAGCCTCCATCTTTAGGTGTTTCCCAAATGTCACGTGATTAACATAACAAAAGACAACTTATGTGTCTCTCCTCACTTAGGAAATTCCAAGGCTTTTAGGAGATCATTGCCAGGAACAGGGCTGAAGACCAAGTATGTATTTCTTATTATAAATATCATATCATATCAATAAATATCATATCATCCATACATGATAAATGAATATAATACCATATCAATATCATATCATCCATACTATTTTCTCCTCTAAAATTTTACAACACAGTCATGAAAAGTTTTTTAAGAATGTTAGGTAAATGGGGACTTCCCTGGTGGTCCAGTGGTTGGAACTTCACCTTCCAATGCAGGGGGTGCAGGTTCGATCCCTTTTCGGGGAGCTAAGATCCCACATGCCCCATGGCCAAAAAACCAAAACACAAAACAGAAGCAATATCGTAGCAAGTTCAATAAAGACTTTAAAAATTGTACACATCAAAAAAAATCTTTAAAAAAAAAGAGTTCTAGGTAAATGATTAGTTGTGCTGCTCAGGACACCCTTTAAATAGAGATTTAGGTGTATTTATTTAAAAACAAAAAGCATTCCCTCCATCTTTAGGAGGTAGATGTTCAAAACTATACCTAGGAACAATACAGTTAAGAGTATGTACAGCCTCACCTAGGAAACATAAACATCATCAAAGAGATGATGTGGAAAATAATGCCTAGCTTTGCATTTCATGGCATTTAGGATGAATGATTTTTTTAATATGTTTGAAATGTGTATTGGAGATAGCACAAATTCTTTGGTTGTGGTAGAGTGTCTTAAGCATTCTGTAAGCAAATCACCAAACTTCGTAAGTATATTTGCAAAAACTTTCCAATGTGTTATATTCTCATATAATGATTCTGTGAGGGCCCATATGGAAATGTGCACTGACAGTAAGCGTCTATGTGGATGGTCCCCGGTGACCAACATTTCTGCTTTGGAAGCTTCACCATCACTGTGTGTATGTGTGTGTTGTGTTTCAGCAAGTAATTTTTAGTATTTCAGATTAGAAAAATGAATAAAACATTGAAAAATCACATTGCAATGAATAATCAATGTATTTGTCATTACATGATAAAATCATAACAAAATTGGATTTTTTTGTCTTTTTTTATCTCTTGTTTTTTGCGGATTAATGCTGTTGTATATATCAGCCTATTAAAAGTGCTTTAAAGTTTCATGTTGTATGCTGTTTGTTTAAATTTTTCCCCTTGGTTTATCATAGAAGGAACTCTCTCTAAGGACTTCTTTTATTTTAATTTTCCTTTTTAAATCTTTCTTTTTTATTGAGGTACGATTGACATGTAACACTATATTGGTTAGATTATTTTTAAATGTTTAACCCAGCAAAATTTCAACCTTAATCATATATCATTGTAATTTAACAAGTAGGCTACCATCTAATTGAGTAGGAAAAATTATACAAAATTGAAAAATGTATAGACAAAATATGGCTGAATAATTTATTTTTGTTTTTCTTTTGTTGTTGTTCTTTAGGACAGCCCCATGATCACCACCTATATATAATCACAGCTTTAAGTCTATTGAAGTTATCACAGTAGGCTTTTCACTTGCTTTCAGGAATAAATTCCATGTAAAAGCAGTGTACTGCTTAGTAAACATGGACATGTAGTCCTAAATAAACATAGTCATGCATATAATTAGGTGTACACATATACAGATGTGTGTATAGCCTGAATAACCAAAGAAAAGGACAAGTATGAACTTAATTGTGTTTTGTTTGTGATGACTTGTGATATTTTATGATGCTTAGGGATGTTACAATGTGTGTATGTTTTTTTTGTATGAGTTTTTCCAAAGCCCCTTCCTCATTCTTGTCTTTGGCATAGAGTTGATTCTAAATAAACATTTATTGGAAAGAACTGACACTTTTCTGAACACATTCCTCTTGTTCCCCACTGTTTCCCTTTTATTGTAAGAATTTCAGCTTTATAAACCCTGCATGTATTTTAAGAAGAAAACAAATTTGACATTTCCTCCATGAAATGTGTCTAGTCTTTTACCTTCTGTTCTCAAAAGGCAGTTAATTGAGAACATCACATGTTCTAAGATTCGGTACACAATGATAATTTAATAAGTTCTGGTCTCGACATTCAAAGACCTTGAAACTTAATGGAAATTTTATTGTATTTACAGTCAATATCTCAACATTCTTTGGTGCTCAGATACATAATTTTTTATTATTTCTTTAATGCTTCTTTTTTCCAGTTTGATTTGAAGCTTTGTGAGAAAAATAAAATTATCTTTCACTACCTTGCAGATCAATATGAGTATATTTGTTTGATTCTTTTCTTAAATGTCGGGTGAGATCCAGATACTTGGTCAAAACGCTAGATGAAGCATCCTTGGTCTTTCTGTTTCTCTCACATTTCACATGCAATCTATCACAAAATCATTTTGGCTTTGCTTTCAAAATATATCTAGAATCTGACCTCTTTCCTTCATCTCCACTGCTACAGCCTCATCTCACCATCATCTCACACCTGGAATACTGGAGAAATATTCAAAGAGGACTCTAGTTTCTACCTTTCATCCATGAACCATTCCCAGCACCACCACTAGAATAATCCCCTTAAAGCACCAGTGAGAAAGGTCAGTCTCATGCTCAGTGCCTTATTTCACTTAGAATAGAGCCTACCATCTTCATAGATGCTTACATGGCCCTGTATGACCTCCAACACTCCCGCCTCTTGTCCACTCTACCTGATCTCCTATTACTCTTTCTTCCCTCTCTCTGCTCCATTCACACTGGCCCCCTTGCTGATGTTAAAACACGGGAACCCACCAGGCCTTTGTTCTAACTCTTATCTCTGCTACACAATACAAACACTCTCTTGCACTCCCAAACTTCACTTCATCCTACTTTTGTTTTCATAGACTTTATACTCTTCTATAATGGTACATAATTTACTAACTTATTTTTCATTGGTATTTCCCATTAAAATATAAGATCCACAAGGGAAGAAGTCTTTACACATTTATATTTTATAATTTTACAGACATTTGTACAGATATACCCCCAAAAGACTAGAGATTGACAAATATTATGTTCTCATTAAATTATTTAAGTATGAATGAATGAGTGCATGATTCTGAAATGCAAAGTCATAGAGTTATATTTAAACATCTGTAGATGTTTGAATATTCAATCAGAAATCACAATACTCCTTACAACTTAGGGATATCTTTCATTCCTATGAATTTGTTGAACTTATGTACCAGTTCAATTATTATAGAAGTAACTTTTAAACTAAAAAAAATGGTATATAGTTCCTGATTTGTCTTGAGAATTGCAAGGCTTTCTCAAAAAATAATGAGAATACAAAAGATCCAGGGTGAGCTTCGATGTACATTCAGGAAGAAAGTTATTCAGAAATCTACCAAGGTGGGAAGTAGCTCCATCATATTGAGCTGGATATTAAGAGCAGAATTTGAAACCCTAGAAAAAGACTTGGGGGAAAAATTAAGCAAAAGATCTTATGTAGCAAGTAGAATACAACTACTAATAATGCAGCCTATAAATTACTAAATATTTACTGAGTCGCAGTTATCCAGTCTCAGTGTACAGGAAAATTAGATTAATGGGAGCCCAGAAATAAAAGTAAAAGCAGAAAGACAGTCATATTAAATGGGAAAAATAGGCTAGGGACTAAGGCTTGTGAATCCCATTATCAGCCTGTGAGCACTGCCATGACACATTACAGGGCATGTGCACTATGCCTGGTGTTCCACCTGGTCTCCTTTCATTCCCACAGCATCTGTTGTCACACAGCATCTACTTTGAAACTTGTAGTTTTTGTAACATATAACCCAACATTAATTTACTGGTACAAAATAATTCAAGGTAATTTATGATTGAGCTCAGATCCATTTCTTTAGAAAAGATCACATTATTTTTGGATGCTTAATATCTTCACAACCACATTCATTGCTGCTGGTCATCACATCATGTAAAAACCTACAGCAAGAGTCAATAATTATGTCTTCTTATGTCCAGAGTAATGGAGATGTCAGTATGTTAAATACGCTCAGAAGATTACAACCTTCCTTATACCTCAGAACACATACAACAGTTAATTTAATATCTTGTATGATGAAGAACTCTAGCAAATCTAGCGACTCCCTAATGGCGTCTTGCCACAGCTGCTTGATGGGGGAAGACAGTGTATCAAATTTTTACTCCTATTTAAGCTAGATAAATGGACTTGTTTATTTATAGCAAAACAAAACTGTATCAATAGCACTTAAAATATATTGCCTGCCATTTGTAATATTTATTATGTCATAAGTGACTGATAAAAACAGAAAGGAATACAATTTGAAAGACAGAAAGAGATACAGCTTTGCCAAATTGCTTCTCAGACTCAGGTTAAGAAGGCTACCAGTGACAGCTACTTTGAAAGAAGAAACATTATTTAATTAAATTTCCAATAATGAAAAATAATGTGATAACAGATAAAGGGAAACTACCACTTATTGGCTGTCAGACTATAAATTCAAATTGTCATGCAGATAACATAATCACTTCTCTTTCTATGACATATATGTGACTAGAAAGATTGAAAGGTAAGTAATCAAGAAAATGCAAAGATCTATCCTTATGATAGAATATACAGAAACGTAAAGAAGCAATTCTAGAAAAGGGATTCCAAGCGAGGAGTGTGTGCAGTGAAGTTCCCTCTCTTTTCTTGGAGAAGATCCTCATACATGAATTTCATTCCAACTTTCCATTACTTCCACTTATATTTCTAAGCTGTTTTTTTTCCCCCTTGAAATCACTTCCTCTATTTTTCTTCAGTAGAAACACTAAAAAAAGTAATCTGACCTAGTAAAAAACCTAAACAAACATCTATATTTTGAAACATTTTAGTCTATATTTGGAAAAAAGAAAAATAATTTCTGGCTTTATTTATTTATTTTTATTAGTTTCTGCTTTATAACAAAGTGAATCAGTCATACATATACATCTGTTCCCACATCCCTTCCCTCATGCATCTCCCTCCCTCCCACCCTCCCCATCCCACCCCTCCAGGCGGTCACAAAGCACCGAGCTGATCTCCCTGTGCATATATATATACACTACCAAACGTAAGGTAGATAGATAGTGGGAAGCAGCCGCAGAGCACAGGGAGATAATTTCTGGCTTTAAAATGCATTTTGTTATTACTATTTTTTTAATTCCATAAAATTAAAAAAAACAAAAACAAAAGCAAAACAAATTTGAGAGGAAGGGCCAAAGAACACTGGTTTTAAAAGCTGGATAAATGAGTAAGCGATAGAAATGGAACCAAGATATCAGCAAACATAAGCTTCCTGTGGATAATTTCATAAATGACTAAGAACTCATGAAGTATTTTGGTTTACATGTTCAAGGATTATTTAACCAAAGTAAAACTTTGCAAGTCTTTGGAAAATCATAATCCTACCTAGAACTCTACAGTTTTAAGAACATGGGGCTGTCTTGGGAAAAAGTTGAAGCTTCATACAAATGCTCATGAAATCATAATTCAAGTGATGATACTGATATCCTTTACCAAGACACAATGTGCTCTGTGATCTGACCCCATCCAGCTGCCTCTTTGCCTCACCTACCTATTTTAAAGCAAGTGATATAGAACAGGTCAGAATATCCTGCATGCAAGATTCTCTTTCACATCTCTCTGACTTTTCTAGTACTCTGAAAGGATTTCTCCCACCCTGTTTCTTTAATGAAAAAAAATCTCATTTATCTTCAAAGAATCAAATCAAATATCTCATCTGTAATTCCTTTCCTGGACCTCTGAGAGGGACTGAGTTCCCCTCACGACGATGCAACCCAAACATACCATTATAAAATCACTACTTAGCGTGCTCTGGAAATTATCTGTTTTCTGGGGCTTGCCTCTTCTAGAGGCTAGAAAATCCTTAATTAGAAAACCTTGGCTCTATTTATCTCTGTCTTTCCGGTGCCTGGTACAATGATTGGTATTCAACAGGTGCTAAAAATGTCTATCATAAAATAATGAGATCATCCTCAGAACTAGGCAACTGGTGATAGGGTCAAATCGCCTTGGCATCTGTGGAATTAGCATTTTACTTCATTTTGTTTCCTACAAGCCATGGAATCATTATACACCATTATTAAAATAACAAGGAAAATCTTAAAGAGGATTACACCCTCCTGCAGCTGGAGAAACATGCCATAACTACTTCGGTTTGTGACTGCCTCTTCTAAAAGATAAGCAGTTAGCATGATGGTTTAAGGTTATGTGAAACATATTGTGATGTTAGATCCTGTGGGGTAGAAGGAAAAACCAATGCCTTGAGGATCTTAAGTACTGGGATTCTGTGGTTTGTTTTCTACAGGTAAAGCCTCTTGCCTCAGTGTAAAGAAGATCCATGATATTTGTGCTGATTAGAACTAAGGCACTCTCCGTATTACTAAGGAAACACTGTGGAAGACACTGGAATATGAGAGAGAGGGAGGGGGAGAGAGAGAGAAAGGTGTTGAGAAAGGAAGGAAGGAAGGAAGGAAGGAAGGAAGGAAGGAAGGAAGAAAGGAAGGAAGGAAGGAAGGGGGAGGGAGGGAGGGGAAGGAGGGAAGGAAGGAAGGAAGGAAGGGGGAGGGAGGGAGGGAGGAAGGGAGGGAGGGGAAGGAGGGAAGGAAGGAAGGAAGGAAGGAAAGAAGGAAGGAAGGAAGGCGGGAGGGGAAGGAGGGAAGGAAGGGACAGAATTGAATCTTTCAGATTGAAAACGTACCAAGTGCAACTCGGGTTTGCCTCCTGGGAGTGTGACACTCACAAAGTACCTCTTCTTACACATTTTAGCGCTTCCTGCATCACGGCATCTATACATATCATCACTCATCAGAACTAACTGCAGGGAAGAGTTGGTTGATATCACCGTATTCCTTTAATGCTACAGTGATGTAACTTCATTACAATCAAAGGAAATTTGGAGCCACTAAATAATCGGAAAACACAAAAATGCTTAAGGGTTGGGTTTACTTCCAAACAATTTAAAAACAAGGATCGAGAATTCCCTGGCGGTCCAGTGGTTAGGACTCGGCACTTTCACTGCCAGGGGCCAGGATTCAATCCTCGTTGGGGAGCTACGATTCCACAAGCTGCATGGGCAAAATAATAATAATAACAACAAATAAAAAATAAATAAAAGCGAGGATCATTTTCCGTTACTCAGTGTACGTTTTGCTTCTTATCTCTATTTTCCTGCTGTTTGACAAGAAATAAAAGAAACATTACTAGTCTTTCATAGTGTATATCTTACTGCAGTCTATATTTTACATTTGACATAAACATTTTACAGCAGGTGTTTTACACTGCAATTTTTATGCATTTTTTCCCATGAAAGTAAATAAAAATGATACGCTGCAATACCCTGGTATCTAAGATTTTAAAGCATTAATCCTTTCACTGAAAGTTACAGATTATATTAACACTAGGCTGTAGACAATAAAAATACTCTCTATGTTTTAGCATCAATGGTCTGAACCTCAGTCAGTTTGCCTTAAAGCATGAAAGCCAACAAATTCTGTTACTGGGTAACAACTTGACCTAAATTCTAATCTATATTGATCCAATTAAATGAGAAAAATGAAAAACAAATATATGGAGTCTTTTAGATGTTGATCAAAACATTTAAAATATAACTATTAATTGCAGTGAGAGGCAAATATTAGTTTTAATCATTAACACTGAATATAAAATATAAAAACATAAATTACAGTTTTATAACACTCAGACACCAGTGTCAGCCTTATTCATTACACTGGTAAGCAATTTTCTGCTCTAACATTTTATTTTTCTGATTCCCTCATAAAAATAACAGAACTTGTATCATATAATCAAAAATCTGTAGAATATTAATATTGTTGACATCATCTAGGGAATTCTCTTAATTCAACTTAGCTCTCTAAAATGTGTATTTGATGTCAAATTCCAAAGTAAAATAATAACATTAATCCATATTTTCTTTACCCCTGGAATTGTAAATACAGGACTTAACTCAAAGCCTGCTTGTTCCTCTTGGGAAAAATGTTCCATGAGTCTTGAATATATGTTTATCAACCAGTAACTATAGGACGATAATTTGAATCGTTTTAACCAGTGTTATTTCATCTCTTGATCAACATATAGAATGGGTGTTCCATTTAACTGACATAAAAGATAATAAAATAATAAAAGTTATTACCACTCAGAGATCATTCTGTTGCACTGAAATAAAAATAAATTGCACAGGGAAAGACTTGAGGGCATATTAACAAGGTGAAAGTATATGTGAATGTAGCTTTTGAGACATTTTGTTAATTACTAGATTTACAAATATAGAGGGCTTTTTCCTACTCTGTTAATAGTTATTATTAATACTTCTTATATACAAATAATTGTTAGTCCCAGATGATTTTAGTGGAGAATAAGAGGTAGTAAAATGTATCTATAATTATAGGATGATACTATGAGCAAAGGAAAGTTCAGAGAAGAGAGATGAACAACATTGCAGAGAAAAAAACATCATTTCTAAAACTGATCAAACTTTTTATTAAAGTCCTCAAATACTTCAGCAGCAGTTTTAAGTGTAGAAGATAAAGAAGATTAACAAAAGCTAGATGTTCATACTACTGGGTTGGCCAAAACATTCATTTGTTTTTTTCCATAAGATTGTTCTAGTAGCATTTAGTTGTCTTTAACTTCCTTAGAAACAATTTTGTTAGATTGTATTGTGACACCTGTCATATCAACATGCATTTGAAAAAAACTTATCAAAATTGCTGAATTTTTGTGCAGCCATTTTTATATTGAAGGTGGAAGAAAAAAAGCAAGGTTTTCGGCATATTACGTTTATTATTTCAAGAAAGGTAAAAATGCAACTAAATGCAAAAGAAGATTTGTGCAATGTATGCAGAAGGTGCTGTGACTGATCAAACGTGTCAAAAGTGGTTTGTGAAGTTGCGTGCTGGAGATTTCTCGCTGCTCCATGGTCGGGTAGACCAGTTGAAACTGATAGCGATCAAATCGAGACATTGAGAACAACCAACATTATACCACACAGGAGATAGCCGACACACTCAAAATATCCAAATCAAGAACTGAAAATCATGTGCACCAGCTTGGTTATGTGAATCTCTTTGATGTTTGGGTTCCACGTAAGGAAAAAAAAAAAAAATCTTGACCATATTTCCACATGCAATTCTCTACTTAAACGTAACAAAAACGTTCTGTTTTTAAAACAAAATATGATAGGTGATGAAAAGTGGATACTGTACAATAATGTGAAATGGAAGAGATCACGGGGCAGGTAAAATGAACCACCACAAACCACACCAAATGCCAGTCTTCATACAAAGAAGGCAATGTTGTGTATATGGTGGGACTGGAAGGGCATCCTCTATTATGAGCTCCTTCTGGAAAACCAAACAATTAATTCCAACAAGTACTGCTCCCAGTTAGACCAACTGAAAGCAGCACTTGGTGAAAAGTGTCCGGAATTAGTCAACAGAAAACGCATAATCATCCACCAGGATAACGCCAAGACCGCATGTTTCTTTGATCACCAGGCAAAAACTGTTACAGCTTGGCTGGGAAGTTCTGATCCATCCACCATATTTACCAGACACTGCACCTTTGGATTTCCATTTATTTTAGTCTTTACAAAATACTCTTATGAAAATATTTCAATTCCCTGGAAGACTGTAAAAGGCACCTGGAACAGTTCTTTGCTCAAAAAGATAAAAAGTTTTAGGAAGATGGATTATTATGAAGTTGCCTGAAAAATGGCAGAAGGTAGTGGAACAAAATGGTGAATATGTTGTTCAATTAAGTTCTTGGTGAAAATGAAAAATGTCTTTTATTTTTACTTGAAAGGCGAAGGGACTTTTTGGACAACCCAATAAAAAGTAGTGGTTTTCAAATCTTAATGTGCATTAGAATCACCTAGAGTTTTGTTAAAACAGAGACTACTGCACATTCATTCCACACCTACACCCTCCAGCTGAGTCTCCAATCACCTGGGTTAGGGCCAAAGAATTTGCATTTCTAATGAGTTACCAGGTGCTCCTAGGATAGAGACCACACTTGAGGGTCAATCCTGGATTTACATTATGGTCATGGGGGAATATTTACAATATACTGATGCTCAGGCTCACCACCTGAGTTTCTCATATAATGGATTGTTGGAGGACAAGACATCCCTATGCACTTTCAAAGTTCTCCAGATGTTTCCAATAAGTCTAGAGGAAAAGGGCAGTCTTCAGGGATGATGTGAAACTTGGCCATTGACATATAGATTGAGCATCCAAAGCTTAAAAAAACTGGAGAAGGATGTTTAACGATAACAGTGAATTACATTTACTCAACATTTTCCACTTTACAGTGTGCTTGCCTACCTTTTATCTTGTTTAATTTTGATCTTTACAACAATTCAATACAGACGTAAAGAAAGTATTAGAATTTCCATTTTTCAGAAAGAGAATCTGAAGCTCAGGAATATTTCTTAATTGCCCCAGGTCACAACGTTCATATGCAGGCATCACAACCCAAGCATTTGGGCTATAAGTTAAATGATTATTGCTGTTAGCAAGATTATTGCATCCACGAAACACTGAAGACACCAATCTAGGCAGAGCAGAGACTTTCTACGGAGTAGTGAAAATTGTCATAGGATATTTGAAGGAAAATAGATATCAGTAGGGTAGGGCAAGATTATGGAGTATCTTGAAAAAAATCAAGTCAGGAATAGGAAATTTGTGGCAATCAACGAATGAAAACAGTATATGTTTTAGGAAGTTTTATGTTAACTTCAGTATATGTTAACATCTTACTATCTGGAGTTTATGTGTAGAATGCTCACAAATTAACTCAATGCATAGCTGTAAAAGGAAATACAACCCATCATTTTCTCTAATTGCTACAATCAGCTTCATTACAAATCCCAAGTCCCAGAGTAACAGGCTGGCTGGTGGGATAGGAAGGGAAAGAAGTGGAATAACTAAATTCAGTGTAAATTTTAATTCCAAATTTTATGCCTCTTCTGCTCTCCATTTCCCTCTTTGGTGTTGAGGAAACAGTGTGGTCCTCTTGGCTGTGTGTAGTCTGCCCTCATCTCATAATCAATTTACTCCTGTGCCATTTTGCCAGTTTCATTGTGGCCGATGACAAAAGCTGGCTAACATCAAGTAGCCCAGACATTTTCATATTTAGTTGTTCAATGTCTTCTCTTGGTGAGTGCTTTCTCATGGGTGTTAAAATGTAAATTACTCCACAGTTTGTGTCCACTCCCATGTCCACCCACAGGCTGGGGCTCCAGACTTCATGTGTGATCCTTTAACTGACCATACCATTATCTATCCAAAAATCAATATATATTCTCACCACAGGCCACTTCTCTTTCCATACAAAGTAGATGATCATGTGCCCTTACCACTACCTCCATCCATGGAGAAGATTTTTTCCTCACTTCTGTCTTTCAAGGTCACTCCTGCATGTAGCTATGATGCAAAAATAGTTCATCACCAGCTGGCACCCACTTATAGAGCCAATCCATCCATTATCCAAACATAGGACTTTCATTCCTCTTTTACCTGATTATAAGGGACCTCCCCATATGGTCATGGGTATAAGCCAGGGGAGGGGCCTTGGGGTAACTGTGGCGGGCGACATGGAGATCTAGGCTACCTTGTGTTTCTATGGCTTCCTTGTGTCTCTGGTCCTAGTCAAGCTTGATGGTGGACTCCCTTGTGATGGAGTGTATATAGGCCTGTCCAATTTCATGACTGACAGACCCTAAGTCACAGTGTGAAGTTCCAGATTCATGGTTGTATGGTGGTTATCATCAAGTATTCTGTATCTTCTGGGAACCAGTAAAATGCCTGAAGCTGGTTGTCAAGAGGTGTCTAATTCTCAGCCTCACTCCAGAATCTCAGGGGCCTGCATTCTATTTCTCCCTTTGGGGTTACTCATCGCATTGTTTCCTACCACTGACATTTCTGACACTATGGGTTTCACTGGCTTTTATGGTCACTGGCAGGGTTGTTTTCCTCAAGACCCAGATCTGCTGCACAGCCTTTCATGCTCTAAGACTCACTCAAAAGTGGCAGAATTTCCTGTACAGAATGTGTTGCCTCCAAAACTCAAGGCAGTCTACCAGGCATTGTGCTTCCTTCTTTGTGGTATGGGTTTCCAGATGCAGCCATTTGCCTTTTGCATGGGAGGAGAGGGAACATGGAGACCCTTTAGGCTATCGTGCAAATTTGCCCCCTGAAAAGGAGAGGAGGAAGGGGGGGCGTATTTCGTGGAAAAGTCTACAACACAATGCAGTTCTAAGAAAGTCTGGGCCATGCCCATGGGGAGTCCTTGAGCTGAAGTTGCCTGATGGCGGTACCTGGCATCTCACAGAAGTAGGCCTGCCTTAGTACCCCTTTCCATGTCCAGTCTTTGACTGGGAGCAGCCTGTGAACACGTGGACTAGGTAATAAGTCAGTGGCAAATAGAGTATCAGTGGTTGGGGGTGCCCTTCAATTACGCTCTCAAAAGCAAGAAATAGGAGAAGCACATTTTCGTGGCCTCTTTAGACATAACCAGTTCTGTTTTTGGCCACATAGGTTGTGATGCACCAGGAACACTGAATCAGACTTACACATCTGGATGCTACACGCTGTGGCTGCTACAACTGCTGCGCTATCAGCCCTCAGCTGGGAATAAAGCCACAGCCGGCTCTTCCAAAGCTTCCATGAGGAAAGCAGGCTAACGCCCAGCTGCTCTGAGCTTCCTCCTCAGCCTTTGAACCCACCTCTGTGTTCCAGGAGATCAGCACTGTGTTTCCTGGTTTGACCCTCTTCCTTTCCCACAGTCTTCTGGGACTCACAACTAATAGTTTTTTATTCCCTTCACTCATGGTTGGGACTTCTAATATTTCATATCCTTACTTCTTATTACCACAGCTTGAGGTTACTAAATTGCTATGATCTAATCAACGAGAAATTTGTCAATGGAATATGAGTGAACTAAGAAACTCTTCTGAAAAAGCTTGATTTTCAAGACTATTGCCAAAATATTACTCTAGATATCAAAAGGTAAATGTATTTTTTCCTTCTTCCTCATAGAATTCCTCCTACAAATCCTATTTATTTATTTTTGAAGCAAATGGATGACTCTGGCAGATTAAAGAATAATCCTGAACAAGGGAACATAACGTAGAAAAGTAAATATTTTTTAAAGTATTATCTTCATTATGAGTCATGACAAATAAATAACAAAACTAAGCAAAGGATTATAAGTGCCGAAAGGGGAAGTGACTTAACCAAGGAAAACAATCAGAGAAACAGCCGTACCAGTTTATAGTTCAAATGAGTGAAAGCTGCAAATTTCTGCCTTCCTGCCTTCCATTGCTGACGGATCTCACTAGCGTGCTGATGCTAGGATGTGTGTCAGGACAGGTGGTCAGCAATGAGAATAATATCATGTAATATATCTGTGATACATGTATCCTGGCTCGCATATCCCTTTGTCTGAATATTGAGAAGTTATCTTCTTTTCTAGGTGTTTTCACATGGAAGTGTTTTTGTCCTTTTCCCAGGATTACTTTATTCTCCTTCATATGCCTACCATATTGTTTGTCTATGTCCCTTTAACCTCTTCTATCATTTTATCAGTCCTACTGTCTTCCAACACTTTCTAGTCTAGGAACCTCTCCCTAGGCTTGTAAATCTTCATGAATATCAGCAGGATGTGAATATTTTTCACTGGGTCCACTGCTCCATAAGAGGGAAGTAGAACTTCAGATCCTGAGCACACAGAAACATAGAAAAGCCACCCGCTCAGTCTTATTTCCAAGTTTAAAATCAACTTATTGTCCTTTCTGTATATACGAATAAAAGACAGCTCTAAAATTGTAAGGATACTTTCCTGCCAACTCTCAATCTTTGGTGGAGGAGTGTGAAACTGGGCTGAGGGTACCTTTTTATTATGAAATATATATCTTCCCTTCCACCAGTAAGGAGAAAGATCATCTCAATCCAAATAAAGTAAGTTTTTGTTAGTTTTAGTCTATTTCTTCAAATTTACATTGACTTCCACAAGACTTGGCCATCAAGATGCTAAGAACTGCCTTCAGGTAAAGGTAAATCCTGAGCGTGCAAGGCATCTATATACCTGCCTAGAAAACAAGTCCAGAGGGAATCAATCTCTCTTACTATTTCAGTTCATTACTAACCACCAAGCTCTCCACTATGCCCTATTCACCCTAGATTTCATCTTTCCTCCCTGTGTCCCTGTGCCTGTTTCTTCCTAGGATTGAGTTACTGCCAATTTTATTAGTTCCTCTCCCAGTTACTAGAATTGGTCCTCTGCCTAAATGCATCTCATAGCCACTGTTGACTAGGCTTTGACTTAATCATCTTCCCAGCCATGATTTTTTTTCCCCTAATTTGGACAAATTGTTGTTGTTTATCTGGAATGTGGACCTAGGTTTTTGTACTCATTGGCTATGGTATCAACTCTTCGTCCTGAATGTATAAAGTTAGTGTGTGTAAATAGGTCTCTTCTCCATATTAGCAGTTCACCCTCCTGACTGGATCTGGAATTGCATCCAGACACTTGAGCATGGTCTGGCATGAGCCACGTGTTGGAAATTGTAGTTTAGGAAGCAGCGACACCTGAATTCTTTCCTATAGCCCAGGACTATTATCTTCTGGGATTTGGCTGAGCACGAGAAGAAAAATCAGACAAGCAGATGCGCTTGCCCTGGACATGGGAGCTCACATCTTGATTAGAGCATGCGTTTGTTGCCTGTGACACTGTGGCAGAGAGGGCCCTAAGAGGCAATGTGGAGGTTGAAATTGCTGCCTTGGCCTCATTATTCAAAGTCTAACAGCCCAGATTCCAAGCTTAGAAAAATGCCTCACCAAATTTTCTTTTCATTTTTGCCTGTCAAAAATATTTTGGAGCCCATAGGCCATATAAAATATCTTTCAAGTTTTTATGGAAGATATAAGAAAAGTACTTGGAACTTAAGCACCCCCCCCAAAAGAAAGCAAAGGGACAAGATTTTTGTTTTTCTAAGCAACATAAATATGGAGATCTCCCCCCATTCAACATTATTTTTGCCCAGAAAAATAAATAAGATGTAAGGAATATCTTAAGTGTACTCTAACATGTATCAAAACTGTCCTTGGAGATCTTCTGATTTGTTTGAGAAATTATAGTGCCTATGAAAACTAAATAATAATGCTGAGCAATTATGTAGAACATTAGAGCAATGATAATTAAATAACACTTAAAGAAAATAACTGTATTATTAGAATAAATAGTGATGACCTTAATGGTTAAATAAGTGTATCTGGATGGCTTTTCTCAGACACACTGAAAATATAATATCTCCCTCTCTCGAGAATAGTAGGTTCTATTGCAGGTAATATCCGTCCTCTCCCTAGAGTGAATGGAGCACTCAAAAGCATAGACTACAGAGTTGAATTTCATGTATTGAAATTCCGGTTCTGTCACTTAGAGGTTGTATGACTGTGAAAGAAAAACTTAATCTATGTCTCCATTTCCTTATCTATCACGTGGAAGTAATAATTATACCTACTCAAGAGGTTACTAAAAAAATTAAACACATTTATATAAGAAAATACATAGACCAGTGTCTGGTAAATATTAAGTACTCACTAACTGTTAGCTGTCATCATCATAATTCCATCTATATCACTCAATCAAGATACGTTCATGGGCTTCCCTCGTGGCGCAGTGGTTGGGAGTCTGCCTGCCAATTCAGGGGACGCGGGTTCGTGCCCCGGTCCGGGAGGATCCCACATGCCGCGGAGCAGCTGGGCCCGTGAGCCATGGCCGCTGGGCCTGAGCGTCCGGAGCCTGTGCTCTGCAACGGGAGAGGCCACAACAGTGAGAGGCCCGCGTACCGCATTAAAAAAAAAAAAGACATGTTCATTTAAAACCAAATTATACCAGGAGGTAATGATATTAGGTTAATGACTGAATTTCTTTCCTATCTGTAAGGAATACCTTGAGGAAAAGAGCAGTTTGGGGTGGGGGAGAGTAGGGGAGAATTCTAGAATAAGGAAGGATAATATTTATTCAGCACTTAAGATGCAATATTTTTCATACAGTATCGTGTTTTCCCTCAAACCAACCCTAGTAATAGCTCAGGTTTGCACAACTAGTAGTCACAGAACAGGAATTAGAACAACTTCTCTTACTAGTAAATATACTGTTCTTAAAAGAAGAGCAAGAAAGAGGAGACAGGTAAGTACAGGTATTTTAACCAGAAGCTTAAACAGCAACAACTAATTTGACCAAGTTTATTAGACAACTGTTTAAAGTTTTAATTTGCCTATATGTACTATCCACCTCTTCTAAACATACCCTTTGTCAAAAAAAACAGATGAGGAAAACAGCTTCTTTTGTAGTTGAACGTTATTCATTGTGTAAATATTTTACATTTTATGTTTATAAGTTCTTTGGTTCTTTCTGCTGCTAGTAGTTCTTAAGTCATTACAATTATAGAGTGTGTAATGTAAATACGAAAATGTAAAAGTATGTTTAGTAAACTGGCCTTTGGAAAAATAGAGTAAGCTTTTATTAAGCTGTCTTTTCAGTTTTCTTAAATATACAAGCAGATAATTTAAAATGTTAATGAAAATGTGCCCTTCAATTTTAGGTGGTGACCTTTATTATGAATTACTTCAATCTCTAGAGTATATTTGTAAAAGTTAAATGACGTTCTAATTCTGAAAGACTAATAAACCTCAAATAAATATATTTGAAGGTTGAATATAGTTCTTAATTCACTGTCTTCTCACAGGTAACATACCCAGAAGGTATGCTGTTGAATTATTATTGTTTCTTCATTAAGAAGCTTATGAAATACCTGCTTAACTATTTCTCCTCAAATTAGCAAGATAACACGAGTGTGTAGGTAAGCCATAGGCAAGGGCTAAAGGACAGCCATTTAAAATCAGAAAATATATATAATTGTACTATTACCACAATCTTCCTGGTTCTAAAATGAAGGAAGCTTAGATAAGGTGTGAGATTTATGATTCAAGAAGCCCCGTCCCTTGCTCTTACTCCAACCTCATTTGCTTCTTCTCTTATATGGAGAAATTCTTACAGTGTCATCTTGTTGGATGTCTTTGACTTTGCATTCACTATTTCTTGCTTAAATTATCTGTTCTTCCTCCCTTGCCCCTCTGGTAAAATGCCTAGTCATTTTTATTTTATTATCACCAACTCATTTTTTTAAAATTCAGAAAGTATATACTGGGTGCTACGCGGTAAGCACTATTTTTCATTGCTGGTGATACAGCAGCAAAGAAGAGATACAAAAATCCCTGCTATTGTGGAGCCTATATTTCAGTATGAGAAATAGACAGTACACAGATAAATAACTATATAGAATATCAAGTGATGGTAAGTATTATGGGAAAAAATAAAGCAGCAAAAGAAGACAAAAACCACTACAGGTTTCAGGGAGGAGAGGATTGACAATTTACAATAAAGCGGTTCTGGAAGGTCATGATGAGAATGTAGCAATTAAAGGAAGTTTACTCAACACAGGGAGCCATGCAGATACCTGTTGGAAGAGCATCCAGGTAGTGAGCTTAGCAGGTGAGATGCCTTGACAAGGAGGTGTTTATGGTCAAGAAATAGTAAGAAGACCAGAATGCTTTGAGTGAATACAGAGGAAAGAGGTTGGAAATGAGTTCACACCGTGAAGGAGAAAGAAGTAAATTACAAACCTCCCTGTAGGTAGGGATTTTTACCTTTTGCTCTGAAAAACGAGTGAACCTTTGATAGTTTGGTGAAGAGAAGTTGCCGAAACGGATTTACATTTTAACAGGATTATTCTGCCTGCTAAGTGTAAAATAGTTCCTACAGGGAGAAGGTAGATGCAACAGGATTTACTCACAGAATGTAAGTGGACTATGAGAACAAGAGGAAAATGAACAATGACTCCAAGGACTGGGGAGAGGTTCATTGTACTGTATTCAGTGTTCTCTTACTGTGCCTTCTACTGAGTCACCCATCTCTGTATAAGCAAGAGCTATGCACACATCTCTAATATAAACCGTAAGTGAGCATCTTCTCCTAACATGCCCTATGCTCAAGTTTTACTTACATGATTTCATTGAAGGGAATACAATGTTATTATCCCCATTTTATACATGAAGAGATTATACTCATCACACCATAGAGCCATAAATTGCTCATGCATTTGTCAGTCCCAAAATACGATAATATATTTAAGGACAAGAACACTGATGTATTAATTTCTGTGTGCCAAACACCTAGAAAAATTCCCTCCTCTGACTTGCTTCCAATTACTGTGTCTTGAAGAAATGAATACACTTAATTACTTATGAAGTTTTTAAGTGGAGTGATTTGAATGAGGGCCAAATTCCTTATTACATCATCAAATATGTGTCCTTACATGACCTACAAATCTGAAGTCCTTCCCATGAGCATTTTAAAAAGTGATTCCTGTAAGACAATATATATATATATATATATATATCATATATACATATTATAGTATATATATATTCTTTAATATGGCAAAAATAATATGCATATATATTTTTCTTTTGCAAACTCTGCCTTGAAAACTAATAATAATTTATGAATTTAATAACAGTTCTCTTACTATGAGATTATATAAATGCAGGCTATTTGAAACATAAATAAATGACAAATAATCCAATTTGGGCCGTTTTTCATTATATTACGGATCTCCTTTTATTTTTCAAGTTATTAACTTCATAGATAATGGTAATATAACAGCATGAAATAACTAATAGTGTGTGTTGTCCTCTGTGGTTAAGAGCTGCTTCTAGTCAATGTTTGTGACAAAGTCTATAAAAACTAGGGAAAAAATATCAAGCTCAGTCAATGAAATATAAAAACTATACAATGGTTGCTATTTTTATATTAATAAAATCACTACTGGCTTCTTGTATGTTGTACTGTATAGAAAATTAATATGTCACCAGTACTGGCTCAGTGCATGCCTAAAATTATTTGAAACTTGGAAACAAAGATAACTGATTTATCTTTATTCTTATGTCTTTGGTATTAAGTGGAATAACCATCATAGCCACCGTAGCCTCTCTTTAACCAATATCATTTTCAAATATCTTTTAATTAAATTTCATATAGATAATTTTCTGGATCATTCTTGAACATCTGGTTAAGTCTTGTGACACAACTGATGTTTTAGGTTCTTCCATGCTACCCAAGAATTATTTTGCTTTTCTTCTTCCTACTAATTAAGTCCTGGAAAGAAACACTTCATTTTTTTTTTAATAAAATCAAAACAATGGAGAACAAAAGGCAATAAAATCAGCTAGAGCTTACTGTCCTTTTATATATCTCAGCCCAGAAACAACTATACTAGCTCCCTCAGCTCTGCGAGAAGCTGTGGGCAGATCAGGGGCAATCCATGTACCAGGTCCTCTTGCATAACCTGAGTGGGTGCAGCTGCAGAGCAAAGCCAGCCCACCCTAATGAGACAGATCATGCTGGGACACACACTCCCTTGCTTCACAACAATAACAGGTGTCTCAGGATAAACTAAGAATAGAAATCACTCTCACTGAGGACTGACTCTATGTCACTTCAGACTTTAAATTATTTGCTTTAATGCCCACAGTTAACACAATGATACGTATTATTTTATTTAATTTAAGGATAAGGAAAATGAAGCCTTAGCGAGGTTGATGGAAGTGCCCAAGGTTACTGTTCAACTGGCACAGCCTGGCATGGAGCCCAGGTCCATCTGAGTTTTCATATCACCTTCCTCCCACTCCACGGTCACCAAGCCCTGTCTGGAAATTTACATAAACAAAATGTCCCAAAACTCTGCAGAAGGCAGAAAATGAGCTTTTATTATCTTATAAGTATTTGTTTTTAAAATATTATGTAAGTATACCACATTTGAGAATATCCCCTAAAAAGAATAGTTATAACTATTGCAATAAAATGAAACACAATTACAATGTTAATTGAAACTACATGTTAATTTAAAATATATACTTGAATTATGTATGTCCACACATATATAACTTTCTAAAGTTGAAAATTTTATATGTGTGCACATACAGATGGGCATGTATCATTCAATTATATACTTTAAATTAACTTTGTTAATTTTGTTCATCTCACTGAAATTTTCTTTCTTGGTCATTAGCATCTACTACTCCAATTGTTATACTGACTGTGTTATATTCTTGCAAATAAAAATTAATGCAAGCAAATATTTTTAACCATTTTCCTATTTTTGAACATTTAGGTTGTCCCCCAAATTTTACAACTCTAACCTGAGTTAACCAAGTTTTATCAGGGATTTGCTTGATTACATGTGCATTTCAAAAATATCACTCTGTCTTTAGTATACAGAATAGATTGGAAGGGTCTCAAGGTTGTACAGAGAGACTATTTAAGACACTGTTAGAATATTCTAGCCAAGACATGATGGAAGCTTGAATTAAGATATTCCTTTAGGAGAGTCAGGGTAGGATTGAGAAATATTTGAAAGATGAATTAAAAAACATTTGGCAATTAATATAATATGAAGAATGAGTGATCAGGAAGAATCAAAGATTATACTTTAAATTCTGGTTTAATTTACTGGTTAGTTAGTAGTGAGATTATTGAGATTGGGAACACAGGAGGAGAAGTAGGTCAAAGGAAAAGATCATACGTTCAATCAAAATGTCTTGAGTTTGTCGTGTCTACCCGAAATCCAAGTAAAGAAATACATGGTAAAAAAAATCTTGGCTGGAGATACAGATTTGGGAGTCATTGGCATATGGATAGACAGAATAAGGAAAAAAGCATTGGGAACTCTTGGATAGAGAGGGATAAAAACTTATTAGGATGGCAAATGGTCTGGTGTGGGTAACTAAATGAATAATAAAAAGAAAAATGCATTGAATTTAAGACAGTGGCATTTTTAATCAAGGTCTGAGTATCAGAGCAGATTTGGATAATTGTGAATTCTAGAATGTGGTCATATTTTGCTAAAATGGGATGGATAGAAAAGTCATTTAACATGGAGAGGTCAAGATAATGAAAAGCTATAAATATCTATATGAACATTGAAATCTAGGGGAATAATGACAGCTCTTGAAATATAGATAAAATTATGATATCAAGTACTTGAAGACAGTAATGATTAAAAGAACTGTGAGACAGTGACAAGAATGAAAACACAATGGTAGATTAAAACAACGTGGGCCACAAATAATAGGTAATTTTCCACAGAGTAGAGAAGTGATGATTTCCAGTTTTTGTGTGGATGACGTGTCAAACAGCACCTTCACCTTCTACCTTAATGCTTGTCTCCTTAGGCTCTGACACTAGATGATCCTTAAAACTGAAAGACACTTTACTTCCCAGCATCGATGGTTTTTGAATGCAGAACCTACCCCTTTTGTGTGGGTTCTCTTTGAAATCTCTTCCTCTTCAACTTGATCAATTGTTTGTTTAAAGCATCTTACACAGGTACAGTACACACACCCACACACACATATACATACAACTTAATATCTTCCTGTTATTTATAAGTTATATAAAATGTATGCAGGAGTATGATGTTGCTTAATATGCATTATCCTTCATTTGTCCCTACAGTATCCTCCTCACCACATGAATTAAAGAGACATTATAGTGTATTTTCAAAATAAATAATATTACCACATAAAAGGCACACGAGACAACGTTAGACATACAACTAGTTCTCAGTAAATATTAGTTTGTTGCTTAGGCAAATTCTTATAGCCATACAGGGAAAAGCACAGGAGGCAACATAGAGTTTCCCCATTACTGAAAATGACCCATGAATCCCAAATTTAATACTGAATCTTCAGATCAATTTGTAAAATCACCTCATCTATCTGACATAAATACACTACCATGTGTAAAATAGATAGCTAGTGGGAACCTGCTGTATAGCACAGGGAGATCAGCTTGGCGCTCTGTGATGACCTAGATGGGTGGGATGGGGGGGGAGGGAGGTCCAAGAGGGAGGGGATATAGGTATACATATAGCTGATTCACTTCACTGTACAGCAGAAACTAACACAATATTGTAAAGCAATTTTATTCCAATAAAAATAAATAAAGTTACTGTGTGAGTCTGGTTACCATTTTCCTATGCTTAGGACCAAAATATAGCCCCACTGTATCTGCATAGTTTACCTATACTCTTAAACCAAAATATGGAAATAAGATAAACATGGATAGTGATGAAAAAACACGACACCTCTTAGACAGTCAAATCAGGTGGAAATCACTGACTATCAGCATAAACAAGTGAAAATAATAACTATGCACTTTGATCTCAGATAATAAGTGCATTGACATCTAATAAAGTCAATTAAATGATAAGAAAACGTTGCAAGATGACTATTCTACACAGGATTTCAGGGAGAGCTTCTCTGAGGAGGTGACATTTGAGCAGAGATCTGAATCAAATAAGAAGTTAAATCATAGGAATACGAGGGAAAATCATTCCAAATAGTCAAAGCAAGTGCAATACTATAGTTGTGGCAGATTTGAGAAAAAAGCAAAACACATCTCTCAAATTTGAAGTATTCTAAGAATTTGAATCTGTTGCTTAGAATAAGAAAGCTTTCTTTTAAATTGCTTTGGGTTTTTATCACCATCTCTAGTTCCATTCCCTCCCCCACTCCCTACCATGGCAGCTTCTACTGTCAGGCTGATGGATTGGTAATATTTCCACCATAAATGGTTGGTATAACTTGCCAGTGAAATCACCTGTGCCTGGAGACCTTGTTTATGGAAGCTTTTACATTTCTTTCAGACTAAATTTCTTTCATAGATATACAGATGTTCAGATTATTCTTTCTTGAGTGAGTTTTAGTAGTTTGTGTCTGAAGAATTGGTCCACTGGCTCTAAACTGAATTTATGGACACGGAGTTGTTCTTAGTATTTTCTTATTATCCTTTCAGTGTCTGTTTGTATAGTAGTAATGCCTTCTCTTTAATCTCTAATATTTATAGTTGATGTTTTCTCTTTATCTTTGTCAATGTAGCTTAGAGATTTATCAATTTATTGATCTCAAAAAAGTCAGCTTTTGTTTTCATTAATTTTGTTTTGTGTTTTCAATTTTACTTATTTCTTCTATTTATTATATACCTTTCTTTTCTTTGCTTTAAGTTTAATTGAATTTTCTTTCTCTATTTTATTAAGGTAGAAGCTTAAATTGCTAATATGGATCTTTCTCCTGTTTAATATTAGTTTCAATGCAATGCTATAAATTACTCTCTAAGCATCACTTTATATTTATTGCACATGTTTTCATATGTTGCATTTAATTTTCCTTAAGCTGAATATGGATAGATGATAGATAGGTAGATAGATAGATAGATAGATAGATAGATAGATAGATAGATAGATATAGATAGTTGATAGATTTAAATTTTCTTGAGACTTACTCTGAGATGTGGATTATTTAGTAGTGTATTTTAAAATTTGCTAAACAATTGTAGATTACCCAGATAACTTACTATCACTGATTTTTTGTTTATTTCCATATAACCTGAGAACATATTTTGTATAATTTCTATTCTCTTACAGTTAAGCTGTGTTTTATTGCAAAGGATATGGCCTATCTTGGTTAATGTTCCATCCACAGTAAAAACATGTATATATTCTACCATTGCGTGGAGTGTTCAATAAATGTTGATTACAGCAAGTTGGTTGATAGTGTTTTTTAAGTCATCTATATCCTCACTGATCTGTGTTTTTCACTAATTACTGAGCATATAATACTGTGAGTACTGAAGTTTATTTCTCACTTCAGATCTATCAGTATTTATCTCATGTATTTTGATTTTTCTCTTGCTATATGTGTTTGTTATATATTCTTAGAAAAATTATCCCTTTATCATTACATAATATCATTTTTTATCTGCAATAATATTCTTTATTTAGAAGTTAATATAACTACTCCAGTTTTATTTCAGTCTATATTTGCATGGAATTTTTTCTCTAAGTTTTTTACTTTTAGCTTCTAATTTTGTTTATATTTAAATATGATTTTGGGAGACAATATAAGTGGATCTTATTTTTTATCTAATCTGATAATCTAGTCTATTAATTGGTATGTGTATTTGTATCCTTTATCTGTTTTTATATACAGCGCACCTCAATTTCTTTTTTAATTAATTAGTTTATTTATTTATTTTTGGCTATGCTGGGTTTTTATTGCTGCGCGTGGGCTTTCTCTAGTTGCAGCGAGCAGGGGCTACTCTTCGTTGCGGTGCGCGGACTTCTCATTGCGGTGGCTTCTCGTTGCGGAGCACGGGCTCTAGGTGCACAGGCTTCAGTAGCTGTGGCACGTGGGCTCAGTAGTTGTGGCTCACAGGCTCTAGAGCAGAGGCTCAGTAGTTGTGGCACACGGGCTTAGTTGCTCTGCGGCATGTGGGATCTTCCTGGACCAGGGATCGACCCCGTGTCCCCTGCATTGGCAGGTGGATTCTTAACAACTGTGCCACCAGTGAAGTCCCACAGCACACCTCATTTTATTGCACTTTGCTTTGTTGTACTTTGCAGACATTGCATCTTTTTACAAACTGAAGGTTTGTGGCAACCCTGTCTAGCAAGTCAATTGGTGCCATTTTTCCCATAGCATCTGCTCACTTTGTGTCTCTGTGTCACATTTTGTAATTCTTATAATATTTCAGACTTTTTCATTATTATTACGTTTTTTTATGGTGTTCTGTAATCAGTGATCTTTTATGTTACTATTGCAATTGTTTGGGGGTGCCATTGCTGCAATGCCCATACAAGGTGACAAACTTAATCTATAAATGTGTGTGTTCTGACTGCTCCACCAGCTGGCCATTCTCACATCTCTCTCCCTCTCCTCAGCCTCTCCATTTCCTGAGATACCACATTGTTGAAATTAGGCCAATTAATAACCTTACAATGGCCTCTAAGTATTCAAGTAAAAGGAAGAGCCACATCTCTCACTTTAAATCAAAAACTAGAAATGATTAAGCTTAGTGAGGACAGCATGTCAAAAGCCGAAGTAAGCAGAAAGCTAGGCCTCTTGCACCAAATGGTTAGCCAAGTTGTGAATGCAAAGGAAAAGTCTTTGAAGGAAATTAAAAGTGCTATGCCAGTGATCACACAAATGATAAGAAGAGGAAAGAGCCTTATTACTGATATGAGGAAGTTTTAGTGGTCTAGATAGACAATCAAACCAACAAAAAACATTCCCTTAATTCAAAGCCTAATCCAGAGCAAGACTCTAACTCTCTTTAATTCTATGGAGGCTGGGAGCAGTGAGGAAGCTGCAGAAGAAAAGTTTGAAGCTAGCAGAGATTGGTTCATGAGGTTGAAAGAAAGAAGCCATCTGCATAACATAAAAGTGTAAGTGCTGATGTAGAAGCTGCAGCAAGTTATCCAGAAATTCGAACTAAGATCATTAATGAAGGTGGCTACAATAAACAACAGATTTTCAATGTAGACAAAACAGCTTTCTACTGCCAGAAGATGCCATCTAGGACTTTCAAAGCTAGAGAGAAGTCACTGACTGTCTTCAAAGCTTCAAAGGACAGACTGACACTCTTTTTAGGGGCTAATGCAGCTGGTGAGGTTGAGTTGAAGCCAGGGCTTATTTACCATTCTGAAAATCCTAGGGTCCTTAAAAATTATGCTAAATCTACTCTGACTGTGCTCTATAAATAGAACAACAAAGCCTGTATGGTGGCACATTCTTTTACAAGATGGTTTACTGTTGACACCTACTGCTCAGAAGAAAAGATTCCGTTCAAAATATTACTGTTTATTGACAATGCACCTGGTCGCCCAAGAGCTCTGTTGGAAATGTACAAGATTAATGTTCTTTTCATGCCTGCTAACGCAACATCCATTCTGTAGGTCCATAGATCAAAAAGTAATTTCAACTTTCAAGTCTTATTATTTAAGAAATATGTTTTGTAAGGCCACAGCTGCCATAGATAGTGATTCCTCTGATAGATCTTGGCAAAGTAAATTGAAAACTGGAAAGGATTCAGCTTCTACATTTCATTAAGAACATTCATGATTCAAGGGAAGAAGTCAAATATCAACATGAACAGGAATTTGGAAGAAGTTGATTTCAACCCTCATGGATGACTTTGAGGTGTTCAAGACTTCAGTGAAAGAAGCAACTACAGATGCAGTGGAACTAGGAAGAGAACTAGAATTAGAAGTAGAGCCTGAAGATGTGACTGAATTAAGCAATCTCATGATAAAACTTGAAGAATGAGAATTTGCTTCTTAGGCATGTGCAAAGAAAGTGGTTTCTTGAGATGGAAGCTACTCTTGGTGAAAATGCTGTGAAGATTATTGACATGACAACAAAGGATTAAAAATATTACATAAACTTAGTTAATGAATCACTGGCAGGGTTTGAGAGGATTGACTCCAATTCTGAAAGAACTTCTACTGTGTGCAAAACACATCACATGCTACAGAGAAATTCTCTGTGAAAGGAAGAGTCAGTTGATGTGTCAAACTCCAACTCCATCTTATTTTAAGAAATTGCCATGGCCACCCTAACCTTCAGCAACTACCACCCTGATCAGTCAGCAGCCAACAACATCAAGGCAAGACCCTCTACCAGCAAAAAGATTATGACTCAATGAAGGCTCAGATGGTTAGCTTTCTTTTTTCTTTATATATAAATTTATTTTTGGCAGCGTTGGGTCTTCGTTGCTGCATGCGGGCTTTCTCTAGTTGCGGCGAGTGGGGGCTACTCTTCACTGAGGTGCGTGGGCTTCTCACTGCAGTGGCTTCTCTTGTGGTGGAGCGTGGACTCTAGGCATGTGGGCTTCAGTAGTTGTGGCCTGCAGCCTCAGCAGTTGTGGCGCACAGGCTTAGTTGCTCCACGACATGTAGGATCTTCCCAGACCAGGGATTGAACCCGTGTCCCATGCATTGGCAGGTGGATTCTTAACCACTGCGCCACCAGGAAAGTCCCTCAGATGGTTAGCTTTTTTAACAATAAAGGATTTTTTTAAATTTAGGTACATATATCATTTTTTAAACATAATGCTATTACATACCTAATAGACTATAGTATAGTGTAAACATAACTTTTATATGCACTGGGAAACCAAAAAATTTGTGTAACTTGCTTTATTGCAGTAGTCTGGAACTGAACTTGCAATATCTCTGAGGTCTGCCTGTAACAACTTTATTGGGATATAGCTGACACACTAAAAGGAAGTCATCTTTATAAAGCTTACAATTCATAATTGAAGTAATTCTACCACCTTTCTAGTTGTTCTCTATTTGTAACATTTATTTTTCATTTCTTTTAACCTATTCTTCCTTATCTGGACTTAACTGAGCATTTTTATGATTTTATCTCACATCTCTATTGAATAATTTTTATACTTTTTAAAATACTAATGCATTGCCCTATAGTTTACAATATACGTTTTTTTAATAACTTGAGTCTACCTTCAAATAACATTATATGATTTCACATATTGGAGAAAGTCCTTAAAACTGCATAATGGCATTTTTCCCTCATGTAATTTCTGCTATGTTTGTCATATATTTTACTTTCATATGTGCTGTGAAGACACAATACATTTTTTACTAACCTTGCTTTAATAAGTCAATTATTAGAGCAATTAAGATAAGTATAAATAATGCATTTTATTTTATATTAATTTATGTTTTCAAAACATTTCTTTCTTGGAACTTTGTTCCAAGTTTTAAAATTATATACTACTTCTTCCTGAAGAACTTCTTTTAACATTTCTTATAGGGTGATCTGCTGGCAATGTATTCTCCCAATTATTTTTTGCCTGAAAAAAGTCTTTATTTCTCCCTCATTTTTGAGAAAAATTTTTCTGGGTATAAATTTCGGGACTGAAAGTTATACTTATGTATGTAGGCATGCATGTGATTTGTATGTATGTATTTTTCAGCCCTTTAAAAATGTCATTCCATTGCAAATTGTCTTCTTGCAATGTTTCTGAGAAGAAGCCTGTCTGTAATTCTACATTCCTTTGTCATTAATGTGTCTTTTTCATCAAGTTGCCACCAATATTTCTCCTTGCTTCGGCCTTTAGGCAGTATGATTGTAGGGTTCATATTTTTAATTAGGCTGCTATATTACCTTTCAATAAATTCTTGCTAAAATAATAAATATGTGACTTTAAATAAATCTTCGTACTATTTCATAAAACATTCAAGCAAAAGTATACAATACGACACAGTTTTATTACGGTATTGTTTTCGTGGTTGTGTCCCTATCCTCTATGTAAAAAATCTGAAAGAATTAAACAACAACAACGACAACAAGAACCTCCTGGAACTAATAAAAAATTATAGCAAGGTTAAATGATACAAGGTGAATATACAAAAGTCAACTGCTTTTCTATATACCAACAATGAACAAGTGAAATGTGAATTAAAAAATAACAATACGACTGACAACAGCACTCTCCAAAATAACATACTTCGGTATAAATCTAACAAAATATGTGCAAGATCTATATTAACAAAACTACAAATCTCTGATAAATGAAATCAAAGAACTATATAAATGGAAAGATATTCCATGTCCATGGTTAGGAAGATTTAATATTGTCAAGATGTCAGTTCTTTCCACCTTCATCTATAGCTTCAGTGCAATCCCAATCCAAATCCCAGGAAGTTGTGTTGTAGAAATTAACAAGTTGATTCTAATGTTTATAGAGGAAGGCAAAAGACCCAGAGTAGCCAATACAATATTGAAACAGAATAACAAAGGTGGGTAACTGATGCTGCCCAACTTCAAGACTTACTATAAAGCTACAGGAATCAAGGCAGTATGGTATTGGTGAAAATAAATACAAATAGATCATTGGGCCAAAAATTTTTTAAAAAAGAAATAAAGTCACATATATAGAGTCGACTGATATTTGACAAAGAAACAAAGGCAATACAATGGAGTAAAGATAGTCCTTTCAACCAGTGGCACTTGAACAACTGGACATCCACAAAAAAAGAAAAAAAAAAAGAATCTAGATACAGACCTCACATCCTTCACAAAAATTAACTCAAAATGGGCCACAGACCTAAATACAAAAAGCAGTACTATAAAATTCCTAGAAGATAACACTAGAGAAAACCTAGATTACTTTGGGTATGGCAATGACTTTTTAGACAAAACTCCAAAGGCACAGTCCATGATAACACAAAATTGATAAGCTGCACTTAGTTAAAAATTTTAAAAAATATATGCTTTGCAAAAGACAATGTCAAGAGAATGAGAAGATAGGCCATAAACTGGGAGAAAGTATTTTCAAACCAAAATACACAAAAAAATCTCAAAAGTCAACAATAAAAAATAAATCAAGCTGATTAAATAAATGAGACAAAGAGCTTAGCAGACACCCACTAAAGAAGATATACAGATAACAAATAAACAGAAGAAAAATGCTTTAAATAATTTGTCATCAAGGAAATGAAAACTGAAACAACGAGATATCACTACCTATTAGAATGGTGAAAACCCAAAACACTGACAATCAAATGCTTTCTTTCTTTAAAAGAAAACCCAATTAGCAACTCTGGGCAGAACTTATTTATAATTGTTGTGACCTAAGCATAGTTAAAAATAACTTGGTCTTGACAAAAGTTTCTCATTGTGATTAATTTCAGGAATAGTAATTTGAAGAACTTGTTTGGGAACACAGTTTCTCCCTTCTAAGGCCTTTCAAAATTGCTCTTGTAAGTTCATAATGCAAATGAAACAAGGGGATAAGTTTATAAGAAAATATCATTAACAATTTTTCTGTTCTTACATTTCATTGTTATGTATGAAATGAAGTACTATAAGCATGGTTGCATCATTGTGAGCCTCAAACTGACCCAAATTTCAATACAATTTAGATTTACTTCAGGCATTTTTCCTTTTTTGTTACTGTATTTTGTATAATCTACCTATACTAAGTTTTACTTAAATTTTCTTCAGTGATTACATATACAAAATTTCTTATTTTGGAAACAGTTTCAATAAAAACGATATAAGGTTACTGATATATAGCTACACATTTAAAATTTTACTATGATTATGTCAAATGTCTAATAATTTAAGTGAAATGGATATTTGTAGCATGCTAATAGATTTTTAAATGTATTACTTAATATATTATTATAATATAATTATATATAGCATATATATTCTGCAAATTATCAAAATATCAAATAATTGGTACTGTCTTTTTATATTTTTTGTCAAATGTTAATGATGACTTTATTCATAATTAACAAAATATAGAGACAATCCAAATATCCATCAACTGGTAAATACATAACCATGATATATACATAGAATGGAACACTACCCAGCAATAAAAAGCCACAGACAATTGATACATGCAACAGCATGGGTGAATCCCAAATACGCTAAGCCAAGTGAAAAGTCTAGACTTAAAAGGCATAATTTGATTTACATAAATTCTGGGAAAGACAATTAATTATAGGGTCATAAAGCATGTCACAGTTGTCAAGGAAAAGGTTTGAGAGAAGGAAGTTGACTAGAAAGAAGAATAAGAAAATTTGCAGAAGTTTTGTTTTTCTGGATATATACCCAGGAGTGGGATTAGTCTTGAAAAGATACATGGACCCCAGTGTTCATAGCAGCACTATTTATAATAGCCAAGACATGGAAACAACCCAAATGCTCATCAACAGAGACTGGCTTAAAAAGATGTGGTATACACACACACACACACACACACACACAATGGAATATTACTCAGCCTTAAAAAAAAGAAGGCAATATTGCCATTTGAAGTGATATGGATGGACCTAGAGAATATTATACTAAGTAAAGTAAGTCAGACAGAGAAAGACAAATACTATGTGATATCACTTACACATGGAGTCTAAAAAATAATACAAATGAATCTATATACAGAACATAAAGGGACTCACAGGCATGGAAAACAAACTTATGGTTACCAAAGGGGAGAGAGTGGGAGGGATAAATTAGGAGTATGGGATTAATAGATACAAATTACTATGCTTAAAACAGATAAGCAACAAGGACTGACTATATAGCACAGGGAACTATATTCAATATTTTGTAATAACTAAAATGGAATATAATTTGAAACATATATATATATAGTTGAATTACTTTGCTGTACACTTGAAACTAACACAATACTATAAATCTACTATACTTCAATAGAAAAGAAAAATAAAACGTTCAAGAAGAATACAATAAAACTGCTGTAAGTCTTGATCGTGGTGGTGGTTACATCTCACAGAACTTGTACAAAAATGGGTGGATTTTACTGTATTAAATTAGACCTCAAAATGTAAAATTTATAATGTGAACTAACAACAACAAAAAGCAATGAACTATAAACAGGAGGGTTACATAATAATAAAAGTAACAATTCGCCAAGAAATTAAAATGGTGAATTAGCTTATCTACCATTAGTATGTTTACCATTTAAGACCTTGTTTTTGATAACTGACCTGCCTACAAAAAAGGATGGTATATAAAATGTAACAATACAATTAACAATTTTAATCGAATAGACATGTATAGAACTATACTCAGTCATGACCCTAGTAGGAAACAGATGGCACATTCAAATAGGTTAATTGAGTACTGTTGACTAAAGAAACTATTTACTGAGTTGTTGGCAGAGTTAAGAGAAATAAACAAGGGAAGATGGTGTTTTCCAGGAGCTAGCTACATGAAATTATTATCCCAAAGTGTAAAGGAGCAAGTGGGGAGAGCATCCCTGAACCCTGTGAAAGACGTAGTTATAGTGATAGCTGCAGAAGACATGCATCTAACAGCATCTGTGGCCTTCAGGGAAAAAATGTAGCTCCCGCAAATCTGTAGCCTCATAGTGGGGGAAGACCAGGAAGACCCTACCTCTACTCTTCTCTTTTTTTTTAATATTTAGGTAAAATGGACACACAAAAAACTGCATATATTTCATGTACACATTTTGATGAGTTTGGATATAAGCACATACTCATGATACTATTACCACAATCAAGGTACTAATCACATCTATCACCTCCAAAAATGTCTGTGTGTGTGTTTTGTGGTAAGAACACTTAACATGAGCTCTACCCTCTCACAAATTTTGAGGTACACAGTATCATTAAATATAGGCAGTGTGTTGTACAACAGATCTCTAAAACTTATTCATCTTCTATAACTGAAACTTTATACCCATTAAGGAAAAACTCCTCACTTCCCCCTCCCCCTAGCTCTTGACAACCACCATGCTATTCTCTGCCTCTAACAGTCTGACTGTTCTAGATCCTATATAAGTGGACACATGCAGTATTTGTCCTTCTGTAATGGCTTATTTCACATAGCATAAAGTCCTGTAGAACCACCCGTGTTGACACAAATGGCAACATGTCCTTTTTTAAGGCTGAATAACACCCTTTGCATACATATGCCACACTTTCTTGATTCATCTGTTGATAGACACTCCCATTTCTTCCATATCTTGGTCATTGTGACTAATGTTACAAATAACATAAGGGTGCAGATATCTCTCTGAGATCCTAATTTCAATTCCTTTGGATATGTATCCAGAAGTAGTACTGCTGGATTACATGGTGGTTATATTTTTAATTGTTTGAGCAACCTCGATAACTATTTTCCATAGCGGCTCACCATTTTGCATTTCCAATAACAGTGTATATGTTTTCTAATTTCTCTACATCCTTACCAACACATCATTTGTTATATATATATATATATATATATATACACACACACACACATAAACACACACATATATATGTATGTGTGTGTATATATATACACACACATATATATGTATGTATATGTATATATACATATATATATATACGTATATATATAAAATGGGCATCCTAACAGGTGTGAGATGAGAGCTCATGTGGTTCAATTTTCATTTCTCTGGTAATTAGTAATGTTGAACACCTCCTCATATACTTCTTGGCCAAGTATATGTCTTCTTGGAGAAATGCTCATTTATTTGCCTATTTTAAAATCAGGCTATTTGGTTTATTTCATTGAGTTGTAAGAGATTCCTATATATTTTGTATACTAACCCCTTATCAGATAGATGGTTGCAAATATTTTCTATCATTTCACAGCTTGCCTTTTCAGTCTGCTGATTATTTGCTATACAGAAGCTTTTGGTTTGAAATAGTCCCACTTGCCTATTATTAGTTTTGTTGCCTGTGCTTTTGGTGTCAAATCCAAGAAACCCCTACCAATATCAAAGTCAAGAAGGTTTTCCCCTGTGTTTTCTTCTGGGAGTTTTAGAGTTTTGTGTCTTACATTTAAGCCTTTAATCCATTTTCAGTTGATTTTTCTGTATGGGGTAAAAAGTCTTTTTCCATTTTTTAAATCAACTTGAAGATGCCTGTATTCTTAATATTTACCCACTTTCCTCAGCAACTGAATTGCCCTTTCAGTAGCTATTCAAGATTCATAGTCTAAAGATAACTGATGCAATATTTATGTAGGTCTTTAAAATTATTGATTACTTTAGCAGAATTCCTATCTGACAGGGAGTTTAAAATGTCAGGAGTTTATGTGTGAAGCCATTGTGAACTCCTTTGAGCTCTCCATAGCCGAAACCGAACCCCTTCCTCTATGCTACCAGAGGATCTCCTGCCTGGCAGTATCACTCTAAAATATTTGTAACATCGCACTGTCTCTGATTACTGGTATACTTGATTTTCCCACTTAGGGAGGAGTTTTGAACTCTGTCTTTATATCCCAACATTGACACAGTTCTAGGCACGGCATATATACTTAATCATTGTTTGTTGAATATGTGCAAAAAAAATGTTTTAGGCACTCAATTTAATTTTTTATATTGTTAAATGATACAATAGTACCAAAGGTCTACTTTTTTCAATTGTCTCTTACTCTGTAATTGCCAAGTTCAAACTATAAATTACTATCTTGCCATTTCAAAGCAATTCAGCAAATAAGTACTAAATACCTCTTATTTTGGTAAATACAATAATGAAAACAATGACCTTACATAGTTGCAACCTAAGAGCAGAAGTAAGCACAAATAGCATTGAAATACAGGTAGAATGTGGCAAGTGTAAAAAAAATATTTAATGCAGAATATTGTTTCAAAACAAAAGATGGAATATTTCTTCTAGAAGTCTTCTTGAAGAAATCTGAATGGATGGGATTTATATACTTTATGGTAGAGAATAGGTAAAGGGATATTACAGGAATATAAAATAATAAGGAGATAGAGTGATCAGAAATTGTCAGAGAGATCTAATTTTAATGAAATGCAGATATATAGGAGCCTTTAATTGGAGGGGGAAAAGTGTGTGTGTGTGTGTGTTCATTAGAGGCAATGAGAATCTAAGCTAGAGCAGTGGCAGTGGGAAGATAGGTTAGAATAACTGTGCTAGAATGTCATGGAAATGAAACTGAAAGGCAGAATATCTGCACATAGTCTGATGCTGTGAGACTAAAAGAGAGAAAAAATAGAAAGAACAGATGAGAGGCCTGAGCATAGGACTGTGTGCAAAAGGTACTTTTAGTAAACATAGTTTTTATGTTTCAGAAATTGATTTTAATAAACATTGGTACAAGATTTTACACTATAAAATTTAACGTTTAATAAATAACATTATGAGTCAAATAGTTAATTTGGTAGTTGTTTTCAATTTCTTCTTTATTCTTTTTGGTTTTTTTTCCTTCTGGAATTCTTAGTACTAAGTTTTTTAAGGGCCTGTGGTTTTTAATAACTGCATTAGCTTCCTTTGTAGTTAATGAATAATACTCTTGCACCTGCCATTAAAGTGGTTATAATTGACTCATCTCACATTTATTCATTTATATCCTATGCAAAAATCTCCAGCTATTAATAAACTTTTTAAGTGATACAATCAATGACTCTCCTAAGAGCCAAGGGAAAAATATAACCCCTCATAATTCAGTACTTTCTGATCCCACTGCATCTTACATCGGGACACTCATAAAAGTGCATAATCTTCTTTCCCTTTATTGTCACTTTGAGCTGCAGCCATTTAAAAGCCAACTTTACATGTTTTATGAGAGCGAAGGTGTGATGCTATGACTTAGGTTCTTTTTATCACTTTTTAGTAATGTGTCTCATAAGTTCCATTGCTTTAGCTTCATAATAACATTTGGGGGAAGGCGTTGTGCCCATACTTTTGCACATTAAATTTGCACTCCAAAGCACATAAAATAAGTGCTTAACTGTTTGATATGTAAGGAGAAAATTGAGCAAGTTAATCCAATAGTACATTAAATTTCTTTACGTACAGATCAATCAACCAACCCAAAGGGACCTGGTAGATAATTTAGTTTATTTCTCTGCCTATAAGCAAATTTCTACATAAACTGTCATATATGTTACAAAGCAAAGGACCAAGGGTTACTTACTTCCTCAATAACACATTTTCATAGTCACCATGTGTTCTTTCTCAAAATGTATTACTGTACTTAACATTCTTCTAACTGTTTCAATAACTTTCAAAAAGAAAAAAAAAATCACCATTTCCCCATCCTCTTATAGAAACCTCACATAGCTGAAGAACAGTAGTAAGAATCCAACAAGCATTTCTTCTCCTAATTAAATGATACCCATTTTTTAGTTTATTAAGGAACCTCCATACTGTTCTCCATAGTGGCTGTATCAATTTACTTGTTTGTTTTTTTGACATTGAGCTGCTTGAGCTGCTTGTATATTTTGGAGATTAATCCTTTGTCAGTTGCTTCGTTTGCAAATACTTTCTCCCATTCTGAGGACTGTCTTTTCATCTTCTTTATGGTTTCCTTTGCTGTGCAAATAGAACTACCATATGACCCAGCAATCCCACTACTGGGCATATACCCTGAGAAAACCGTAATTCAAAATGGTACATGTACCACAATGTTTACTGCAGCACTATTTACAATAGCCAGGACATGGAATCAACCTAAGTGCCCATCAACAGGTGAACGGATAAAGGAGATGTGGCACATATATACAATGGAATATTACTCAGCCATAAAAAGAAACAAAATTGAGTTATTTGTAGTGAGGTGGATGGACCTAGAGTCTGTCTTACATAGTGAAGTAAGTCAGAAAGAGAAAGACAAATACCGTATGCTAACACACATATATGGAATCTAAAAAACTGGTCCTGATGAACCTAGTGGCAGGGCAGGAATAAAGATGCAGATGTAGAGATTGGACCTGAGGACACAGTGGGGGAAGGGGAAGCTGGGATGAAGTAAGACAGTGACATGGACATATATACACTACCAAATGTAAAACTGATAGCTAGTGAGAAGCTGCTGCACAGCACAGGAAGATCAGCTCAATGCTTTGTGATGACCTAGAGGGGTGGGATAGGGAGGGTGGGAGGGAGGGGATATGGGGATATATGTATACTTATAGCTGATTCACTTTGTTGTACAACAGAAACTAACACAACATTGAAAAGCAATTATACTCCAATAAAGATATCAAAATAAATAAATAAATGAGATCCATTTTTTATTTTATTATATATTTTTAAATTATACATTTTAACATATAATCCAAAGAAAAATAGTCTCATGGGAATTTGTCAGTCTAAAACTAATGACTTTACTGAACAACTTCTTAATATCTTTGATTGGATCAAGTGGAGAGTAGACAGCACCTTGTCAATACAATAAGCAGACATTCCTCACTTTAAAATATAACACCGTATCTTAAAACGAAAAAACAACTTACAGACTGGGAGAAGATATTTTCAAATGATGCTACCGACAACAGATTAATTTCCAAAATATACAAACAGCTCATACAGCACAATATCAAAAAAAACCAAACTCACTCAAAAAATGGGCAGAAAACCTAAATAGACATTTCTCCAAAGAAGATATACAGATTGCCAACAAACACATGAAAGGATGCTCAAAATCACTAATCATTAGGGAAATGCAAATCAAAATTACAAAGACATATCACCTCACACCAGTCAGAAAGGCCATGATCAAAAAATCCACAGACAGTAAAGATTGGAGAGGGTGTGGAGAAAAGGGAACCCCCCCTACACAGTTGGTGGGAATGGCAATCGGTACATCCACTATGGAAGAGAGTATGGAGGTTCCTTAGCAAACTAAAAATAGAGCTACCATATGATCCAGCAATCCCACTCCTGAGCATACATCCGGAGAAAACTCTAATAGAATCACAGAAATAGAAAACAAACTTATGGTTAACACAGGGGAGAGCGGGGGTTGAGGGGAGAGATAAATTAGGAGTTTGGGATTAACAGATTATATATATATATATATATAACTAAATCACTATCTGAACACCTGAAATTTACACAACATAGTAAATTAACTATACTTCAATAAAAAACGGTTAAAAATTTTAAAAATTAAAAAATATATAATGACATATCTTTAAATGTGGATATTCTCTTTGCTTTTTACTATAAAATGCAGACTTTTCTTTCTAGTTTGTGCCTATTACCTCTTTGTCCTGTGGGCAGTTATTATAATTTTTTAAACATACAATAAGGGGTTTTTACTTACTAATACACTACAACAGGACACATCACCCTGTTCCCTTAACTCAACTTTTCTCATTAGTATTTACTAGTGAATATCATCCCTGACACTTTCATCAACATTTCCTTTGCACCTCATTATTTCCTTGCACCATTTTCCCCAAGTTTATAGAGTTGTAGCTGCTAGAATTTGGGGTCCTAACTCCAGCTTGAGCTGTGCACTTATAATTCCAAACAGAGCGGGACATGAAACTTTACATGTCTTTACGTGTGTTGTTATTTCAATCAGAAGAGTTTACCTGATATATCAAAGTATGAAAATATACAACTTTTTCAGCTTTTCATCTATAATGGCTACAGTTTAATGATGCCTATAATTAAAAGTAGCTCCTACACATGTAGATTTTCTGTCTTTATTCTCATGTATATTATGATTTAAGAAACCTTATAGGAAAACTGAAATAAAACAATCACATCTAAATTCAGTTCTTTGATGGGGCATTCTATTTTCTGGCTGTCTCAACTCCTCCCCTGTCTGAAAGCAGCCACAGAAAGAGGAAGTTCAGAAACTTGTCACTGTCTCTTCACCCACTGTAATAAACACATGTTTTATTCATTTGTACCTCAATTCCCTGAAGCTGATTAGGAGAAGGTACAATAAGAAAAATGGGTTATAATGTACTGTTGATAAAGACATTGTATTTATTCTTTCAGGAAGAGAATGGCATTTTCCAAAAGCCAACTGATCCAACTGATTAACTTTAATTACAGATATTATGCTATTTTGTGATAGTTATTTTATTTGAACAGTAGGGCATGAAATAAGCTAGAAAAAGAACATTATTCAGAACCACAAAAAGGTGGTTATCATTTTATACAGTTATCACACAGTCATTAGATCAAAATTTGGGAAGATATTAGGAGGCTCATACTTAATTTTTAAGCAGAGGATTTTTAAATAAAAATTAAATACTGTACAACTTTAATGAAAACATAAAAGAGAGGTACACTCTTCTAGCCAGAGCTTAAATAAGAACAAAACTGATGTAAAAATAGACTCTTGGATTTATTGATTATTGCTGTTGAAAAGCAATTAAAATCTTGTTAAATCTATTGAGGATGGGTGGAAAAATTTAGTAACTAAATGTACTGAACATTGGGCCACATGATTTATGTAACTTATTTAGTATTCATAAAATATGAAAGATATTATTTTCATTTTATGCATAAAGAAAAAGAGGAGTTTAAATATGTTTCCCAAAGGCATACATTGAATAAGCAGATATATTTATATTTAAAATTGTGTATATCTCACTATGGAATCCATTTAATGTCTACTAAATGACAAATGTAAAATCAGGGGAAAATGCATATGTCAATGCTTTATATTTTATCAAACATAGAGTGCTTAGTATATGGATAATGATTCAAAGAATTATTTTACATTTTATTCAAGAAATATTAATTGAACACACATGACATGATCATTTTTAGAAGCAGGAAACATATTTGATGACAAAACCTTAATGGTGGGGATATAAAGGATAACAAAATCCATGGCCAGTCTATGCTGGAAATACAAGCCGTTAGAAAGTGCAGGACCTCATTATGCTTAGACTGAAAGACACCTATTTGCTGACTCATTAGCATGAATTAAATAAACAACAAAACCTTTTATTTGCACCAGTTTTGATATTTAACCAGCTCTCAGATATTTGCATTATTTATTAAACAAAGGGCAGTCTGATCCATTTTGGTGATCATAGTCAAAGAGAATATTGATAATTTGTGGATCCATGCAAGAAAAGTACCAAAGGGAAAAGCTGAGGCGGTAGGCAGGAGAGATCATGTTTTGTGACTGAATAAATTACTGGTCCTCATACTTTACTCTTCAGAGTGGTATCATATATTTGAGTCTTGCTGTGTCCTCTTATTGGTCAGAATGTCCATCCCTACCATTGGATTTTGGGCTTTGCCATATAACTTGTTTTAGCCGATGACATGTTAATGGATGTGACTTTAGCTTTAAAAAGCTGTTTGGGAGAGGAGCTTCAAGATGGCAGAAGAGTAAGACGTGGAGATCACCCTTCTCCCCACAAATACATCACAAATACATCTACACGTGGAACAACTCCTACAGAACACCTACTGAACGCTGGCAGAAGACCTCAGACCTCCCAAAAGGCAAGAAACTCCCCCACGTACCTGGGTAGGGCGAAAGAAAAAAGAAAAAACAGAGACAAAAGAATAGGGACGGGACCTGCACCAGTGGGAGGGAGCTGTGAAGGAGGAAAGGTTTCCACACACTAGAAGACCCTTCGCGGGCGGAGACTGCAGGTGGCGGAGGGGGAAAGCTTCGGAGTAGCGGAGGAGAGCACAGCAACAGGGGTGCGGAGGGCAAAGCGGAGAGACTCCTGCACAGAGGATCAGTGCCGACCAGCACTCACCAGCCCGAGAGGCTTGTCTGCTCACCCGCCGGGGCGGGCGGGGCTGGGAGCTGAGGCTTGGGCTTCGGTCGGAGCACAGGGAGAGGACTGGGGCTGGCGGCGTGAACACAGCCTGAAGGGGGCTAGTGCGCCACGGCTAGACGGGAGGGAGTCCGGGAAAAAGTCTGGAGCTGCCGAAGAGACAAGAGACCATTGTTTCCTGGTGCGCAAGGAGAGGGTATTCAGAGAGCTGCTTAAAGGAGCTCCAGAGACGGGTGCGAGCCACGGCTGTCAGCGCGGACCCCAGAGACGGGCATGAGACGCTAAGGCTGCTGCTGCCACCACCAAGAAGCCTGTGTGCGAGCACAGGTCACTATCCACACCTCCCCTCCTGGGAGCCTGTGCAGCCCACCACTGCCAGGGTCCCGGGATCCAGGGACAACTTCCCCGGGAGAACGCATGGCGCGCCTCAGGCTGGTGCAACGTCAAGCCGGCCTCTGCCACCAGGCTCGCCCCGGATCCGTGCCCCTCCCTCCCCGCCACCTGAGTGAGCCAGAGCCCCCGAATCAGCAGCTGCTTTCACCCTGTCCTGTCTGAGCAAAGAACAGATGCCCTCAGGCGACCTACACACAAAGGCGGGGCCAAATCTAAAGCTGAACGCCAGAGCCATGCGAACAAACAGGAGAAAGGGGTAAGACAGGAATAAAGACACAGACCTACTAGAGAATGGACTTGAGGATATGGGGAGGGGGAAGGGTAAGCTGTGACAAAGCAAAAGAGAGGCATGGACATATATACACTACCAAACGTAAGGTAGATAGCTAGTGGGAAGCAGCCACATAGCACAGGGAGATCAGCTCAATGCTTTGTGATGACCTAGAGGGGTGGGATAGGGAGGGTGGGAGGGAGGGAGACGCAAGAGGGAGGGGATTGGGAACATATGTATATGTATAATTGATTCACTTTGTTATAAAGCAGAAACTAAAAAAAAAAAAGAAAGTTATAGAGGCAAAATAATTATAAGGATCAAACTTATCTGTATTTGAATCTAGACTTTGCAATTACTTGTTATGCTATGTCTAAACCCTCTACACTCAGTTCTTTATCTATAAATTGTGATAAATATACTCAGTTCTCAAGATTAAAAAAAAAGAGAGAGAGAAAGGGAAATCTCTCCCAGCAGCCTCAGGAGCAGCGGATTAAATCTCCACAATCAACTTGATGTGCCTGCATCTGTGGAATAACTGAATAGACAACGAATCATCCCAAATTGAGGAGGTGGACTTTGGGAGCAACATTATATATATATATTTTTTTCCCTTTTTCTCTTTTGTGAGTTTGTATATGTATGCTTCTGTGTGTGATTTTGTCTGTATAGCTTTACTTTTACCATTTGTCCTAGAGTTCTGTCTGTCCATTTTATTTTTGTATGTTTTATTACTTAAAAATTTTTTTTCTTAATAATTATTTTTTATTTTTTACTTTAATAACTATTTTATTTTATTTTATTATCTTTTCTTCCTTCCTTCCTTTCTTTCTTTCCTTCCTTCCTTCTTTCTTTCTTTCTTTCTTTTTTCCCTCCCTTTTCTTCTGAGCCATGTGGAGGACAGGCTCTTGGTGCTCCAGCCAGGCGTCAGGGCTGTGCCTCTGAGGTGGGAGAGCCAACTTCAGGACACTGGTCCACAAGAGACCTCCCAGCTCCATGTAATATCAAATGGCAAAAATCTCCCAGAGATTTCCATCTCAACACCAACACCCAGCTTCACTCAACAACCATCAAGCTACAGTGCAGGACACCCTATGCCAAACAACTAGCAAGATAAGAACACAACCCCATCCATTAGCACAGAGGCTGCCTAAAATCAATAAGGCCACAGACACCGCAAAAACACCACCAGACGTGGACCTGCCCACCAGAAAAAGATCCAGCCTCATCGACTAGAACACAGGCACCAGTCCACTCCACCAGGAAGTCTACACAACCCACTGAACCAACCCTAGCCACTGGAGCAAACACCAAAAACAACAGGAACTACAAACTTGCAGCCTGCGAAAAAGAGACCCCAAACACAGTAAGTTAAACAAAGTGAGAAAACAGAGAAACACACAGCAGATGAAAGAGCAAGGCAAAAACCCACCAAAACTAACAAATGAAAATAGGCAGTCTACCTGAAAAAGAATTCAGAATAATGATAGTAAAGATGATGCAAAATCTTAGAAATAGAATGGAGAAAATAAAAGAAACGTTTAACAAGGACCTACAAGAACTAAAGAGCAAACAAACAATGATGAACAACACAAAAAATGAAATTAAAAATTCTCAAGTGCTCATGGAACATTCTCCAGGATAGATCATAACTTGGGTCACAGATCAAGCCTTGGTAAATTTAAGAAAATTGGAATCATATCAAGTATCTTTTCTGACCACAATGCTATGAGACTAGATATCAATTACAGGAAAAAATCTGCAAGAAATACAAACACACGCAGGCTAAACAACACACTACTTAATAGCCAAGAGATCACTGAAGAAATCAAAGAGGAAATCAAAAAACACCTAGAAATAAATGACAGTGAAAACATAATGACCCAAAACCTATGAGATGCAACAAAAGCAATTCTAAGAAGGAAGTTTATAGCAATACAATCCTACCTTAAGAAACAAGAAACATTTCAAATAAAGAACCTAACCTTACACCTAAAGCAATTAGAGAAAGAAGAACAAAAACACCCAAAAGTTAGCAGAAGGAAAGAAATCATAAAAATCAGATCAGAAGTAAATGAAAAAGAAATGAAGGGAATGATAGCATAGATCAATAAAACTAAAAGCTGGTTCTTCGAGAAGATAAACAAAATCGATAAACCATTAGCCAGACTCATCAAGAATAAAAGGGAGACAACTCAAATCAATAGATTTAGAAATGAAAAAGGAGAAGGAACAACTGACACTGCAGAAATACAAAGGATCATGAGAGATTACTACAAGCAACTATATGCCAAAAAAATGGACAACTTGGAAGAAATGGACAAATTCTTAGAAATGCATAACCTTCTGAGACTGAACCAGGAAGAAATAGAAACTATGAACAGACCAATGACAAGCACTGTAATTGAAACTGTGATTAAAAATCTTCCAACAAACAAAAGCACAGGACCAGATGGCTTCACAGGCGAATTCTATCAAACATTTGATAAGAACTAACACCTATCCTTCTCAAACTCTTCCAAAATATATCAGTGGAAGGAAGAGTCCCAAACTCATTCTACGAGGCCATCATCACTCTGGTACCAAAACCAGACAAAGATGTCAGAAAGAAAGACAACTACAGGCCAATATCACTGATGAACATAGATGCAAAAAACCTCAACAAAATATTAACAAACAGAATCCAACAGCACATTCAAAAGGTCATACACTATGATCAAGTGGGGTTTATCCCAGGAATCCAAGGCTTCTTTAATTTACACAAATCAATCAATGTGATAGACCATATTAACAAACTGAAGGAGAAAAATCATATGATCATCTCAATAGATGCAGCAAAAGCTTTCAACAACATTCAACACCCATGTATGATAAAAACCCTCCAGAGGGCTTCCCTGGTGGCGCAGTGGTTGAGAGTCCGCCTGCCAATGCAGGGGACACGGGTTCGTGCCCCCGTCTGGGAAGATCCCACATGCCGCGGAGTGGCTAGGTCCGTGAGCCATGGCCGCTGAGCCTGCGCGTCCGGAGCCTGTGCTCCGCAACGGGAGAGGCCACAACAGTGAGAGGCCCGCGTACCGCCAAAAAAAAAAAAAAAAAAAAAAAAAAAAACCCTCCAGAAAGTAGGCATAGAGGGAACTTACCCCAATATTATAAAGTCCATATATGACAAACCCACAGCCAACATTGTCCTCAATGTGAAAAACTGAAACCATTTCCACTAAGAGCAGAAACAAGACAAGGTTGCCCACTCTCACCACTATTAATCAAAATAGTTTTAGAAGTTTTAGCCACAGCAATCAGAGAAGAAAAAGAAATAAAACGAATCCAAATTGGAAAAGAAGAAATAAAGTTGTCACTGTTTTCAGATGACATGATACTATACACAGCGAATCCTAAAGATGCTACCAGAAAACTACTAGAGCTAATCAGTGAAGGTGGTAAAGTAGCAGGATACAAAATTAATGCACAGAAATCTCTTGCATTCCTATACACTAATGATGAAAAATCTGAAATTGAAATTAATAAAACACTCCCATTTACCATTGCAACAAGAAGAATAAAATACCTAGGAATAAACCTACCGAAAGAGGCAAAAGACCTGTATGCAGAAAATTATAACACACTGATGAAATAAATTAAAGATGGTGCAATTAGATGGAGAGATATACCGTGTTCTTGGATTGGAAGAATCAACATTGTGAAAATGACTCTACTACCCAAAGCAATCTACAGATTCAATGCAATCCCTATCAAACTACCAATGGCATTTTTCATAGAACTAGAACAAAATATTTCACAATTTGTATGGAAACACAAAAGACCCTGAATAGCCAAAGCAATCTTGAGAAAAGAAGAATGGAGCTGGAGGAATCAAGCTCCCTGACTTCAGACTATACTAGAAAGCTACAGTAATCACGTCAGTATGGTACTGGCACAGAAACAGAAATATTGATCAATGGAACAGGATAGAAAGCCCAGAGATAAACCCACGCATATATGGTCACCTTACCTTTGATAAAGGAGGCAGGAATATACAATGGAGAAAAGACAAGCCTCTTCAATAAGTGGTGCTGGGAAAACTGCTCAGCTACATGTAAAAGAATGAAATTAGAACACTCCCTAAAACCATACACAAAAATAAACTCAAAATGGATTAAAGACCTAAATGTAAGGCCAGACACTATAAAACTCTTAGAGGCAAACATAGGCAGAACACTCTACGATATACATCACAGCAAGATCCTTTTTGACCCACCTCCTAGAGAAATGGAAATAAAAACAAAAATAAACAAATGGGACCTAATGAAACTTAAAAGCTTTTGCACAGCAAAGGAAACCAGAAACAAGACGAAAAGACAACCCTCAGAATGGGAGAAAATATTTGCAAATGAAGCAACTGACAAAGGATTAATCTCCAAAATATACAAGCAGCTCATGCAGCTTAATATCAAAAAACAAACAACCCAATGCAAAAATGGGCAGAAGACCTAAATAGACATTTCTCCAAAGAAGATATACAGACTGCCAACAGACACATGAAAGGATGCTCAACATTAATCATTAGAGAAATGCAAATCAAAACTACAATGAGATATCATCTCACACCAGTCAGAATGGCCATCATCAAAAAATCTAGAAACAATAAATGCTACAGAGGTTGTGGAGAAAAGGGAACCCTCTTGCACTGTTGGTGGGAATGTAAATTAATACAGCCACTTTGGAGAACAGTATGGAGGGTCCTTAAAAACCTAAAAATAGAACTACCATATGACCCAGCAATCCCACTACTGGACGTATACCCTGAGAAAACCATAATTCAAAAAGAGTCATGTACCACAATGTTAATTGCAGCTCTATTTACAATAGCCAGGACATGGAAGCAACCTAAGTGTCCATCGACAGATGAATGGATAAAGAAGATGTGGCACATATATACAATGGAATATTACTCAGCCATAAAAGGGAACGGAAGTGAGTTATTTGTAGTTAGGTGGATGGACCTAGAGTCTGTCATACAGAGTGAAGTAAGTCAGAAAGAGAAAAACAAATACCGTATGCTAACACATATATATGGAATCTAAAATAAATAATAATTGTCATGAAGAACCTAGTGGCAAGGCGGCAATAAACATGCAGACCTACTAGAGAATGGGCTTGAGGATATGGGGAGGGGGAGGGTAAGCTGGGACAAAGTGAGAGAGTGGCATGGATATATGTACACTACCAAACATAAAATAGATAGCTAGTGGGAAGCAGCCGCATAGCACAGGGAGATCAGTTCGGTGCTTTGTGACCACCTAGAGGGGTGGGATAGGGAGGGTGGGAGGGAGATGCAAAAGGGAAGAGGTATGGGGACATATGTATATGTATAACTGATTCACTTTGTTATAATGCAGAAACTAACACACCATTGTAAAGCAATTATACTCCAATAAAGACATTTAAAAAAATGCTAATAATGGCAAAAAAAAAAAAAGTGAGTTTGTTAGCACAGGGAACTCTACTCAATGCTGTGTGGTGACCTAAATGGGAAGGAAATCCAAAAAGGAGGAGATATGCGTATACATATACCTGATTCACTTTGCTGTACAGCAGAAAGTAACACAACATTTTAAAGCAACTATACTCCAATAAAAATTAATTTTAAAAAAGGTGAGTTTGGGGTCACCTGTTGTACACTGATGATTTGCTATATGACTACTACCCATGTAATCACTGCCTCGGGATAGGATACTTGGAGCACATCATACACTCCTGGTAAGTTATATTTCAAAAAGAAGAGGAGCCAGAGAGAGCAGATCCAGCCCAACCTGAAGTTTGGGGCCTAGAATCCAGCCTATTCCAGTCAAGTTGTAATCATCACACAAGACACTGAATATCAGAAGAAACTAGTATTGTTTGAAATCATTAAGTTTGGGGTTCTTGTAGCTCACTAATACTCTTGTTAATAATGCCTATGATTGCCATGATTTAGCATATTTTTAGGATTCCACACAGTAGAAGTGCAGATAAGATACGGCTCTCCAGTGACTATTTACTTTTTGGATGTACAATGAATTAAGACCTTATTAAATAACCCCAAAGGAATAATATCCCAAAGGAATAACACCAAAAGAATTAACTTCTGTGAGGATTCCCATGCGATGAGCAGATTTTCAATGTATATTGGATGTATGCTTGACATATTCCAGGGACTGTGCTAGTACCCACCCAGCCCACACAGGACTTAGAACCTAAATGTAAGTATTATTAAGATTTCAAGAACTAACTTTTGTAGATCTTCCTGAATGGATTAGAGTTTCCCAATACTCTCACATAGCTTCCATATTTGCTACAACTCACAGTTCAGAGTGTCACTCAGGAGCACAATCAAAATCCTGAAGTCAGGGATAAGGAATGTAGGTAAAGTAGTTAATTTTGGACAGAATAAATATGTCACTTTTCTTCACATTTTTTTTGGATTGGACACTGCTAATTCTGCAGCTTTTTTTTTTTTTTTTTTTTTGCGGTATGAGGGACTCTCACTGTTGTGGCCTCTCCCGTTGCGGAGCACAGCCTCCGGACGCGCAGGCTCAGTGGCCATGGCTCACGGGCCCAGCCGCTCCGCGGCATGTGGTATCTTCCCGGACCGGGGCACGAACCCGTGTCCCCTGCATCGGCAGGCAGACTCTCAACCACTGCGCCACCAGGGAAGCCCTGCAGCTAATTTTTTAATGCTCTCATTTTCTGTACACAATACATCCTAGAAAAATGTTGGGGATACCTCCTGCTCCTTTTCCTAAGTCTCTGCCTTTGAGTTGAATCTTGAGATCCATAGAATCAACTATGACTTATTAAATGAGTCCCCATGTCTCTACTTTTCTGTCCAGTGATCACTGTTTTCTGCCTGCTCTCTCATTAGTTCCTCCATTCCTAAAACTTTTCCACTGGAGTTTTATATCCCTGTTAATGGTACAGGATTCTCCCTATTACAAAAGGGTTTAAGTCAAGTATTAACCTTTGATTACATATGGTTAACACACAAAAAATGTGTAGTTGGTAGAACCTACCAGCAGAAATGCTATCCTTTCTAGGCAATCTCACTTTCTCTGTTACCATTACACTCTCTTGAATCTGGATTACCTCCCACTTAAACCTTTGTTATAGCTTTTTAGCATGCAGTCTCTTGTGGATATGAACCATCCTACACTCCCCAGTCAGATCAATCATCTCAAAACTGTGTGACTCTCTAGAAGGAGAGGTATTTTCAGTGCCTCCTGATGGACTGTCAAGGCAAATACATAGACCGTATCTCACCATTCAGGATAACACTTTGTGTAACCCTTCTTTGGAAACTCACTGATGATATTTCTTCAATTTACAGTGGTCCTCATTCCCAATTTTTCTTCCCAATTTTTCAAAGGGATTTCACACATTATACATTCTATATGAAGCCTTTGCCATTCCTTCTAATAGAGAAGTCTAATACGTTACTTTGAACCACAATAGCATTCATGATATTCAGTCACATATTATAATTACTCAGATAATTATTTTATATCTTGACAAGGCAGGGACATTGCCTTATTAATTTAAAAAGATACACTAAATCCCCTACATTTGTTAGCATGTGTCTCATATTGCTGTAGTTAAGTACATTATTTAAGTGAAACAAATTGAAATAAATATTCTAACAGCTATAATTCTAGGTAGTAGACTTTAGATAGAATTAAAATAATAATAATATAATAATAATAATAGCTAACATTTATTGCGGACTTACTATGTTCTTGATATTGTTTTAAATTGGAACAACACTAAGAGTTTGGTTGTATCATTTAGTCACCTTTTAAAGATGATGAATTTGAAGCACAGGAAAGTCAATTTACTCACCTAAGTTTGTACTGATAATAAATGGCCAGGTAGGCACAGAAATGGAAGCTATGTGCACCTGCAGCCCATCTTCCTGCTACTCAGTGATATGAAGTGACCCAAAGGAATACAAAAACTAATAGGAAGGGTGCTCCATGGTCCAATGGCTCTGTACACAATGTGGCCAAGAAATGTGAATAAATCTAATGACTCTAAGTAAATATGCACATATTTGGAACAATTCCAGTCACCTTTGCCAGGAATAGAGATTTTAAAGTCATAGAGTAAGGGTGTTATTTGTGTTTTATACAATCATTAAGCATTTATTTTACTATGTATAGCATAGAGAAATTACCCTTGTGCTTTAGAGCAAGGGTGGGCAAACTGTATTACATGGGCCTAATCAAGTTCCTTTTTAAAGGGCTGGAAAAAAACTAACAAAGAATATGTAACAGAGACCATATGTGCTCTAAAAAGTCTAAAACATTTATTATTTGGCTTTCTATGGAAAACGTTTCCTAATCCCTGCTTTATAGTTAGTTCTAGGTGAAAATGTCAACTCATTTGTTAAGGACAACTTGATAAGCTTCCTTTACCTAAATATTTAGATAATAATAACAGTAGTAACACCTTAGTTAACTCATGTGAAGATTAACAATACATAAAGTACAGGACGATACATAAAAAGATCTCAACAAAATGAGAGCTAGTATAAAGAAGTAGTTAATACTATGTTTGAGGAAAGTGGATTACATATATATACATTTTTAAAATTAATTAATTTATTTATTTTTGGCTCATTGGGTCTTCAATGCTGTGCGTGGGCTTTCTCTAGTTGTGGCGAGCGGGGGCTACTCTTTGTTGCAGTGCACGGGCTTCTCATTGCGGTGGCTTCTCTTGTTGTGGAGCACGGGCCCTAGGCACGTGGGCCTCAGTAGTTGTGGCACACCGATTCAGTAGATGTGGCTTGCGGGCTCTAGAGTGCATGCTCTGTAGTTGTGGTGCATGGGCTTAGCTGCTCTGTGGCATGTGGGATCTTCCCAGACCAAGGATCGAACCTGTGTCCCTTGCATTGGCAGGTGGATTCTTAACCACTGCACCACCAAGGAAGTCCCAATTACATACATATATTTTTTTTTTTTTTTTTTTTTTTTTTTTGCGGTAGGCGGGCCTCTCACTGTTGTGGCCTCTCCCCTTGCAGAGCACAGGCTCCGGATGCGCAGGCTCAGCAGCCATGGCTCACGGGCCCAGCCGCTCTGCGGCATGTGGGATCTTCCCAGACCGGGGCACGAACCCGTGTCCCCTGCATCGGCAGGCGGACTCTCAACCACTGCGCCACCAGGGAAGCCCTCAATTACATATATTTTAATCAAGCCATCTCACTTGCTAGCTAACACTCAGTTGAGGAGAATAATATACAAAACCCTCATGGTTGTTGGAAAATTAATGTGCTCCTGGTATACACTCAAAATGTCAACTGCTTTATTTTAATTTGGGTCACTTAGATCATGATCAGAATAATTATGAAACAATTCATGTCATGGGTACTTGGATTATAGACATTTATTTATAAAAAAGATTGATTTTGTACCTTGGAGAAAATTAAAATAACCACAAAATATAGCCCCAGGCTTCTAAGAGTTGCTCTTCTGATTTGTGAGATTATATCTGCATACAATCAACAACAGATCAATACTAATGATCACATCCTTGCATGCAATATACCTTTTTTAAAAATATATAAAACCTAAAGTGTTATAATTAGAATATAGTCACACATATTGGTTTGCCTGGGACAGTACAGGTTTTTACCCACTTTCCCAGCACAATTATTAATAGTGCCTCTTTTTATTCATAATATCATCTCAATTTGGATAATAATTTGCATGGTCCCAAGTTACAATGAAGAGCAGAGAAACTGCTCTCAGTCAAGTGAGAAAAATGGATAAATTAACTGTGATCAGTGATCACCTAAAACTGTTCATTTAACATATTTCATAGTTGGGATTATTTATACTCTATTCAGAGAGACAGTCACAAGATATAACAGAAAGCTAATATTTTCAATTATAGAAGAAGAAAGTAGTTGCCCAGATAAACTAGAAAAAGCAGAATGCTTCTAAGGATAAGACTTGAATTTACAGGAACTATCATATTAGGGAACAGGTCAGGGCTTTTAAATTTGAGAGAAAATGACTGCATCTGGGACTGTTGGATCCCTTCTCCCAGAGTGTTTTCAGCTATGAACAAACTTCATCCAGCCTAGTCTGTCTTCCCTCTCATTCCAGCTCCCTCGCCACCCCCAGCAAGGACAGAAATGCAGGCTGTTCCAAATGCAACATGCCCAGGAAACACTGGAGATCAAGCACATAAGATGTTTATTGTACAAAAGAAACATATGCAAAGATTATCAGCCAAACCCCCAAAAGATCAAAGTTCAAGTTGACACTAAAGAAATGTGAGCACCAAAGGAACTATTCCCAGGGAACGATCGATTCTGTGAGGCACACCTGCTATAGGAATGTGCTTTCTACATATCATCCCTCTGACATATAAAAAATATTTTGATAAACATATTTCCTAAATTTGTAGACATCCAGTCTTTGACGTCAGTTACAATGACACATTACTTTGAATGAGTTATACAAAGCTGAGATATACCATTTGTGTTACCTGCTTAAAATTATTATTGATATTGATTTTATTGTATTTCTCACCTACTGAACTCTGTTAGGGGAACCACTGACAGAAACCACCTGCCCTGGTCAGACCCGATAGAAACCACTTGCATGAGTTATCTTACAACAGGAGGTCCTGGTAAGGCACGCGGGACTAACAAGCTACCAACAGCCAGAAGAATTCAAGAAAGGTCAAAAGGAGAGGGGAGACGCCAGTCCAAATGTCCTAGCAACCTCCCAGAATCCTCCTCACTGGAATCCATCTTGGCTGAATGACGTGCACGCCACCAGGAAGGACCCTGAGTCAGAATGATTGGCCAGAGACAACCTGGAAACTAATCCCAATTACCCAATCACCATAACACCCAAGACTTGGAGCCACGTGGCAGAGCAGTCCTCCTGGGCTCCCTTACCCTCCTGCTCTCCGCCTGGGTGTCCCTCCCCAATAAAGTCTCTTGCTTTGTCAGCACACGTTGTCTCCTCGGACAGTTCATTTCCAAATGTTACAGAACAGCCCACTTTCAGGCCCTGGAAAGGGTCTCCCTTCATGCAACGTAACTGTCATTTCCAAGAAAACTTTATATTCAGCAGTCAAGGCAACCATTAAAACAGGTGTATTTAAAATGCCATTGTTTCTGTAGTCAGTATTTAGAAAGAAATATTGTAATGCATATCTTGTATTTCCTGATAACTTAATCCAAGAAATAGGTTTCAATTATGATAGCACTGATATGGCACTTAATTACCACACATACATCATAAAAACTATGTACAAAATGAGAGGTAATTTCTCTATTTTAAATACCATTCCTTCTTGTTTTATGCTATACATAAAATATATGATATATAAAATATATTTTATTCTTAATTTATAAATGACATAGATTTTCTCCTTCCTGATAACTATAAGAGTAGGTGAAAACAAAGAAGAAATATGCTAACAAGGGAAAAACAATTCTACAATACAAGGATATGACAATTTCTCACCTTCTGAATTTAATTTTGTGAATGTTCAGTATCATATTGCTCTCAATGTGACTTTAGGTGCTTGTGAAGAGCCAATAAAAATGTTATAATATATTGTAAGGCATTGAGTCTGGGACTCTAATATGATTATACTGTCTACAGATCTTTAAAAGTTAGTACAAAAGACATCCAAATCTAATAAAATCTAATCTGAGCAAGGAATTATTGAGTTTCCCAAATCCATTAAGAAACCTAATGGCCATGTGTTGTGAACTAAGGCAAACTGAGTAATCTAATTTTGCTTTTTAAATGAGAGAGGTTAGTGCTATCTTCAAAGACCTCTCTTTAGATAGCAACTAAGAAAGCCACAATAATAAGCATCATTACATTACATTGAAAGAGTAATGCACCAAAGTTTCTAAATCTCTGATCTTTAGTTAGAAAAGAGATCACTGTAAAGTTGCAGAAGGCTGACCTCAGTGATAAAGTCAAGACTACAAGCAGGGTGAAATTAGCAGGGAGATAGCCTGCGGATAAGCCCACAAAGAAGTGAAAGGAGAAAAAAAATTATAGAAAATTTCCATAAATATCCAAAAAATATATTATTAAGTTAGGCCTCCTTAACAAAGCTTTTTTGTTTGTTTTGGTTTCAGCTATCTTATTGTGATTTCTATTTTTCTATTGTCTCTAATTACAGAGTAACTTTGCCACTTCAGTAAAGACAATGTATCTGCCTTTGAGATGCTTTCATAAGATAATGCACAATAAAGATTCTCCCAATGTTACTTTATTTTCATTCAAGTCTCAATGCAGCAAAAAATATTCTTGCACTGTTGGTAGGAATGTAAATTGATGCAGCCACTATGGAGAACAGTATGGAAGTTCCTTAAAAAGCTAAAAATAGAAGTACCATATGACCCAGCAATCCCACTACTGGGCATATACTCTGAGAAAACCATAATTCAAAAAGAGTCATGTACCACAATGTTCACTGCAGCACTATTTACAATAGCCAGGACATGGAAGCAACCTAAGTGTCCATCGACAGATGAATGGATAAAGGAGATGTGGCACATATATACAATGGAATATTACTCAGCCATAAAAAGAAATGAAATTGAGTTATTTGTAGTGAGGTGGATGGACCCAGAGTCTGTCATACAGAGTGAAGTAAGTCAGAAATAGAAAAACAAATACCGTATGCTAACACATATATATATGGAATCTAAAAAAAAGGTTCTGAAGAACCTAAGGGCAAGACGGGAATAAAGATGCAGACATAGAGAATGGACTTGAGGACACGGGGAGGGGGAAGGGTAAGCTGTGTCAAGGTGAGAGAGTGGCATTGACATATATACACTAACAAATGTAAAATAGACAGCTAGTGGGAAGCAGCTGCATAGCACAGGGAGATCAGCTTGGTGCTTTGTGACCACCTAGAGAGGTGTGATAGAGAGGGTGGGAGAAAGAGGGAGGGGATATGGGGATATATGTATATGTTTAGCTGGTTCATTTTGTGATACAGCAACAACTAACACAACAATGTAAAGCAATTGTACTCCAATAAAGATGTTAGAAAAAAACACATAAGATAGTCTTCCACTGTGCCTGACATACTTAGTGGCTGGACAACACCAAACTGCCTACATGGTTCTGCTGTTGCAGATTTTTCCAAGTCCCATTCAAAGAGTCATTCAGAAATATGTTAAATGTCATTACAATGGCCTGTGACAGTCACTAGAGAAACACACAATCTCTTGGCACCAGAAGTTTACAGGTTACTAAATGATACCCAAAATTTACATTACCACACAAAGCAAATATTATAGGAGCTGTGGTTATGAAAGTGTATATTTTGAAGCATATCTCATACACATTTGATCCAGTCTTAAGTCTTTAGTGAAATGTGCAAAAAGGCACACAAGCTGCAACAGAAGCATGAGAGAGCGGGCCAGATAAATAAGTGGGAGTGATAGAAAAGGATATTACACATGGAGAAGAAATTGTACAAAAGACCAGCTATATCAAAAAATAAAAAGATTAGATTTTAATTGTTCTCACAATATGCACACAAAATAATTATGTGATGTCAAAGAGGTGCTAGCTAATGCTACAGTGGTAGTCATACTAGACTACATAAATGTATCAACTAAACATGTTGTATACCTTAAATTTGCACAGTTATATGTCAGTTATATCTTGATAAAAAAGAATCGATTATAGGTGAAGAGTAGATATGAATTGGGAGATGGGTACTGTGAAAAAGATGAGGCTAAAGAGGGAAGGAGACCCAGGTTAAGAAGCATACCATATATCTTTTAGTTAAAAGAAACAGTCAAATAATATTAATGAGGACTCAGACATAAACATATTTGTATATAAAGATGATGACTTGGACTGCCATTGGGTCATTTTTTCTTAGAGCTGGGAAAATTTGAAGTGAATATACCATTAAAATGGACTGCTGCAGTAAAAAGTGATGGTGAAATTCATGTAACCAGAATGAGCTACAAAGTCAAGAGTTTAAAAGGAGGAAAGAAATTTAATTTTTTCTCACCATATATTCAAGCTTGCTCTTTTCATATTTTTTCCCCACCCTGAAAAGCATCTTGCTTGGATCCTATACCTTCCCAAGCACTTGAAGGTGATAAAGAATAATAACATTTTCAACATGAGAAAGTTCATTGTCATATCAAAATATCAATCTTACCCAAATAAACACTTCACTTTCCTAATTTGTCTTGTCCAGGAAATTCTCTAATAGTGGGAAGTAGGGGCAGTCATATCCTTCCCAGGTTTTGGATAAATGGAGGAAGAAATGGTAAGGCATCAAAATAGTTCTACTTGACTAGTGTTGTTAAAATCTAGAGTTGGTGCAACCAGCGTCTGTGGGACAGGTGCTCGAAAGTTGGTTATTTCCCTGGAGGGCTGTTTTGTATATTCAGCGATATCTCTACCCATGTCCTGGAGACGTCCTGCTTGCAGCCCATTTCCTAGCATGGCAGTGGCAGTTACTCAGCATTAGAGTTACTATCTCTTATTATTCTCCCCTCAGGAAATAATCTAAAAAAGTTAACTGTACACAAACCTTTTCAGATGGGGTTGTTTGACCTGCTAAGTAGTCCTCTTGAGAAGAGTCCACTAAAGATTCCTTGAATCTAATACTCCTGGTTTGAGATTGAGGAAGGGGGTTGGAGCACAGGGATGTACAGCCATGGCACTCAGAAAGCCCTTTCCAAAACATCCTCCTAAGATTTCCTGATGAATTGTTTTCTAATCTAGGCTGGAGGATGGTGGATAGACCGGAGGGGTCTCATGAGCAAGCACTGCAAATGTAGTTAATATCTTTTTTTTAGAAAATGAAAGTAATTATTTTACCAATTTCCAATAGCATTGAGCATCATCTTAAACTGAGACAACTGCTGAAGTCTCATTTTACATCTTCATCCTAAGGAAACGGTGGTAGAAATACACTCATGTATAAGATCCATAATCAGTAAGATTTAATGACTAGAGGAATAGGGTAGAAGGCAAGTTCAGTACGACTATCCAAATTTCTGTACGAGGATGGCAACACAACTCACTGAAATACATAAGGAGGACAGTATTGAGCTGGCGCTCTTTCTTAACCAATGGTACGACTGTCAGAAAGTGAAGTATCTCAAAACAATGAAAATCGCTTCAACGGTGTGTGTGCATGCACACATGCAGAACATATGGAAAAATAGCAAAAAGCAATCACGGAAAATTTGAGTAATGACGGGAATTATTAATATATGTTTCCTTTCATAGCATTTTAACTATGTTGTAGTATTTTCAAAACTGATGAAGGTAAGGCTCAAATTTTTCAAATTGGATGCTAGGTAGGACACAGGTGTCAGGCATGAAAACTGATCAGACAGCTAAATGGGGAGTTAATCATCTTGTGTGCCTTAGGCATACACTGTGTATGAGCAGGATCCCACTTCCGATTTTACAGCTATGAAATACATAGGCCAAAATCTGCATTTATACTTCTCTATAAAACATGGTACAACCCCCCCATAAGAGAGGTAGTCTCTGGGGTCTTCTACACCCCAGGTCATTGTACACCTTCTACCCAAGGTCATTGTACACCTTCTCTAAGGATAGGTGAAAATATTTTTAAAGACAGAAATATGGACTTTAAAAACATTATCTATGAATTACAGAAGTATTTGAACAAAATGAGGTAAGAATTGTAGTGGGAAAGACAGAGACAAGGTACCCTGGTACAAGTCTGAGGGTTTTTTTGTTTATTTGTTTTGTTTAGTTTTAAAATTAAATAGTATAATTTAATTTAGTGTCTGCTTAATCCTGAATCCTCTTAAATTAAAAAAAAAGTTATAATTAACTGTTAACATTAATGAATTTAAACATTCCAAAAAGCCTTAATCCAAAAGGAAGTGTCTGACAAGGTGATATGAGTTAAGATAGTTTGTGACCTTTCTTGTTTTGGTTTCAAACATTCTAAACATCTATCTAAGAAGATGGTTGTGATGAGTTCAAATATTTACTTTGTCCTTGATTCTGCTAGAGAAATAAGAACTTAAATAATGATTGATAATAGCATATTATATTTAATACATAACTTTATGGAGGTATTTTTTTACTTTTTGAAGGTTGAAACATTGAAAGAGTATGTCTTATCCCAAAATACAAGCTTAAGAAGTGTTTCTCAAACTTTAATGTGCCTGAATATCACCAGAGAAGCTTATTAAAACTTCAGATTCTTGGTACACAACAGGAAGAGATCACCTGTGAATTATTCAGGAAGGCAGGGCTGGTGAGACCAAGTTAATGAACTCAGATTCTGAAACAGGTGGTTAAGAAGTCAGCACTAAGACAAAGATTAATCAAATCCTATCCTGGTTGGTTGATAATTGCATGTTATAGAAAAGATAGTTGACCAGATTGTGCAGAAAATTGTCTAAGGTTTGGCTATCCTCCCAGTGGGTTCAGGGGGCTATTCTAATGGGAGGTTAGTGTCTAAAAATGATTCAGCCTCTCTCTATGTAACTTTGCAAACACAAATCTATGAAGGGACAATACAGATGATCGAGGCATAGAAAAATCTTTCACAAAGGTTCTTCAGGATAAATGGTCAGGGTCATGTGCTTATGAAATGGCATTGTTCCAACTTGAGCTCTATGTTAGGATAGCTTGTCTCTCTCGGCAACCTTCATATTCACTGACTTAATCTTACATGTTTATTGTAACCAAGATTTTTAAATAACCTACGATGATTTACATGTGTTTAAAACTCTGCCATTAGTAAAGCGATAAGAAGCTACTTAGCCTTTTAGATCTCTCACACATAGCATAATAATAAATTTTGCCAAAACAATAGTCATCCTTTTGGTATCAACTAATCTCATAATGGTCTTTCAGAAATACTTAATTCAGGAACATTCTTGTTTTTAACTCTTCCAAAATGAACCTAACAAAAATAGGAGTATTGAATATTGTTACACTGTGGAAGTGGAGAACTAGGCACAGTATAAATAAACTCTCCATCTGAAAGTGGAGGATGCCCAACATAAACCTGTTTTTAAGTTCTTGCACAGAAGAGACTCTGCAAATGTGACATTATTAACAGCCTTAAAAAATGATTTATCCTCTTTGACACTTATTTGTTTCTTAATTATTTTAAGCAGAAATTCATAAAAGTGCACCTACAATATGTGGAATAGTTTACAGTTTAAAATATGCATTCATGGGGCTTCCCTGGTGGCGCAGTAGCTGAGAGTCCGCCTGCCGATGCAGGGGACTCGAGTTCGTGCCCCGGTCCGGGAATATCCCACATGCCGCGGAGCGGCTGGGCCCGTGGGCCATGTCCACTGAGCCTGTGCGTCCAGAGCCTGTGCTCCGCAACGGGAGAGGCCACTACAGTGAGAGGCCCGCGTACCACACACACACAAAAAAAGTGCATTCATATCATGAGCTTATTGATTTTCACTGTCTTCATGTGTATTTTACCTATGAGAAATATGTGACAAAAATGTGGAAAATAGAGCTCGAGCATAAACAGGTAGTGAGCGACAGAACTGCTCTTAAGTATCTCTTTGTTATTAAACTTAGGACATTGTGAGGATTATATTGTACAGAAGAATAGATATTCCACTTACCACTGTACCATGCTAGTAGGAGCACTGGTAATTACAATGGCCTAAATATAACAGTGTGTAAGAGAGAAGGAAAACTGTTTTTTTTCAGGATAGAGATAATTCTGATGACTTAACTCTGAGACACTACCATTCTTCAAATAGTGATGATTTTCTGTGTTATACTGACAAGGGTATTACTTAGAAATATTTGAGCTTGTGTCAATATTCCCACAATGAAGTTATTACCAGCAATATTTATATTAAAAAAGAAACAGATGGAAAGAATTAGTTTCCAAAATGTCTGTAACTAATTGCATTTCCTATGAAAGAGTTTGAAAGCTTTACTTTCATCAGACACTTTCCAAGACTGGTTCTTCTCTATTTTTCAGGTATTGCCAATTTTCAGTGAAGAAAATTTAATCTATTCCTATTTAGATTTTTATTTCTCTAAATTCTTATGAGGTTGTTTCCTTTCACTGTAAATTTGCATGTATATAAAATTTAAATTTCTGAAAAATGTTAGTAATAGTATTTTTAACATAAAAATACATTGTTTTACTAACATCTCATTATTAATCTGTAAACTTCAATTTTAAGATGTAGGTTTTACTAGCTTCAGAATTGAAAATTAGAATTGGGCATATATTAATATAAATATCTAATTTTATGCTAATTTTTTATTTTTATTAATTTCCATGTCCATTCTTAAATTTCTGAAATTGTACATGACCTTTCAGCACTTTTAATATCTAAAAGTTTAGATATCTAAATATTTGCTTAAATATTTAGCAATCTAAATAACTCCTTAATATTTGCTTAAAAAGTCTAAACATTTGTTTAAAAACTACATTTTATTTTAAGATTTTCATTTAATTTTTTAAGGAAGTATATAAAAAATACATGCTTTATTGTATTAATAGTTTTAGGGATCTTGTTTCAAAAGTACTTTTTTGCCAATATAACTAGATTCATTTAACAATTATCCATATATGGGTAGTCTAATGTACTATTTGTAAGCAAAGAACCTATAATTGAAATACCTTTTCATGCCCTTTATTAACTGTGTGAATTTTGGCAAGTTAGTGAACCACTCTGGGGTTTAGCTTTTTCATCCACACATGAGGATAATAATGGTAAACATAAAACAGGATTGTGGTAAGAATCTTAGTTAATTAGAATTCTAGTACATTAATACTTGTATATAGAACAGTGAGTCTTAACCTGTGGTTTTTGAACAATATGTATCAAAAGGACCTGTGAAAAATTCCAACCCTATCTTGACTTCGGGAAGAGACACAAGAACTCTCTCTCTCCATCCCCATCTCCCTCCTCCCCAAGTCCTCATAGGTAACTACTAACCTTCAGAACTTTGAGACAATACATTTTTGTTGTTTAAGCCACCAGTCTATGGACAGCTAATACTAATCAAAAAAAAAAAAATATATATATATATATATATATTTCAGGCAAAGCAGAGTTCAGAACAAGGAAATTAACCAGGGATAAAGAAGGGCACTACATAATGATAAAGGGGTCAATTCCCCAAGAAGACACAACCATCCTTAACGTTATGTACTAAAGAATAACACATCAAAATACATCAAACTAAAACTGAGAGAACTGAAAGGAGAAATAGGCTATTTCTAGGTGGTGGTGTTTTCTTAGCTGTATCTTCTAAATCACACAAAATTTATTCGTTAATGAGTGATGAAAAATGTGAACTCTAAAGTTGGAAGAAATTTTTTCTCTAGAAATAGTGAATTTTTTCTTAAATACACTATTTTTTCAATATCAAACTCCATCAAGAAATACAAATATAGAAAGCAAAAACCAAGAAAAAATATAATAATAAACTACATCCCAAACTGCTTACTTTGTACCACTGCAAGTGCATCAGATCATTACCCTAATAGGTTATCCTGATATTCGTTCACGTCATTGCTAGAAAAGAATTCTTTGTTAGCTTCAGGAGAAGGGCTTTCAAGACACAGTTATGTGTAAAAATTGTTCAGAAGAGTAATGATAATGTGTTATTATTTTTAGAAATATATAACATTATGCTAGGATTCAAATCTGGAAAACATTAATTATAAGAGATACAGAAACTTTTAAGTTTCAACTTGCATTCTTTCTATATCATTATACTTGAAATTTAATGTATGTTCATACAATTTTTAAAATTCCATTTTAGAGAAAAAATTCTTCCCCTGACTTCCTTCATTCCCCTCTCATTCCCCCCAAATATAAAAAGTTAAAATTAAAAACAAAAATAAAATAAAAACAAACACTCTCCTGTCTGCTTTTTGGAGTCTTCTGTTTCCCTCTAGAAATATTTTCAACATTTCACAGTGCAGTAAATCCACTTAGCCTCCTTGATTGCTATTTTTTTGTGCCTTTGCTCATTATTTCCATCATTAAAGTAAAAGGCCTTGACCTCTCAGTGGCTCCTGAGCAAAGTGTCTTCTTAGAAGGTGAGGAGGTTGGGATGGATGGTAGAGAGGTGGACTCAGAGGGGAGGGAGGCTGGCACAAGGATAATAGCAAGCCACATGCAACTTTTTAATTATTTAAAACAAGAAGCAAGTTTTGAAATCATTTTCCAGGACAAGAAAATAAAGCACCTCGTTGTTTACTCTGAGCTATGAATACCTCTTAACTTCACGTATTAGAAAAGGGGATGTATTGTTTTCTTTTTCCACATTTCAAGGGAATATAATAACAAATTTTTGACAGAAAATCATTCCGCAAAAGATATTGCTGATCTACCATACACACGTGTTCTCTTAACCCTTGTAAATTATTGTAAACATTTTTGTGCAAAGATGTGAGGGTAAGAAAACATGTCATTGGCATACTTCTAAAATATTGTATTTTATTCCACTTAAACCAAATAATTCAAATCTTTCTTCTTTTCCCTTCTGCTTCTATCCAATTGAAGTCTCCATTTTCCTCCTCATGAATTACTTTTAATACATTTATGGGCTTATCAAATTCTAATTCTTGGAGCTTGCTTCCATGCATGTTTTTACAAACAGCTCTAAAACCATGTCCCATTTTTCAGAATTCTATCATCTGTTAGGTTTCAGCATTCTCTTGTAGACTGTCCTTAATTATCATTTTTGAATTCTCTAATTCTTTAAATTGATAAAGCACATGAGAAACTGTAATACTCAGGATGTACCTCAACTACAACTTTGCCTACAGAATTATAATCATGCAAACAATATTCCCAAGGGTGACTTGTTCTGCTCGCTTGTTTCCTGGTGGTGATTGGCACTCGGTCTGAACGCAGGGCTCATCTTCTCTTAGTCAAACAGGCTTATATTTCTGAATTGAAGAATCCTAGAGAATTATTTCTTTCTCTTTACTCTTCATATGTCAGAAGATACCTGATAAGCCTTTCTTAACATTTCATGCTTAACCCTGAAGGAGATCCTATTTTAAACTAGAATTCTTAGCACTGAGTTTGAAGAAAATTAAGTTAACTTAAAAGTACAATTTTACTAATCGTTTTCATCAGAATATAATTTTATGCATCTATTTTATGTATACCATTACTCAAATGTTGTATCTTCAATTACAGAAGAATAAAAGAACAGACAAATTATCTGTGTTTTCACGTTGTCCAGTTTGGATTCTATTAATCATACCTTATTTCCTTTGCTCCTAAAGAAACTACATTTCAGTCATGACCCACTTTTCACTCTATTTTTAAGTGATAGTGTGATTTTCATTCAGTTAAACTGCAGTCACAATGCACCTGCGGTAGAAGTCTAAATAATCTGTTAACCTGAGTATAGATGGTGACGATCATTTGGTGGTGACTTTCATTATTTTCATTATTTTTGATCATGAAAAAAATGAGCAGAGGACCTTGGTGGGATACTGGAAAGATGGAGATATGTACTTCCTCTCATCTACCTCCATGAACTCGCTTTTGCCTTCTCTCAAAAGAAATGGAGCACTAGTACTGCAAGTACGTATGACAAGGCAGTGGAAGTAAAAGCGTGTTTACTCCAAAGACAAATACATCAAAAGACAAATGAGCTAAATTTATGGACAGCCAAATCATAAAAACACTAATATCCAGTAAACGTAAAAACACATTTTCAACCATACTACTATTAAAACATATGTCTTAACAATCAGTAAGGAGATTTTTATATATCAAAAGGTTTATAAATAATCATATTCTTTTGCTCAGTATTTAATTTTGTAAAAGTTTATCAGGAATTAATATATATGCAAATATCCTTGAATGAGACTGTTTATTTCATGCATATATATACACATACAAATACATCATGCATATATATATACCTTCAAAGGGAAAAAAACAAATGTCATACTAAAGATTGAATCATTTAAGATGTATCCATAAGGCAGGACAGCATGTGGCTGTTTAGGATAGGTTTTCTCAAATTAGTTACAGGAAAACTATCGTGGTTGAATTTAATTACCATCTTCAGGTTATAAACATCAACATGTGATCTCAGTTAAAAGCTATTTGTGTTTGCATATTTAAAAAGAGGGAAATGGTAGGAAATACATATGAATTACATCAGTGGCTATCTCTAAATGATAAGCTCTTGATGTTTTTTAAACAAATCTTTTTCTTCATAAATTCATAGATTATAAAGTATTTTAAGAACCTCCCATTAAAACTGATAAAGACTGTCAATAAAATACAGGCGCATAACAGATACAGGGCCTTGCTTTCTGATCATCTTCAACTTTTCTTTTTCAATTAATGAGAACTTGCCACCAAATCTAGACTTGATTAGCTTTTTAGCATTTAGGATTTTATAAGGTCTTTAAGAATATGTATATAAAAATAGTATACACCATTAAAAGAATAATAGGGAAACATTATAGTACTATAATAAAAGAGTTGGCCTGATGATTAGACAGATGAGGATGAAAACCCACTGCATGACCTTATTGAAACATTCAGACTCAGGCGCTTCATATTTAAAATTAAGACAATAGCATACACATCATCTCATACAATTTATAAGGTCTAGAAAAAATATCTGGTTAAAAAAAGTGTATGTGTGTGTGTATGTATGTATGTGTGTATATATATATATATATATATACACACACACATATATATGTGAGCTGGTATTTTGTTTCTGTTGCAATATTATTTTAGAAAACTTTAATTTTCAAACTGTGGTGCTCTGATTTTATATACTTGGTACTGAACTAGAAAATGAACTTGAAAATAAATAAATATGCATGAAACTAAATATAAGTTGTAGGAGTCACCCTAATATTCTTGACATCCAGGACAACTTTAATGTACTTAGGCAGATAAGGGGTTATTGAAACTATTTACAAATTGATAGTCCAGGGTTTCAGAGACAAAAGCATATTTAAATTACAAACAGAATGGAATGTTTTATAACTGCCTCTCTAGTCTTCACAAAATGATTATTGATTGAATTTCATACTTTCAGGGATTGTACATGTGCTTTGTTTTAGAATGGACATGTGACATATATTTATATTTTATTGATGTCAATGATACAATTTAAGTTACAGGAATCTCCTAAAAATACTGCCACTCTTACCATATGAAGTTAAAGCCTAGTAAATATTTCTATTAAAGCTGTCTTTAAAATATAACATACAACATAAAAACTGTTTAACACGACATATTTTCCTTCCCTTGATATGTATGAACAAACTTTTACTTACTATTAAAATTTTTGTTTTAGAGTGTTATTCTTTAAAAAGAAAAAAACACCTATAGAAGATTTTATCCATTATCCATTAAGGACAATATTGCTAGAAGAAAAGCATTTCTGATACTGTTTTGACAATTTATAATATATGCTAGAAAATTAGGATTTTAGATTAAAGATGGTACTGCAAAATTTTCTTTAACACTTTTCTTCTCAAAAAGGAAAAACAAGGAAAGGGGGAAAGAAACAGTGAGAAAGAAACCCTCATCTTTAATGATGTCAGGAACCATGGTGATAAGTGATATAAAGACTAAACCAAGTCTGGAAATCCTGAGCAAAGTCAGCAGAAATGAGAGCTCTGTAGCCAACACTACCAAAGCTGGTCCCTGTGAAAGGAAACAAAATAAATATGGCCTTTCTGATATGACGGTTAAGAACAGGGATTCAAGAGTCAAAGAGAGAATTAAGAAGATGATTTTAAAAAAAGTGAGAAGGCAGGGAAAAAGACAGTAAGTTCTTGGGAAGAAACTAAAATATCTTAAGTGATTGTTTGGTGATATTAACGTTTGAATATGACTTTATATGCTTGTAATAAACTATTGACAGATTACCACGGCACTGAAGAAGGATGTATCTATTTTAAACCACTACATAAGATTCAGCTTAGGAATCATAAATGTCCCTTGCATTGTAACATGATTTTAAGTAGATTAATTTGACAAGCTCTAATTATATTCTTTGTGCTAAAGCAGATCATAATCATCTTTCTGAGTCATTTCAGACTGATCTGAAATATAAAAAAGCTGCTCACATCCTTTAGCTAATTCTTACATCTGTTTCCAAATCAGAAGAAACTTGTATAATATTTACCTTAGTAAATTTGGAAATACAGAGAAAATAATTTAAATCACAACTCATTTTTTAATATCACCTAATGTGCCAAGGTGATAACTAATTAAAAATAACAAAGAGTAACATTTTCTTACTCAGAGACTGATTTCTGACCATATTATTTTCTCTCTACAAGTTCACTCTTTCATGAAAAGAACTCTGGCCATTCAAAATAGTCCTCAGCTAACAACGGCTTTCACTTTGAGAGTGAGAGGAAATACTGTGTGTATAGACACATATCTTTTTTTTCTTTACTGATAGAACTTTATTTTTTTATGATTTTTTTATTCAGGCATATCTCTTAAAAGCAGGAATGGTAATGGCAGGAGACATGAGGATGACAACTTGACAAAGAGATCAGAGATGAAAAATGTTGCAAGTAGTCACCGGAGAAAACTCACTGCAAATGCAGTGATGAAGGTTCATAATGATGGTTAAAGCATTAAATAAACAGCTCAATTAATCTTTGCTGTACACCTGAAACTACCACAACACTGTAAATTAACTATACTTCAATAAAGAAAAAAAGGGTTAAAGAAAAAAAATCTGGAAAATAACATTAAGTATTAAATATGTGATCTATGGTATAATAATTATTTTTAAAATATTTTAGTGTTTGCAGAAATAAATAGTAGTTGTCTGTGGTATTTACTTGTATGACACTCTTCCTAACTGACTAATATAAAAAAAGATATATTGGATAGGAGATACTGAATCCCAAAGACATAGCCCAATTCCTGATAGATAAAAATGTGCTTAAAAAGACACAGAATGTAAATACTCAGAACAAAAGAAATTTAAAGACAAAAATTACTGTTTTAAACTACTCAAAGAGAAATACTAAGAGATGAACATAGTGAGGACATAGGGCACCTTAAGAATGATGCTTTGGATTGTGTAAAATGGCAACTTCAATTACACAGTGTCTCAGTATCACTGCCCCAAAGTAGTTATTTTACTCTATAGTGTTCTACCCTTGCACTGAGTTTTTTGTGAGTTTTTATCTTGATCTTTTTGTACTTCACTTCTCTTTTGTGTGTGAATTTCCCTTGTGAATTTTTATATGTGTCCACTTTTTGGAATTACCTTTGTCTCATCTCTTTTCTTTTGTTAACAGCTAAGGAATCAGTGGACTCACCCTTTAAAAGAGGAAAAAAACTCCTTACCTTAACTATGTCTAAGTTTGTACCTTTAACCAATATTTTTTTGTCCTTGAATCAGGAGGGATGGAAGTCAAAGGTCTTGTTCTGTCTGTTACCTGTTCAGTTTTAGTTTACAATACCAGGGCTGCATGAAAAAGAAGCAACTGTATCCTGAAAAATCAACATTTGAGCTACCTTAATAATTCACTAGACCTTCTTGACCTGGCCATATATCCTCCCCTACTTTGCCAAATTCCTTAGCTGTCATGAAGTCTCACTTTCATTTCTTTGTTTCCACATAGAAAAGTGAAGACTATAAGAAAATATAACAAGTTAACGCACAAAACTGGCAAGAATGTGGATGTCTTAAGAGTCCAGAAAAAAAATTAAAAATAAGGAAAGTTCAAAGTTTACTATAACACATATACTATTAAATGGTACAAGGATAGTGGGAAAAACTTCCATTTAGAATTTGTATATACTTATATTTAATGATGATAGAAGAGATTTGGATTATCTGGTGAAAGAAGAATTTAATGCTACTTTAAACATATAGCAGTGTGTGTGTGTGTGTGTGTGTGCGCGCGCTATAAAGTAAATAATTAGAATTATCCACAAAATTGGATGGGTTTCTTGAAGAGGTAGATAATTCATTCACATGGAGTTTTCCAGTTATAAATATATAATAATCTATCATTATTGTAAAATGACATTCCATTTAGGGTTGGAAGCTGTGTAAGGACCTAAGATCTTGCTCTATTCCTGAAATTATATTATCCTATAAAATTCTGGAGACAAAATATATCAGTGCTTGCCAGGGATGGGGAAGGAGATGAACAGGCGGAGCACAGAGACTTTTTACGGGATTGAAAATACTATGTATAATATTACAATGATGGATGCACGTCATTATATACCTGTCCGAACTCACAGAGTAGAAAACACCAAGAGTGAACCCCAAAGTAAACTATGGACTTTGGTTGATTATGATGTGTCAATGTAGGTGCATCCTTGTTAAAAACCTTACCATTCTGGTGAGTGACGTTGATAATGAGGAGGCTATGCATGTAGGAGCGGAGAGTACATGGGAAATCTCTGCACTGCCTTTCCAATTTGTTTTAAACCTAAAATTGCTCTAAATACAAAGTCTTAACAAAAAGACATATTAATGCTATGCTCCCCATCTCCAAGACTTCATTTCATACTTTGGAACTATCTTATAGTATGCTTGTCCAGAAATCTCCAATGTTAGTAAATGAATGCTTTTACTTCTGTGTTCAAATATTTTAAATTTATTAGTCTATTATGAAATTAAAAATTGTTGTTTTGTAATTTCAAATTGCTTGAATACAGTAATACATTTAATAACTGTATTTTAGATGAAATAAAAGTTTTAAGAAGTTTTGCTAATAATATTCTTAGGAATACATTGAAAAGTTTTTCTATATAATTCTTCAATGTCTTTCATAAAGTGGATTATTGCAGACATTTCAGTGGTGTTAGATAATTTATAATTACTATAATATTAGAAAGCATACACTTCCTTGCAATACGATAATATATTTAAAGTAATTAGAGACTAAAGAATATTAGATACTATATATTTGTACATGACATTTGTTGTAACTCTAGCACAGCAGATATAGTTGAAAGTTAAGTTGTCCTTTGTAAGCAGATACACTTAGAAATATATTCACCAAGTCACCAATGTCACCTATGTTATTGATATTTTAATTGGGAATATCACATAAAATATTTCTTTAAAATAATTTTTTGAAAAGTATTGGATCCAAATAATATACATACAACTACTATCTATAATAAGATTGTCATCCATGTGGAAAGGTAGAAAGTTTATATTCAACAGTCATTACACTGCGTTTTTATACTCCAGTATATTTTCTTTCATATTTGTTTAACAGATTTGTGTGTGTGTGTGTGTGTGGTACGTGGACCTCTGACTGTTGTGGCCTCTCCCGTTGCGGAGCACAGGCTCCGGATGCGCAGGCTCAGCGGCCATGGCTCACGGGCCCGGCCGCTCCACGGCATGTGGGATCTTCCCAGACCGGGGCACGAACCCGCGTTCCCCTGCATCGGCAGGCGGACTCTCAACCACTGTGCCACCAGGGAAGCCCTGTTTAACAGATTTGGAGCAAAGTTAAAAGCTTATGTTTATTGACATTATGTTCCCCTTTGAAATTTCTGTTTATATTTTTTTGTGGATTTTTGTTTGTTTGTCTCCTTCCGGATTGTGGCTTGTCATTTTATTATTTTTAAGTTATAATATAATTTTATAAGATGCCTTTGATAAAGAAAATTTCTTACTTTACATCATGTGGCGTATCTCTCAATGACATACCCATCATCTTGTAAAAAAAAAAAAAAAAAAAAGAGTGCACGCTCACGAGAGAGAGAAGACTGACATTACCAAGTTTTAAAAAACATGTTGTAAACTAATGTTCAATATAGCCTGTTGGGAAATCTATTTGAACAAATACTGAAAATTCTGTCATTCACATAGCCTAAAACACTTCATTTCCAAGAAGATACTCACAAAAACTCTTACACGTATGTACCAGGAAATACACACAAAAATGTGTACCAGTCTGTTCATAACAATGTTGTATATTCATGTGAGAAAATATATTACAGCTGTGAATATTAATAAACAAGAGCTACACATAGGGCTTCCCTGGTGGCGCAGCTGTTGGGAGTCCGCCTGCCGATGCGGGGGACATGGGTTCGTGCCCCGGTCCGGGAGGGTCCCGCATGCCGTGGAGCGACTGGGCCCGTGACCCACGGCTAATGAGCCTGCGCATTTGGAGCCTGTGCTCTGCAACGGGAGAGGCCGCGATGGTGAGAGGCCTGCACACTGCGACGAGGAGTGGCCCCCGCTTGTCACAACTAGGGAAGGCCCTCGCACAGAAACGAAGACCCAGCACAGCAAAAATAAATAAATTAATTAATACACACGTATTCACATAAACACATTGGGATATTGGTTTTAAAAAAACAAGAGCTACACATAAAACTGATTCATTTTTGCAAGGTATTATTGAGTGAAAATCATCAGCACAGTATTTCTTTTTAAGTTTTAAAGATAACAATATATTGTTTAGATATTCATGTATATGTAATAAAAATAAAATAAAGAAAGTGCAAGGGAAGGAGAAACCTGAAATTCGGGAGTGTGACTGCCTTTATGTGGGAGGTAGGAGGATGTAATGCAGAAAAAGGACGTAGGTTACAGGTCAGATTCTAGTTCTTGGGGAGATGGTTCAAGACAGAGGTGTAGGAAGAGCCTGGACTTAACTCCTCCCATACATGACAATCCACACATATATGGATAAATTTCCTCTGAAAAGAACCTGAGAACTAGCTGAGCACCTGCTCCACAAAGGAATCAAAAGGACTACCCTGGTAGGAGAGGCAGGGAAACGCTCTTGCCCATCCCCCCTGGCGTGGCCACACAGAATAGAGAAGGCGCTCACCAGACCAGTCTTCTCCCGGAGGAACAAGGGGTGGGTGCCCACATCAGGCACCCTGGCCCCTGGGATCTACATTAAAGACATAAGCCCTCAAAACACCTGACTAAGGAAATCAATGATGCTGACACTTAAGGGTCCCAACATGCTATAGGAAATGGAGAGTGCCCTGTTAAAGGGCTTCCATGCAGTCTCATTCACCCTGAGACCCAGAGAAATAACAGCAGTTTGGAAAGTGCTGAGACTATATGTGAGTAAGAGAGTCATTTGTGAGTCTAAAATCATAGGCTGGAGGGCTGGTGGGCAGTGGGAATGCTCCCCAGAAACAGGGGGCTGACAGATACCACTGTTGTGCTCCCCACCTAACCTGTCTGCACAGACAGTGACCTGGGACATGGGGGTCCCACATTGCCAAAGCTAGAGAGCCCCGGTGGCTGAGCACCAGCCCCACCCCATTCCCTGAAGGGGGTGCTGGGTGTGAAGGGTCACAGCACTCTCCAGGTCTCTAGTTACGGTCTGTGAAGCAGGTGGCTGCCACACTTCCCTAACTGCTGGCTGGAGCAGCTGTGGTGTTGTCCCACTCCTAGCCTAAAGCCAGCATGTGTGCACAAAGCACTCTCAGGCTGCATTGCTGAAGCTCACAGGTGCACACAGACAAGTCACTTTCCCACTGCCTTCTGGAAGCAGGAGATCCAGTCCCACCCCCTTCACATTCCAGCTACTTCGATAAAGCAAGTGGGTGTCAGCCATCCACACAAGGGACACCGCATGATGGCGGGGCACTGGTGGCCAAGGGGCTGGTGTTCTTGAGAGTCATGGGACTGTGACAATCAGAAAGACAGCTCTTGGCAGGCCATCACCATCCCCCGGGGCAACACACAGACGGCAGACTGAAACTTAACCCTAGACTTCCCACAAAAAAGGCCTATTTCCTTAGCCTGAAGCTTCACCCTGAGGGACAGACCTCAGGTTTCCTACACATCTAGAGGCTAAGGAGTCAATCTCAAGGGACAGAAGCCGAGAGACATTATAGTTGCACACTTCTTGGCTTCACTACTTCTTGACAAGACTCCCCAAAAAAGAGCTTAAATGTTCGTCGAGAGCCCCTATTTTTGCAACTGTCACACAGGGGATACCTCCAGAGATTCTGCTCTAGAGGCCAGAAGAGTTACAATTGTCACTTTACAGGACTGTATATACCTGTATAGTCCAAAAGCTGTTGCCTGAGGGGCTGGCATCCAATCAGACTGAAAATAGCTACTAAATGAGGTTCCTGCTCTTGGAACACCGACAGGTCTTGGCACACGCACAGAAATAGGGGCATATCAAGAATAGATTAGGTGGCTCCCCACGTAGAGCTGAGAAGGGAAAGTGCCCTGACCCCCAACTTCCCTGAGCAGAAGCTGGGCTACAAATGGGCCAGTGAGCACCCCGAGCCCTGTCCTCTCCACACAGCATTTGACCCACAATCAGGCTGGGCGAGTGTCCTGATTTCTGCCAACCTCACACAAAGACTGAGCCCGACAGAGATGTGTGAGCACCCTGGCCTGCCCTCATTGCACAGGAGGGAAGATGTAACCAGGATAGGCGGGCACACCGAGCCCCACCCACCACACACAGAGACCAGGTCACAACTGAGACATGCAAGTAAGTGATTTGAACCCTGCCCTCGCCACACAGCAGCCAAGCTGCAACCAGGCCACATAAGCATCCTGAGACCTGTCTTCCCTGTGCAGCAGCCGTGACTCTATCACAGTGACAGGCATACCCAGCTCACACAAGGAACAACCATAACGTGCCTGGCTCTGGTGGCCAGGGGAGATTGCACTTCAGGGCCACAGGGAGCAGCTCTTACACAAGATCGCTCGTTTAAGATTGAGGGAGGTAGCAGTTTCAACCAATGCGTGTAGACAAACACAAAGAGACAGGCAAAATGAGACAGAGGAATACGTCCCAAACAAAAGAACAAGGCAAATCCCCAGAAAAAGACCTAATGAGACAAAGATATGCAACCTAACGAACAAAGAATTAAAAGTAATGATCATAACGATGCTAACTGACCTTGGGATACGAATGGATGAACACACTGAGAACTTCAACAAAGAGATAAAATATATAATAAAGTACCAAACAAAAGTTATAATTGAACTGAAAAATACATTAGAGGGATTCAACAGCAGAATGAATGAAACAGAAACATGAATCAGCAAGCAGGAAGACAAAGCAATGGAAAGCATCCAGACAGAGTAGCAGAAAGAAAGAAAGAAAGAAAGAAAGAAAGAAAGAAAGAAAGAAAGAAAGAAAGAAAGAAAGAAAGAAAGAAAGAAAGAGAGGGAGGGAGGGAGGGAGGAAGGAAAGAGAGAGAGAGAGAAAGAAAGAAAGAAAGAAAGAAAGAAAGAAAGAAAGAAAGAAAGAAAGAAAGAAAGAAAGAAAGAAAGAAAGAAAGAGAAAGAAAGAAAGAAAGAAAGAAAGAAAGAAAGAAAGAAAGAAAGAAAGAAAGAAAGAAAGAAAGAAGTGAGGATGCATTAAGTGTCTTCTGGGACAACATCAAGTGGAATAAGAGTTGCATTACAGGGGTCCCAGAAGGAGAAGAGAGAGAGAGACATGGTTAGAAAATTTGAAGAATAGCTAAAAACTTACCTAATCTGAGGAAGAAAACAGACAGTCAGGTAGAGAAAGCCCATAGAATTCCAAATAGGATGAAACCAAAGAGATAAAGACCAAGATACAATACAATTAAAATGGTAAATATTAAGGGTAAATAGAAAATCTTATAATCAGTAAGAGAGAAGAAACATTATATATTAGGGAATACTCATAAGGCTATCAGCAGATTTTTCAGGAGGCCAAAAGGGAGTGGCATGACATATTTAAAGTGCTGCAAGAAAAAAAAAATGAACTAAGAATTCTCTACCTGGAAAAGTTATCATTCAGAATTTAAAGAGACTAAGAGTTTTACAGATAAGCAGAAGCTAAAGGAGTTCATCACCAATAAACTGGTCTTAAAAGAAATGATAAGGGACTTCTCCAAGCTAAAAAGAAAAGGCACTGATTAAGAATAAAAATACAGGGCTTCCCTGGTGGTGCAGTGGTTGAGAGTCCGCCTGCCGATGCAGGGGACACGGGTTCGTGCCCCGGTCCGGGAAGATCCCACATGCCACGGAGCGACTGAGCCCCTGAGCTTGCACGTCGGAGCCTGGGCTCCGCAACGGGAAAGGGCACAACAGTGAGAGGCCCGCGTACCGCAAAAAAAAAAAAAAAAAAGAATAAAAATAGGGCTTCCCTGGTGGCGCAGTGGTTGAGAGTCCGCCTGCCGATGTAGGGGACATGGGTTCGTGCCCCGGTCCGGGAGGATCCCACATGCCACGGAGTGGCTGGGCCCGTGAGCCATGGCCACTGAGCCTGCGTGTCTGGAGCCTGTGCTCCACAACGGGAGAGGCCCGCGTACCGCAAAAAAAATAAAATAAGATAAAATAAAAGTCACACTGGAAAAAGTAAATAAATAATAAAGGTAATAGATTTTAAAAAGATCTTATAAAGCAAAGATGAAGGGTAAAATTCAAAGTTATTAAAAACACAATAATTAGTCAAGGGATACATTAAAAATCTAAAATATGTCATAAAATTATAAAAAATGCCAGGGGAATAAAAACATAACATATTAGAAGGTGTTTAAAATTAAGTTACTATTGGGACTTCCCTGGCAGTCCAGTAGTTAAGATTCTGTGCTTCCACTGTAGGAGGCATGGGTTCAATCCCTGGTTGGGGAACAAAGATCCCGTATGCCACATGGTGTGGCCAAAAAATAAATAAATAAAAGTTTAAAAATAAATAAAATAAAATTAAGTTACTATCATTTAAAAAGAAACTGTTACATACTTAGGATGTTATATGTAAAACTCATGGTAACCATTTATAAGAAAAAACATATAGTAAATACAAAATCAAACCACAAAGGGAAGAAATAAAGAGAGAACTCTAAAATGGCCAGAAAACATTTTACAGAATAGCAATAAATACATATATCTCTATAGTTAGACTAAACTCCCTAATCAAAAGACATAGGCTAGCTGAATAGATGAAAAGATGCTTCTACACGCTGCCTACAAGAGAATCACTTCAACCCTAAAGGATTAAAAAAAGATATACCCCACAAATTAAAATGAAAAGAAAACTAGGATAGAAAAACTCATGTCAGACAAAAGAGGAGCACCTAAATATGTAAAGCAAATATTAATAGAAATGAAGGGAGCAATAGACAGCAATAGAATAATAGGTGGGGATTTTAATACCCCACTTACATCAATGGATAGATCATCCAGACAGAAAATCAATAATGAAACACTGGCCTTAAACGACACATAATGCCTGATGGATTTAATAGTTATGTATAGAACATTCCATCCCATAAAAAGCAGAATACACATTTTTTTCAAGTATACATGAAACATTCTCCAAGTTAGATCACATGTTAGGCCACAAAAGTAGTCACAATAAATTTCAGAAGATAGAAATAGTATCAAGCATGTTTTCCAACCACAACTAGAAATGAAACTAGAAAATGATTACAAGAAAAAACAAAACAAAACAGAAAAAACATGGAGATTAAACAACATGCTATTAAACAATCAATTGGTCAGTGAATAAATCAAAGAGGAAATGAAGAAAAAATTTTTGAGACAAATGAGAATGGTAAAACAATTTACAAAATCTATGGGGTGCTGTACAAAGCAATTCTAAGATGTATGTTCATAGTGATACAGGCCTACATCAGGAAACAAAAATCTCTAATAAACAATCTAAACTTATACATAAAGGAACTAAAAGATAAGAAAAAACAAAGCCCGAAGTTAGTAGAAGGAAGAAAATAATAAAGATCAGAGTGGAAATATATGAAATAAAGACTGAAAAATTAAACAGAAAAGGTCAGTGAAACTAACTTTGAAAGATAAGCAAAATTGGCAAGGCTTTAGCCAAATTCATCAAGACAGAAGACAGAGAGTGCAAATAAATAAAACAAAAAATGAAAGCAGAGAAATTACAACTTATAGTACAGAAATACAAAGGCTCATAAGAGAATACTGTGAACAATTATATGCATACCAATCAGAAAGCATAGAAGAAAAGGATATATTCCTATAAATAAACAATCTTTCAACACAGAATCCTGAAGAAAGGGAAAATGTGAATAAACTGATTACTAGTAATGGCACTGAATACATAATGGCATTGAATAGTAATCAACAAACAAACAAAAAAACCCCAAATTTTCAACAAACAAAAGTCTAGGTCCAGACAGCTTCACAGTATAATTCTACCAAATATCTAAAGAAGAGCTAATACTTAGTCTTCTCAAATTATTACAAAAAAAAAATAGAATAAGAATAAACACTTCCAAACTCATTCTACAAGTACAGAATTACCTTGATATCAACACCAGACAAAGACACTACAACAGAAAAGAATATTACTGGTCAGTATCCTTAATGAGCAGAGTTAAAAATCCTCAACAAATGTTAGCAAATCAAATTCAACTATACATTATAAGGATAATACACCATGTTCAAGTGGGATTTATCCCAGGGATACAAGTATTATTCAATATCCACAAATCTTTCAATGTGATATACCACATTAAGTAATTGCAGAATAAAAATCATATGAGAGGCTTCCCTGGTGGCACAGTGGTTGAGAGTCTGCCTGCCGATGCAGGGGACACGGGTTCATGCCCCGGTCCGGGAGGATCCCACATGCTGCAAAGCAGCTGGGCCCATGAGCCATGATTGCTTAGCCTGCACGTGTGGAGCCTGCGCGTCCAGAGCCTGTTCTCCACAACGGGAGAGGCCGCAACAGTGAGAGACCCACATACCGCAAAAAACAAAAAAACAAAACAAAACAAAACAAAATCATACGAGTATCTCAAAAGATGCAGAAAAATCTTTTGACAAAATTCAATACCCATTTACAACAAAAACGCTGAACAAAGTGGGTATAGAGGGAAAATATCTCAACATAATAAAGGCCATATCTGACAAGCCCACAGCTAACATCATACTCAATGGTGAAAAGCTGAAAGCGTTTCCTCTTAGATCAGGAAAAAGACAAGTATGTTCACTCTCACCACCTTTTTTCAACATAGTATTAGAAGTCCTAGCCACAGCAGTCACACAAGTAAAAGAAAAGGAATTCAAATTGGAAAGAAAGAAGTAAAACTGTCACTATTTTCAGATGACATGATACTATACATAGAAAATCCGAAGGATGCCACCAAAAGCTATTAGAACTAAGGACTGAATTCAGTAAAGTTGTAGGATACAAAATCAATATACAGAAATCTTTGGCATTTCTATACACTAGTAACAAACTATCAGAAAAAAAATTAAGAAAGCCAACCCAGTTACAACTGCATCAAAGAATAAAATACCTAAAAATAAATTTAACCAAGAAGCTGAAAGACATGTATTCTGAAAACCATGAAACATTGATAAAATAAATTGAAGACCACACAAATAAATTGAAAGCTATACTGCATTTGTGAATTGAAAGAATCAATACTGTTAAAATGCCCATACTACTCAAAACAATCTACAGCTTCAATGAGATCCCTATCAAAACACCAATGTCATTTTTTATAGAAGTAGAATAAATAATCCTAAAATTTGTATAGAATCTCAAAAGACCTCAAATAGTCAAAGCAATCTTGAGAAAAAAGAGCAAAGCTGGAGATATCATGCTCCCTGATATTAAACTATATTACAAAAGTATAGTGGTGAAAACTGCACGGTACTGTCACAAAAACAGAAACACAGTTCAATGGGTCAGAATAGAGAGCCCAGATATAAACTCACACTTATATGAACAATTAATTTATGACAAAGGAAGAAAGAATGGACAATGGGAAAAGACAGTCTCTTCAATAGATGGTGTTGGGAAAATTGGACAAGTGCATGCAAAAGAATAAACTAGACACTTTCCTTATAACATATACAAAAATAAACTAAAAATGGATTGAAAACTTAAATGTAACACCTGAAACAATAAAGCTTCTAGAAGAAAACATAAGCACTCTGCTCTTTAATGTTGGTCTTAGCAATATTTTTTTTTAATCTGTCTCTTCAGGTAAGGGCAAGAAAAGCAAAAATAAACAAATGGGACTATACCAAACTAAAAACTTTTTTAACAGTGAAGGAAACTATCAACAAAACAAAAAGTTAAACTCCTGAATGTGAGAAAATATTTGAAAATGATATATATGATAATGGTTTGATGTAAAAAATACATTAAAAAACTTATACTCCATATCAGAAAATCACACAACCTGATTAAAAATGCGCAGAGTACCTGAACAGATATTTTTCCGAAAGAGACATACAGATGGTTAACATGCACATGAAAAAATGCTAACATTACTAATCATCAGGGAAATCCAAATGAAATCTACAATGAGATACCACCTCACATCTGTCAGAATGGCCTTTATGAAAAGAACAAGAAACAGCAAGTCTTGATGAGGATGCAGAGAAAAGGGAATCCTTGTGCACTGTTGGTAGAAATGTAAATTGATATAGCCACTATGGAGGTTTCTCAAAAAACTAAAAATAGTACTACCATAAGATTGAGCAATCCACTTTTGGTTGTTTATCCAAAGAAAATAAAAACACTAATTTGAAAAAAGATATGTGTACTGCTATGTTATTGCAGCACTATTTACAATAGCCAAGATATGGAAACAATAAGTGTCCACTGACAAGATGAATGGATAAAAAAGTTTTATATATATATATATATATGTATATATATATACACACACATATCTATATATGTATGTGTGTGTGTGTGTGTATATATATATATATATATATATATATATCCATAAACTATTAGCCATGAAAAGAACTAAAACGTGATTTGCTTTAACGTGGATGAACCTAGAGGGCTTTATGCTAAGTGAAATCAGTTAGAGGAAGACAAATACTGTATGATTTCACTTATATGTGGAATCTAAAAATATAACAAATGAACAAACAAAACAAAACAGAAACAGACTCACAGATACGGAGAAGAACCTGGTATTTGCCATAGGGGAGTGAGGTTGGGGGTTAGGCTGGGTGTAAGAGATTAAGAGATCCATACTTCCAGCTATGAGGTAAAGAAGTCTTGGGGATAAAATGTACAGCATAGGGAACATAGTCTATCATACTATAATGCCTCTGTATGGTAACCAGACTTACTGTGGTGAACATTTTGTAATGTATAAACATATTGCATCACTATGTTATATACATGAAACTAATATAGTATTGCACATCAATTAAAATTAATAAGAAAAATAAATAAAATTAGGCAGCATTAATGGAAAAATTAAATATAAAAAATGATTCAGTGCTTGGGACTCTCAAAGGAAAACTGCACCAGATAAATTTAGAAAGGCAAAGAACACCTTATTCAAGACAATTATAATAGAAGTGAAGACTATTGAGATAAGGAAAAGAAATTGAACTCAATTCTGTTGAAAAAAGGGCCTGGAGATATTTAAGAACTGGGTTGATCTAATGGAAAAGTACTGGGAATGTTAGAGAGGTTAGTCTGTGGGATTAAACCATCTGTGTTTGCTAACTGGTACTTGCTGAAGGGATCCTACACTCCTACACTCCTACCCTCCCACGGTCTAAGAGACAGGGGCCCTGTCTTGATTACATTTCAAAGGGATCAATACCAGGTCCTTGAGAAAGACATTTCTGTGTTGCAAAACTTCAAGAGGCTGAAGATTTACATCACAAAAAGGCAGGGAAAGAATTTACAATCTGGTTTTCTAAATTCCCCAAGAAGAGGGAGGTCAAGGGCCTAACGTCAGGAAAAACCTTCTAAAGTTTAGTCAAGCTGAGGGGAATTTTAAGCCTACCTTTGTCGGGAAATTAGTGTAACAATATAACATAATACTATTATATTAATAAGATATGACTAAGTGTAATAAAATATGAGGGCCACATGAACTCAGGATAATAGTAAATCACAAGCCACAGATTATGAGTGAGCTAATTTAATTTTGCACATCTGAAATTCTCAAAAACGAGGATAAGATCATTTTAATACATTTACATAAATTATTTCATGATCTATTTGAATTGGATATAAAGATTATTGCATTAATATGTGTATTAATTATAACTCATGAACATATATTAGACACATTTTCATAAAGTTAAACCAGAACTTTGGTATAATTGCTTGATTATCTATTAGACATCTGGAGGAAATATGTTACATATCCAACAATAATAGAGAAAAATTCACTTTATATATAATTTCATTATAGCAGAAAGAATTATTTATTTGAAGTCCAAGTGGAAATATCTTTGTTTAAATATTTAATGAGTTAGAAATAATCAAAGGTAACTCCTCACTGATTTTAACAAGATTTTCCTACATCAAGTGTAAAGAAGTATTCTTGAATCTAGCTAATTGCATAAAATTTTCCTAATAGCTACCATTTGTGATATCCCTCCTAACACAAATACTGAACCTAGGAATATGTGTTTTATTTAGCAGTAATATTTCATCTTTGTATCAGAAAAAATACTTGCTCTCCCTTCTACCCTAGTTACCATCCTTTTAGAGGCTAAATATTATTTGGGTGGAGTGAAACCCACCAACTAATAGACATGACCAAAAAAAGCTTGCAATTTCCTCTAATTTTCAGCCTTTGTTAGAATAACCTCTAGAAAGTGAGACTGTAAACCGTTATTTATAAGTTCAGAAAAACACAGACGAACTAAAAAGTGTCACTCAAGGAGAAAAAAAATGCCCTGCTATTGTTTGATGAAAGATAATAAACTACAGTGAGGCAAATCAGACCTTGTTAATTAGACCATATGATCTAAGCAGTTGCAAATCTGTTTTTTCAAATAGATCACATTCTTCTTGTCTTTTCCAGGCTCTCATCCATTTCAGATAGGTAAATTCTCTTGGGAAGATGGGCATTACAGCAAAATTGATCACAAAGTTTTAATGGAAATAATTCTGCAGATGTAACCTTTTCCAACAATGCTTAAGAAGCATAATTGATAAAAGGTCACTGAAGACAGCACCCTACTTTCCATGTTAAAGGAGGTATTTCAAGAGAAGAAACACCTCTTTTGCTCTTCTTCTTCTGGGACCCCTATAATTCAAATGTTGGTGTGTTTAATGTTGTCCCAGAGGTCTCTGTGATTGTTCTCAATTCTTTTTTCTTTTTTCTTTATTCTGCTCTGTGGTAGTTATTTCCACTATTTTATCTTAGAGGTCACTTATATGTTCTTCTGCCTCAGTTATTCTGCTATTGATTCCTTCTAGAAAATTTTTAATTTCATTTACTGTGTTGTTCATCATTGTTTGTTTGTTTTTTAGCTCTTCTAGGTCCTTGTTAAACATTTCTTGTATTCTTGTATTTTCTCCATTCTCTTTCCAAGATTTTGTATCACCTTTACTATCATTACTCTGAATTCTTTTTCAGGTAGGCTGCCTATTTCCTCTTCATTTGTTTGGTATGGTGGATTTTTACCTTGCTCCTTCATCTCTTGCATATTTCTCTGTCTTCTCTTTTTGCTTAACTTACTGTGTTTGGGTTCTCCATCTCACAGGCTGCAGGTTCATAGCTCCTGTTGTTTTTGGTGTCTGCTTCCAGTGGGTTGTGTAGGCTTCCTGGTGGAGGGGACTGGTGTCTGTTTTCTGGTGGATGAGGCTGGATCTCATCTTTCTTGCGGGCAGGACCATGTCCCATGGTGTGTTTTGGGGTGTCTGTGAACTTATTATGATTTTAGGCAGCCTCTCTGCTAATGGGTGGGTTTGCGCTCCTGTCTTGCTAGTTGTTTGCCTTAGGGTGTCCAGCACTGGAGCTTGCTGGTCATTGAGTGGAGCCGGGTCTTAGCATTGAGATGGAGGTCTCTGAGAGAACTTTCGCCATTTGATATTATGTGGGACCGGGAGGTCTCTTGTGGACCAATGTCCTGAGCTCAGCTCTCCCACCTCAGAGGCTCAGGCCTCACACCCGGCCAGAGCACCAATGCCCCGTCAGCCACACAGCTCAGAAGAAAAAGGAGAAAAAAAACGAAAGATAGAAAATAAACTTATTAAAATAGAAAAAAATTATTAAAAATAAAAACGTAATAAAAAGAGACAGAAAGAAAGAAGAGAGCAACCAAACCAAAAAACAAATCCACCAATGATAACAAGCACTAAAAATTATATTTAAAAAAACAAAAACAAAAACAAAATGGACAGTTAGAACCCTAAGACAAATGGCAAAACAAAGCTATACAGACAAAATCACACAAAGAAGCATACACATACACACTCACAAAAAGAGAAAAAAGAAAAAATATATATATTTATAAATAAATAAAGGAAGAGAGCAACCAAGTCAATAAACAAATCTACCAATGATAATAAGCTCTAAGTACTAGGCTAAGATAAACATAAAACCAGAAACAAATCAGATGCAGAAAGCAAACCCCAAGTCTACAGTTGCTCCTGAAGTCCACCACCTCAGTTTGGGATGATTCGTTGTCTATTCAGGTATTCCACAGATGTAGTGTACATCAAGTCGATTGTGGACATTTAATCCACTGCTCCTGAGGCTGCATGGAGAGATTTCCCTTTCTCTTCTTTGTTCTCACAGCTCCTGGGGTCCAGCTTTGGATTTTGCCCTGCCTCTACATGTAGGTGGCCTGAGGGCATCTGTTCCACACCCAGACAGGACGGGGTTAAAGGAGCAGCTGATTACGGGGCTCTCTTTCACTCAGGCTGTGGGGAGGAAGGGGTACGGAATGCAGAGTTAGCCTGCAGGCAGCAGAGCCTGGTGTGACACTTCAACAGCCTGAGGCGTGCCATGTGTTCTCCCGGGTAAGTTGTCCCTCGATCACAGGACCCTGGCAGTGGCGGGCTGCACAGCCTCCCAGGAGGCGAGGTGTGGACAGTGACCTGCGCTTGCACACAGGCTTCTTGGCGGCGGCAGCAGCAGCCTTAGCGTCTCCTGCCCGTCTCTGGGGTGCTTCCTGATAGCTGCGGTTCATGCCCATCTCTGGAGCTCCTTTAAATGGCGCTCTGAATCCCCTCTCCTTGTGCACCAGGAAACCACGGTCTGTTGCCTCTTAGCCAGGTCCAGACTTTTTCCAGACGCCCTCCCAGCTAGCTGTGGTGCACTAGCCCCTTCAGGCTGTGGTCACGCCGCCAGCCCCAGTCCTCTCCCTGCGCTCCGACTGAAGCCCGAGCCTCAGCTCCCAGCCCCACCCGCCCCGGCGGGTGAGCAGACAAGCCTCTCGGGCTGGTGAGTGCTGGTCGGCACCGATCCTCTGTGCGGGAATCTCTCCGCTTTGCCCTCCGCACCCCTGTGGCTGCGTTCTTCTCCGCGGCCCCGAAGCTTCCCCCTCCGCCACCCGCAGTCTCCGCCCGCGAAGGGGCTCCTAGTGTGTGGAAACCTTTCCTCCTTCCCGGCTCCCTCCCCGAGGTGCAGATCCCGTCCGTATTCTTTTGTCTCTGTTTTTCCTTTTTTCTTTTGCCCTATTCAGGTACGTGGGGAGTTTCTTGCCTTTTGGGAAGTCTGAGGTCTTCTGCCAGCGTTCAGGAGGTGTTCTGTAGGAGCTGTTCCCCATGCAGATTTTTTTTTGATGTTTTTGTGGGGAGGAAGGTGATCTCCATGTCTTACTCCTCCACCATCTTGAAGGTGCCACAACACCCTTTTCATAGGTACAGTGTTCAATATATTCAGTGATCCTATAGGTTTGGAAAAGCAATTTATATTTCACCTTACTACATTTTCCCAATTACTTTTAATTTCTAGAAATGGCAAGTTAATTGAGAAGAAATTTAAAGAGGAAAAACCTGATATTCAAACCTTTCTCAATAAAATGACCAGAGGATTATATAAATTTATATAAAATATAATTATAAAACATGTTACTTACAGGTAAGAAATAGTTAAGGAAAAAAAGGCTTTGTGAGAACCACTAATTATTCAATATTGCCATTATTCTTTTGCAAACTCTCTGTTTCCATTTCCCTAAAATAAATATTTAAACAAAATCATTTCAGATTTAGAAATATTCTTTAAATTTTTAAAAGCAACGAAAAAAAAAAAGACAATTTTCTCCCCTTTGGCATACAAACTCTCAAAGCTTGTAACTGAAAAAATCATAATCTATTGTCAAGAAAAGGGAAGGCATGTTACATTTTTAAAGCTTAGCCCTAATTTAAATATTTGTTGAGAATACAGTGTAAGCAGAAGGAGAAATATTTATCATAAGTTTTCATATATATTGGAAAGATACATACCTGAAGGTTTTTTCTTGAATAAAAGTATTTACTTTGCAAAGTGAACTCGGGAGGAAAGCAGACACATTTTGAAGGAAGATGCGATAAGCATCCAGTTGGACTTACAGAAACAGAAGGAGAAATCAACAACGGAAGGGCAAAATGCATCTTACACCAATTATCTGCAAAATGGCAGCAGCTGTTCAAGCTTTTGGATGATCGGGATTCTGAGAAGTCCAGATAGAAACATATGGTATAGTGCATCACACAACAATTTAAAGCTATTATTGTTCATGTTATTTCTTTATGTTATTCTCAGTGAAAGTGAGTAAGTACATAGATTTTTCTCTGGTAGAGCATGAACATGTGATGAGTCTTGGGGTCCACAAATATTCGACTGTGTCAGAAATAGGTTGTTTCATAATAGATCCAGACAAAAGTAATTCTTACTCATATGCAATAAAAAATGGCCTATAATTTATATATAAAAAATTATAACATTTATATTCTATATCTATTTTATACAATATAAAAGTCTATTGCAGTTACATTTTTGGTTCTTCATGTAAAATTCAGTTTATAAGAAGAGAAACCACTAAGCTTTGAAAAAGCTATGCCGCATCTCTTTTCTGATAGATACTCTGCATTCAGAAAAAATAAAATGTCCATTAGCACCTCCCACTTATTTGTGTGGGCCCATTATAATTTTAACACTTATAAGAGGAAGTGTTAATGGCAACATTTCAAAGCACTGGTCTAAAAGGATGAGGTGACTTCATAAAAACAAAAATCAGAACAAACACCCTTTCCTAGTTTATTGGAAAAAATTACATAAGATAAAATTATATTTTATTGAAAGATGAATCATTAAAATCAGAGTGTAAATTCACAAGGTAAGTGAATTAAAGATAAATTGACATGTATAATAAACTCTGACATAAGTATTTCTGCATAATTATAGTATTTTAAAATGTCAAAAATTGTCTAATCAATTAAAAGTATTGAGGTACCATTTTACAAAGTAGGTGAAGACTATTAAAACTGTTCTATATATCCACAGTATATGTAATTTTTGTTGGCTTGTTTCATTTTTCAATGCCAAATTTCAAGCCGAATTTTGTTGGCTTGAAACAAAAAGTTGTTTTATCCTTTTGAAGTGAAGTTGAACAACAGAAGTATTTTGAATGGCAAAATAATAATCCACTGTCTCTGGAAATTTTTGTCACTGTTCCACTTTTTATATTTGAGAAAATCCAATTTCTTTATAATTATTTATATTCTTAAATTATAAAAATAATAATTTTATTGCTAAAAATATAAAAATGAATAATATGCAAAATGGCAGACACGTGGCACATTTATGGTTTGTAAAGATTTAATTCTTCAGCTAGATTGGGGATATAGGTTATATAACAAAAATCTATTAGTAAGAAAAATATTCTAATGATTCACTCCTCATTCAAAAGACTCACAGCATCTAATATTTCAAAATGAATTTCTTAAAGTGATCAAAGCTGTTAAATTTCAAAACAAGGAAGTAACATGAGATGTGCTAAAAAGAACTCAGATTTTTCAGGAGCAAAACCCTGCATAGTTGAAATATAAGTTCAATGTTTTACAGGCTGAATAATTTCATTTATCAATGGCTTTATTAATCAATCTCTGTGTCTCATGTTTCTCCAGTACAAAAGAAGGAAAGTAATAATAACCACCTCATTAATTGCTTACAATAATAAAAAAATAGCTTATTCAAAGTTATTTTTTAAACTCTAAAACACCTTTAACATAACTGCCTGCAACCCAGAGTCACATGACTAATTAAACCTCAATAAACTAAATAACAGATGGTCAATTGATGGACAATTACATGTATAGTTACTTACCTAAAGTGAAGGGTATTGATGCAGTAAGTTTTAGGAAGACATACAAATCTCTTATAACACTCTATTTGCAGCATTTATTGGGTAGGCAGGACTTTCAGATTTAAAATAAGATATGTAGAATTGAAAAAAATATATATAGATACACATCATATATATATATATATATATATATTCTCTCATTCACTCACTGTCTACCTCCTTTAATTTTCCTAGATGCATGAAAAAAAGAAAAAATTGCCTGGGCTGAATTTGTGAGAGGGTTGAAACCAGAGAGCCATCTGACTGCACTTCCTGCCAAGTTACTGGGCATTTTGCTGCAGGAGGTGGTGTCAGAGTCAAATATCACAGCTCTGACTCTAGTTTCAACCCTTGAATCCTTTCTGTTCTGAATTTTCAAGTCTCACAGAAGGTTGTTCTAGTGGTTTTCATGTGTAAGAAATTACTACAGAGAAGCAAACAAAAAAAATTTGTTTCATTTGTGAAACTTTAGAATTGCTCACTGTTAGAATACCCCCAATGGGGTAGATACCTAATAAATGGGTGATTATCTTATAAACAATGTTGAAACCTCTCACTGACATGGTCAAACAGAATTTGAGATCACATGAGCCTGTTTAAAAAAACAAAACTTGTACTACCTTTCTAAATTTAAAATACAAAGAAAAAATTTTTGTATTTTATTTTAAATCCCTGATTTGTATTTTAAATCCCTTGTTTTGCCAATATATAGATTCAAGCATTTATTGCAACATTTCATTTAAATAGTTATTTTGAAAACTAAATATTATATATACAAATTTACAGGATTTTTATGAGAATAAAATATCCTTATGCATATTCAAAAGCTTCACAATTTGTAAAATGTAATGTTACTAGTGTTAGCATTTCTGTGGAATAAATACTTATTTTCTCAATTCTAAGGACTCTAATAAGTTCTGTAGGAGAATATGGGGATAAAAGATCTATTTCCTAAACTCAAACACAAACTTGGGATTTTACTCTATTCTTTCCAGACTCCTGGGCAGCTTTACACAATAACCAAGTGAGAACAGCATTCATGAGAAAAGAACAAAGTAACCAGAACTCCTGGTAAAGGAAGCATACCATGGTCCACATATTTTTTTTTCCCCCAGTATCGTTAGTATAAAGAAAACAAGAATCACAAGAATCACATCAAATACATGCCCTTTTAATATACAGAGACTCCTCTTACTAACAAAAGTCTCCTTGAAACTTTGCAGGAATCAAACCCCTCAAGTTAGTTATTCCATTTACCTACGGAGGACTAAGAAAGAGGAGAACTAAAAAAAAAAAATAAGAAGAAGAAAAAAAGAGACTAAAGATGCCATTTTCCCTCCAGAGTTAGTTCTTCATGCTTCCCCATCAGATTTAAGAGATATGCATATAGTCAACAAGAGGTGGAAATCGTTGGAGGATCCAAAAAAGTCCTACCCTACCTGAGAACAGTATTCTCCATTATTTTTTTAACTGCATTTTGAAGAACACTAGATAAATGGACATTTAACTGAAGGGATTTCTTATGGGTATTATCCCCAGGAAGTTGTGAAATGAATCCAGTTAGGTCATTAATCAAATTAATTCAAACGTTATACTTAGCAAGAATTCACTTAACCTAATTCCCTTCTTGATTTTTGCCCATCCAACTTACATTCCCACACAAGATAATATAACGTAATGAGCAATCCATCTTCTAATTCTAATGATCAGAGCTAGCATCTTATTGAGCATTTCATATGCACCCATACTGTATTAAGTACTTCATCTTATTGAATCCCAGCCCATGAAATAAGTAATGTTGGAATAACTGTCCTTGTTAATGGAACTAAAACAACAGGGTAAGCACAACCTTTAAACAATTTTTGGTTAAAAAGGATAGGCACCAAAAAATTTGGCCCCCAAAATTTGTTTCCAAGACATACACCCAGACATTTATTACACGTGCATTCAGTAGTAAGCAGACACCAAGCAGTTCCCAGCTCTCTGTGCTGCCAGGTAATCCAATGTATCTTGACCAATAAGTTTGCTCAAATAAGATGCTATCGTATTCCAAGTCAGGATTCCATTACCTTATTTTCAGACAACTATATCCCTCCAATTTTTTCTATATCCCTCCAATACTTGGACACAAGACTAAGGATCAAGCTTTGGATTCTATTCCTAAAGAGTACAAACTACGGGGCTTATTTTGTATATGGAAGTGTAAGAAGTGATGCTAAAATATACTAGTTAATACACATATCTTGAATATTGCTTCTTTTATCCATGAGATGTCATGTTATCCTTCACTATGCAGATAAACTAGTCACAAATTTCATCAATGAAAATATAAATGGTAATATTTCTTATGTCAAATAGAAAGGCTTCAGATATCGGTTGCCTATGAAGATAATTGGGTTTTTTTACTAACTGCCTCTAGAGTGTCGTTACTATGATCAAAGGCTAGCTGAACATTCGTGAAGGATGAAGTTCTGACTAGAAATAATAACTTTCCTTAAATTCTGCTACTCAACTGTCACTGCTGACAGAACATCACAACCAAAATGAATTGGTATGTAGGAAATATATAGTAAGTATTTTTGCTGATATAACTGATGAGCCCAGACATAATGACAATGCTTCAGGCAACCTTTATTTAAGGTATAAAATTTTATCATCAGGACTGAGTTTCTCTCTTATGATCTCATGATTCTATTTTCTCCCATTTAGACAATACAGCCAAAATACAAACAGTATATATAAAAGATGTGAATAACGCACGAACTTAAAAATAGTAATGTTAGTAAGCTCAGGAAAACAAAAAAGTATGACAAAAATGCATGGAAGTATGGAAAATTTCAAGAGTTTGGAATCTAGAAAAAAGGATAAAACTGATATCCTAAAACTAAAAAACTCAATAGGTAGCTTCAATAGCATATTAGATATTCCAGAGGCTCAAAGAATCTCAAGCAGCATAAATGCAATAACAAACAAAACCAACAACAATAAAACATTCTACCATGGCACATTTTAATTAAATTAAAAAAAAAAAAAAACCTATACACTCATAAAAGCAGACAGAGGGAAAAAGGTGTATTGTCTTCAAAAGAGCAAAAGTAAGGCTGATGGCTGACTTTTCAACAGAAATGACAAAAATCAGAAAGCAATCAAAAATATTTATAAATATAAATATAAATGAATTAAATATAAAGGGGAAATACAGAAAGAATACTATTTTCTAAAATTCTAAATTAAACAAAAGTGTCATTAAATATTGAGAATAAACAAATGTTTTCAGGGGAAAAAAAAACTTTGCTTTGATTTTCACCATCAGAACCTATACTAGAGTAATACTAAAGAGAATTCTTCTAGGAGACGGAATGGAAACCCTGAGAGAACAGAAATGCAGGAACAAATATGTGCATATTTTTCTGAGCATTAATGGGATTGACAGTACAGAGAAATCAGGTATCACTAACACTGTACCATGAAAACCAGAAAGTCAGAAGTCACAAATACAAACTTAGTAAAACACAGGCCAGTACTGACATAAAACATATTTTGATGACTTGCCATCTTGCAAAATTAATATCATTTCTTCCTTATATTGATTTAAAAATCAGAAATTGACCCTCACAGCATTTCTGTAAGGCCAGAAATTATTTTCGTGTATAGCTGAAAATCTAGACAGAAATCCAGGAAGTGAATAGCCAAAGTTTTACACCAAATTGCTAATTGAACTGAGATGAGAATTAAGATCTCCCTACCTTTGTGGCATAGCTGATTGCGAGGTATGGCCAAATTGTGCCCTCATGATATCAGTAAGTATAATACTGATGTGTATATTTTTTCCAAATAACTTTTTGCTCATCCTCTCAATTTATCTCATACTGGTCTTGCATTGTTCTAATACCAGTATTAGAGAGACATTTGGAAGTTTGCCCACGTTTACACTGTTAGAAAGTAGAATAATCAGGAATGAAACCTGGTAATACTGATTCCTTACACCAGCATTAGTTTTATTAAAATAGCAGAATATAAAGCAAAAAGAAAATGAGCTGTAAGAGTCAGTTACTTGGATTAAGTGTCTGAGACACTCTGAATCATCTCATTTACTGTGACAATACTTCTCTATACCTACAATTTTATTATCTTCATCTTCTGATTCCATAGCTCTGCATGAGTAGCTCCAGAGAACATTAGAGCGCATGTCACTACTAGAATTCCAGATATAATTTGGCAAGAGAAAATAGAGCATTTTCATTTAGTAAATTGCTCTTAATTGCTGCCTTATTTTGTGTACAATATGATATCTTCCTCTGAATAAGTCATATGTATTTCCTTATAAGAACATGCAAACTATCATGACTTATGAAGTCCCAAGTTTTTAATTTCCTGAGGATGATAATGTAACAAGTCCTTTCTTGCTGTCACTAATAGTTGTGAATATATTCATGTTATTATTCTGTTTCAAGGCTTTAAAAATTCCACTATTATTACTGAATTAAAATGTATCAGTCATAGAAAGGAAATTATCTTTATTAAATAGGGACTGTAGCACTTAGAGATATGAAGAGAGAAGAGATGCTGATATTGAGGAGACTCATCTCAGTGATCAGCAATAACTAGTAGCAGGGAAGGTAAATACGGAATTCACCAAGAATATAATAGAGTGTAAGAATCTGAACTCTTGAGTTTGACTGCTTTGTGATAAAAATGGGGAAGAAATTGTAGAACTTTAAATAGCCCTTGCCAGAGATGGGGAGAGAGTTGCAGCAAACTAACACAGAGACAACTAGGTTAGTTTTTGCATTTCCTCTGTGTGTTACTTTAATTTCTTTGGCTTATCAGTCTCTGGTAACCTTGATTTCAGCTTGCTAAATTCCAATTTTAAGCTTTCACATTATTCAAACAGTGACTCACTATTTTTCCTCTAGCAGGTTTTCCCTGATCAGCACATACACACACCCAATCATTAATCTTTCCCACATACATCATACATATGATCTCAGACTGGATTGTATTTATTTTCATTTTGATATTTGCATATTGCATCACAAACCAGGCATTACCTCAAATTATTGAATCCTGCATTCCTTCCAATATAAGAAATATGCAAAGATAAAACTTACAAACTCCCCTATATAAATACATTTACACTCTATACATTTGCCATCTATTAGGAGCTAAAAGGCAGATCTGGCATTCTGGAAGTCGGAACCCTAATGTAACTGATGTTTCCATACTAAATTCAAAGATCTGAACTCAAACACTGACTTCCAAAAATCTTCAGGTGATATATAAACATTCAATAATTAATCTGCAGAGATTAACTGCATTTAATAAGGTTTATAAGGCAAAGATGAAAATCGTTACTTTTAATATAGGTATGGCCACAAAGCAAGTAGAATCTATCTTAGTTCTACTAATAAGGGTAAAGAATAAGGAAACAAAAACCTATTTCTAATATTGTTGCCTATTTTCTTTTGAAACTATTTGTAGTTCATGGAATCAGTAGCTTGGATACTGATCTAGGTGGGTAATTTAATTCCAGATTTAAAAACTGTTTATATATATATATATATATATATATATATATATATATATTCATTTGTTGAGTGATTCAGAGGTAGCAGATGAATAAATGAATATATGACAACAGAATAACAGAGATTATTCATGCCCATATTTAGATCTTATAAAGAGATAGTATTATTCTTATATATCACACCATATATATCCACTGATAAAAAATTAAGAAAAATTTTGTAACATATTTAGTTAAAACATTTACATATTTAATACCTCACTCATATGATTCCATTCATTTATTCTTTCAACAAATATTAATTGAGCACCTACTGTGTGCTAGCTACTGATTGAAATACTAGACAAAAAACAATTTTGAATGCAATTATGGCCCCTACACTTACAAAAGAATTGCCTTTCTATGAGGAAGAAGACCAAAAAAAGCAAGAAAGGAGGACAATACAAAATAACTTAATGTTATCAAAATTATTAGGAAAGAGACAGAGAAACAATTGCAAAAAGAATAGCATTGGCTGGCAGGTTTTAGCTATCAAGGAATGTCTCTCTGAGTCAGTGCCACTGAAGGTAAGTTTTACAGAATGAGAAAAAGCTCATGATAAATGAAACAAAGTGCATCTCAAACCTATAGTACAGAATATCCGAAGGCTTTGGAATTGGAAAAATATCATTGTATTCAAGGAATTGAAAACAGAGCGGCTTGGCATGGGTGGGTTTAATGATAAAGAGAGAGAGGCAAATGAATTGCCCAATGTAACTGACAGCCTGTGCCTTATGCCTCATGTGGCTCACGTACAAAAAATACAGAGAACATAAAATTTGGGATCCAAAAGATTATAAACCATAATGATGAGGAAATGTAAAGTCCATCATATGATTGAAGGCACTGGAGATGTTTAGCCTATAGAGGTAATATTCAGAAAAGCATGGTGGTTGCCTTTAGCTTCTTACAAAGATATAGTAATATAAAATATACATCAGACTGTCATAGGCTTGTATGAAGGTTTTCCAATTGTGATAACTAGGGACAGTGTGCATACATTTTAGTCAGAGATTTGGGGATATTACAAGGAGGAGGCTCTGGCTGAAGAGATGCTCCTTTGAGACATTTTCCTTTTCTTATACCACGTTAGGTTAATATTTAATAATAAAATTGTGTTTGCCCCAACTATGAGTCGCCTTATATTTTGCATGTTTTATATTATTTGTTACTCAGAACAATCCTACCATTATACTTACAAGGAACTGATGCACGTACATGTTAAATTATCATCCAGATGACATATGGAGATACTCTCCTCTTATAATGAATATATAATTGGAGTAAACACCAAAATCCATAACTTGTGGATTTATCTCTAAGGGTTCTGCAAATTTCCACATGTACTTTTATTTTTAAGATTTTGTTTTGATGTGGACCATTTTTAAAGTTTTTATTGAATTTGTTACAATATTGCCTTTGCTTCATGTTTTGATTTTTTGGCCATGAGCCATGTGGGATCTCAGCTCCCCAAGCAGGGATCAAACCCACACCCCCTGCATTGGAAGGTGAAGTCTTAACCACTGGACCATCATGGAAGTCCCCAACTCGTACTTTCATATGCAACACATTAACAGATGTGAAAGATGTGAAATGCAGCCTCCATTTAATTTACACGGATACAACCCAACATCCATATACACAAAGTAAACATAATTGAATATTATAGACTTCATTAAAAATTAGAGAAATAAAGGGAAAGAAAAAGGTTTCATTGGTACCAAAAAATTACAGACATAATTTCAATTAGAATAAAGGTAACATTACTTTTAAAATATCCTTCGTCCAATGACCAAAGAACCACAAAGTAGTTTTGAGTGTATCTTTAACCCCTACATGTTCCAAGCTTTTCCAAAATTGCTACTCAACTTTTAGTTATTTGGGTGTCTGCCAATCACCCTTCTCTTGAAGTTTCAATATTTCTACCTAACTTCTCAAGGTATTTGAAAATACTCTCTCCCGAGGAACATTTCTAGCCCCAGTCCTGTGTTTGTGTTTATAGAAGAATGTATACTACAGATTGTTGTTTGATTTCTCAACATTGCCTAAATTCACATAACTGATGCACGGCAAAGTGATTGTATTTCCAGATCTATCCAGTAAAAAGTAGTTCCAATACTAAATTTCTTAAAAAGGATTGTAACTCATGGGTGTGTTTCTTCATCTCCCACTCATCACTCAACACTTTCTGATCATCCTGCCTCCGCAGCTTGAGGGAGTCTGCTTGGATTGTCAATGGCTTCTTTTATTCTAAATCCAACAGAAACTTTTGAGTCCTCAATAGTACTGAGTCTGAGCTGTATTTGACAAAGTGAACCATATCTTCAAAATACTTAAAATATGACTTTCATAATAATTTATCTTCCTGGCTTGTATATTTTTTGACCACTCAAATGAATGCTGGATTTAACCGGGGCTCTGTACCTGACAACTCCTTTCTATTATAATGCTCTACTCTTTCTATTCTTATTAGATTATATATTATAAGGTTATAGAATATTACATATTATATTGTAAGTTTACTCTTATATATTCTCACAGCATCATCATCATCATGTTTGCCAATAATCTCCAAACACGTATCTTTATCTCAAAATTCTATCTTGGCTTAAGGACAAAGTTTAACATAATACATAAAACTCTTAAGTTTTCTTTCTATATTTATCCCTCAAATTCATGCTTTATCCAGTAATGCCTGTCTGAGCAATTAGACCCACCCTTGATCCAGGCACTCAAGGAAGAACTATAAAGACATCATGTACTCTTCTACAACTTTTTCCTATCAATGAACATTTAGTTGATTTTATCATTGAAAGATCTTAAAATGTATCTACAAATACTTCCATACAGTTCAACACAGGCATTCTTGACAAACTCTACCTTTTGCAAAATCATGCACTGATAAAAACACAGATTATGGGGAAAACAGGATTAATGATAGACCACTCAAAACCTATGCAATTTTGTTTACCAGAGTATTAACAGTATTAACTCAAAACCTATGCAATTTTGTTCACCAGAGTATTAACAGTACTTCAGAAATAACTTGAATAATTCAGGCTGGCACAGCTTAAAATAACTGGGGGCTGTCTAGTAGATTAAAAATATTGTGTGTGTGTGTGTGTGTAAGGGTGTGTGTATGTGCTTGTGCACATGCATATATACATTCACAGTAGAAATACTAGCTAGTAGCTAGTCAACTATAAGGTGGGTACAGAAGAAGTGCAACCTTTTTCAGGAACTGTGTATCATATAAGTTGGAGATCAGGTTCAGCCACTCATTTTTTAAAAAAACGAAACTTCTTACTTTAAGATAATCATAAATATGCAGTTGTACGAAATAATATAGAGAGATTCTGTGTACTCTTTGCCCAGTTTCCCCAAATGATAATACTTTGCAAAATAATAGTTCAACATCAGAATCACGATATTGGCATTAGTACATTTGAGACACAGCTCATTTCTATCATCACAAAGATTCCTAATTCCATTCATCTCCCTCCTGTCCACACCCATTCTTTAAACTCTGGCAATTGGTAATCTGTTTTCTATTTCTATATTTACACATAAAACATAATTATAGTATAATAACATTGCATGCTATTTATGTATGTTAATATAGTATAATAAGATTTCAAAAATGTTATGTAAATGGAATCATAGAATATTTAACGTTTTGGGATTGGCTTTTTTATACAGGATGATTTTCTGGGAATATGTTTGTGTAAGTTGTTGCATGTATCAATTTTTTTCCCATTTAGTGTTAAGTATATTCCATGAACTGGGTGTATTATAGAACCTTCATACCTTGAAGGACATTTGGGTACTTTCCACTTATGCCTACTGCAAGTAAAGTTACTATAGACATTCTTGTATAGGGTTTTGTGTGAACATAAGTTTTTATTTCTTTGGGATAAAGGCTCAGGACTTTAATTTCTGGATCATATAGTAATTGCATTTTTTTGGAAAGAAACAGACAATGTATATTGCAGAGTTGTTATACTATTTTAAATTATGCCGATGTATATGTGGCTCAGTTTTCCTGCATCCTCACCAGCATTTGATGTTGTCACTATATTTTATTTTAGCCATTCTGATAGGTATGTAGGTTTTAATTTGAATTTCCCTACTGGCTAATTAAATTGAACATCTTTTCATGTGCTTATTTGACACTTGTATATCTTCTTCACTTTATGCCTTTTACTCATACTCTAATTGGATTGTTTGCTTTTTATTATTGAATTTTGAGAGTGCTTTATAAATTCTAGATATTCGTCCATTGTTGAATATGTGGTTTGGAAACATTTCTCTCACCTTGTAATTTATCTCCTTAACATCTCCTTGTTTCTTTACCTCTCACAAAGGAAAAGTTTTTAATTTTGTGGAATCTGATTTATTATTTTTTGCTTTTATATATCATGCTTTTGGTGTCAAGTCTAAGAAGACTTTGCCTAGCCTTAAGTCCTAAAGATTTTCTTCTGTTTTTGTTTTCCCTAAAAGTTTCAGAATTTCACATTTTATATTTATGTCTATAATCTATTTTGAGTTAATTTTTGTATAAAGTGTGAAAGTTAGGGCACAGCTCACTTTTTTGCCTATGAATATCCAAATGATCCAGCACTATTTGTTGAAAATGCCATATTTTCTCAGTGAATTACTTTTAAAACTTCATCAAAAACATCAACTAGGCATATTTATATGGTTTTATGTCTGTGTTCTCTACTCTTCTACTTTGATCTATATGTTTATCCCTCTGCCTATAAACCACAGTCTTGTATTTTGCAGCTACATGATAAGTCTTGAAATTTTCATTTTCACTCAGTTCAATGTATTCTCTTATCTCCCTTGAGACTTCTTCTTTGACTCACGGGTTATTCAGAAATGTTTAGTTTCAAGTATTTGGAAATTTTCCTATCTTCCTCTTATTGATTTTTAGCTTGATTCCATTGTGTTTTTGAGAATGCACTCTGTATGATTTCAGTTCTCCTACACTGTTGAGACATTTTATGGCCCTAGATATGGTCTATCTTAGTAAATACTCAATGGGCACTTGAAGAGAAGATCTATCCCGCCATTGTTCAGTTGGATGTTCCATCAATGCTGATTAGATTTTGTTGGTTGATGGAGTTGTTGAATTCTTCTGTACCCTTTCTGGTTTTTGGTTCCATTGTTCTACCAACTGTTAAGAATTGAGTGCTAAATTTTTCAACCATAATTTTGGATTTGTCTATTTCTATTTTCAGGTCTATCAGTTTTCGTTTCATGTATTTTGCAGTTCTGTTGTTAGATGTATATACAGGTAGGATTACTATTCCTGGTGGATTGATTCTTTTATCATAATATAAAATTCTTGTCTCTGAAAAACCAGGGACCTCAAAACATCATTCCTTGGATTCCAGAGCACCTGGTTGGTCTGCCTATTTCTCTCCACCTTTCAGAGTTTTCTTAAGTTCATTTTATATACAATTGCCGGGGCTTTTAGTTATACTTAGTCAAAAGAATAGGAAAAAGTATGTTACTCTAAATTCCCAGAAAAAGAAATATCAGGTGCTCATTTTAACTTTCTTAGAGCTGAAAAGTGCCTGTTTATGCAGTAGACAGAGGAATTTCTCTTTCTTGCTTAAAGCTATTTTTCCATTCCCACTATTACTGCTCTATGAATACAGGAAAAAGTTGATATGAAAAAATACAAACTCTATGTTATACGGACACAATTCTTCTATTTGACTACTTGGATGAGCTAATTTGTGTTACAGAAACACACATTGTAACAGGACAGATGGGGTTTTCTTCTGCCCACTGACTTAACACTTGGTTCAAGTTCTTTTTACTTCTCGTTCCCAGGGAGAACTAAAAGAGAACTTTTACAAATGTAAATATGATTATAGCCCTCCCATGTATTACTCTTAGAATAAATTGCAAAACAGAAGACCCCGAATCATCTTTCTCTACCTATTCTAACATTACATTCTTGGTAAAAATGTCTGTCTTTCTATAGCTCAGAAACATGCTAAGCTTTGTTAGTTCCTGGAATAGTCAGAGTTCTTTTGTACCTCAGGATCTCTGAATATGACTTTCCCCATATTTGAAATGCTCGCAGATTTACATTGCCTACTTTGATTCACCCTTTAGGTACCAAATTAACAATAAGTATCTTAGAAAAACCACCATGGTATCCAAGATTTGATTATTCATCTTTCTATACATTAAGATGCTCTTCTTTGTTTTTCTCAACACACACATTCACTTGATACCCTGAGGCCTATGTTCCCCAGCTGACCTTTTTAATGGCCCTTTCTCCCACAACCACGGGTATAATAATGAGTACACACCACACAGTTGGTCCTAAGGCACCTTGGGCTCCTCGTCTGACACTGTTTCCAAGAAAGAGCAAGGAGCTCAGTCAGCTTCACTAAGCTCTTCATACAGTAGGTGGAGAAAAAGAAACAATGACGCAGGCACATACATACACGCACACACTCATGCATACAAAACACCCAAGCACTCATGCATATCCTTGGGCCAGCTTTTCTTCATGGTAGGTGCAGGGTGTCTAGAATTCACCCGAGGAGACTATTGCTGCCTGTTCCTTGAGCCTCAGGGCATGACTCTCTCTTTCTGACCCGCCCATCTGTCACCATGCTAGCTCCTTCAAAGAATCCCTTCCATCAGGAAATATTCTCCTCGTTTGAACACTTGGGGGATGGCTGAGGGTCATCAAAAAGGCAGAGGTCATGTCTCTGGTTAACTGCTGTAGCACAGTTTTTAGCACAGCTGCTAAACTGTCAAGAAATAATTATTAAATGATGGAATTAAAAAACCAATGAAAGAAATAAAATAGGACTAAATAACTAAACTTTCACACATTTGCTCTTCTTAACTTTCAGGGATGTTAATGAAATTGGGAGTGACATAAGATCTTCAAATTAAATATGGTAAATTGAATGTACTTTGTTATTCCAGCTCCATTTCCTTCTGAAACTTCACTAAAATTGCAGTAAATTTTTTAAAAGGCACGAACCAAAAGGTCAAAAAGAACGAAATGAGAGATAATAGAAGGAAATAAGTGTATTTCAAAAAAAATTTGGAAACAGGAGAATGGAGTAATGGTGGAAACCATGCTGACAACAGTAAGTTTAGGTAAAGTATGCACACCACAAGATCTCCAACCCCCTACTCCCCCTGCTTCACACACACACAGAATGCTCAAAGCCAAACAATCATGAGAAAGAAAAGTACAATTCTTTGGGAAAATGGATCTCCAAAAACAGAAAAAAAATAGCTACAGGTCTTTAACACTCCTCAATGGCATGTTCAGTGCACAGCAATGGATACACCACCATTCCATCATGTTAGATCCTCATAATTAAATATGAATATGAAAGTAAAGAATAAAAAATATTTGTGAAAAGTCTCTATACTGACATATCCAGGCCCCCCAAAAATCAATCTGAAATATGTTAGGACAAAGAAAAAATACTGTAAAATTTCAAAAATATATATATATGTATATATAGTTTTTTTTTCAAAAAAAAGAGAAGATACTGCATTATTAAAACACGGAAGAGTCTACTGAAAAAAGAAAGTCAAATAATTAGAATTATAAGTGCTTTTTGGAATAAAACTATGAGATCAAAAAAGACAAATTCGAAAAATGGGATGGAAAAAAAATTAAGGAAATCTTCTGAGAAATAAGACAAAATTAAAAAGCAATGAAATATCAGTGAAAGAAATAAGAAATTTAGAAAATTATTTTAAGAGATTCAATATCAATAATATAAATTTAAAGAAAAAGAGGAAATTAAATAGATGTAAACTAACAAATAAATTATACCAGATTGTTTTTGAGTACTGAAGTTATCAATGTTTAAACTGAAATAACTTTCTGTGTACTGTATACAATTAATGAAACACACATACACACACACCCAATTGTATCATTATGGATTTTTAGAACGTAGGAATCAGAATGATACTCTCTCATTAGTAACAAGATGTAAAAGAAATAGAACATTAACACTAAACATCTAAGCAGGACTACATATAATAAAACTACAGAAAACAAAACCTGGGAGCTACCCAAATGTCCAAAGTCAAGTGGGTAAATACAGTGGGATATAGCCATGTATTGGATTATTGTGTAGTAGTAATAGTACATATTATAATTCCATATATATAATCTGACAAAAATAATTTTGAGATAATGGAGTCAGAAAAAAGTAATATATACTCTTTTCTACTCTTTTTGCTTATGAAAAGTACAAAAGACATAAAACTAATCTATTGTGCTAGAGGTTAGGATAAAAGTTATGCTATGAAAAAGTGACTAGGGAATAGCACAAGGGGGTACTTGCAGGGTTCAAGATGTGTCTTTTCTTGATCTGGATGCTTATTGCATATGATTGTTTAACGTGTGAACATTCATTAAGATATACATTTATGTCTTTGCACATTTGTATAAAGTTTATACTTCATAAAAGTTTTTTTTTTTTTTTTTTTTTTTTTTTTTTTAAGGAACTACCAGATTAGAGCAAATGGATATCCCTGGGGAATAGATGTGTAGTGAGCATAATGGATATCCCTGGGGAATAGATGTGTAGTGAGCATAAAGGATAATCAGATAAATGAGAGTAGGGTAGAAAATTTTAATTCTGTTGTCAAATGAAAAAATGAGGCAATCATTAACTTCAACTTAAAAACAAATATCATATAAGAAATGTAACTGAATCACAGTGTTCTACGATTATAATATTTATATAATCATAATAAAAAAAACAGAATACTTCTTGATGAAAATGGTGATTATATTATAATTGGAGGATTGGGGATAGAAGCTCAGTGTGGAACTAGACATGAAAGACAAGAGATTATCATTCAAAATAAGAAATTAACACATAATTTCTAAAACAGAAATATCAAAAAGTAATGATATAATATGGAAGAAAACTCTCAAAAAACAAACATATTAAAAATCATATAATCTAAGCAGCAGGAATTTATATTTAGGAATGATTAGACAAAGATCTGATATTTTTATTAGCCTAATAATAATTATTAATTTTTAAATGATGTGTATGTATTACCTTTATAAATAAATAATAATTTTAAAGATCATATCTAAAGAGAAGTCTAGTTGGATTAGATACTTAAAGCTACTCAATCTAAAATTTATGATTATTTTTTAAAAAAATTTTGTTGTTAACATATTTTCTATTTTTTGTTTCATCATCCCAATTTGGTCTTAATGTGAGCCATTTTAAGGGCTAGTGCAAAGCTGTACAAGTATTTTGAGAGTCAACAAATGTTGATGTTTATACTGACTTGAGCTTTTTGAAAAAACAATGCTTGACTAATGTTTGTTTTTAAAACATTAGTAACATTTTAATTTGTTACCATAATTGTTCTGCCCCCAAATAGGGTTAGAAATCTGGTTGAAATCTAGATGGCACTTTCAGATGTTCTCATGTAGAAACATACTTTTTGGCACCTAAAAATGAAAGGTGTCATGGAATAGTCATTTCTAGAAGGTAGAATCCTGTAGTTTGGCTTTGAAGAAGTGATAAATATAATTTACTTATTGGAAATAATATATATATATTTGTTATAATAATGTCTGAAAGTGCAAAATATATTTTATTACTAATATGTATGTATTTTTCAATGTACATGTTCAATAGTGGGCATGTTTCAAATTATTAAGTAATGTTCAGTCAAAAAACAAAGAAGAACACATAAATTGTTCCTTGTATAACTGGTGCTCAGGAGATAAGAGTTATGTTGTATTATTCTTAATGCAGAACCCACATTGGCTTAGGAGGAAAGAATTAAGGCAGGACTGGCTTAAAGAAATACTCTAGCTGTTAAAATAAGTGACTTGGAAATGAGTCTGAAGTAGCTTCATACAGGCTCTTGAACCAGTTTGCTAAATATAAACACTTAATTCTGCTGCTTCTGCTAACGGGCAATCCAGAGATGGCTTTGGTATCATTTAATAAATACTGCTTCAGAACAGCCAAAATGGCTTAGTCAATTTTCAGTCATAGAAGAGCATATCTTATAAGTAATCGATGAGCCTTCACCAGTCACTGTATTTGACAAAAACAAACAAAACAAAACAAAACAAAAAAGATGAAAAAGACATGTTTCCTGACTTCACCTCACCTTAAAGAAGTCACCAACTGAGAAGCATAGAAAGACAGACAGATGATCAAAAATCACTGTATAGTTTTAGTAAAAGGAATTCACAACATACTATGAGAGTACCAAAAATAAGTATGTAATACCAAATAATAGACCCAGTGAATTATTAGGAGCAAAGGAATTTTCTGAAAAAGTGAAGCTAGTCCTAATTCTCAAAGGAAAAATGGTCTTTTCTGGACACATAGTGAAGATGGAATTATTCCAGGCATGTGAGTATTCCAAGGGACATCACAAGTATGATCTTGGAGTTGAGAGAGTGTTTGTATGTTTGTAGGACTGGGGTAGAAATTCCTAATTTACTATTGCTTGACCACAGACTTCAATACAAGAAGTGGCAGAAAACAAAATCGAAAAGGAGGCAGGAAACAGTTTGCAGAGGTACTTGAATCCAGAGCTAATTTTCACTTTATCTTATGGGCATCAACCAGGAGATAAATTTCTGGGAGCAACAGAGAAGCTAACTTTGAGTACCACAATACAAGTACAGAAAACAACAGATGAAAGCTACACCAAGGGCCACAGTGATGAAGATGGAGAAAACAGGGACAACATAAGAAAGCTCAGCAGGACCAGGTAGTTGGTAAGATAGAATATAAAAGAGAATGCGAGTTAAAGGTAACTTTCAGGCGCCTGATTGGCTGATGCTGCCAGCTAATGAGAAAAAAATAAAATAAAATATGGTTAAAATGCAGAGATTGTGAGTTCAGTTTTAAACATATTGAGTTTTCTGAAAGAACTATCCAGCAGGAAGTTAGGACTCAGGGAATGGTACATATGGAAAGAGAGAGATATCAGTGTAAGAGTGAAAAGCAAATACCCGATAAATTAAACCACTAAGGAGTAGATAAACTTTTACATTGGCAAATCCTGGGGAAATAGTAATCTTTTAGAAGATAAGATAGGATACCCAATTGAGAAGGAATAAATAATCAGAAAAGTATAAGAAGAATGAGAAGATGAGATGTTGTAGACACCAAGGGAAAATTTTGAGTAGAATGGAGTGATTGAAGCGTCCAGTGTAACAGAGACGTCCAGTAACCTAGGAATTGGAAACTGTTTAACTTATTTAATAATTAGAAGCTCATCATTAGCAAAAATGAGAGCTGTTTAAGTAGAGATGTGATAACTAAGGACAGGCTTCAGGTTATCCCTAGAAAATTTTACATTCCATCTTCTAAAATCTAGTGTTCACCCAACATTATGCATTATCTATTAACATTTGTTCTTGATTACTAATATATCCATTTATACTAAACATGCCTTTCTCTTTTGCTTCACGAGAAACAGTAGCTTATAGTGGGTGTCAACAATTGTGAAGGATCTGAGCTTTTAGCATACAGGTAAAAACAAGTTACCCTGCCATAATTATAAGGATAATCAAAGAACAGATGTCATTCCTTGGTCAGAGTGACCTATAATAGGACTGTATTACACTCAGACCAAGAGCAGTGGCCAGAGTGTCGGGATTCGCATTCAACACTATCCACTTCTTCTACCTACGCTATCTTGGGCTTTGGTGAATTTTCACAGAAATATGCCACCCCATTGACCAGCCTAATTAATCTGACCAAGAGAATCTAGAACCAAATTTATTTATTTTTCTCTATACAGTATTTAGTTAGGAACCTATCAATAGGACTTCAAGAAGCAACAAGAATTCAACTTGAAGTATTGACCTCAACCATGCTTCCCAGGACCTGAACACAAACGTTAAATGGTGAACAAATCTTTTAAACCTTCAGGATCTAACTTAGAGAGACAGGTCGATTTCTCCCTAAGGTTTAGTATTGACCTCGACACTGATTTGAGATATTTATCTAGGTACTGCAGGATATGTTAGAGATTTACAGACTGCGTGCCATAAGGAGGAAGCCTAAGGTAACTCTATCACCCAGAACTACCCTGGACAGTGAGTTGAGACTGACCTGAATGCCTTCCACGGCTGAGGTGGAGCCACTGACAATTTTGGCTAAATTCAGGTTGCATTTTCCTGCCATGTCTCCTTAGCCTCCTGGAATATGTAATGGCTCCTCAGCCTTTCCTTGATTCTCATGACCTTGAAACTTTTCCTGTCATTTTCTTAGAATGACTCTCAATTTGAGCTTGATGGTATTTTTTATAACTATTAAAGTTATGCATTATTGGAAAGAAAACCACAAAATTGATGCATTTTTCTCAGTGCCTAAATGATGCTAAATCTTCTTTCTGGCAATGCTAACTTAGAGAACTTGGTTAAGATAGTGTCACTTTTCTCTGCTGAATAGTTACTAACTATTCTTTTTGTAATTAATACATATTTACTTGAGGGGAGATACTTTGAGAAGATGCATGTATTCCATTTTTTCTATAATTTTTGTTCACTGACCTAAAAAACATTTTCAGATCTTGCCCGTGGGAAGTTTTGTTGTGGAGTTTTAATGGTGACTTTATTCTTCCTTTATTTTTATACATTTATCATTATTTCTTTTCTGAGCAAGAGCTGTGCCTTATCCTTATTTATATGACTTGATTATTTATTATACAGTTATGGAATCATGAATGTTTATTTTGTTCTTTGACTTATAATCCAATACTATTTATCATTAATTCTAAAGTTGCTTAATTAATTATCATTAATTCTAAAGTTGCTCCAAGTACTTTCAAGTGTTAATCATGAGCAAATTATTTTACTCCATCTATCCACCTAAAGAGCATACATTTTTGTTGGTTGTTGGTTGTTCTTATTTCTCTATACCATCATTCACTACCATGCGATGGTTGATCAATATTTAGAGGACCTTCAGCATAAACTCTAAAAGTATGGGTTATATGTTGCTTTTATCAAGGAGCAGAATAATGTACATAGAAACAGATAATGGACAACAAGAGATAAATATGAAGTGAAGCTACCTTCTGGTTTACCTTCCTCTACATTTCCACCATACTCCTCATTTCTACCCACAGCCAGGCCTGCAGTTAATCAAACGAGACAGTAAGCAGTACGTGCCATAAAGCATTACTTCTCAATCTGCTTAATTATACAGCAGGTAGCAAGGCCATGGCTCTGAGTTACCGTAACCTAAATGACTTCTCACTCCTAGCAAGCTGCCTGACCATCTCTGTGCCGGCTACAGGAGCTGTATGCATTCAATCACTGTAGCCTTGTCCAGCTGATAACTTGACACTGCTTATTTACCTTGAAACTGACTGAAAAGTGCCAAGTCTTTATTCTTGCGAACCTCTGAATCCATTTGAGACTTAGGCATCTTACCAATCGTGGCTTGAATAAACAAGAAGATAACCAAGCACACAACATTCTGACTCCTATGGCCACCATCTCTGCAGATGTACCTCGTCTTCATCGAGGTTTCCTGTCATTGTGATATGGCAAATTGCAAACACAGTAGGAAAGACCTGCAGTCCATCACAGTGGGACTAAAATTGCTTACAAAGAGAATGGGAAGAACAGAAAAGCATTTGTGGAAACATAACTCTACCCTCAAAAATAATCCGGAACATATCTTGACTTTCTACCAGGAGAGCCTGGGAAACTAGGTACGTGAAGGGTGGCCTGAGAAAGGTCAGTGTTTCTTTGTACCTTTTCTCAGCAGTGTTCCCTCAATGGCTTTCCCATCTGCTCACCTCATAAAAATAAACTTCAAATGGCATTTTCTGTTTGAATCAATACCTCAGGACAACATTCACCTTGCTCCTTTCATAGTGTTTAGCTTTGATTCAATTTTCAGTAAGCCTAGATTCTTGACTCTGATGACCTCGAACTCAGAGGTTCTTAGGTCTTCTCTCCAAGTTAAGTAATTGAAAAACCAACTCAGCAATACAAAGGTGATTTTTTTAAGTTGATCTATCTTTTATTTTGTAATAAAACAATTTTTCCTGGCACTTCAGAGTATGAGAAACATCATACTGTTAGATAATGCTAAAGTTTTATGTGCCTGTAAATCAAGAATAACACTAAATTTCACAGAACATTTTCACACAGATTTTCATCAAGTGACACAACTCCATTTTCTCATAAAAATCAGGAGGATTACAAATGAATCTTGGTTTTTTAAGGTAATTATGACAACCAGGAGATGATGGAATGGTAGTTTTTTGTTTGTTCTATCCTAAAAACGTTTCAAAGTAATGTAAGTAAAGCAGTATGTGTGTCCAGAATGATTCGATATGCTTCCTAGCTTTAATGGGTGTAGATTCTATTTCAGCAAAATTACATTTAGCACAGGTTCTTACTAACTATAATCCTTTTTCAAGTGTGCCTATGGAAAGTATGACTCAATGTTCTCTATAGTGATTTATAAGAAGTAGAAAGAGTACTTTCATTATTAATGTCCCACTGATTAAGCATATCATTCCCAACAACAGTGATTTGATTATAGCAGGTACCTCATGATCTACACGGTTAGGGAACTACACAAATATCTAGTTAGTCAGGACATGACAACTTGTTTAAATTCAAATAATGCTACAGAAACCACAGTATATGTTGTTGTTATTTTTATATTTTAGTTTTATAACAGCTAAGGTGATACCCTATTTTAAGCAATGGATGAAGAGCTATGAAATAAATAATTAACTCTACAAAAATGTGATTCATTTTTATAATACATACTTTTAGCCTCAGCAAGTTTAAACACCTAACTTTTAGTGAGTAGCACCAAATATCAACCTGTTTTCATTTATATTTGCCAGAGGAATGACTGCAGCGTGTACAAGACTGATGTTCATGAGAAAGTCATGACTGTGGCCACACATCTTTATCTTGGCATACATTTGTAGTTATTTTCAGTGGATTTTAAAAGGAAAGTGATGGAAAGCCTAACTTACTAAAACTGGATTTCCCATAGGAGTTAGAAAAGTGAACTTAAAGGTGTATCCTCATTGTTTCTTGAAAGGGCATGTTCTATGACTTTCTCTGTGATCTATGCTGATCAGTCCGGTAAAAGACTGTGAGTAGGAAAACTTGCTCTGTTGCTTGGAATGTGGAGAAATGCCTACTTATTATCTACTTTTAGGGCAAAGAAGTTTCTTAAAATGTAAGATAATTATAACTCCTCCCTATAATACATGACTTTATATTGGATCTATACTCATATATAGAGTCTAAGATCTTGTTCTTTTCTTCTGGTTTCTTAATTAAGATTCATTTAACTTTGTATAACTTTTTAGGATCAGCACTTGCTCTGTGAGCATATTTAAGACAGCTGCTTTAAATCACTATCAAATCCAATATCTAGATTTGCTCAGGGATAGTTTCTGGCCATTTCTTTTTGTCCTATGAATAGATCCATACTTTCCTGTTTCCTTGCATGCCTTTAATTTCTTTTTGAAAACTGGATATTTTATATATTATAATGTGATAACATTGGAAATCAGATTCTCCCCCTACCCAGAGTTTGTTCTTATGGATTGTTCAGAATTTCAGGTGTCCACATATTTAGTGACTTTTAGAAATTATCTTTTCAAAGACTGTATTTCTTTTCATGTGTGGTCACTGAAGTCCGTATCCCATTATTTCACTGGTCAGCTAGTGGTTTGACAGAGATTTCCTTAAATGCCTATGGCCACAAAGAAAATACACTGTTCTGGTCTTTTCAGAATGGCTTTGTGCAGGGCACTTCTTCAATGCTAAGCCCAGTCATCTATAACTCTGCTTTAGTTTTCATGGAGCACAAAGATCAGCCATTGGTGTAAACCTAAGATCCTTGTATATTTTCTGAGTATGTATCCAGCCCTGGGCATGTGTGTGGCACTCCAGATTCCCTAGTATACCTTGGAGCCCTTCCAAGCCTTTATTCCTCCAAGAATTTCCTCCTCAGCCTCTTCCGTTCCATGCTTTTGAGTTTGACTACTACTTGCTCTGCCTGTCTCCCTTGCTCCAGGAAGCTTCGGGTGGAACACGTCTTTACGTGCTTTCTAATCTGCTGCTAGGAAAGCTTCTGCAACCCAAGAGGGTACTGAAACAAAGGCCAGCCTCTACACTGATCAAAATGCATAAAAACAATTTATTTTTAGAACAAGATCTATATTGTTTTCCTCCCTAAACCTTTTCACCACCAAAACAAGCAAGCTTCCCCAGGAACATTGGCAATGGCTGGTGCTAACCTGGGGAGTGGGAAATGGTAGGTAGGCTAATTCATCAAAATGTAGTAGCCTCATTCTTCATTAAGCACCCTCCTGGTTATCTAAGTTTTTTATTTGGTTCCAGACTTCTGAAAACGTTGATTCTGTCAGTTTTTGCCAGCCTAATGCTCCAGTGGAGGGATCAATTTTTGGAACTCTCTACTGTGTTATTTCTGTGACATCAATACACACAAAGATCTTTCAACAACTCATGCCAAAGTGGTGGACGAATATCAATTGTAAAATATCTAGAAATAAATTATAGTCAAATTGTTACACGGCATAACCAATGAAGGTGACTTTTTAAAAAAGGACTTGGAAAAATTGTCATAACTATTTCAAAACAAGAAAGAGAAAGATAATAATTAATATTCATCTAAAAGTTTTGTAATACAAGGATCAAATAAAAAAGAAATGATAGAAAAGGAAATTATAATGAGTACACAATATCAATTTTTTAAAATAGCATGACATCTGAAAAAAACATCAAAGATTAAGTCACAGGAAAGGGAAGTAATAGATTCATGGAAAACTAACTCAAGAAACTGAAGATAAATTCTACAAAATTAGATATGAAATTAAAAATGATGACTGGTACAGAGATCATCAAAGAATGATAAAAGTATAATATGGCACTTATAAAAATATATTTGAAAACTTGCATGATATGACTTATTTTTAGGAAAATATCAATTAACAAAAAAAGACACTAAAAGAAATATAAAAGAAAATGTAACCAAATAATTCATATATAAAATGTTGATGATTAATTCATCTAAAAATTTACCCATCTCAAAAAAAAGCATTAATTACAGAAGGAATCACAGAAGAATATTATCAGTTAATCGAAAGACAGACTACACCAAATCTATGTCTATAATTCCAGAATTTAATAAAAATAAGAAGGCACTCAGAATTGAAATCAGCAGAACACTGATTTCCTAACTCAATAAAGGCACACAAAATAATGACAGCTACACATCAATCCACTTTGACTATAAATGCAGAACTATTACTTAAAATCACAGCAAATAGATTTCAGTTGTACTATGCAAGATCAATATACCAATAAATAGCATTCAAAGGAGTTTTGTATTCATAACCATGATTAAATATATTGATAGGCCAAAGAATTTAAGCCCCATGACAAATTCCAGAGAAACAGAAATAGCCTTTGATAAAGGCCAGTTGCAATCATTTAAAACACTTTTTGAAAAGACACTAAAGTGATATATGAATATATGTGTATTTATATATGTATTTATATTATTTATATATTATATATAATCAATCTATTCTCTTTTAAAGTTTCATTCAAATATAATCAATACAATTCAGCACCAATTACTTTAAAAACTTTAACAGCAATAGTATGAATTATACGTATGTGGACATATATTTAAATAAAATACATTTATAGGATGCATGTGTATATTATTGTATAATCCTACCTATTTTGATAAAAGCTTTCAATGAAATAGTAATTGATTTATTATTTCTTGTTATATTCAGATGATAGAAATAATGGGAATTTATTATGCCAGTTGGTTAAAAATTAATCTACACAACGCAGTAGGTTACTTATATACATGTTACAATGAAAACAAAGCTCAAAAATATACTTAACAATAAATATGCAGATGGGTTCTCTGAGTAAATTGTTAAAAGTTTATATCAAGCGTAAAAATATGAAAAAACATACCTTGTCTTAGAAATGTTCAATAATGTGAAGGAGTAAATTTGATTGAAATTCCCATATAAATTTGATGTACCTGTAATAAAAAAAGAAATATAGTTTTAAATTTGTTTTGTTTTTTGGAATTCCATAACCTGATTCTAAATTTTAAAAGAAAACAACACTAAACATGAAAAAAGACTAGAAAATATGTTTGAAGAAAATAGTTACAGTAAAGAGTAGGGCCCGTTTTTAAAAAATGCATTATTAAACTACAGTAAAATGAGCTATTTAGTATTGGAATATAAACAGACTAATAGAATAGTTTGTCTAGATATAGATCAAAATGCATATGCAAATTTATGATATGTGAAGGTGGCTTTTCTTATTAGAGACAAATGATGCTTTGACAAGTTAATGGTCATTTGGAAGAAAAGAAGGAAGGAAGGAAGGGAGAAGGGAGGAAGGGAAGAAAGAAGATTTATCAATAATCAGCCCTTAAAACAAAATAAATATCAAATATACCAGTATATACAAAAAAGCTGTACAAGTACTAGGAAAAAAGTCTAGCCTTTATTTATTTTTTTTGGCTTTACTTAATTTTATATTTGTAATATGTAGTAGGCAATGTTTTATGGATATTAAAAAAAATTTAAACGAATCCATGATAACTAGAAGAAGTTCAAAATGTCCCCAAACAAAAAATAAACTGAAAAAAACTACTTTCAAGATATAAAAAAAGCAGTTAGCATCATTTATGAGAAAAGAACAATAACCTAACAAAATGGACAATAGGCATGACATACACAGAAAAATACATAAATGAACAGTATATACAAGGAGCTTTAGGTTCATAATGAAAGAGATACAGACCAAAATAACAATGGCAAACCGTTTTTCAGCTGTTGGATTAAAGAAGATATTTTATAATGCCTACAATAGAGTCCTCTCTCATTAAATCCTGATGTGATTTCAAAAATGAGTTCAAACTCTTGTCAAGTCAATTTAATAACGTCCACCAACATGTAAAATAAATGTACTGTTTTAACCAATTCTACGGCTAGACCTCTGGGACATACTAGCAAAAACATTCAAAGATTAGATATTCATAACTGTAGTGTCCTCAAAATGGGAGTAGCCTCAAAAGAGTACAGCATCAAGGAGCTAAATGACGAGAGAGCTGTTAATAAGAAACACAACTCAATCATGCCTGCCTACTCTCTGTCCACAGTGCACAAGAATGCACAGTCAGTCCTGTGGATACCAGCTCATCACCCGAAGGGGACCACTCCCCTCCATTCCCCAACACTGTCCAAGTCACACCTACTGCACAGTCGCCTCATTCTGCTTCCACCTGGCCTCTCTATATTCCATTTTCTATGCATCGATCAGAGTGACTTCTTTTTTAAAGATAAATCAAATTATATCAATCTCCTGATTAAAAAGCTCTAATCATAACAGTAAAATTCAGTCCTTCTACTGTGCCCAAGGCCTCAGATGACGTGGTTTCTGCTTCTCTTTCCCACTAAAATATCTACTAGATTCTATGAGAGCATGACACGTCTTGTTTTCTGCTCCATGCACAATTCCTGACAGAGTTGTTGCTCCATAAAAATTTGTAGAATTAGTAAACTTCAGTCTCCTCTATGCCATTTGGGACAAGATATACTCACTTACATGTTTCTCAGTCACACTAAAGGAAGTTCCATTTATTGTGACTTCTGCCTGGAGTGAAACTTGAAAGTGTGACTTCCCTTGTACTACTGATCTAATTTTAAATGTATCTCCTTAAAGAGCCCTTCCTTGGCAACTTAATTAAAATGGCTCTATGCTTGACTAGATCACATCAATAAAACATTACATCATTTGCCAATATATTTGAAAGCTTTTGGTGGTTGACGGTTTTAGGATGTTGCCTTTGTGGTATGCTGATTAAAAACCCTTAAACTGTCTGTTTGAGGTAACTTTTTATTAACTCAAGCGTACATTCATTCATTCAAGCAAAACTATCAATATTTACTGAGCAACTATAATATGACAGTTATTATTCTGGTTCTTAGAATAAAGGAAGTCAGAAACAGAAATGTCTTTGCTTTCTTGGAGCTTATGTTCTGGAGGATGGAGACGGACCATAAACACATTTTAAAAAGTAAAATACATTCTGTTTTAAATTGCAATAAGTATCAAGTTGGGGAAAGCAATTTAAAATAGCGGGTCAAAGTAAGCCTCACTGACAAGAGTGCATTATAGTTAAAATCAACATTATTCCTCAAGAATTTTGGAATTAAATTTGTAGATGTTTTTGATTCTTCAAAGAGAAGAGCCAGGGTTCAAGGCAGAACAGCCATATTCATATTTCAAAACATCAAATGGAATATACTCAAACTATTAAGAAAACGGGCTACTAAGAAGTGTAATATAATACACATTTAAATTATTCATAAATTATCCATGCAGTTCTGAAAAGGAGCACACCACAGAAATCTGTAAGAGTCTTAATGGCAACTCTAACAATATTTTCACTGACTCTTGGTTTCTGAAGGACCCTCCACTAAGTGTAACCTAACCAAGTAGGACCCTCTGGGGCCCTCCTTGGACAGACCGCTCCCCATACCTCTGCTTATTATCTAAATTATTTATTATCTAATAATTTATTTAGATAATTTATTATCTAAATTATTATCTTATTGTCTAAATATGTATTATCTAAATACGTATTATCTAAATACGTATTTAGATAATGTATCTAATGCACATTTCCTGAGTTGTTTTTAAAGATGCTAAAACCCCACCAAATGGAAGATGATAACAACTTGATTACCCTGAGCACATAGCCCCCTGGGCTTCCTGGAGCCTAAGGATTGATGATGTTAACCCCTGTGACACCACCCTGTTACCTCACCATCAACCAATCAGAGAATTGTGCATGAGCTAATCACATACCCTAGGACACCTCTTCCTCACCTGGCCTTTTAAAAATGCTTTCCTGAAACCACTGGGGAGTTCAGGCTTTTCTGAGCACTAGCTGCCCTGGACTCCTTGTATGTACTTTCCTTCACCACAACCCACTGGCAGTAGATCGGCTTTATTGTGCGTGGGCAAGCAGACCCAAGTTTGGTTTGGTAACATAAGGTCACAAAAGAATAAATGTGGTGGAATAATTATGACTTTATGGTTAAATTATACTATGTTAATCTTTAATTTTGTGAATCCTGGAGTGAGATTGGATTTGGCTTCTTCATTCACAGAGGCATGGTAGATTTTTAAAACAATAGCCCACCCGGACTTCCCTGGCAGTCCAGTGGTTAAGATTTCCCCTTCCACTGCAGGGGGGTGCGGGTTGATCCCTGGTCAGGGAGTTAAGATCCCACATGTCTTGCAGCCAAAAAACCAAAACAGAAGCCATATTATAACCAATTCAATAACGACTTTAACAATGGTTCACATTAAAAAATCTTTAATACAACAGCCCCCAATGAATCACCCCTCCGCAGGGATTCACCATGCACTTACATAGCCCCTCTCCTTACAGTCAAGCTGTGCCTGGTCATGTAACTTACCTTGGCCAATGAGGCATTAGCAATGACAATGTATTCAAGAGCTTGAAAGTAAATGGCACACTGGGGCTTATTATCTTGAAATGCTGGTATGAAACCCAACTTAACTCACTGAGAGTAGCTGATGCAGCAAACAGCCATCATGAACTACTAGACACGGGAATGAAGCCTCTTAGATTATGCATTCTCAGTGGAGCTGCCCGATGATTACAGTCACATAAGTAACTCCAGGTGAGACTAATAGAAAACAACCCAGCAGAGCCCAGCGCGAATTGCTGACCCCTAGAATCATAAGTAAAGTACTTGTGAGTTAAGCCACTAAATTTGAAGTAATTTGTTATGCAGCAATAGATAACTCATGCAACAGGAGACTGGGACATATGAGGATCACTTTAAAGTTTGATTAATCTCTCATATAGTCTACAGTTGCTTCCATTAGGCTAATGATGCTATGGGTAGATAGAACCAGGCTCATATATTTTCAAATGTCTTAACTTCCTCTTCAATGTATGACCCAAGGTATCAACTTTCTGGAGGAGGATCTTTATGCCAACATTTCCTCCTGAACTAATGGTCTCTAAGACAACATCCATTGCATCATCATCTTGAAATACCGAATGACGCTCATTTTTTTTTTTAACGAAGAGAGAAAAAGAGTTGAGGTGGGAGAGAGATAAATGTATTGAATAGAAGATGCTCAAGTGAGTTCCACATTTCCTAGCAATGTGAACTATGACGTATCCTCCAAAATGGTAAATGCCATAACTGCCTCATTCTCCCTTAAATTCTTTCTATAAATGCAGAGAAAGACTGAGTGTGATCTTGTAGTAGAACTATTTAATTCTCAAATACAAGGGGGAAAGGAATGAGATTCACAGCAAATTAAATTCTTCCCTGTTGCTTTCCCCAATGACAACCTTAATTTTCTTACTATCTTGAGACAGAAAAACACTGGTTTTACTACTGCCAGGTGTTTGGATTTTATTGAAAACCTCATTTAAACTAACTGTTTTCTCTCATTGAAATTTCTAGATGTTCCAGATTCACACTTAGCCAGCCCCACAAAGCAGGTGTTGAGATTTTGTAGCAGTAGCAGGAAATTTCCTGGGCTCATTATTATTGGGCCTTAATTCTAATAGTTAATTGTACTTATGGCTCCTCAAGAGGAAAGCCTGTTGCTCTCTCCTTTTGGGTAACGGATGAGTATATCCTAGCACACTGATTACAGAGAGCAAAGCCAGCTACTGTTACCTTCCTCATCCAGGTAAGTGGAAGAAAGACTTATTTCAGCTGTCAAACTCCTTCCGAAAATGTCCCCAATTGGCTTAGTTCTGTCAGTCCATTAAAAAATGTAGAGTTAGAGGTCTTCAAAAATTTGAAGCAAATATGCTTTTGAATAGGTTAATTCTGAAAAACCTATTCTTAAAACTCAATTTTTTAAATAAAATAATGAAATTAGGTAAGTAGCTGTTAATGCCATCTGTAACGATGGGCAAATTGATATATTTTCTTCTAGCAAGTTGACATTCAAAATGTGGTATCTGGACCAGGAGTATCAGTATCACCTGGGAGCTTTTAGAAACGTGGAACCTCAGGCAGAAATCTAGATGCCCTAATCTGGAATCTGTATCTTAAGAAGATCACCAAGTTATTCTACACACACTGGAATTTGAGAAGCAAAGTTCTAACATATGCCTCTCATCATTTCCATAAAAGCTAATTTGCTAAAAATTCATAAGAGAAGGTATTTATACTTTTGCATTATGTAGGGTTACATGCTAAGCATAAGTATTAGAAAAAAATCCTCAAAAATAAAATAGCTAAAAGTAAATAAAAGTTTGCTTTTTACATAACAGTCCTTAGGTGAGTGGCCCAGGAATGACAGAGCCATTTCTGCTACATTGAACGTGCAATTCGGGAAACAAGTGCTGATGACTTAGACAAGATTTGTAAAGGAAAGATTGTCAGAAAGCAGTCATAACCTGGATATATTTTGAAGGAGTTAGAGATGGCATCCCCTGAAGAACTAGATATAAGGTGTAAAAGAAAGGAAAAAAAGTCAAAGATGATTGAAAAACTGGAGGAATAAAGTTTCAATTTATGACATAGAAAAAAATTAAATAGGAAAATTTATTTTGGCAGGAGGGTGAATAAATCAAAATTTGTTTTTGGACGGGTTAGGTTTGAGATGCTTATTAAGCATCCGAGTGGAGATGTCATGCAAGATACATGCATCTGAAATTTAGGAGAAAAGTGAGAGATGAAGGTATACATTGATAAGTCTTCAGGGATAAATAGTTTTTCAGTCCAAGAGTTAGGATTAAACTGCCAAAGATGTGAATATACATAAAGAACAGAAGAGTCAATGACTGGGTCCGGGGTCACTCCAATGTTGAAACTCAGAGAGATGAACTAATAAAAAGACTTATGGCAAGAAGATACTGATGTGGGGGGAACTGAAGTGTTGTGAAGCCCAAGGGACAAAGGTATTTTAAGTAGGGAAGAGTGATCAGGATCCTTTGGCTATTCTACTCCTAAAATAATATGTCTAAGGCAGAATATACAAGGTAGATAATTCAAAACAAAGATTAGAAACTATACAAAGAAAGAGATGTAAATTATAATATCGGTAAACCTGAAGCACACAGGCCAATGTCAGGCACTGAGTTGTGGTCCCTTTGCCAGTGACCCTAGGCATCTGGTAGAAACAAACACAACTATTTTCAGATTTCAGAAGGAAAATAATATAATCTCGGGCCTTGACATTTATACAGACAATTTTTCAAATGCAGTATCTGTCAAACAACAAAAATTATCAGGAATGTGTGGATAACAACAGGAATGATAAAAAAGAAAAAGAAAAATATGAATAAACTTACAAGAACTCTAGATAGTACATTTATCAAATATAAACCCAATAATATGTATAAGGTAGCAGACACAAGGCAGAACACACAAAATAAAAAGTCAAAATATAGAAATAAAATTATAATAAATGAAGTTAATGACTAAATAGGATAAGAACAAGAAACTGAATGATAATAAGAAACATATTAGAAATTTAAGATGACGTTAAAGCTATGTTTAGAGAGAAATTTAGAGTGTTAAACTCATATTTTTTAAGTTATGAAAAAACTTAAATGTATAATTAAAACCTTAGATTAAGGTAGTAGTACTGCATCAGAAGCAATATCTGAAAAACAATAATGCCTGAGAATTTTTCAAAACTTACAAAATACCTAAAATTGGAAATTTAAATGTATCCATGAACCCCAAAGGGCTTCAAAGCAATCAGCTCCAACAAATCCATATGGCAAAGACACATAGTCCTAGAGAAAAATGACCAAGAGACTTGCACTAATACTTTCTAAAGAACATATCCTAATTAGAAGCATATGAAGAAACTTCTGACCTTCACTGATAATCAGGAAAATGAAACATAAATCCACAGTAAAATAATCACTCTACATGCACCAGATTGTCTAAAATTTATAAGACAGATAAAACAAAAAATCTGTTGGAAAGGATGTGGAACAATGGGCAGGTTCACGTACTTTTAATGAGAGTACAACTCCTCTACCAATCTCAAAGAATGGTCCTGAGATCACTGGGGGTTCCTGAGACCTTTCTTAAGGTCTGTGAGGTAAAGAGTGTTTTCATAAAGCTAAGACATGATTTTCGTTTCCACTTTCTGTACTCAGGGATATACAGTAAAGTTTTCCAGAATCTCCATAATGTGTGATATTTCAACGGACTAAATGTAGAAGCAGATGTGAGAATCCACTTGTCTTCATCAGACATAAGAGCAGGACATTAATGGGATTTGCAAAAATGTAAAACCATGCCATTTGCTCAGTATTTTATTTCTTTAGAAAATATATAAAGTTTTCATTATAATATATTATTTGTGTTTACCTATAATTAGTTTAGTGTTATTGTTTTTAAAGGAATAAATAAAATATACATATTCTCATTTTAATTTCTAATACAGTAACTATCAATATCAAATTCAATACCAAAAACAATAGAAATAATACACATAAATAGAAGGTCTTTGGTTTTTTGATAATTTTTAAGAATGTGTAGGAGTTCTGAGATGGAAAATCTAATAGCTGCTGAAATATCAAAACTGAACTACCAAAACTGAACTACCTAAGAGCAATGCATATGCAACAAGAGACATTTTTGCAGGGGCCAAAATATGGATGTAGGTTACTTCCAATGAGAAATGAATGAATAACTAATGAAAGCATATTACAGATACAAGCAACAACACAGGTGAATCACACACACAAAAAGTTGAATAAAACTACAGACTTTACATAGTATGTACCCTATATTTCCATTTATACACAATTCAAAGTTATTCCAAACTAAATGATAGTGTTTAGGAATTCATACTTAAATGAAAAAAAATTATAGAGAAAACTGAGTAAAGACTTTCCATACAGGGGGAAAAAAAAGGGCCTGGTAGTGTACTTTGTGGGTTAGGAATAAGGAGATGAGTAATTGGACTGTGAGGTGTGTGTAATGTTCCATTTACTGATGTGGGTGGCCAACACAGATGTTTTCTTAGAAATCAGCAAAATACACATTTCTGTACAGTTAAAATAGCATTGGGGAGTTTATCCTAATTTAAAATGGCAAGGTTGAAAGTTTAAAAAAAATAACAATTTAAAAAGAAGCAAAGAGTTGTATGTTATATTCTCAAAAACAGAACTTTCATGGCTGTTTTGATGCTTAGAAATTTGAAATATATGATGTGACATGTCACAATACCAGAAAGTAAGAAATGTTTTAAAAGAGTGAGAATATAGTAGGAAGAGTGGCAAATGTTAGAAGAAGTTTTCTACTCTCCAGCTGAGCTTTCAGTAAAAGCTTTCTAACCTCAGGACTATAGTATTTGCATGAAAAAAAAATATCTTTAACATTTTAGCAAATACACATTGTCAAATACATATAATTTTCTCTCATGAAGAAAGACTCTCCAAGCCAATTAATAGATCAGAATGTGGACTTCAGGCTCCACATATCACATCATTAATCAATGAAATGTGTTAATATTTAGACCATATGGCAGTACTTATAATAAACTCTAACATGTCAAAAATATTGTACATCAAAACATTCTAAGCCATATATATGTGTTATTCCTATTAGATGTTGAGAGAAAAATGGCTTTAATTCTCTAACTTTCTCATTGATTAAGTAATTTTGATTAAATAAAATCTTTTCATTCCCAGTGGCTAACCATTTAATAAGCTTATATTTCTCTTTTAGAAAAAATAAATAAGTCAAGGGTGTCGGAATGAAATATGCTGTGAGGATAGCAATAACACTTGTGGGACAGAGGATGGTTTCTGGGATTTCAAGGTAACATTTAGGTTTTGAAAGAAACAATATTTCAAATGATGATATGGGACCCTAAAAGACAATAAATAGTCTATCCCAGTTTTCATTTAATTTATCCAGAGTAGGCATGGAATTACATCATCTGAGCTCCCACGTTGTAAAAAATAATACAGTTAAGATGTTTATCAAATCAGTGTAAACAATTGTCTTACACTGTAACTGTCTCAACTGTTAAAGCAGAATATGTAATTATTCTGACAAACTAATGAAACTGATGTCCACCACCTTCTTTTTTTTAGAACCTCCTCTCAAATTTACTTATCTTTACTGTATTTGTATTTCTTTGCCTTCTCATTTCTTAAGATCAAGGTTTTATATTTTTATTCTTTAATAGTTAAAGCATTTAAGACTACACCTTTTCCAAAGAGTAGAACTTTCACTGAGTCCCATAGGTTCTGATGAGAAATATTTGTTCTTTTAGTTGCTTTCTAGATTGTTTGAAAATTTTCTATTTCCCCTTTAACACAAAAATTATCTACAAATATTGTTTTTAAATTTCAAAATAAATAAGATTTTGGTCACTTAAATTATTTATTCCTATTTCTATTGGATTTTATTCAGAGAATGTCTTATAAATCTGTTTAAAATTTATTAAGGTTCATTTGGTGGCTAATTATAAAGCCAGTTTACATAAATGTTCCACAGACATAAAGGAAAAACAATCTCCTATTCAATTAGGGTAAGGTGTGTATGTATACATATATATATGAATATGTGTGTATGTATGTGTATATACACATACACACTTTTTTTGAACTACCCAATACTATGACCTTATTTATTGTTTATTTATGGACTTATTTATTGTTCACTACCTTCTTGATCAACAGATTTACTCTCCTAAAGCCAGGCTTTTTACTTCTAAAAAACTAGTTTTATCAATTTATGTAAGTTACTACCCTTAACAAGTTCCAATTCTAGATAGCTTGTCCATACTAACTTTCTAAGTCCTACTTCTGAGAGTTTCTACCATCAAGCCTTCCCAGAATTCTTCAAGGTGATCAGTTTCACCACTATTTATTGACACAGAATTTTAAAAATGGAAGGAGAATTAGAACCACTCAATCACAGTTTTTAAAGAGGACTCTGAACCTAATAAGTTAAGATATTGGCCCTAAGTCACACAACTAAAGCAGCAGGTCTTGGATCAGAAAATTATGTCTGGATGAATTTGAGTTTTATGCGTTGGCTACCTTGAGCCAACTAAGATAATACAATTATCTCACTCTATTTGAAAACGTCTATGTAACTGTAGTTCCAACGTCATATTGACACTTGAATATCATCAGAATGAGAATAAGAATTACTGAGAAATCTGGAAGAGATTTACAATATTTACAAATCAATTATCTCATTATTGAATAGAAAAATATTATTTCTTTAAATCAAACTTATGTAGGAACTTTACATAAAACACACGAAATCAAGTATTTAAAAGCAGATCTTATTTAAGCCCTAATTCAGTTAGGGAAGTTAGGCAATTAGGCAGTCTACAGCTGCCGTTTCAGGACAGGAATTATTTTATATAATGACTAAAAGTGCTGTGAAAGGAAGGAAAAACTCCCTGATTTCAGGAGCTTACATTTTAATTGATGAATCAACTATTTTTGCAGGATACACAGCCTTTGGCTGTGTTCAGGAATGAACCTCACAAACAAAAAGTGACTGGACAGTCAGGCTATTAAAACTTCTCCAGCCCCATTTAGAGCACACTCCATGTAAAGAGTAGAAGGATATCCTGCTTAAAGCATCACCTTTTATTTATTTGTGTTTTATACGTTTTAACAGCTTTTAATTTTATAATACCAGGATAATCATGTATTCTAGTTAGGTTAAGGAAAATATTGTTTTTATTTTCTTTCTTCTTTTTTAAGTTAAATTAAGTTTTATATTAAGCACTTCTACTGCTAGTTTTTTAAGGCTGTGTCAATTCTAAATAGCCTGATTATCTATGTCTTACTAAGCAGAGTCCTATCAATCAGAGAAGATAAAAAGATTTTACTGAAAGTAGAAAGAGTACTACAATATTGATTAGTGTAAAAATTCTTCATTCTTAGCAGAAAGTGGTCGATGTAATTTAGAGACTGACAGACTATTTCAGAGTTTGTCACAGTACAAATTCAATTAACTAGACAAGTTTAATTTCTTAGAATGAGATTTTAAAAATAAAACCTCTTTAAATCATGGTGCACAATAAAAAAGTAACTTCACTTTATTGCCACAAATACTAAACAGTTTATACCAACACTCATTTTGTTAGAAAGTAATTTTTTTAAAGAAATAATTTCTTGCCTGGCCTTAAATTAGTAGTTTCAAACTTGATTTTGAATCATAAGAATGTGTTTCTAATCATTGGTCTGATTCTCAAATTACAGTTACAAATAGTGTGTATTGGTGTAATTTTTTCAAAAGGATTTTTGTAATCCTTTTGAAAAAAGGATTGGCCAACCCAATATATACAACCATGAACACTAGTGGGATATACATACAGAACACAGGAGGAAAAGAGACACATACACACTATAAACACACAAACATACTCATTTCACAACCTGCAAATACCAACGGTCACTGAACAAACATGAACACCTATTCTAATTTTAGAGCAAATGTAGAAACACCAGAGATAAGATGACTAGCTCAGCCAACAAGTGTTTCCTTGAAATACTCTATTTAAATTTCTGAGCTTGGTAATTCCTTGTCCTGGGTGACTGCAAGGCAAAAGAGTAGATCTTCCCATCTGCCCACCAGAATCGTAAACACTTACAGAGGCCTAAACTGGGTTCTGTCTCGAATACCATGCAGATGGTCTCAACAACACACTGCTCTCTCAAGGCTGTGTCCTTGAAAAGGGCTCCCACCATGGGACCAGTGAGCAGAATGTACATTCCAAGGACAGGGGAGGATGAGGACTCTGCGACTGCCCAAGGTCCGCTCTCAGGTCAACCATCAGTTATGTTCTCTCAAAGACCTCCCCCAACACTCCACCCTTCAGGACCGACTCTACCAACTCTGTCACACACGCCCCCCTCTTCTGCAATGTGCTGGAGAGGTCAGCAAGGGGTTTCATTAGCATGGGGGTTGTTCATTTGGTGGCTATCTGTCTGTCTTGGAACAGATGTCACAGCAATAATAGAGGCTTGTGCAAGAAAAAACACAGATTAAGACAATAATTCCCAAAATAAGTAATAATTTTTTTTCCATTAAGAGCCCCATGATCCAAATAATTGATTTGTAAATTCCCCTAAACTGGAGGTCGGGTCTCTCAAAGGTGTTCATTTGTGCCCTGATGTGATTGAATAAAGACGACCCATTAGCAGACTTATCAGGTATGAACACACAACATTCTGTTTGGATAATGGCTCAGGAGCCTCCTTGCAAAGCAGTAAAAATGTCCAAGGCCATCCTATTTTGGAGGGCAGCTTTCTCATTAGAGATATTTCAGTGTTCAGTAAAGACAGGCTTGGCCAGCTATCATTTAAGGCTTGGTGGGTGAATTTAGTCGGGGCTTCTATGTTTGCTAATGTCCTCCAGGCCAATGGGGTAAGAAAGAGGGCAGCAAAAGGATGGTACCAATGGAAAACAGGACGTGCCATCTGGCTTGTGGAGAGGGAGGTTGGCGATTTTTCTTACTGTGGGGTAGATTCTCCCTGTACCCAGGAAAAAGACAGAATGCAGCAGCCTAATCTCCCAGGTGGAAGCTATAGCCAAAGATTTGTGCCACACAGCCTTTGGGTCCCATTCAGGTCAATCCAATGAATACCTGAGTGGCACAATGAAGCACTGCAAAACCAGTTGCTATCTTTTAGGGTGACAGTTCCAGTGATATCCTTCCCATAGTCCCAGTACAACTGAATTCGCTCTGTTTAGAATACTTTTTCTGTTCCCAAAGAAGAGGTGCCTGGTTGCTCAAATGTCCATAAACTTGTGTGAACCACATAAAGCATCCCAAATCTGAGCACAGCCATCCAAGGCTCTAATAGTTGCATTTTTAGGATCCTTCTGGTCAGCAGTTTGTTGGTTGCCTGTGCCGTTTGATTGAGAGGAAAAGAATACCCATGCCTAGTGTTACTAAGAGTGTGGCCACAGGCCAGATATCTAGACCAGGGTTGGTGATATCAGATGAATTAAGTGCACTAGTTCTAGCTTCTTCTTCCTTAACGTACTGCATTTGGGCCTTCCAATCTCCTCCTTAGAGTGGTGATATCTATCATGGCCATCCTAGAGAGGGACAACTGCCCACCTACTCAACAGCTGGATTGATTTCTTTGTCAGGCATACAAACGGGCCCACTGTAGGAAGGTATTTCCATCGGGTGCCCATTCCCAGATGGGACATCCCAGGAGGAGTAGAAGTCTAAAGTCTATTACCCTTCAAGCCAAAAGAAAATCCCTATTTAAAAGAAGTTTTTTTTTTAGAGTTTCTATAATCTTCAAGATATAAACAAAACCAATGACTTAAAACCAATAGAAAAAAGAAGACATTAGAAACAAAGTCACAGATGGTTCATATTTTGGATCTAGTAGACAAGGACCTTAAAATAATAATTATTTGTGTGTATTATATAAATATAAAAAATGTATATAAATCCATAAAAGATGTAAAATTTGACACATATAAAATAGTAAAAATATGATTAATATAAACATATGAATAATCCAAAGACAGCAGAAAAATAAAGAAGAAACAAATAGAAATCAAAGAGCAAAACTGATTTAAATAGATATGTGTCTATAGTTCTGTTAAATATAAACAGTATAATCCAGAAATTATAACAAAATGTATACTATGAAAAATACAATACAGAAAGTTTTAAAATAAATGGACAAAAATGTATATAAAAGGTGAATGTTTACAAAAATAAGAACCTTGAAGCTATGTTAATAACAAATTATATTTTAAGGTAATAATTATCATTAGATTCAAAGAAAGAGAATTATTAAGTAATCAATTTGAAAGGAACAAACATACTATCCTAAACTTGCATGCAATAAATAACATAGTTTTGATGTATATTAAGAAAATTTGACATGATGAAAAGGAGAAATAGATCCACTTACAAAAATACTTGAAGATTTTAACATACTTAGCCAGTAACTTTAAGAACAAGCAAATAAAAATCAGTAATATGATACAAGAATTGAACATACTAAGATACTTGACTTAAATAACATAGACTTGACTTAAATAATAGAGACTATTGCACCCAAAGACAACAGAATACATATTCTTTTAAAGTACCCCTCAAACATTTACCAAACTTTGCTACATGCTACCGTGTAAATCAAGTCCAAGAAGTTCAAATATTTGAAATCATACAGAGTATTTTCTGACCACAGTAGAACTGAACTAAAAATCAATTAGAGAAAGATAAACAGAAAATTCTCAAAATTTTAGAAATTAAATAATACAGTTTGGAAATTAAGTAATACATTTTAAATATCAAATAAGAAACCAAAATTAAAATATATTTTGGACTGACAGCAAATAAAAATACATTTGTGAGATGCAGTTAAAGAGGATATAAAAGGAAATAACTCTGAATGCATATTTAAAAGGAAGGAAGCTTGAAATACAACTATTTTTCTAGTTCTCTATGACTGTATAGAAAATTACTCCAAACACAGAGGCTTACAACAAAAATGATTTTATTATTCTCATAAAATTTTGTTTAGAGATTTGAGAGATTTGGCTCAGCTGTGAGATACATCTGCTTCACTTGCCATCAACTGGGGTTATTCAGTGGAATTCAGCTAGTGGCTGGTCTAGTGTTGAAAGTCTAAGATACTTTCAGTCACTTATCTATTGACTTGGTAAGGATGACTGTAGGACTGGGCTCAACTAAGCTGTTCTCCTTCTCATGTAGTCTCAGGTCTATCCCATTTAGTCTCTCTAGCAGGTTAGTAGGATGTCTTATGTGGCAGCTCAAACATCCAAGAGTGAGCATTCTAGAGGCACAAAGTAAGAGGTCCAGTTTCCTAATACCTGGGTCCCCAAAATGGCACAGTGCTACTACCTCTGTATTCTATTAGCCAAAAATGCATTGATTCAAAGAGAGATGAAAATAGATATCACCTCTTGATGGGCAGAGCAGCAAAATCCCATTTCAAAGGGGCCTGGCAGTAGTCATTGTGGCTATCTTTGCCAACAACCTACTATACCTACATCCTCATCCTTCTTATGGCAGACTTCCTCTGCCAAAAGAACGATCTTAGAGAACCTTATCCACTGTGACAGACCATGTGGAGCAGATATGAATCATCCCAACTGAAACCATCACAGACCAACCAGCTTCTTCACTTATCCACCAGGTGGCCATGTATGTATGCACAAGCCTAGTCAAGGTCAGCCTAGAACATCAGAAGCACCAAGCTGCACTGTATATTCATAGTAATAATACATTGTTATTGTTTTAAAGCTTTGTTTTAGAATTATTGATAAGCAACATTGTTGGAGCAATAGATATCCAATTAAAATGTATTCAGAGGAAATTTATACCAATGACAATGAGCTTAAAAATAGATTAGAGATGCACACGTTTATTAAAATAAAACTGCCGGCCAAGGTAAGGTTACTCCATTCCTTCCTACTCCTCTCTATTACAACTGAAAATCACTGACATAATGCAACAAACAAACATAGAAAGATTCTGAAAGGTGGGAGGAAGAAATAGAACTGCCTAGGGACATTGGACTGGAGGGATGATACTGCAGTGGGTTCCCTGAGATTTCTTTTTGCTTTCCACACATTCTATACAGGGCACTGGAGAAGACAGCAAACTGGGACCCGTGTTAGATACATACAAAAAGAACACAAAGGAGAGCCTTCTCCTTTAGACAAAGGGTCAGGAACAAGTTGGCCTAACAGAACAAAACACTGTGACAATACCTGAATTGCCCCAGCTAAATGTTAATGAAAAATTGTCTCTCCCTTGCCCTGAGGTGTCAGCAGATCTAAGAAGGAAGTTGAACTTCCACCCCCACTTGAACCTGCACAACGTATCTAAACAAATGACTGGCTGATAAAACGGAAGACCAAATGGGACTCAGAGTCTCATAATATAACACAGTTGAATACCTTTTGCCTTGCCAAGAAGAACAATCACAACTTGAATGAGAAAAGACAACCAACAGACTGTAACACTCAGATGACTCAGATGTTATAATTACCTGAAAAGGATTTTAAGCATTAATCATAAAAATGCCTCAATGAGTAAATACAAATATTCTTAAAACAAATGAAAAATTGAAGACCTTAGCAAATAAATAGAAGACATAATAAAAAAGAGCCAGAGGAAAATTACAGAACTGAAAAATATGATAACCCAAATAAAAGTTTCACTGGATTATCTCAATATTAGATGAGACATGAGAAAGGATATAATCAGTGAACTAGAAGACAGATCAATTGAAATTATCCAATCTAAACAATCGAGAGAAAATACTGAAAAAAAATTGAATACAAAAAATAAAATAAATCAAGTAGTAGTCCAATGTTCTCAGAGAGAAGCACAGTCATTTGAATGAAGTCAGAAGTACTAAGTGTTAGGTTCACTGATGTCTATTACACCTACTTTTGATACAAAGCAAAATATTTGCGGTTGTTGCTGCATTTTGTGTTTGTTGCTGCATTTTGTGTTATTGATGGTCTTGTTTGTGATGATTCAGTTGGTGTAGGGTTCTGTGGTGATATTTCCTGTATGACTTCAGTGTACTCTCTCTGTAAACCATATGTTTCCACTAAGAGATGTATACATTTTTTATAAGCAGTTGCTTATAGGAGACAAATTTCCCCAAAAGAAAAGATCGTTAATCATTAAGTTTATCTTAACCTGCTTTACAGAAGGTCAAGCAACACTTAAATTTGCTTCAAAAAACAATGGAAATGAATGCCTAGTATCTGGGGACGTGTGGATGGAAGTGGGGAAAGGAAGTAGAAATGGATGGAAGAGATTGCCTCATATCCCTCAAAAAAAAAATTTAAAAACTTCAGGACTGGGAGAATTCTGCTCTTTGCACTGAGTGCATCCTTCTCAGGTGCCAAAGTTGCTCCTGGAAGGCAAGGAAGAGCTTGAATTCAGGGCAAAGAGAGTTCAGAGAAATCAAGGACGAAGATATGACCTTAAATACATACACAATCCCTTGAAGTTACTTATTTAAAAATGTCATACTCCTGAGTTTCAAGTCAAACCTACTGTTCCTCTCCAGTTACAGGTCTGGAACAAATACAGGAAAAATGTGCAGTTATAAACTTCACCTCACTTTGGAGGATCCTGTCAATATACAAAAAGGCTGGGCTTTACATAACTCAGCCTAGACAAGAATAACATGGCATTATTGATACTTTGTTTGAAAACTTTGAAAAATAAGCTAATAGTGGACCACTGTGCTCCAGGATTTCCCCCAGGGGAGTTTAGGAAGATCAATCTGGTTTATATTATGGGCTCAGAAGAATTCTCTCAAGTCCAAACCCACCTCTGAAAAACATGATGATCACCAATTCTAGGAAGGAATAATACCTAGACTTAACCAACTTCTAAAATCTGAACTAGTGAGACGGACTTTTGCTAGATAACAGCTAAGTAAGGGGCTTATATGCAGAAAAAAAAAAGGAGACGCCATCTTTGACTGACTTCCCTCAAGGTTTCATAATCTTATTTTGAAAGTCTTGCACTTGAATTTTTATTTTCATACTCTTAAAGACCACCATACCCATGTGTGACCCTAAAAGCACCACTTAGAAAGTATGTCAGGCCCAGGGCTTACTGTCACTCATGTTGCATATGCCTTCCCATCCTCAGCTATGTTTCAGGCTCCAGGGATAGATGGATTCTATAGATGGATTCTATACACCAAAATGGTGTATAGAAGTAACTGTCAGCATCTTTGGAAATTATAGCAAATTGAACTATGAAATATCTAGGCATGCTCTGCTCACTTCTGATGATGCAGGATGTCTGGGACCTATTATATGCAGGGAGGTCAGAAACAAGAATGTAATGTATTCTCAGAGTTCCTGAGTACAGGTCTGGACCAGAAGGCTGTACAATATTCGCATCTAGTAGTAGGTTTAAGTTACTCTGTGTTATGTAATTAATTTAGATCTGTTCTTCCTAAGGGTTCCATTAAATCCTATAAAATTTTACAACTTTATCTCAGGAGTACTATGAGTAATTAAAAGTCTGCTATACACTTTAGAAAGCAAGAATGCATAGACAGAAAGGATGCTTTCCTCACCTGTGGCAAAGGCAAAGGAAAGCTGTGATCAGTGGTCCAGAGCCAGTCAATAATTAGAAATGAAGGCAGAAGACACAGTGGCAGGGAAGTCTGATAGACTTTTCATGGGGCAAAATTACAGGTGACTCTCAAAGAAATACTAAGAAATCCTTTTATTTTCTGCAAAAAGAAAGGTTAGTACTTAATGTTTTATTAAAGACTCATGAAACCTAAGAATGGCAACTTCATTACTGAAGAGATAGCTGGTGGTAGGATATTTGCAAAAGTTAAAAGGCTAGTCAGAATAAATAGACTTTATAAAATGAAGAAAACTAATTCTAAAGCAGGATTGCTTCTTTTTAAAAAAATTGGAGAAGATAAAGAAAAAATAATGAGCAAACTGACAAGAGTAATAAGCCTATTAAAAATACTAACTCTAATTGGGAAAATTATTACTTTTTAATATTCAGTGCTCAGATTACTTGTATTATCACAGTTTGATTATTTCTAAGGAAGATAAAAAGAAACATTTTTATAATATTGTTTTTAATTTGTGAATATGGAAAGTTTCAGAAACAAAACACAGAGAGAATGATATAAAGTCTAATTACCCATCACTCAACTTCAAACGTAATCAGTTTTTCATCAATCTAATTCATCTATCCATCTACAACTTTATATCACAATTATTTTGAAAAAAATCCTAGACATCGTATCACCCATAGATACTTCATCATGGATAATATAAAAGTCTTATATATTACTGTACATATAGTAATGACCATAATACATTACTATCTACCAAAATTAAAGTAATTCCTCAATGTCATTTAATAAAACCTTTAAAAAAATCTTAATAGTTATATTTCCCCAAACACCTCAAAATAATTTTCATAGTTAGTGCATTTCAATCAGGTTCCAAAGAAAGTCATTTTTTTAAATTTTTATTTCTCTTAGGTATCTTTTTTTAAAAAAAAAATAGTTTCCTCTTCCTGCTGTTTTATCTCATACCATCAATGTGCTGGAGAAACGAGGACATTTTTACTGTGAAATTCCTATAATACTGTTTGGGCTTACTGATTCTTAATGGGGTCCTTTTTCACTTTTTCTCTATTCACTTTTTTGGAAGATAGTTAAATGTAGTCATGACAGCATTACCCTGATACGAACACCAGAGAGTTATCCTACAAAAAAAAAAAATTACAAGATAATATCCCTAATGAACAAAGATGAAAGAATCCTCAACAGAATACTAGCAAATCAAATTCAACAAGCACATTAAAAGGATTATACAGCATAGTCAAATAAAATTTATCCCTGGGATACAAGGACACACACAAATAAATAAACGTGATAACCACATTCACAGAATGAAGAACAAAAATCATATGATCATCTCAATAGATTGAAAAATATTTGACAAAATTCTACATCCATTTATGGTGAAAAACTTTCAAAGAATTAGGTATAGAAGGAACACACTTCAACATAATAAAGGAAATATATCACAAGACCACAGCTAACATCATACTCAATGGTGAATAGCTAAAGGCTTTTCCTCTAGGATCAGGTACAAGACAATGTCAATCACTCTCACCACTTCTATTCAACAAAGCAGTGGAGGTCTTAACCAAAGCAATTAGCCAAGAAAACTTTAAAAAGCATCAGATTGGAAAAGAAGAAGTAAAATTATCTCTGTTTGCAAGTGTATGATATTACTGTATATAAAACCCAAAAGATGCCACCAAAAAAATAGTTAGAACTAGTAAATGCATTCAGTAAGGTTACATGATACAAAATCAACATACAAAAATCAGTTGTTTTTCTGTTAACTAGCAATGACATATTTGAAAAAGAAATTAAGAAAGCAATCCAATTCACAAAAGCAACAAAAACAATAAAATACTTAGGAATAAATTTAATTAAGGAGGTTAAATTTAACCAAGGAGGTATACTGAAAAGTATAAAACGCTGCTGAAAGAACTTGAAGATACAAATAAAAAAAACATATCCCACGTTCAAACACTGGAAGAATATTGTAAAAATATCCATATTACCCAAAGTAATCTACAAATTTAAAGTAATACCTATCAAAATTCCAATGGAATTCTTTACAGACATAGAAAAAACACTCCTAAAATTCATAGGTAAACAAAAAGAACCCTAATAGCCCAAAACATATTGACAAAGAAAAACAAAACCAGAGGCATCACTCTTCTTAGAATGTATTATAGTAATCAAAACAGTATGGTACACACACACACACACACACACACACACAAAACCAGACACATAGACCAATAGAACAGAATAAAGAGCTCTGAATTACACCCAGATATATATGGTCAACTGATCTTCATAAGAGTAACAAGCATAAATAATGGGCAAAGGATAGTCTCTCCAATAAATGGTGCTCTGAAAACTGGATAGCCACATGTGAAAGAATGAACTTGGATTCATATCTCACATCACATGCAAAAATAAACTGAAAATGAATTGAAAATGTAAAAATAAGATTGAAACCATAAATATTCTAGGAGGAAACATAGGGGAAAAGCTCCTTGACGTTGGTGTTGGCAATGATTTTTTGGATACTACATCAAAAATACAAGAAACAAAAGCAAAAATAATAAAGTGTGAGTACATCCAACTAAAAAGCTTCTGCATAGCAAAGGACACAATCAATAAAAGAAAAGGCAACTAATGGAATGAGAGAAAATAGTTGCACACATATCTGATAAGAGGTTAATATTCAAAATACATGTTACTCCAAAAATTCAATAGCAAAAAATAATAATAATAATTCAATTTCACAATAGGCAAAGTATCAAACAGACATTTCTCTGAAGATGACATACAAATGGCCAACAGATACGTGAAAATGTGCTCAGCTTCACTAATCATTAGAGAAATAAAAATCAAAACCACAGTGAGAAATCAACTCAAACCTGTTAGGATTTTTATTACCATCAAAAAAGCCAAAAGGTAAAAAGTGTTGGCAAGAATGTGGAGAAAAGGGAACACTGGTTCACTATTGGTGGGAATGTAATTTATGGAATAATTTCCAGCCATTATAAAATACACTATGGAGGTTCCTCAAAAAACTAAAAATAGAACTACCATATGATTCAGCAATTCCACTTCTGAGTATTTATCCAAAGGAAATCAAATCAGAATCTCTAGATTCCTGCACTCCCATGTTCACTGTAGATTATTCACAACAGCCAAGATACTGAAATATATTGATGGATAAATGGATAAAGAAAATGTGGTATATACATGCAATGGAATATTATTCAGCCTTAAAAAAGAAGGAAATCCTGCCAGATATAACAATATAAGTGGATCTGGAGAACATTATGCTAAGTGAAATAAGCTAGATGAAGACAGAAATACTATGTAATCTCACTTATATTTATAATCTAAAATATGCAAACATATAGAAACAGAGAGTAGAATGGTGGTTGTCAGGGGATGGGGGGGCAGGGAGAAAAGGGTAGATGATGGTGAAAGATACAAAGGTTCAGTTATGCAAGATAAATAAGTTCTGGAGTTCTACTATATAGCATAGTGCCCGTAGCTCCCAATATTATTATATATTGGATACTTAAAATTTACTAAGAGGGTGAATCTTATGTTAAATGTTCTTGCCACAAGATACCAAAAATAATTACAACAATAACAACAGTAATAATAGTAAAGTGGATGAGAGGAAACTTTACGAGGCGATGGATATATCTATGGCCTTGATGGTAGCAATGAATTCACAGGTGTATACTTATCCCCAAACTCATCAAGTTGTATACCTTAAATATGTACAACTTTTTACGTGTCAATTTTGCTTCAATAAAGTGGTATAAAAATAATAAAGGCAAAATAAATTTTAAAATTCAGAGCCTTGAATATATTAAAATTCAGGTTTGGGGCTAAGAATACCTTATAGGTGATATTGTACCCATTCCTATTACATTCTCATTAGGAAACACAAAGTATTATGTTATCAGTCTCACAACTGGTGATGCTACAACTAATTAATAAAGCCAGACGTTTTGACTTGATTCCTATAACAAAAATTAATCTTTAACCACTCACCTACTTGAAGGAATATTAAATAGATGTATGAATTCCAATAGGAATGTTAAATTTGTGACTAAAAGAAAAGTAACCACTTCTCCTGCAATTATTAGGTAGAATTGTTCTACAAAGAATTTCTCCACTTTTCCCCATCAGCTGTTTTGTTACGCTACCTGACACAATTTATGTACAACTACTGTTTGTCTTGGCCTTACTTACTTATCCTCTACCCAAACCTGGACCGTACTTCTCTTATTCTAAAATTAACTTTTCTCTTTTTAAAAATATATAACCCCAAAAGAAAAAAATGAATTATTCTCTCCAATTAATTATTCAATAGGAAGAACTTCACTACAGAATATTTTGTGACAAGAAACTGGATTATTCCATTTAGCTCTAAAAAATCTGTGACAATGTTCTTTCATCTCTCATTGTGTTTGTACATCAAACTTCACTTGCTATGGTTCATAAATTAAAAACAAAATGTGAAGGAAGATTCGTATAGAAAGACTAGATGAATGTATATTACACAGAAATGAAACTATTAATTGATCATCTTAATTGATATTTAGAAACCTAAACATAAAGAGTTTTAAAATTATGGAGCGAACCATATTTCTGCATAAGGCACTTCACAGGTTTCCTGCACTTAGGAACACTAGGCAGCACTTCAACACTACAAGTGTGGACCATTTTAAACAGTGTAGTCACCAACAAAAAGCACAAAACTGTGAACATATGGAAGAAACAGGCTGCAAAAAGGACCCTTGTTTACAGTACGAGAGCTAAAAGAAAGCAGAGCATCACCTGGTTTGACCCCAGCTGGGAACATGTGTCTAGGAACTCAAATTTTCGGCCACTCTGCATTTGTCATCAAATGACCACAAAAGCACTGTTTGGATCCTGAGGTTGCAAATATATGTTAAGGAGTAGATGAATTCACAGATAAAGACTCTGTGAATAAAGAGGATCTACTCTGTTTGTTTCATTCTACAACCAATATAACATATGCCTACAATATACCTATAACATTTTCCAAATAATATTAAAAATATTACTACCAATATTAAGGTACTAAAGGCATGATGGAATTTCTCTGAGGTTCTTTTTGCCCTGAGGATATATAATACTGACTACATATAGACAAAATAGTGTGTTTTAAAGTCACTTGATGGACTTCCCTGGTGGTTCAGTGCCTAAGACTCTGTGCTCCCAATGCAAGGGGGTCCGGGTTCAATCCCTGGTCAGGGAACTAGATCCTGCATGCATGCTTCAACTAAGAGTCCACATGACGCTATTAAAAAGTCCACATGCCACAACTAAGAAGTCCACATGCCAGAGCTAAGAAGTCTGCATGCCGCAACTAAATTATCCTGCATGCCACAACAAAGATCCTGCGTGCTGCAACTGACACCTGGTGCAGCCTAAATAAATAAATAAATAGTAAATAAATTAAAAAACAAAACAAAACAGAACAATAAAGTCACTTGAAGTTCATCATTTCTCTGGGTCATTATACCACTGATTTGACATATTGAGATTCCTCTGCTTGTTTGAATTTATGGGGGATTAATTTTTATTCCTCCTTTGGTATAGTATTTTACCACTTTCATTTAAAATAGTTATATGGTTTCAAGGTACACTTTATTTTTTAGTTTATTATACTTATAAGGTACATTTCATTTTTCTCCCCAATACCATACACCCTTTTCTCCTATAGGTAACTTTTTATTAATTCAAGCTTTAAATTACTATTTTTTCACTTTAAAGTGTAAATATATAACATATATGCACATATATATCACATATATATCTATATAAACATACACATATGTATATATTTGTGTCTGCGTGTGTATATAAGTTCCCTTGCACAAATATTTCACACGTTTTTCACACTTAAAATATATCGGACAAACCGCTACATATCAGTGTATAGAAAGATGGAATCTCCATTACATTTTTTACAGCAGCATGGAGCTTGCCATGTATATTTAAGAATGTATATTCACCAGTTAATTTTGCAAAACCACAATGTTAGGTACCTTGCTTATACAGGACCAAGTAGGTCAGAGATTCCTAACTTTTTCATGTTGTACCACACGACAAAATAATACTGTATAGCACATTTGGGTCAATTACAGGGAATTTTGAAGGGTATTTATAGACTTCTTGAAAAAATAATTACATTCTTTTCATACAATCTGTCATATAAAATATAAAATACAAGTTAACGGCAATGTATTGTTAAAATTATTTAAAATATTCAAATGAAAAATTTCAAAATTTTAATGAGGTACTTAACTATAATTGACATCAACTTTTATACTTCAAATGGCCACCTATATTTTTTTATCATAATATAAAGTGATACTGTCTACAATTCATGATAGTCAGCATCAATAAGAAGCTTTATCACACAGATAGGTAAGAGCAAACTACAAGAGAGATTTGACTGCTTTATCCTTTTTCTCACCATTTAACAAACTATTCCCTTTAAATTTAATAAAATTTGAAAAGCTCAATCTGTTTTTATTATATTTCATGTGTGTAATTTTTCTTTTATCAGCATTTCTGTTCTTCAATAAATATTGAAAAGTTTTATAATAAGGCTGGCAGATTTTAAATCATACAGTGCTTTTTCATATCACACATTTCAAAATAATTATCAAGATTTTTCTCAAATATATGCAGAGTGTCTTTCCTAGTTTTATACATATATGTGTGTACATATATATTTTACATACACATAAACATATATGGTTTTATATATATATAAAACATTATGTATAAAATATATACATATATAAATGTGTTGGTGGCACTATCAAGTTTATATATGGTCTATGCCCTATGGTACTTACAGTTTATTTACTGAGAAATCATCTTAATAATAACAAATGTTACAGGACATAACCAAAAAACAGATAAACTAAGCTGTAGTGCAGATCAATGGTAGTGCAAATAATTTTATAATAAATTATATATCTGTAAATAAAGACAGGAGGAACTCAAGCTAGAATTGTATCTAACACAAAATTGCATAAAGGAAAAATTAAGTTACACAGACAGTAAGTGACTTTCCAAAAATGCACACCTGGATAACAGCAAGGTGACGAACGGAAGCCAGGACAATGTTCCTTCTAGTCTCACATACAATCTAATGGACATTCATGTGATTGTATATCCAGCCCTTCTCTGCCACACACATACAGAATCCTTTCTATGAACTGTGTCCTCTTATATTTTTTAATTAATTTTTATTGGAGTATAGGTGATTTACAATGCTGCGTTAGTTTCTGCTGTACAGCAAAGTGAATCAGTTACACATGTACATATATCCACTCTTTTTTAGATTATTTTCCTATATAGGTCACCACAGAGCACTGAGTAGAGTTTCCTGCGCTATACAGCAGGTTCTTATTAGTTATCAATTTTATATGTAGTAGGAACTGTGTCCTCTTGTCCTCTTTTAACCATCCTTATAAGGCAAGCTCCTAAACTCATTTTGTACAAATTAATTTGTACAAACATTGCTCTTTCTCTCTACATTTGATTTGGCTACGACATTTGATCCAAACGCATCTATCAGAATTCTCTTTCCATGTCTCACATCCTCTCATATTTGATTAGTCCAGAATTTAGTGGCTTAATCTGAGTCTGTGTTCACTCTGACAATCTGAAATTGCAACTATGCAATCCAATGGCTGGATCTGGTTTACTGTTACTAAGAAAAAGTAAGCACAGTGATATGTTGATATTTTTGGTCGTGTAACCTGGAAGGGAGTGGAGAGGATGGTTTTTGGAATAAAAGTGAAAAACAAAGTAGATGCATAAAAAGAAACAGAGAAAAGAAGAGAATAGTATCCCGGTTGCTTACCATTCTCTAGATAGCTGATTTCTGCACCTGCATCTATGAATTAACTTTTTGCTTTCTCAATATAGCTCTAGGGGGTCTCTGTGGTTTGTAAAAAAAAGAGTCACCACAACCTTAATGTAGGCCATAATACCACTCAACGTCTTCCTTAAGAAGAAATCTGAAGGTTTTTATTTTTCTTTATTGAAGTATACTTGGTTTACGATACTGTATTAGTTCCAGGTGTACAACATAGTGATTTGATATTTTTATAGATTATACTCCATTTAAAGTTAGTACAAAGTGATGGTTATATTTCCCTGTGCTGTACAATATATCCTTTTTGCTTATATATTTTATAAATAGTAATTTATATCTCTTAATGAACTAATCTTAAAATTAAAAAGGACATGCTTTGACAGAAAATTCAGAAGATAATAGATATTAGAAGGCAATTAAAAAAGAAAAAAAAAGTAAAATAGGAACCTATATAATATACTCAAAAAAGGGTAAGTAAACCAGATTTTTTCTAAAAGAAATAATTCAAATGAAAAATATTGAAGAAAAAGTCAAGTCCATCAAAAATGAAAATCCCAAGTAATGATACAAGAATAGCCAATCCCCATATGTATAACACAACCAAATCTGGAATATATACTACAGAGTTTTTAAAAAATATTTTTTTCTGCATGGATTAATAGGTGATGCTATAGAAAGTATTAATTGAGACTTATTGGGCTACAATTAACAATTAGTTTAAATAATGAACATGCAGAAATAACATGAAGTCCAGAGGTAGATGGACCCCAAAATTGATTCATTCAGAGATCCTGCAGTCCACAGTGTTGGCTTCACTATTATGGGATAGAAAGACTACAGTAGTTGCTGCAATCACATATACGATTGCTGGAATACAAGCACAATGGCATCTAGAGGAGGAGAGGGTATCTTTTCCTGTGTATCTCCCTTAGAAGAAAGGAAACTCTCCAGAAGCTCCCTAGATTTTCCCCGAAGTATCATCACTCAGATTTGAGCCACATCACTGTCCCTGAATTAGTCAGTAGGAAAGGTGTGTAATTATCATGATTGGCCAATGATCTAAAATATACTAGACCCAGGGATGGTACTGCAAAGTCGCACACATGTACACACTGACACACACATCTATACACTTGAATCAAATGTAAAGTTTTGAATATTGACTTTAAATTTATAATCATACCAGATCTGTTTCCCTTGTCAATAATATTTTTCAAAACATTGTTGTTAATGGCTATTTAACCTTTCATTAGGTATATATCAATATAAGGCAGTTAACTTTTGTGTTAAACCCGGCTATAGTTTATAATATTTTGCAATTATAAATAAAGCAATAAGGAATATAAATATGTATTTTTCTTCCTCCTTTAATAGTTTATCATGATCTTATAAATGGAAGTATAAATTGTTTAAAATTTACCAAATTTTACTCTAAAGAGACTCTTCCTATTTACATTCCCACAAGTAATAAATGAGAAATCATAACTATAGTATTTCCACAGTTGAGAAAAAACAGCATTTTAATACTTCTATCAATTTTATATGCAAAATTATTTTTATAGTTTATTATTGCATTTGGACTTTTTGTTTTTAGCCCTATACATTTATGTTATATGCCAACTGTGTCTGACCTCACATTCTAATCCTGCTTATGGGGCATTGCGAGAGTGAAATAAAAGTATGGCAGAGGTGGGCTAAAACAGATTTATTCCTGGAATAGATTACTGCACCTTCTTTAATTGGCTAAACAGCTAACCTAGAGGGATATTTATTGTTCAGCAATAAGATGATAAAAATCAGCAAGAAAACCACAAAGCTTCTTCACCTACCTGCTCCACACCAAGGTCAGACATCATTATCCTCAGCTATGTTTTCATATCAAAGGGTAGTAGAAACACAAAGCTATGTCTAACCACCATTTGCTTGTACCCACTTATGATGTGGTCTGGACTGTACCTGAGAGATCTATTATATGCTTGTAATTTGTCAAAACCAGTAAATACTCAGCAAGTTGTAACCCTGGAACTTGGTCATTAGGGAAATACTCTTTTTATTCAAAATTCTCCATAACCTCCCTTCCAACCCACTGTACCTACCTTACCTTCCCTGCTGGCATTTTCCCTCTACTGTCATGCTCAGCTCCCAAGACGTGTCTCCCATGGAACGTCTTGTGTCTTTTCCTAACCACCTAGATCTGCCTATTTATTAGGGTGGGGTCTTTAATTCTTTGTAAACTATCTTTTTCAAGTTATACACTTAGGTCTAGGCATCACTTTTAAAGTGTACAAATCCAACTATAATTTCCAGTTACCAGTTAGAGAAAATCCAAATGAAGTACCCTTAAACTACAAATATGATTTATAGGAATTGAATATTGCTGAAAAATAAAGCACTGGTGCCATTTATAGGTACAGTTTGATAAGGTGAATAAGGTGGGCATGACATGATCTGATCTCAGGCTCCACTGTTTTGTTTTGTTTCTTTTTTCTTCATCCCCAGGGTAGCTTTCTTTATATTCAAGTTAAAGAAAGCATCTTGGTGAAGCAAACTTTTGAGATTTATTCTGATTGGACACATCTAGATAATTCCTAACACAATGAACAAGAGGAAAGAACATGCAGTGTCATACATCCCATCTTAATCCAAGGCCTTGGTGTCCACATAAAAACTCAAAAAAAAATAATAATGGGAAGGGAAAAGAGGAAATTTAAGCTGTAAACGTGAGCTATGCTACTCATACACTAAGGTGTTCCCAAGCTTGAAGGGATATAGCTTTGGCATTAACATTTCAAACACATTTAATGACAAATAGGTAGCATACTTGTTACATTATAAATGAGAACACTGAGAGATGATGGATTATGGAAGTTTATAAAAATTATACTATCTAAGCTTTTACTTAAAATGTTTAAAAAATAAATCATGAAACACTATAATATGTCGCTTTATACATGTATCACAATTTTGTATTTAACACAATGTGTTAAAATGTTTTTAACTATTTATATGATTCTGAGTCTGTCATACTAACATATCTTTGGCACATTCTGCTTCTAGCTTCTCAAAAAACCTATGTTTGCCCTCTCAAGTGTTTCTTCATTGAATTAATTGAATCTCTGACATGATAGCAAATATTAAATGTATTTAATATAAATTTAGAAATACAAAGGGCCATAAGAGACTACTACAAACAACTCTATGCCAATAAGATGGACAGCTTAGAAGAAATGGACAAATTCTTAGACAGGTACAATCTCCCAAGACTGAACCAGAAAGAAATATAAAATTTGAACAGAACAATCACAAGTACTGAAATTGAAACCGTGAATAAAAAATTCCAACAAACAAAAGAACATGACGAGATGGCTTCACATGCGAATTTTAACAAACATTTAGAAAGAAAGTTAACACCTACACTTCTCAAACTACTGCAAAAAATTGCAGAGGAAGGAACAATTCTGAACTCATTCTACGAGGCCACCATTACCCTGGTAACAAAACCAGACAAAGATACTTCAGAAAAAGAAAATTAGAGGTCAATATCACTGATGAATATAGACACAAAAATGCTCATCAAAATACAAGAAAACCAAATCCAACAATACACTAAAAGGATCATAGACCATGATCAACTGGGACTTATCCCAGGGATGCAAGAATTCTTCAATATTCGCAAGTCAATAAGTGTGATACACCATACTAACAAACATAAAAACCATATGATCATCTCAATAGATGCAGAAAAAGCCTTTGGCAAAATTCAACATAGCTTTATGATAAAAACTCACCAGAAAGTGGGCACAGAGGAAACCTGTGTCAACATAATACAGGCCATATATGACAAACCCACAGCCAACATCGTCCTCAATGGTGAAAAACTGAAACCATTTCCACTAAGATCAGGAACAAGACAAGGCTGCCCACTCTCACCACTATTATTCAACATAGTCTTGGAAGTTTTAGCCACAGCAATCAGCGAAGGAAAGGAAATAAAAGGAATCCAAATTGGAAAAGAAGAAGTAAAGCTGTCACTGTTTGCAGATGACATGATACTATACATGGAGAATCCTAAAGATGCTACCAGAAAACTACTAGAGCTAATCAATGAATTTGGTAAAGTAGCAGGATACAAAATTAATGCACAGAAATTTCTGGCATTCCTATACACTAATGATGAAAAATCAGAAAGTGAAATCAAGAAATCACTCCCCTATTTACCACTGCAACAAAAAGAATAAAATATTTAGGAATAAACCTACCTAAGGAGACAAAAGACCTGTATGCAGAAAATTATAAGACACTGATGAAAGAAATTAAGATGATACAAATAGATGGAGAGATATACCATGCTCCTGGATTGGAAGAATCAACACTGTGAAAATGACTCTACTACCCAAAGCAATCTACAGATTCAGTGCAATCCCTATCAAACTACCACTGACATTTTTCACAGAACTAGGACAAAAAAATTCACAATTTGTATGGAAACACAAAAGACCCCGAATAGCCAAAGCAATCTTGCAAACGAAAAATGGAGCTGGAGGAATCAGGCTCCCTGACTTCAGACTATACTACAAAGCTACAGTAATCAAGACAGTATGGTACTGGCACAAAAACAGAAATATAGATCAATGGAACAGTATAGAAAGCCCAGAGATAAATCCATGCACATATGGTCACCTTATCTTTGATAAAGTAGGCAGGAATGTACAGTGGAGAAAGGACAGCCTCTTCAATAAGTGGTGCTGGGAAAACTGGACAGGTACATGTAAAAGTATGAGATTACATCACTCCCTAACACCATACACAAAAATAAACTCAAAATGGATTAAAGACCTAAATGTAAGGCCCGAAACTATCAAACTCTTAGAGGAAAACATAGGCAGAACACTCTATGACATAAATCACAGCAAGATCCTTTTTGACTCACCTCTTAAAAGAAATGGAAATAAAAACAAAAATAAACAAATGGGGACCTAATGAAACTTCAAAGCTTTTGCACAGCAAAGGAAACCATAAACAAGACCAAAAGACAACCCTCAGAATGGGAGAAAATATTTGCAAATGAAGCAACTGACAAAGGATTCATCTCCAAAATTTACAAGCAGCTCATGCAGCTCAATAACAAAAAAACAAACAACGCAATCCAAAACTGGGCAGAGACCTAAATAGACATTTCTCCAAAGAAGCTATACAGACTGCCAACAAACACATGAAAGAATGCTCAACATCATTAATCATTAGAGAAATGCAAATCAAAATTACAATGAGATATCATCTCACACCAGTCAGAATGGCCATCATCAAAAAATCTACAAACAATAAATGCTGGAGAGGGTGTGAAGAAAAGGGAACACTCTTGCACTGCTGGTGGGAATGTGAATTGGTATTGCCACTATGGAGAACAGTATGGAGGTACCTTAAAAAACTACAAATAGAACTACCATATGACCCAGCAATCCCACTACTGGGCATATATCCTGAGAAAACCAGAATTCAAAAAGAGTCATGTAACAAAATGTTCATTGCAGTTCTATTTACAATAGCCAGGAGATGGAAACAACCTAAGTGTCCATCATTGGATGAATGGATAAAGAAGATGTGCCACATATATACAATGGAATATTACTCAGCCATAAAAAGAAACGAAATTGAGCTATTTGTAATGAGGTGGATGGACCTAGAGTCTGGCATACAGAGTGAAGTAAGTCAGAAAGAGAAAGACAAATACCGTATGCTAACACATATATATGGAATTTAGGAAAAAAAATGTCATGAAGAACCCAGGGGTAAGACAGGAATAAAGACACAGACCTACTAGAGAATGGACTTGAGGATATGGAGAGGGGGAAGGGTAAGCTGTGACAAAGTGAAAGAGTGGCATGGACATATATACACTACCAAACGTAAAATAGATAGCTAGTGGGAAGCAGCCACATAGCACAGGGAGATCAGCTCGGTGTTTTGTGACCACCTAGAGGGGTGGGAAAGGGAGGGTGGGAAGGAGGGAGATGCAAGAGGGAAGAGATATGGGAACATGTGTATATGTATAACTGATTCACTTTGTTATAAAGAAGAAACTAATTCACCATTGTAAAGCAATTATAATCCAGTAAAGATATTAAAAAAAAAAAGATCATAGAAGCATTTCAAAATGCTCACCAGCATACAAAAAAGCCTGGAAGTACAAATGCAAATTAGATGTCACTTAAGGTTGCAATAAAAATCTCAAAGTCCTTTGTGAATTGTGAGAGCTTCTCACAACTTTGCTATTCTAAGAGGACAAACTGCACCCTTTCTGTATATATCATGAGGGAATACTAGCTACAGCATGAACACACACTGTATGTGGTGCATTGGGAGATTAATAATTGTCACAAACATATAAAAAGTAAACATAATAATTCTACATGTCCCATGCGATTTCTATTGATTTTAGTTTAATTTTTCAAACTTCAGAAACCCAATCTGAATATAATACCAGAAAGATAAGTTGGGCTGATGAGTTTGATCTCTGGAGATTTAGGAGTTCTGAAATTCTTAAGGAAATATTTTGAATAGGCCAATGCACTTGAACTATTTGCATCGACTCTGGGGTAAAGAGAATGACTTTAATTTTTTCTTTTTTCCAAATCCTTTAGCCTTCAAAGGAACCACAAGATAAGAAAAATAGTGGGCTTTTTCCAAAAATAAGGGTTTTACTACATCTCTAAAATAATATATGCATTACAACTTCACTTTCAATCCATGGATAAAGTTGAATCCCTCATTTTGTTTCTTATCCTTGTGGCCTAAGAGGAAAAAGAGGCTCATTTAGAAACTAATCACTAATTCCCCTTTTCCTGCACTTCCCCTCTCCTTTTTTCTTCAAAGATACCCTCTTATTGATAAATCTTCAGTTTTCATCCTCCACCTCTTTATCCTTTCATATGCACAGATCTCCTCTGATTTATTTAGGCCTTTTGCCACTTCTGCCATTATTTATTAGGCAGGATTTTTTTATAGTACCTTCACAAATATAAATTATCTTAGTCCAATACATTTCTACAACACCTACATAAGTTCCATAAATCCATATTCCTTTGATAATCAGACCCCTGAAATCTCTGACTGTCTTCAATAACTTACTAAATGCTAAATCTAAATATCATCCTTCATGATTTCTCAGCAGTATTTACATTTTCATCCTCACCTTTTAAAAATATTCCCTCCCTTGAATAGCAAGGTTGTATACTATTCTGAACTGGCTATCACTGACAATTTTTTCCCTCTGTCTCGTTATTACTTTTCTCCTTCTGCAACATAAAATGTGATTCTCAAATGAGTCTATCTTATCAGAATCACATGGGAAACTTTTTCCCATTATATGTATTCGTAACTTAGATATTCTGAGATAACTGGCTTAAACTTTAGGGCTCATGCAAAAATAGGTTAAAAAAATAACCACTGCTATAATCAGCTGGTATTACTGATGAGAGTGTGCCATTTACCTTAGGTATATTAGGCAATTTAAAAAAAAAAGCCTGCGAATTATTGTAGAGTTAAAGAAACATGGGACTAGCATATTGAAAACCTCAACTCATCAATGTATAAAGTCCTTTCATTTTTCTCCAGTTATTTCATCCAACTGTACTAAGTTAAACCTTCTGTTTCCCCAGTTGCACGTATTTGATCACATCTTGGGAAGATTGCATAACTCCCTTGTACGTTTCAGTTATTAAATATTCATCCACCTTAAAACCATATTCTTCTATCTGATTTAAAGCATCCTCTCCCTCTTTTTTTTTTTTTTTTGTGCGGTATGTGGGCCTCTCATTGTTGTGGCCTCTCCCATTGCGAAGCACAGGCTCCGGACGTGCAGGCTCAGCAGCCATGGCTCACGGGCCCAGCCGCTCCGCAGCATGTGGGATCTTCCCAGACCGGGGCACGAACCCGTGTCCCCTGCATTGGCAGGTGGATTCTCAACCACTGCGCCACCAGGGAAGCCCTCCCTCCATTATTAATCATACTAGCGACTCAAAGATCCTGAAGTACAAGTGGAGTAATTTTTCTGTTCCTTTTATTTATCTTTTCTCTCACCTCTGGTATGCTGAAATACTAAGAGTAAGGATATGTGAATATGTGACACATTTTTAATTAACATTTTTATTTAATTCTAAGTTGATTATCACTTTTCTCTGACTCACAATGAATGATAATAACCTTTCTTTAGCAGGTGTCCAAATGCTGGTATTCTTACAAGGCACAGGTGTGAGCTCTCCCAAGTGCCCTGAGGGGGTAATACTTTACTGCAGAGCCACTTGAATTAGAAAAACTAGTTTTAGTTCCAACTTTTTCAATCCTTTACATCTTCTGCTCCGAGTGGTGTGCCCCAATCCCAAGGCATCTATTAAATCATATTAAATACAAGCAGTAAGCCAAAAAGGTAGATAACATGGAATGATTTTAAAAAACACAAAAACTACTGAATGAGTCAAAAGCATAGAGAAAGAGAAAAAAAAGATGGACCAAAAATAGAAGAAAAAAACGTAGCAAAGTGGTAAACTTTGAATCAGGATATTTTCTTTTCCTTTTTTTTTTTTTTTTTTTTTTAAATTCTTTGGCCGCACCACACAACACGCGGGATCTTAGTTCCCCCGACCAGGGATCGAACTCTTGCCCCCTGCATTGGAAGTGTGGAGTCTTAACCACTGGACTGCCAGGGAAGTTCCACAAAATGGTATACTTTAACATCTTAATCATGTAAAATACAGATGTTCTAGAATACCCCAATAGAAAGAGAATGCCATCAAATGTGTAATTAGATATACACATGAAGACATGAATAGGTTAAGCGAAGAGAATGGAAAATATAGTATTTAACTACTAAGTAAAAGTAGGCACTTGAGTGCCTGAAATATTAGAAGAAATTGACTTCAGAACACGGAATAGTACCAGAGATAAGAGGAACATTTACATCATGAAAAAGTGGTCAGCTTTTCACAAAGACATACTAATCTTAAATATGTATGTATTTAACAACAGAATTTTAAAATCCATGAAAAAAAGTGATAGAACTAAAAGGATAAATCAAAATTATAGTTGTGTTCTTTAAACTTCTCTTATTAAGCAGTACAAGGTTAAAAATTCAGTAAAAGTCTGAAATATTTGAACAACACTTATTAACTTGAACTAATGGGTAATTACAGAATAAATAGAAAATTCTAGAATGCTCCACCCAACATCAGCAGAACACATGCTCTTTGCAAGAGCATAAGGAACATTTACCAAAGTACAGTAGACAATATCCTGGACCATAAATAAGTCTAAGCATATTTAAAAGAATTTAAACCATATGAAGCACACAGTTGACCCTTGAACAATAAGGAGATTGGAGCACTGACCCTCCACATAGTCAAAAAACCCCTATAACTTTATAGTGGGTACTCCATATAAGTAGCCCCTCAGTATTCACTATTCCTCCATATTCATGGTTCTGCATCAGCAATTCAACTAACTGTGGGTCATGTAGTACTACAGTGTTTACTATTGAAAAATATGCATATGTAAGTGGACCTGTGTAGTTCAAACCCATGCTGTTCAAGGTTTAACTGTATTTTATAATCATAATGGAATTAAAATAAAAATTAACAACAGAAAGATCCAACCAAAAAAAACTGCAAAAGAAACAATACATTGATAAATGAAGTCACCTGAGATATTATAAAACATTTTGAATTAATATGAAAATTCAATATACCATAACTTCCAGGCTATACCTAAAGCATTATTTAGTGCATAATTTATATATCTTTAAAAACCAAATATATCAGTGAAGAAATGTCTCAAATGAAAGATCTAGCTTCTAAAAATACTAGCTAAACAAGAGTAAATTAAAATCAAAACAAGCAAAATAAAGATGACAATAAAGATAAGAAAGGAAATCAGTGAAACTAAAAAGTAAAAAAAAAAAAAAAATGAAGAAAATGAACAAAACCCATTAGTTCTCTGAAAAGCCAACAAAAGTGATAAACTTCCCAACAGATTGTTACAGTAAAAAGGAGAGGAGACACAAAGTTTTCATACAGAAATCAAAATGGGGACATTACTACAGATGTTACTGATCTTACAATGATAAAATGGACATATGAAAAACTTTATGCCAATATATTCCACAACTAAATAAACTGGGCAAATTCTTTGAAAGACACAAACTAAAAAAGCTATTTTAAGGGAAGAAAAAAAGATAGCCTGAGTGGTCTTTGTATCTATTAAAGAAATTTCTTCATTATGAAATACCTCACTACATAGAAAACTCAGGGTGGGTTAACTGGTAAATTCTTGCAGACTTTTAATGAATAAATAATTCCAATTTTAGACAAACTCTCTCAGAAAATAGTAAAAGAAGGAATACTCAACTCACTGTGAGGGCAGTATTGACCTGACACCAAAATCAAAGTGTTCACTGGATCTAAATCCTGAAAATCTATTTTTATTGTTCTACTTTGTAATTCTAATATAAATGATAAAAAAGGAAAGTGGATTTCAATAAATGAATACATATCTCATGATGTAAGTAGTTCTTGGGTTCTACTATAGCAGAAGATATAATGAAGGGCAAACAGAATCACTGTGATGACAATTACTACACAGGAGTGAGACACCGGCCTCCCAAATCCCAATATTCTTTTGTCATCATTGTAACATTCTGAAGGACTCTCATATTTTTGTTGTTTAACAATATCACACTTTTTGTATGACCTCCAACACACCAGTCCATGTAAGTAACATGAAAGGTCCACAACCAGGACAACAAAAATACCTCCCCAAATTCCCAAAATGGCCCTTCTGGAGAAATAATGACCATACATCCCCTTTGAGAATCACTTCCAGATGTATTTGTAAAAGAAAAGGAACAATTTAGGCAATTTTAATATATACTTCTAAGCAGTAAGCTTTAAAAATAACTGTTCAAACTCAGTTTAAGAACTCCTTTATGAAGGTAATTATTTTATCTTCAAATCTGTAGAAATGAAAAGTTTCTTCTACTCAAAAGGTTTACTTATCATGGAAAATATTAATTTTTGACCAAAAGCAAAGAATTATTTCTGCAATGTATTTGATTTATCTACTTGAGGAAGATGATTTATTTAGGCATAAACATTCCCTAGATGTATATGTTTTACAATTGAAAAAAGAGAATACAGTGTGATTTCATATTTAATCAAAATAATTTTAATTGAAAATAAATCATAGGGTATATGTATGGTCAGGCCACTAAAGATGGCTGTTCTGTAGCTCTCTGTCCATCCCCTGCAGGACCAGTGCCTGCTTTACCTACACCCTACGCACATGACTGACCTTCCTAAGTATTGATACTTGCCCCAGGCTCCAGCTGGTGATTGTTCTTATCAAAGGGGTGGTGAGAGGTGCGTCCCTCTGCTGTTTTCCCTGATAACTAATGAGCCCACCTGAGGTCAGTTCTCCTGTAACTGGTAATCTCCCCTTCCCCCAAACCCTCCCAGTGAAGACGGCCACCATGTCCTGCCCGCTGTGAGCCACACACAGTGGAGTATTGCTCCAGGACCTTGCTTCAGACGTGTAAGCTGCCCCATCCGTTAGACCACTGATGTCTCTGTTGCTGACTCCAGCCTCTTTCTTTTGTCTTAAAACTGGGCAAGTACAGGTCTTATAGGCCTGTGGGGTTCAGCTCAACAGTATATCACAAGCGCGTATCTTCAAAATCTCTCCCCAAATGCAATGAGATATTCCCTAAACAAATGCAGTGTTTACAAAGGTTTAGGAGGTACATTCAGGGAAGAAAATGACATAGAGTATATACTATTCTTGTATTCTAATCATTACCAGTTCAAGAGTTGGAAAATATCACAAAACACAAAATACTCAGACATTAGTATATGATTATGAAGGGGGCTTCCACAAAATCTAATGTGGAGAATTTAAAATATATAAATTCTAATATAAATTGTAGGGATTGGAAATCTATTATTTTAAATATTTCCTTGGTAATTATTAAATATTACATATATACATGTGTATATATACACACACACACACACACACACACACATATATCTATAAATTTCCTGTAAGTATGTTCAGAATATTCCTGTTTTTCATAGCATTCTATGACCAAAACATTTTAAGAAACACACCATTTTTTGAAATACATGCACAAGTAGTGTAAGTGCCTGACAATAAGCTTTTTTGATTGCTGAGGCATCCATTCCAAAGACATCCATCTCAAACAAACATATTGCCAGCTGTATGACACACCTACTAACAAAACAACTAGATAAGGAATGAGGCTGCCTTATCCATGAAGTTCCCTTTATAAAAGCCCCGGGTGACCTAGATCAGGGGACCCCAAGCCCTGGGCCACGGCCAGGTACCGGACCGTGGCCTATTAGGAACCAGGACACACAGCAGGAGGTGAGTGGCGGGAGAGCCAGCGAAGCTTCATCTGTATTTACAGCCGCTCCCCATCGCTCGCATCACCGCCTGAGATCCGCCTCCTGTCAGATCAGAGGCGGCATTAGATTCTCATAGGAGCACAAACCCTACTGTGAACTGCACACGCAAGGGATCTAGGTTGCACGCTTCTTATGAGAATCTAATGCCTGATGATCTGAGGTAGAGCTGAGGAAGCAATGCTAGCACTGGGGACTGGCTGCAAATACAGATCATCATTAGCAGAGAGGTTTGACTGAACAGAGACCATAATAAATCAATTGCTTGCAGACTCATATCAAAACCCTATCACTGGGCTTCCCTGGTGGTGCAGTGGTTGAGAATCTGCCTGCTAATGCAGGGGACACGGGTTCGAGCCCTGGTCTGGGAGGATCCCATATGCCGCGGAGCAACTAGGCCCGTGAGCCACAACTACTGAGCCTGCGCGTCTGGAGCCTATGCTCCACAACGAGAGGCCGCGATAGTGAGAGGCCTGCGCACCGCGAAGAAGAGTGGCCCCCGCTAGCCACAACTAGAGAAAGCCCTCGCACAGAAACGAAGACCCAACACAGCAAAAATAAATTAATTAATTAATAAACTCCTACCCCCAACACCTAAAAAAAAAAAAAAAAAACAACCATTAAAACCCTATCACTGAGTGGCAAGTGACAATTAAGCTGCACCTGGTGGCAGGCCTTACAGTGGCAAGTGAGTTGATGTACTTCAGTTGTACAGCTGCATCTGGTGGCAGCCTTTGAGTCAGAATCCGACACTTACTGCTGTCTGTGCGTATGGCCTGCCCCTTATTTTATTTACCACTTCCATCCGAATCTCTTTCCCGCACCGCACACTTGTCTCAGTCACAGCTTTGCTAAGCCCGCAAACTAACCCGAGCCAAAATAAGTAAAAAAAACAAACGTCGCTGGAGAGCTTCTTGGAAAAGGAGGAAAGACCCAACGATGAGACAGTAGAAGACCCTAAGACGCCCACCAAAAGAAAGCTGCACTTGGAAGAAAACACCAAGAGTGCTACTTAAATGACGGGCTCACTGCAACAGGTGATTCACATTCTCCAAGGCCGCTTGGTATGCTATGTGGCGACCGGCTCTCCAACGAAGACATGAAACCTTCAAAACTGCTTTGCCACATGGAGGCCAAGCACCCGGCATTAAAGACAAGCCTTTGGAGTCTTTCAAAAGAAAAAGACATGAACACAAAGAACAGAAGATATTACTGAAGGCCACCACTTCATTAAATGTGTCTGTCCTGAGAGCATCATGCTTAGCGGCTAACCTCATTGCTCAAGCTAAGAAGCCCTTTACTATGGATGAAGAGTTGATCCTGCTGCTGCTAAGGACATTTGTCATGAAATTTTAGGAGAGGTTGCAGTTGAAAAGGTGGCCCGTGTTCCTCTCTCGGCCAGCACCGTAACTAGACGAATTGATGAAATAGCAGAGGATACAGAGGCACAATTGTTAGAGAGGATTAATGAGTCTGCATGGTACACAATCCAGATGAACAAGTCTACCGATGGTGACAAGGCAACAGTGCTTGTTTCTGTGAGATATATTTTTCAGGAGGATGTCTGTAAGGATAGGTTATGTGCACTTCTGTTGCCAACCAACACCACAACTGCAGAACTATTCAAGTCTTTGAATGACCACATATCAGGAAAACTGGTCATTTTGTGTCACGATATGCATGGATGGAGCGGCTGCCATGACTGGACGGCTTTCTGGTTTCACTACTCGGATCAAAGAGGTCGTTTCTGAATGTGAGTCTACACACTGTGTCATCCATAGAGAAATGCTGGCCAGCCAAAAATGTCACCTGAACTTAACAACGTTTTGCAAGATGTGATTAAAATTATCAACCACATTAAAGAACATGCCCTTAACTCACGCCTGTTCACGCAGCTCTGTGAGGAGTTGGACACAGAGCACACGTCTTCTCTTATACACAGAGGGAGATGGCTTTCTAAAGGTAGATCACTGGCCAGAGGTTTTGAGTTACAAGAGCCGCTCCAGAGATTTCCTTTAGAAAAACAGTCACCACTGGCAGCACATTTCAGTGACACAGAAACCACCGCAAAACTTGCTTATTTGTGTGACATATTCCACCTGCTCAGCGAACTCCATCTGTCACTTCAGGGGAGAACGACAGCTGTGCTCAAGTTGGCAGATGAAGTGGCTGCATTCAAAGCCAAACTGGAATTATGGGGGCGACGAGTGAACACTGGGATTTTTGACATGTTTCAAACATTAGCAGAGATTTTGAAAGAGACTGAACCAGGGCCTTCTTTCTCCCAGCTGGTGCATGGTCACCCATCTCAGCTTTCAGAAGAGTTTGAGCATTACTTCCCAACCAGAAAAGACCCCTGAACTGGGAAGGAATGAATCCGCGACCCACTTGTGAATAAGCCAGGTGAATCGACTTTGTCTGTGCTAGAAAAGGATCAACTGCTTGAGATCGCAAATGACGGCGGCCTTAAAAGTATGTTTGAGACAACTTCAAATCTCCATACGTTCTGGATTAAAGTCAAGGTGGAATATCCTGAGATGGCCACAAAAGCACGGAAAAGTCTGCTTTCATTTCCAACATGCTATGCTTGTGAAGTTGGGTTTTTCACAGTGACAGCAACCAAAATGAGATTAGGCAGAAGACTGGACATAAGCAACACACTTCAGGTGTCACTGTCTCCCATCACCCCCAGATGGGACCATCTAGTTGCAGGAAAACAAGCGCAGGGCTCCCACTGATTCTGCATTATGGTGAGTTGTGTAATTATTTCATCATATAGTACAATGTAATAATAATGGAAATAGAGTGCACAATAAATGTAATGTGCTTGAATCATCCCGAAACCATCCCCCCCATGCCCCCCCCACCCCGTCCCTGAGAAAATTGGCTTCCACGAAACTGGTCCCTGGTGCCAAAAATGTTGGGGACCACTGACCTGGATAACTGACAGTTTTTCCCTTCCCTCACCCTAATTCTCACTCTTATGCTTTAAATTCAACAATAGTGAGCCCATAAAATTCTAGGCACCACACCCTCAGACCCCAATAAAGGCAGAATTCCAGGTCCAAATGGACACATACACGCTTGAAACCAAGCAGGACCTAGTGGGGCTCCTGGGCACAGAAGCATTTCTGTTCCCTGTTTCTTGACTCCAGCCTCTGTGACCTTCCCTGAGTTCCAAAGGGCAGATTCAAACAGTTGCTTACCTGGGAAGGGAAAGGATGCAAAGACAAGGGAGGAGCAGCCAAGAAACAACAGGGAAGCCTAGAGGCAGGGTCCTGGTTCCTCCACAAGGAACATACATAACAATGTCTTTAAGTTATTTAAGATGTCAGCATTCTTCACACCAGAGAAAGACGACCTGAGGCTACATTAAAGGAACCAGAGAAGCTCATCAAGAAGAGTACAGGAGACCAGATTAAAGGAGGAGAGGTCCTGCACATGCCCTAATCTTATCAGCAACCCCACCCTTGCTGTAAGACTCCTTATCAAATCATTCTGGATTGGGAACATAGTTTTTCAGGGAAAAAGTCTGTTGTGCCCCCCTTTGCCTGGCAAAGCAATAAGACTATTCTTTTCTACTTCACCCAAAACTCTGTCTCTGAGATTTGATCGGCACTGGTGCACAGAGACTGAGCTTTCATAATCTCTCCCTCTCTCTCCCTCTCCCTCCATGATCTCCCTAAGCAGCTCTCAGGGCTGCCATGTAGCCTCCAGAACTTGTGATAACAAACCTTGTTTTTTCAGTTACCTGCTGGTTGTCAGTGAGGTGCATCTTGCAGTAATAAGAAGAACCACAAGCCTGGCTCCTACTGTCTAAATGTCTGTGGGGGATCCACACAAGCAATATGGCCCAGTGAGTGCCTCAGGCATCCCCAGACAACAGCATCACTATCCATACACAGTCTGAGACCAACATGCAATAGAACATCTCATTTGTAGTTGAATCTCTAAGCTGCATTCTGGGAAAAATTATCTATTGGGTGGAAATGGTAGAGTTTACATGATAGCAAAGGCTAATCATAATTATTCCCTGCTTGATTACATACTGCAGCACCAACGTCATTCTGTTGCTTGAATGGAAAAACATATTTACTTTCTCATATTTTTATTAACTTTATTTTGAATAACATAAGGATTAAGCCCATATATTGAACGTTCTCATATCCATATCAGCTATTGTTTGCATAGTTGATTCATCCTTATAACACGGTGTGTCAATCAGTTACTGCCACCACAATACCATACAACAAAGCATCAGAAAACACTCTCATGTGCCTCTGGGGCAGAGAGCTGAAAGATTTTGAGGCAGACTGGGCTCAGCCTGGCTCCAGGCTTCAGTTTGGGTCCGGGTCAGCTCCATCTGTCTCTCTAACTTCTTTGACTAGTGGACTAGCAGAGGTAACATTTCATGGCAGTGAGAAGAGAAGTCAGAAGTGCAAGAGAGTTATCATGACCACACAAAGGTATTCAGTCCTCTGCTGCCATCACATCGACTCCCTGCCTACGGGTTCAAGCAAGTCACACGGCTGGTAGTTCTAGGGCACTGTGGCCCATCCATCCTGTGATGTGGCAGATTTTTACTAGTAAAAGGAGAGTCAAGGCTTCTGACCAACAATTTAGTTTACATATAGGATACTAATGGCATCACTGGGTTTAGAGTACTAAGACCCAAATTTATGTAATGATACAACAAATTTCGACTAGGCAATATAGGAGAATATTTATCATCTGTGACATAATACTAATGTCTATTTTTAAAAGTTTCATATGACATGATATATTAAGTATACATGTTTTATAAGCTGTAAACAATAACACAAACCTGACAAGGACCGTCAAGTTGACGAAGGAGTAAGATGTGGAGATCACCTTCCTCCCTACAAATACATCAAACATACATCTAAATGTGGAAAAGCTCCTACAAAACACCTACAGAACACTGGCAGAAGACCTCAGACTTCCCAAAAGAGAAGAAACTCCTCACCATATCTGGCCACGTGGCTGACAGGATCTTGGTGTTCTGGCCGGGTGTCAGGCCTGAGCCTCTGAGGTGGGAGAGCCCAGTTCAGCACATTGGACCAAGAGAGACCTCCAGGACCCACATAATATCAACTGGTAACAGCTCTCCCAGAGACCTCCATCTCAAAGCTAAGACCCAGCTCCACTCAACAACCAGCAAGCTACAGTGCTGGACACCCTATGGCAAACAACGAGCAAGACAGGAACACAACCCCACCCATTAGCAGACAGGCTGCCTAAAATCATAATAAGTTCACAGACACTCCAAAACACACCACCAGACGTGGTCCTGCCCACCAGAAAGACAAGATCCAGGCTCATCCACCAGAACACAGGCAACAGTCCCCTCCACCAGGAAGCCTACACAACCCACTGAATCATCCTTACCCACTGGAGGCAGACACCAAAAACAATGGGAACTACGAACCAGCAGCCTGAGAAAGGAGACCCGAAACACAGCAAGTTAAGCAAAATAAGAAGACAGAGAAATACGCAGCAGATGAATGAGCAAGGTAAAAACCCACCAGACCAAACAAATGAAGAGGAAATAGGCAGTCTACCTGAAAAAGAATTCAGAGTAATGATAGTAAAGATGATCCAAAATGTTGGAAAGAGAATGGAGAACGTACAAGAAATGTTCAACAAGGACCTAGAAAAACTAAAGAGCAAACAAACAGTGATGAACAACACAAAAAGTGAAATTAAAAATTCTCTAGAAGGAATCATTAGCAGATTAGTTGAGAGAGAAGAATAGATAATTGACCTGGAAGATAAAATAGTGGAAATATTTACTGTAGAGCAGAGCAAAGAACAAAGAATGAAAAGAACTGAGGATGGTCTCAGTGACCTCTGGGACAACATTAAACACACCAACGTTCGAATTATAGGGGTGCCAGAAGAAGAAGAGAAAAAGAAAGGGACTGAGAAAATATTTGAAGAGATTATAGATGAAAACTTCCCTAACATGGGAAAGGAAAGAGTCAATCAAGTCCAGGAAGCATAGACAGTCCCCTACAGGATAAATCCAAAGAGAAATATGCCAAGACACATATTAACCAAGCTAGCAAAATTAAACACAAAGAAAACATATTAAAAGCAGCAACAGAAAAGCAACAAATAACATACAAGGGAATCCCCATAAAACTAATAGCTGATCTTTCAGCAGAAATTCTGCAAGCCAGAAGGGAGTGGCAGGACATATTTAAAGCGATGAAAGGGAAAAACCTACAACCAAGATTACTCTACCCAGCAAGGATCTCATTCAGATTTGATGGACCCATTAAAACCTTTACAGACAAGCAAAAAGTAAGAGAAGTCGGCACCATCAAACCAGTTTTACAACAAACGCCAAAGGAACTTCTCTAGGCAGGAAACACAAGAGAAGGAAAAGACCTACAATAACAAACCCTAAAATATTAGGAAAATGGTAATAAGAACATACATATCAATAACTAACTTCAATGTAAACAGATTAAATCCTCCAACCAAATACATAGACTGACTGAATGGATACAAAAACAAGACCCGTATATATGCTCTCTACAAGAGACCCACTTCAGACCTAGGGACACATACAGACTGAAAGTGAGGGGATGGAAAAAGATATTCCATGCAAATGGAAATCAAAAGAAAGCTGGAGTAGCAATACTCATATCAGACAAACTAGACTTTAAAATAATGACTATTAAAGAGTCAAAGAAGGACACTACATAATGATCAAGGGATCAAGCCAAGAAGAATAATTACATAACAATATAAATATTTATGCACCCAACACAGAAGCACCTCAATATATAAGGGAAATGTTAACAGCCATAAAAGAGGAAATCGACAGTAACACAATAATACTAGGGAAATTAAAAACCCCAGTTTCACCAATGGACAGATCAACCAAAATGAAAATAAATAAGGAAACACAAGCTTTAAATGACACATTAAACAAGATGGACTTAATTGATAGTATAGGACATTCCATCAAAAAACAACAGAATACACTTTCTTCTCAAGTGCTCATGGAACATTCTCTAGGATAGATCATATCTTGAGTCACAAATCCAGCCTTGCTAAGTTTAAGAAAATTGAAATCATATCAAGTATCTTTTCCAACCACAATGCTATGAGACTAGATATCAATTACAGGAAAAAAACTGTAAAAAATACAAAAACATGGAGGCTAAATAATACACTACTAAATAACCAAGAGATCACTGAAGAAATCAAAGAGGAAATCAGAAAACACCTAGAAATAAATGGCAATGAAAACATGACGGTGCAAAACCTATGGGATGCAGCAAAAGCAGTTCTAAGAGAGAAGTTGATAGCAATACAATCCTACCTCAAGAAACAAGAAAACTCTCAAATAAACAACCTAACCTTACACCTAAAGCAATTAGAGAAAGAACAAAAAACCCCACAAAGTTAGCAGAAGGAAAGAAATCATAAAGATCAGATCAGAAATAAATGAAAAAGAAATGAAGGAAACAATAGCAAAGATCAATAAAACTAAAAGTTGTTTCTTGGAGAAGATAAACAAAATTCATAAACCATTAGCCAGACTCATCAAGAAAAAAAAGGGAAAAGACTCAAATCAACAGAATTAGAAATGAAAAAGGAGAAGTAACAACTGAAACTGCAGAAATACAAAGGATCATGAGAGATTGCTAAAGCAACTATATGCCAAAAAAATGGACAACCTGGAAGAAATGGACAAATTCTGAGAAAAGCACAACGTTCTGAGACTGAACCTGGAAGAAACAGAAAATATGAACAGGCCAATCACAAGCACTGAAATTGAAACTGTGATAAAATATCTTACAACAAACAAAAGCCCAGGACCAGATGGCTTCACAGGTGAATTCTATCAAACATTTAGAGAAGAGCTAACACCTTTGCTTCTCAAACTCTTCAAAATACAGCAGAGGGAGGAACACTCCCAAACTCATTCTACAAGGCCACAATCACGCTAATACCAAAACCAGACAAAGATGCCACAAATAAAGAAAACTTCAGGGAATATCACTGATGAACACAGATGCAAAAATCCTCAACAAAATACTAGCAAACAAATTCCAACAGCACATTAAAAGGATCATACTCCATGATCAAGTGAGGTTTAACCCAGGAATGCAAGGATTCTTCAGTATATGGGAGTCAATCAATGTGATATACCATATTAACAAATTGAAGAATAAAAACCATATGATCATCTCAACAGAGGCAGGAAAAGCTCTTCACAAAATTCAACACCATGTATGATAAAAGCTCTCCAGAAAGTAGGCCTAGAGGGACCTTACCTCAACATAATAAAGGCCATATATGACAAACCCACAGCAAACATTGTTCTCAATGGTAAAAAACTGAAAAAATTTGCACTAAGATCAAGAACAAGACAAGGTTGCCCACTCTCACCACTATTATTCAACATAGTTTTGGAAGTTTTAGCTACAGCAATGAGAGACGAAAAAGAAATAAATTGAATCCAAATTGGAAAAGAAGTAAAAATGTCACTGTTTGCAGATGATGTGATACTATACACAGAGAATCCTAAAGATGCTAACAGAAAACTACTAGAGCTAATCAATCAATTTGGTAAAGTAGCAGGATACAAAATTAATGCAAAAAATCTCTTGCATTCCTATTCATTAATGATGAAAAATCTGAAACAGAAGTTAAGGAAACGCTCCCTTTTACCATTACAACAAAGAATAAAATACCTAGGAATAAACTTACCTAAGGAAACAAACGACCTGTATGTAGAAAAGTATAAGACACTTGTGAAAGAAATTAAAGATGATACAAACAAATGGAGAGATATACCATGTTCTTGGATTAGAAGAATCAACATTGTGAAAAATGACCATACTATCCAAAGCAATCTACAGATTCAATGCAATCACTATCAAACAACACATGGTATTTTTCACAGAACTGGAACAAAAAATTTCACAACTTGTACTGAATAGCCAAAGCAATCTTGAGAAAGAAAAACGGAGCTGGAGGAATCAGGCTCCCTGACTTCAGACTATACCACAAAGCTACAGTAATCAAGCCAGTATGGTATTGGCACAAAAACAGAAATACAGATCAATGGAACAGGATGGAATGCCCAGAGATAAACCCACACACATATGGTCACCTAATCTTTGATAAAGGAGGCAAGAATATACTGTGGAGAAAAGACAGCCTCTTCAATAAGTGGTGGTGAGAAAACTAGACAGCTACATGTAAAATAATTAAATTAGAACACTCCCTAACACCATACACAAAAATAAACTCAAAATGGATTAAAGACCTAAATGTAAGGCCAGATACTATAAAACTCTTTGAGGAAAACCTAGGCAGAACACTCTATGACATAAATCACAAGATCCTTTTTGACCCACCTCCTAGAGAAATGGAAATAAAAACAAAAATAAACAAATGGGACCTAATGAAACTTAAAAGCTTTTGCACAGCAAAGGAAACCATAAACAAGATGAAAAGACAACCCTTAGATTGGGAGAAAATATTTGCAAACGAAGCAACTGACAAAGGATTAACCTCCAAAATATACAAGCAGCTCATACAGCTCAATATCAAAAAAAATAAACAACCCAATCCAAAAATGGGCAGAGACCTAAATAGACATTTCTCCAAAGAAGATATACAGATTGCCAACAAACACATGAAGGGATGCTCACCATCACTAATCATTACAGAAATGCAAATCAAAACTACAATGAGGTATCACCTCACACCAGTCAGAATGGCCATCATCAAAGAATCTACAAAGAATAAATGCTGGAGAGGGTGTGGAGAAAAGGGAACCCTCTTGCACTGTTGGTGGGAATGTAAATTGATACAGCCACTTTGGAGAACAGTATGGAGGTTCCTTAAAAAACTAAAAATAGAACTACCATATGACCAACTAATCCCACTACTGGGCATATACCCTGAGAAAACCGTAATTCAAAACAAAGCATGTACCACAATGTTCACTGCAGCACTATTTACAATAGCCAGGACTTGGAACCGACCTAAGTATCCACTGACAGATGAATGGATAAAGAAGATGTGGCACATATATACAATGGAATATTACTCAGCCATAAAAAGAAACAAAATTGAGTTATTTGTAGTGAGGTGGATGGACCTAGAGTCTGTCATACAGAGTGAAGTAAGTCAGAAAGAGAAAAACAAATACTGTATACTCACACATATATATGGAATCAAAAAAAAAAAAAAAACCAAACAATTGTTCTGAACAACCTAGTGGCAGGACAGAAATAAAGACACAGATGTAGAGAACTGAGTTCAGGACATGGGGAGGGGGAAAGGTAAGCTGAGACGAAGTGAGGGAATGGCACTGACATATATACACTACCAAATGTAAAATAGATAGCTAGTTGGAAGCAACATAGCACGGGGAGATCAGCTTGGTGCTTTGTGACCACCTAGAGGGGTGGGATAGGGAGGGTGGGAAGAAGACGCAAGATGCAGGGGATGTGGGATATATGTATACGTATAGCTGATTCACTTTGTTATACAACAGAAACTAATGCAGCATTGTAAAGCAATTATACTCCAATAAAGATGTTAAACAAAATAAAGAATAACACAAACCTAAGACAAATACTTATAAACACTACCTAATTCAATGCAGATGATAATGGTTATTGAAATAAGGTGGATCATGGTCCAAAACAAACCCACAAAAATGTATGTGAAAATATCCATACTCTCCAATAAATATAGCATATTCCGAATCACAAAATGTGTGATTTCGAAGTCAGAGAGGCATAGCAAATTTTAAATATCTCAGCAAGTAGGAGGATTTACTTCCCATTAACCTAAGACATTTATATAATACAGCATTTAAACAAAGTGAGTTCCCCAAGGATTCTATTTTTTTCATGGCACAGATGGAAAACAGAATCTGAAGAAAGGCATCCTGCATTATAAGAGGACTAAGGAAACACATCGTGTTAAGGTTACTGTTGATGTTTTGATTTTTCTCTAAAGTAAATATGTAAGTAATAATAAAGACCACAAATTAATATCCTTGTTACAATGTAAAAACCAACAAAAATATTATGAAAATAATATTTTAAAATTATATTTTATATTTGATATGCTAGAAAGAGAAAAGAAACCTTCAGTTTGAGACTGTATGGCCTAAAGGTAAAGGAAAGTGCCCAGAGCAGCCTTTGGAAATATAAAATTTTAAGTCATTAACAGAAGTCTTAGGAGAAATGTAATATGGATGGATTCTGTCACTAGAATGAGGTCAATATGGATATTTTGTGCTGTTTATAATCATTTCTAACATTATTGAATACCTAATTGTGCCAGGTACCATTCTAAATACTAACATTTAGCATTATTAATTGTAACAGAAAATTATGAATAACAAATTTTGCAAAGAAGATGACATGATACCACATTCATCAGTTAGAAATTGTGACCATTAATGTACAAGAGAAAATTCAGTGGCTTCAGAAAGATATAGAAAATGTGGAAATTAAGACAGAGTGAACTTGTCCAGGATCTCATATATAGTAAATGGTAGAGTTAGGTTTCAAACCCACTAGCTATGTCAACTAAACCCATCTGCTTATCTACTGGACTGTATTTCTGCCCTATATAGTCTTTATATCCCTGCAAAACATACTATATTTATATGTCGCATATAAAAATGGGCTCCTCGTGGAAAAACAGAAAGACAATAACTTTCAATATCATTTATGTTATTTTCAAGGCTTATAACCTTCTTTAGGATGCAGAATTCACATTTCATTCATGTACGTTTCTTTTACAAATCTTAGATCCATTTTTTTTGTAGTTAAATATGATGCTGTTTCTAAGTTTCCAAATAAGTCCTCCAGAGCAGTGACTTTTTAATGGGATTAAACTTAATTCATTATAATGAGGAATTCAATATTAAGTAGTTATTGTTATTTTCAAAGAAATAGTATTGCTCATAAAAAACACTATGTTTTAGAGAATCTATGTAATTATTTTGCCAACTATCAAATAAGAAGCACTACCAAAATTGTCCCCAAAACCCCAATAAGACTCTTTTCGTCAGTTTCTAAACATTCCACTGAAATGCAAAAGTAACATATAGGGAAAAGAAAGCATGTAAAAACCAAAACAGAAAGTGGATGAAGATGTAAGTGTGCTCCTTCACTGTGTTATGTTCAAAATAATATTTATCCTTAATACAATAAAGAGAAGCTGGTCTGACACTGTGATTCATTCTCAGTTCCTTCTTATAATGAAACTCTTAATCAAAAATAAATGATGTACTTCTAATGGGTTAATCATTTATTTTAGAATGTTTTCCTTAATACACAGTTATTTTTGATAATTTACTTAGAATTATCATACCACAAATACACACTTTAATATTCCAATATAACGACTCAGATAGATACTTTTTATTCATGGCAATATAGTCAGCTCATATCCATTTCTTTCATCTTCACATGTCGTATATCAGAAAACATTCCAAAAAGATGCCTTGGAGAGAATATTATTTTTGAATCAAAGGCCCAGCACTGAGTCACCTGCTGTGTGACTCTGAGAACATAATATTTAAAAGCACTGAGTCTTTTTCTTTTTTCTTCATAAAGTAGGAAAATATGATCAATGCACCTCTTAGCATTAATTAAAATGTAAACATAGTAATATATGTTAAAGTGTTTATGTACTCTAAACAATACGCAAATATAAAATTAAATTTCATTATTACCACAGCTTTAAAATCTAGGATATTTGCAGATACTTAAACACAAAGAGTTAGGATATTAGAAGAGCTAACTGATGGATGTGATTTAAATGTCATAACACAATCTACTAGAATCTATTCCCACAGTGAAAATAATTATATCAAAAGAAAAGCAAATATGTGCAAAAATCATTAACTATAGTATACTAGTTATCAATTGTTACATGACAAATTGCCACAAAATTTAGCAGCTTAAAATTACAAACTTTTACTCTCGTTGTTCTGTGGGTCAGATTTCTGGGATTGGTTCTGCCAGAGCTTGAGTTCGGTGGTTCTCACATGGAATTCTCACCAGGGTGCAATCAACATACTGGCAGAGGCTGAAATAATTTGAAGGTCTGACTGGAGCTTGAGGATCTACTGCCAAGATGACTCACTCACATGGCTGTTGGCAGGTGGCCTCAGCTCCTTGCCACGTGAGCCTTTGTAAAGGACTTCTTGAGTGTTCTCACATGACAGCTGTCTTTCCCCAATGCCAGGGATCCAAAAGAGAGAGTAAGGAGGAGGCTGAGAGACTTTTAATGACTGACTGACAAGTTATACAGTGTCACTTTTGCCATATCCTATTTGTTAGAAATAACTCACTAAATCCTGCCCACACTTAAGGGCAGGAGAATTAAGCTCTACTTCCTGAATGGAGAAGTATCAAGAACTCTGTGCACATATTTTATAAGCACTTCAAAGTTCAGTCCCACTATTCTAATTCAATAATTAAGTAGGTCTCATTCAGTCAGCATCAACTCATTTATTTTTATTATCAAGAAGTTCCCACTAATGCTACTATACAAATGATTATTTTATAACACACATTCTCATGAGAGACATCACCCCAAGGGTGCTGAAACTGATGGTGCGGATAGTGAAAATTATTTATCTTACTTTTGCATAAAGCAGATATACATAAAGTATATAAAATATATATAGTATACATGTGGTATAAAATTTCACATGAGGGTAATTAGAAAAATAATGTCTAAAAAAGCTCCTTGGTGGGGGGTAATAATAGAAAAAAAAGTTGAGCAGAACTGATTTAACTTCTTTCTGTTTTAACAAGATAGAGATTTAAGTTGTCTAATTATTGAAATATTTTTACATATGTGAGGTATAGTTGCTCAACAGTTAAATACTTTAAGAAGCAACTATCTGATTATCTGGTTAATTCAACCAACACCTTTTTCACACATTCACCAAAAAAAATTACATCAATTCACACACACAAACATACATACATATAATTAAAATGGTATTTAGACCATGAGTTTAATCAAGCTCTTCCATATGCATTATCACAATAGATCATCAGAGTCAGTATGGAGAATTAGAAAAGGCACAGAGTAAGTGCACTCCTGAGTTACTATTATTATTACTACAACTTTTATATATAGATAAAATCAATAAATCTTATATTAAATTATAAGCCTAGCATTTGAGAAGAGTTTTGGTCTTAATGATATGTAGCTATGAGTCATACTCCTGACAAAGAAATAAAATAGAGCCAAGGGAGAAACACAAGTTTCAAAGTCAATGTTCACACTTATATCTTTAAATGAGTTGACAATAACAGAAGTAACTATATATAAATGTAAATAATTTGCTTCATACTAACTTGGCCTTAAAGTTCCTGGTTTTCTCCTAATCATTAAGGGTTCTTCCCAAAAAGCAACATCTAAGCATGATAACTATCTACATTACAGGCATCTATTTATTTTTAAACGGTTATCTCTGCAATTCTACGGTCAGAGCAGAATTTTCAACTTCTTTCCAAATTAAACACTGCTGAATAGTGGTATGAAGTTGCATTGTGGAGTTAGACACGGAGTGTTAAAACCAGCTCCATCCCTCCCAGATGTGTGATTTTTATTCCAAACCATTATTAGTACCTATAATCCTATATGATAGCACTGTTTTAGGAGAAGCAATACAACATGAAACAAAACATTGTTTATATGCTCACCCAGTCTGCATATGAATGTTCCAAATTACCCAATATTCCTTTAGTTCTCCATCTCCCTATAAAATGGGAAGAGTATTGCACCCTAGACATAATGTTATTGCTTGAATTAAATATGGTGATTCCTGTACCGAGCTTCGCATACATACAGCAGATAGAGTTTAGTCCATAAATAACTGATATTTAGGACCCATCTTAGTAATTTCTAGAATTTTTACTCTTTATTAAGATAATATCATTTTCCTTTATTTCTGATCCTGAGATTGAATTTCACTTTTATTTTGATACATAGACTATTAATGATAACCTACTGGGAGAAGAAACTTCCTTCTACAGAGTATTTGTTTAACATCCACTCCTATCCTTGAAGCAGAATGTTTAAAACAAACAACAAAAATCTTTGTTAAGTCAGGTAATTAAAGAATAAGCAGTTGAGAAAAACTGCATACTACTGTGATCTCATTAACCAGGTTTATAGCTATTCCCCTTTAACAACAGAATATTCTTTCAGACTCAATTTCGGGCCCTATTCCAAACGCAGACCTACAGCTTTCTAGAGGGCATATAAAGAAAGTTAGTTAGGAAAGTTAAGGAAGTCAGTTAAGAAAGTTCCCCTGCGGCAGGCTAGGTGGATTCAAATGCCAACAGAAATCATAAGCCATGTGACCTTGGTAAACATCCTTCCCCCACTCTCATGTTAAGGTTCTCTCATCCAAACAATGGAGATAATAATAAATACTTCATAGAGTTGTTGTGAAGGTCAAATGAAAGGTTCAAAGTAGCTCATACAGAATAAACATAAAGTAAACCTCAGAGAGAGTTATTAATATTAGCAGATTTGGAATATCAAAGCATGCAGACATAACAGCTGGCTTCATTATATAAGGTGCATGAGTTAGGCAGTACGTTTGGGAGACCGTAATAGAAGACCTAGCAACTTAACCAATGTATGAAGTTTTATTTTTTTTACGTAACATGAAATCCAGTGGTACAGGGCTGTTATAAAAGCTCCAGAATGACATAAGAAGCTCAGTCTTTTTTTTTTTTTTTTAAACTTTCTCCCTGTCCATTCTTAGCTCAAGGTTCCTATGCTCAGACTACTTCTTCATGGCCCAATATGGCCTCTGAAGCAATAGGTCATCATCTATAGAAAGCATGTAAGAAGAAAGGAGAATAACAAAAAAGTGTACATCACAGTTGAGTTAGAACCTTTCATAAAGGTTTCCCAGAATCCAGCCCAACCGACATCTTTTTATAGCTCGTTAGCAATCCTTACCAGCTAGAAAAGCTGAAAAATTGCCAACTTAAATAAAATCAGGTTGCATTGTTTTAAGGGGAAAATAGGTATCAGACAGTCAAGCAGCAGATCGCTCCTATACTAGGTTTTCTAAAAAGAGGGGATTTGAAGCTTAGCTAAAATTAGCTTAAAGAGGGAGTTGATTCAAAAAAAAAAAAAAAAAAACTTCCATCAGGACACCTGCTTTAAAGTTTAAACTTGCAAACACAACACATCACACAGCTCAAATCTTAAATGTACTGAGTATTCTAGCAGGAGTTTCACTTTTGCTTGAAGCTTTGCCAAGAATTTATATAACTGCTCGTTATGTAGTATGATTCAAGGTAACTGCTCGTTATGTAGTATGATTTAAGGTCTCTAATTTACACAGGCAGTCAATTTTCACAGCACAAAACTGTAATAGTAGAATAACTATTGCTTAAGTGGTAAAATTAGGTAGCCATTTAGTATTTACATTACAGCAACATGAAGCAAAGAAAACTAAGACATGCTACAAACCCTACAGCAAGTTGGCATTATACAGTCAGAATTTTAAAATTATCATTACACTCTGTCATCGTAATGATAAAGAGAAGAAGATAGGCAGAGATCAGGAAACCACATTCCATATTATTTCTGTCTAAAATGACATGGCTCCTTTTTTGAGGTGAAATATGAAGAAACAGCTATGGTTACCATGGTAACAACATTAAAAATAAAAAGAAAATGTAGAGTGTTTTCAAATGATAAGTTCATGTAAAATACTTACTGAGAAATCAAATATATCTTGAAGCTTAATATTGCAAGATGTGTTATGAGACCATAAATCGTAAATTCTAAATATTCTCAACTTTATTAAGATAAATTAATTTCATTAAAGGGTGAGTATTGAAAAGTACTGTTTTAGTAATAAAAAAAGAGTCCTAGTGTTCTAAGAGTGGGATATCTTTTACTGAAAATTAAAAAAATATCTCCAAGATGTGAAAGTAATCATCGTAAATTCAAGCTGTGTAAACATGCCAAAAAAATAAGCAGAGGCTCATATGAGCATACATGGAACTGCACCCTTTCTTTCCCACTGATGTGTATTTGCTTCTATGGGATGACTGTGAATGTAATTGCTATGGACAAGTCTGACTTGACGCTTCCAACAACAAACATCACTTTCGATGCCTCCAATTCCAGTTTTCCTGTCTCGCTTCGTGACACTGCCTTTCCCCTAGATAAATAGGGACAAAACATTGAGTGACAGCCTGAGTCATTCCCCAACAAGTCTCTTCCACCAAAGTATGTCCTGATTTCCACCTGTTTGCTCTCTTTATTTCTATCATACTAGTGCGAGCTAACACTGCATCTTCTCTGGAGCCAGGTATCATCCTCCTAACTGATCTTCCTGCTTCTGCTCTTGCCCTCTCAGTGGATTAGCCACAAAGTAGCTGGAGTAATCATCATAACTTTATTTCGCTCCACTTTAAACTTCTCCATGTCTTATCACTGTGCTCAGAATATAATATAAATTTCTTATTTTGGTCTGCAAGGTTCGATATGATCTAGCTCTCATCTAACTATTGACTTCATCCTTACTCTAGCTATTGTGATCTGGCAAGCTTAGCTTCCATCTGCCTTTGAGCACCTAAGTTAGCTCTGCATATGGATGTTTGCACTGTGGTCCACTCTGACCAGGAAATTTTCCTCCCTTTCAACTGGCTTCATGTTGTTTACTTTTCAGTTCAAATTCCTTAGAAGCCTTCCCTGTCCTGCCCATAAATAAAAACTTACTGTCATTTGGCCCACATCCCTTCTCTGTTTTATTCTCATAATAATCCTTATTACTATCTGCAATAATTTTATTTGTTTAATTAATTTAATTAACTAGTTATTTTGTCTACACTTATCAAAATGTAAGGTCTTTGAAAACAAAGACATTATCTGCCTTTTTACTACTATTTTGCCAATGCTTGATCAGTGTCTGGTATTCAATAAGAACTCAATATATATTTTTAATAAGATAGGTTTTAATAAAAATTTTACAGAAATAATTATAATGAATGAAAGTATCACCCGTGACCAAATGACATAATTTATGGTGATGATTATAATGTCATCTAAAAATGATATTCATCTCAGAAATACACATTACCTAAAATGTGCATTAAAACACATATATCTGCAGGAGGCAGAAATCATTACATTATTGCTTTTGGTTAATGGCACGTTATGAATCCTCAAACTAAGAGAGAAGAATATCAAGACAATGGAACAAATTTTTAGTCATCAGGGGAAAAAATAATGCTGGTAGGTGGAGTTAGGAGAAGAAATTTGAAAATTTTCAGACATCTGCTGAAGCGAGCCCTCAAAAAAAAATTAGAGCACTGTGTGCTAGTGCTTAAAGGGAAGAAAAATTAATGGAAGAGAGAAAATATTAGACTAACAGTAAGGAAAAAGGTCCTTTACAAGCTCCAAGCATTACTAGCTACAAACAAATGATTATTATATCTAAGCCTAAATTCTCTCAATAAAGTGTTGAAGGCAAAACCTAAAAATAACGTGAAATAAAATAAAAAAGGAGAATTCTAAAATCAACAATAAAAATCAAACAATAACAATAAAGTCTTCCGGAAATTTCAGCAGAATAAGTATAGTATTAGAAAGTACAGTTACTGAGCAGGGGATGTGGGTTTGATCCCTGGTCAGGGAACTAAGATCCCACATGCTGCGGGGCAACTAAGCCCATGCACTATAACTAGAGAGCCCAAGTGCTGCGAAATACTGAGCCCACATGCTCTGAAGCCTGCATGCCACAACTACAGAGAAGCCCACACACCACAAGGGAGATCCCGCATGTCACAACTAAGACCCGACATGGCCAAAAATAATTAAGTAAATAAAAATAAATTAATTAGCATTAAAAAAGATTAAGTTGGTCAGAAATCTTCCTTTTTAACTAGAATATGACTTATTTGAGAAAAAAGATTACTTATAGTCATCATTGTAAGTCAAAATATTCAGTATCTCTGTTTTAGAGGAGAAAGCACTTTGTACCTGAGGGTAACAGAATACTTAACATATATTATAGGTGTTATATATATATTATATATATATATATATACACACATATATCAGGGCAAGGTGTGATGAGAACGCTATACAAAGGACAGAGAGTACCTCTAGAAACTCAAGTGGAATCAAATGAGATAATTGCTGAACCTCATTAATGTAGACTAATAGAATGTCAGGAAAAAATTCAGACCAGATCTGGTGGGACTTAAGGAGAATAATTTTGTAATAGAAGTGACCTCCATGAGGGTAACCAGATGGTCCAATGAACATTGAAAAATACACTTAGCAAACCCAAGCATGGTACCAAGAGTCTTAAATAATGGTAACATTAGGGGTGAAAGACTTTCCAAGTCATGGTCTTAGAATCACAGGATATTCCTAATAAAGGACTGTGAAAGCTGTCAGAACCATGACCCCCAGTGAAGCTTCCTGTATCTGCCATATTTATGCTGTCTGTAGACACCTTCACATTGAGTCTAGGTTTGGCCATGTGACTTGCTTTGGCCAGTAGGACCAAAAAAAAAAAAAAAGTAACAGAAGTAGAGACATTAAAAAATTATTTTGGGGCTTCCCTGGTGGCGCAGTGGTTGAGAGTCCGCCTGCCGATGCAGGGGACACGGGTTCGTGCCCCGGTCTGGGAAGATCCCACATGCCGCGGAGCAGCTGGGCCCGTGAGCCATGGCTGTTGAGCCTGTGCGTCCGGAGCCTGTGCTCCGCAACGGGAGAGGCCACAACAGTGAGAGGCCCATGTAACGCAAAAAAAAAAAAAAAAAAAAAAAAAAGAAAAAAAAAAATTATTTTGCTTTGCGGTTTACCCTCTAATCACACTTCCAGCCTGTGAAGCCCAGGCTAATAAGCTGTAGACACGTGGCTCAGATGACAGCTAGCATTAACCACCTAGTATGCAGTGAGGCCATCTGGCCTCAAGCCAATGACTGTGGCCACATGAGAATCTTCCATCGAGAACAAAAGTAGAAACGTCCACTCCAGTCGAGGTCAAATTTCTGAGCCACAGAATCATGAGAAGATAATGTTAGTGTTTTAAGCCAATAATTTTTGGGGTGTGTGTGTGTATGCAGTTGCAGATAAATATCTGAGATAGAAATATTACCTTGAAATGGAGTGCTGCCATAGCAAAATCCTAAAATGATATGTCTGTCTTTGGCCAGTCAGCAGGTACAGGCTGGAAGGAATGTAAGGAGACAGATAATAAAGGAGGAGAAACCAGGAGGAGGCCTGACGTCAGGCTGGAAGAATTGCAAACTGCTACTTCTCTGTAAATGAGGCGAGGAAAAAGCTGCTGGAGGACTGAGAGGTTGAGGACCCATGTATACTGAGGTAGAATAATTGGCCCACATGAAAGAACCTTGAAAGACAGTATCTGTATCAAATGAATTGCTGGATCTGGCTAAGGACATGTCCTGGCATTTTTTGAAAGTATCCGGCTTTTTTTTTTTTAGCTGAGTTTGCTAAGTTATGAGGACAAAGAGGAGAGACAAAAAGGAACCATTCATTTTGCGAGGGTGATTTGGAGGAAAAATAGAGGAGAGGTGACTTGCTGCTTCGGAAAATAAAGCTTTTACATTTTCAGTCTCTCTATTCGGCAAAAAAATTCTTAAAGCAATAAGTGTCCTCAAGGGAAAGACCAAAGCAAGGGTGTGGTAGTGAGGTCTTTACTTTAGATGTCAGAAAGATTTAAGGCCATGCCTACAGATCTGTTCAGTGTGACAAAGATGGATTGAAAAACCATATAAACATTGCTACATAGTAGCCTGACACCCCAAAAGGAGAGACAAGTCTATCCTGAAATGAATGTGACTTTGGGGGCATGAAGTAAAGTCTCCAAAACATCCTAGGAAACTCACGGAGTTATTTAAATAAGTGTAAAAACACTGACAGCTTGGATGGAGAAGAAGGAACTGATAGGATTCAAAATTAAATGAGGCCTCTTGGCGCTACTTTTGAAACACATACTGCAGAAGGGATGCTTTGCTGAAAACATGGACTATTTCTTTTTCGTTTGTGGGCTTTTTTTTTTGTTAATTGCAGTATACTTGATTTACAGTATTAGTTTCAGGTGTACGACACAGTGATTTGATATTTTTATAGATTATACTCGATTTATAGATATAAAATATTGGCTGTATTTCCTGTGCTGTACAATATATCCCTGTAACTTGTTTATTTTTCTCATAGTAGTTTGTACCTCTTAACCCCCTACCCTTACCTTGCCCTTCCCCCGCTTCCCTCTCCCACTGGTAACTGCTAGTTTGTTCTCCATATTTGTGAGTTTGTTTCTGTTTTGTTGTATCTCTTCATTTGTTGTATGCTTTTAAGGAAGGGCAATCTAAAGGGTGGAGCCAAGAACTACAGAGACAGGCTAAGGAGCTGCTTCTAGGGAGGAAAGCTGGGGCCTCGGTAGAGACCATCCCTTGCCCCAAAATAGGAACATGTGTCTGGATTTCAGAAATTCTCTGGACCAGTTATTATACTCTCTTATATTAAATGGGCCTATGCATTAATTTTCTATTGCTACACTATAAATTACCACAAACTCACTGCCTGAAATAACACAATTTATTGTCTCATTGTCTCTGTGCGTTAGGAATCTGGGTGCCATTTGCTGAGTCCTCTGCTCAGAGCCTCACTCGCTTAAATTCAAGGTGTTAGCCAGGGCTGGGACCTCTTCTGAGACTCAAGCACCTTTTCCAAGGTCTGTTAGCAGAATTCAGCTTTCCAATTCTGTTAGCGGACTTCAGCTTCTTGCGGCTGCAGGATGAAGGACCTCAGCTTCTAAAGAACACCCATCATCCCCTACTACATGGTTCTCTTTACACACTGGTAGTTTGATTTCCTTCTAGGCCAACAGGAGCACGCATCTCTGATGCTCACCTTCTTTTAAAATGCTCACCTGGTTAGGTCAGGCCCACTCAGTATAATCGCTCTTTTGATTAACCGTAAGCAAACTGGTAGGTTACCTAATTATAAGAAAGATATCCCATCATCTTCACTGGTCCCACCCACACTCAAAGAGAGAAGGTTGTTCAGGGCATGTACATCGGAGGGGGAATCTTAGGGGCATTTACAATTCTGTCTACCACAGAGTGTGACCATTAGATGGTGGTGTGTGGGCTGGATAACTTGTGTTGTTGTTTATTTTTATTTCATTTTGTTTTTTTCATTTTTTTTTGACCATGCCTCGCGGCAGGTGGGATCTTAGTTCCCCAACCAGGGATGGAACCCAGGCCCCCTGCAGTGGAAGCGTGGAGTCCTAACCCCTGGACCACCAGGGAATTCCCTGTTGTTATTTATTTTAAATTCAGAAGTCTATGAATGAAGAGTATGTACATCAGAAGAGCTTCATCTACATCCAGGCAATGTGCTCACAAATTTTGGATTTGAGCCTGATGACATAATTAGAGAAGACTTTGGGGACCTTAGCAGTGAGTGAGTGTATGTTGGATGTGAAGGGTTGTGAGTCATGGGGTCCAGTGGAACACTGTGATGGACTGTTACAGTAATATCACTCCACAATGCATCACACTTCTCTGTATAAGTGCAGTCGTGAAATATCCTTCCTATTTGCATTGAATTTGCCTTGCTTTGGCCAACAAATCATCAGGAAATGTCACACAGAGACTTGAAAAGTGCTTGTTCTTCAAAAAATCAAAGAACTGTAAACTCATCTCAACTCTTGCCAGTGGGTTTGCTTTCCACAGGGAATGGGAATTCCCTGGTGGTCCAGTGGTTAGGACTCTGTGCTTCCACTGCAGGCGGCATGGGTTCCATCCCTGGTCGGGGAACTAAGATCCCACACGCCATGTAGCCAAAAAGAAAAAAAATTCACAGTGATATGGATTAGTGAATCTGAATCATATACTTCACTTGTATTCTCAGATTAAGCACATAAGAAATTTTTATAAATAATGAGAAACACGTTTCTCACTGTTGGACAAGGGAATTAAAAATATATAAAAAAGAAATGCTAGAAGAACCTTGTGCTAATTGGATTGGAACTGGAAGATTTTAATATGTATCTACGGTTTTTAATACATGCATACATATAGGTAGGTAGATGGACGAACAGATAGATAAATAGATATAAATACCTGTCTGCTAATAGGGCATAGAAACAATGACAGTCCAGCAGCAATGAAAATGCTAGTACTCACAACTTGATCTCTAAATACCATGCTCTGTTTACAGGAGACAGAGATTCTTAGAGAATTTAATAAGCACAGGGGTGGAACCGGGAGAGTATAAAATTAGCCTAGAATATCTTGCTATGAAAGAAATAAGGTTGTAAAGCAATTATACTCCAATAAAGATGTTAAAAAGAAAAAAAAGAAAGAAGGAAATGCTCAAAGATTGATAGATACAGATCTAAAGGTTATAAGAGCCTACTTGAACTTCTCATTGTAAAAAAAAAAATGGGAATAGCTATTCTACTTATATTCTATGCTTAAGATATCAACTCCCATAATAGAGAAACACCTCATATAAAATATTAATTAGGAAAAGAAAAATAAAGTCTCAACAATATGATTCATTCTTAATATTTAAAAAGGCAAACACTGTGAGCCAGTGGGCTGTTAAAAAACGTTGTTTCCAGCACCTTTTCAAAATGCTGAAACTTACTGTTAAAATAAACTGAAGAAAGTTTATCTCTTCTAAATAAAATGAAAATGTGAATATATCACCTGTGCTCTTCTCTTGACACTGAGAAGACGCTATCTGCTAACAACTTTACGTTAATTCCCTCTAGAGAAGGTCTGCATATTTGTATTTCCTTCACCACCAACAGGTTCTATAAAGAGGCCTTTACTAATTATTTATTTATTTATTTATTATTGATGTTTCTATGACATATATCCTTTTGAGTCAGTTTCTGTGTTCTTCTAACATGAGATATACAAAATTTCTGTTTTCCTTCCATAGTTAGACATTATCTATCCAAAGAAAATAACTGAGTCAGACTTCTTTCTGAAAGTTGATAATTTTCTCTAAAGTCTTATACATTCTTTTTCTAAACTATACTAGATACTGTTATTAGGAAATGCTTCAGTTTAAAAAAAAGTTTAAAGGAAATTGCTTTATGAGAATAATCACCTAAATTAATAATATGGGGTTAGTTTATGTATATTCAGAAAGGAAGAATACAATCACATTTATGTCGATATTACACTCTGTGTTTCAAAAAGGTAATCCAGTTGCTAAGAATTCAACAGCCCTTGTAACATTAAAAGGAAATGTTCATACAATTACTGATTTTATGGCTTTTAGTATTCTCCTGAGGAAAAGTCAATAAAGGAATAAAGGAAATACACTTTTAACTCTACTGGCTTTAATATGAACATTGTGTTTATTTTAATTGCTAATATTGTTTAAACATACATCTCCTTTATCTTAAAGCACTGTTATCCGCATCTTATTCTTGATCAAATAATGGCTTGATTCCATTTAATTTTCTTAACTAGGCCAATAAATGAACAATAAATTAAGCTATTGTTTTTTTAGAGGCTCCTGCCTTCTCTCACATGTCTTTTTCTGTGGCTATATGTATTATACTTTCTTTTACTGATAACATGTTCCCATATAAAGATTTACTATATTCAGATACTCATCATTCTCCTTGCTCCTGGGGTAGATTTTTCCCTGTTATTATATGAATGATTACTAGCTCGTCCTCCATTTTACCTCCACCACATTTGTTCCAAAGTGTGCAGCTACCACTAGCTGCCTAATCTACCCCTCTCCCTGAGCCAGTGAGATGCCATCTGGGTGCAAGAACTTTGCACTGGCAAAAGAACAGGGATGAGAAGTAGTGGTTTGAAATCTCTTACTGCCCATTCTGCTTCAGTTACACTCTCTGCATAATACCCTAGCCTCTTTCTTTACTCCTACATACCTTGTGAGCAGGATGTTGTAATCCTCAAAGGGCACCTCAGAAACAAAGGAGCTGAGAGAAAGAAAGGGCTCTGCAGGCAATAAAGGGAGAAGAGGAGAGGGATGGAGCCAGAAGGAAAGGGGAGAGTGTCTGCTTTGTTCTCGTGGGTCCAATATTTGGTAACTTGCCTGTGCTCTAGATTTATCTGTCTCTTCATTTTGGAACAAAGTTACTAGAATGTGTTGTTTACTGTCTGGCTAGCTTACTGGATCCCCTCAGGAACACTGAAGTTTCTCCTTCCTCTTTCAATCATTGGTTAGAGCTGAATAACCACCCCCTCTACCTAAATTGGACATCTACAAAATCTGGAGAAGAACCAAATTTATTTGCTATAATTCTGTGTGATCTTAGACCTTGATTACCAGGCTCTCCTCAGGAGCCTAAACTCAGACTCCATCTCTTCCAGTTCCTGCTGGTATATGGATACAGCTCCCACAGTTGGTCCACACTTTGGGCTGGATTTTCTATTTCCGGACTATCATAAAGTGGCACACTCTATCACAAATCCACCTTGACAGCCATGGAGCTGAAGATAAGGCTGAATTCTCAAAGCCAGCAAGTCTGCTATGCCAATTTCAGAGTTCTGATTTGGGACGACTAGGGCCCTGAGGTATGAGATTAATAAACTGGGGTAAATGCACTTGAAAACCTTGAAATCCCAGGCTTCCTTCACACACGGGAACTTCAGAAGTGGCCGGCCCCTGTCTGTCCAACCACATGCCTCTCCTCCTGGTCATAAAATCCACAGCCAGTATTGTCGCTACATAACCTGATGAAGAAAGGGCTATGTCAGCTAAGGGAGAAACAATACCGTATTTTCAATGATCTGTAGGACTTAGTCCATGTGTGCTGGCAGTGGGTGGGAGAGAATCGATCAGGAGCTGAACAAAAAGGGCAGAACGTAAAGCTGGTAAACATGATAAACACGGGAGCAATCTCCTGTAACAAGGGAATAAACACCCTGCAAGGATGCCAGAAGGCAGTGGTATTATAGAAGGAAATCTCTAGGAAGCTTAGAGAAAGTGATGGTCCACACTAAGTAAAGTAGAATATTTGCCAAAAATTAATGCAAGTTGAAGAAATATTCAAAAGACTTACAAAACTTGGCTCGTTATAGAGGATATACATAAACCTTCAACATCAAGAACCTACCAATTGGCTACGATTCACAGGAGTGCCCTGAAGACACGTGGATGAAAGGGAATCTGGCATTACTGAGAAGCAAAGTGGTGGATGTTCTCGGTAGGTCAGAGCTGATGGTGGGAGACACTATTACAGATCTGACCATCCAGACAGCAAGGGGCACGACATAAAGGAGGCAATAATGATGGTGCTTAACCATCAGGGACAAACTGTCTGCAATGTTATTGTAAAGAACAGTAACATCTGAGTGGCAGACAGGTGAATTAACCCTTAGAGATCTCTGGGGATGCTTAATTAAGACAACATGGATTCCCTTGAGATAAGATAGATAAATAACTAACAAAGGAATTGCTTAACCTATACAAAAGACAAGAGGCTGCACAATTAGTGCCCCATCCAGTTTAAAGTCACAAACTTTACACCAGTTCAGACCTGAACCAGTTTTCATCCCTTGAATTGATTGACTAAAGAAGTGGCCAGATTCCCAGAGAGAAGGACCATACAAAGTCATGGCAAATATACACTAATGATTCCCTCATTCCTATTCACAATGTCTATTTCGCTAGAAAGACTTTATACTCAGGAAATGGGGATACCCAAACATTTCAAGGATTTTTGTCTTTGCCAATATAAAGTCTCTGGATCCCTGAGGAGTGATGCTTTAATGGAGTAACCCAGCAAATATGAAAATAAACATAACAAACTACAACTGCTGCCCAATCACTTTTGTCTCTTTGCGCAAGGAATCACCAAACTGGTCCTCGGGAATAAATGCTTTAGTTACGAAATGTTGAAGGATGTCAAGAACTATGAAATGTCTGAGATTTTTACACTGCTCACAAAATAAGTAATTATCCTAACTTATTGGCACAGATGCTGGCAAGGGACAGTATAGACAAAGGACTTCATCACTCAAGTTGCAGTAGACAACGTGAGCTTCATGTTGCCATGGGTTCCTTGGGGCTGACACACCCACCAGGCAAAAGGAGGAGGCCTAGGTGCATGTTCTGACTGCAGTGATTTTGCATTGCATCTGAAGAACCTCAGGCTTCAAAAGCACCAATCTTTCGGATTGGGGTGCTTGCCAACCTGCCTAACTGTCACCATGGAAGGTACATTATCTAATAAAAATACAGCTCAGCAAACCCATGTGCCTTCTGCCTTGGAGGAAGATACTCTATCTTCCAATGCTGGTTATTGTACAAACATCCTTAAAAAGTTAGTCCAAACAACACAACTTAATATACATCTTTCAGAAATGAAAGAGACTCATAGAGAATTATCTCCCAGCCATACCTGAACCTCATTTCTATACCCCTTTACTACTGGTGAATTTTCTCACATGGGTACATACCATCTGTCAGCCATTCTGATTATGATTTGACTGACAGGGTGAAACCAAATCGGTTTGAAAAGTCTTATGCAGCATTTAATGAAAGCCACTATCAAGGATCCTAACAGCAAAATGATGACAACTTGTACTACTGACTTCAGCCTGGTATCACTTATTCCCAGCTGAGTATACCCGACAAACCATCAGTGTCTGGCTTAGAAAGCCAGGTGGTATTCTCCCTAAGTGTCTGTACTGACCTTTCTGCATGTCAGCAGGACCAAGGTATGAATTCAGGTACAGCAGTTTGTATTTAAAATTGCCCAACAACAACAAAAAATAAAATAAAATAAAATAAAATTGCCCAGACCTCACCTTGGATAATAGGTATGGCAATTCAGCCAACAGAGCCTGCCCTTGATGTCTTTCATGAGACTAAACACTTGGAGGACTCTTATGACTAACCCTAAGGTGCAACGCACTGTTTTGGGGGGAAATAAAAGTTGACGTCTGGTTTTCCATACAAGAAACACAATCCCAATGACATACAAGGTACTCCTGGAAAGAAAATGTTATTCACCATTGATGGGCACCCCCAGGTGGGACTACTTCCAACCTCAGTCATTTCATGGGGTAGAAATGCCACCTAGTTGTTAGCTTGGGTAAAGAGAACAGACTGGAATGACTTGTCTCAGGCAGTTCCTCCAAAAACAGACAAGACTCAACAATTCCAAGAGAACTAGAAACCCTATGGTCTACCAGATAGTTGAGTGAGGGGTGCAAAACAGACATGGTCAACCTGTGTCCCAAAGGTCAAACTTGAGGAACCTCCACAAAAGCTTCTGGGTATTCATGTGGTTATTGTAGCGTTCTCACTCCCATAGGAGAGTATAACGTTTTTATTTCTCAAATAATTAGAAAAGGTTAATGTTTAGAAACTCGTATTTCTTAAATATAACTGAAGTGCTAAACATACCTTTTATGTCTGTCACCTGTAGCAGAAATTGCAGAAAAATTCACATAGGCATTAGTCTGTTTATAAAGTAATATTTTAAAATTAGCATAAATACTTAGTTTTCTACATGTACTATGCAGTAATTAAAATGACAACTTGGGCAATATTAAAGCTCTGATTTAACTGAGGGATGTTTGGCTGATTACAAACAGTGTATTCATTTTCTTTAAAAAAAATGAAATTCTAATTAGTGTTGGCTTCCTGTCAAAATCAGTAATTAAGAAAGTTGTCAAAGTCAGTCCTATTATTCATCCCGATAATGAAATTATTGAAACATCAAACATGAACGTTCTATTCGCTTGAGGAGGATAATTGTGAACAGTGCTCACAGGGCTTAATAAACGCATCACATCAGCTACATTATCTACCTATATACCTGTACACAGATGCTGGTGATTAAGACTTTGAAGCTTTGTAAGTTTAGGTATGTGATTGTGATTACTTTACAAATAACATTTAACTTTCTTGAGGTAGTACATATGACATATGTGGGAAAACATGGCTCCATATTTTTTTTGAAAGTGAACAAAAATCCTTTTATGACCTGCAAAACTGAACTGCACTTATTTAAAGTGTTCAACTTTATGACCTTTGGCATATATACCCATGAAACCACGATGCCTTACTGTACACAGCCATCACCCCTGAAACTTTCCTCTTGCCTGAATTAACCTCTGCCCTTCCTCACCCATCCTCTGTGCCCAGGAAACCACTACTCTGTATTTTCTCACTATATATTTGCTTGAATTTTCTAGAATTTTATATGAATACAATCAGAGAGTATAATTTTGTCTGGATTCTTTCAGTCACAATAATTAAGCTTCACCCATGTTGTGTTATGTATTAATAATTAATTTTTATTGCTACATAGTATTCCATTGTATTGCTATACCATGATTTCTTTATCCATTCATATTTTTATGACACTTCAGTTGTTTCCAGGTTTTAGCTATTGCAAATAAAGATGCTATGAACATTCATGCACAAGTCTTTGTATTGGGACATATGTTTTAATTTGCTTGGACAAACACCTAGAAATACAAAAATAATGGTAGTTCTATGTTTAACATTTAAACACATATTTTTAAAAACTTCCAAACTTTTTTCCCAAGTGGAAAAACTTCTATGATTTAATACTTGTACCCATAATATATGAGAGTTTCAGTTCCTCCATATCATTGCAAACACTTGGTATGATCAGTAACCTTCTCATTCCTGGTGTTTGTCATGTGTGTCTTCTTTCTTTTTCTTCTAATCAGTCTGGTTAAATTTTGTCAATGTTACTGATCTTTTAAAAGAACCAACTTTTGATTATTATGATTTTTGCTGCTATTTTTCTGGTTTTTATTTATTTTTTATGCTCACTTCTATTATTGTCTTTTTCTCCTTTGTTTGACTTTCATCTGCTGTATTTGCTCTTCATTGTTTTTTTTAATGAAAGTTGTGGTTTTTGGTTTGAGACCTTTCTTCTGTTTTTATATAGGTGTTTAGTATTATGAATCATCTCCTAAGTACTGTTTTAGTAGCATACCACAAATTTGAATATGTTGTGTTTTCACTTTTGTACAGTTAAAAATCTAATTTACTTTTGATCTCTTCCTCAATGCCTAGGTTATTTAAAATTGACTTATTTGATAATCAAATATTTGGAAATTTTCAAAATTGATTTCTAATTTGATTCCTTTATATTAAGTGAATACATTTTCTATGATATAACTCCCTTAGAAATGTATTAAATATGTTTTATTGTCCAGAATATGGAAAGAACAATTCTTTTAAATATTTGATGTGCCCTTCAAAAGAATTTGTGTTCTTCTCTTGTTGGATGGGATATATTTGGATTTAAATCCATTAAATTGCTATTAAGCCTTCTATATCCTTAGTTATTTTCAGTCTGTCAAATATTAGTCAGATTTTCAGTCTGTCAAATACTGAGAGATCTGCTATTAAAATATCTCACTATATTTGTGGATTTATCTGTTTCTTACTGGAGATTTATCATTGTTTGCTCCCTGTAGTTTGAAGCTCTGTTATTAAGTATACAATAATATTAAGGTTAGGATTGTTATAACCTCTTTATGAAGTGTACCCTTTGTCATTATAAAACAGACTTTAAACTAACTGGTTTATTTATTGCTCTGAAATCTACTTTATCTGCTATTAAAATTGCTACCTCAGCTTCATTTTGATTAGCGTTAGAAAGGTATATCTGTTATTTTTTTTATTTTTAAATTTTGTGTGACTTCGTGTTTAAAATGAATACCTTAAAGGCAGCATATTTTTAGTCCTTAGCTTTTTATGCAATCTGACCATCTTTACCTTTGAATTAGTCTGTTCATACCATTTACTATGAATATTATTTATGTTTGTGTATAAATTTTTCATCTGCAATTTGCCTACATTTTTCCCATCTGGTCTTTGTTACATTTCTTTCTTTTTTGCCTCATTTGGATTAATCCAGTACTGTTATTCTATTATATCTTTTCTTGGCTTGTTAGCTATAACACTCTAATAAATTTTACTTTAGAGGTCGTTTCAGAGTTTCTAGTATACATCATTAGCTACTTTCTATCTATTTCTAAATGATGTTATGCCACTTTGCATATAGTAAAAGAAACTTACCAGAGTTTCTGTGTATCTCTGGTTTGTTGTGGTGGTTTCTTGGGTTTCTGGTGATATGAACACTTACCATGAGATACATCCTCTTAATGAATTCTGACATGCACAACACTGTATTGGTAACTCTAGGCCCTGTGTGGTGGGGCATATCTATACAACTTATTCATCTGGAATAACTGAAACCTTATATCCATTGAGCAATGAGGAGTTGTTCAACAGTCATCATGTCTTGTTTTGAAGATTTCTCAGGCAGCTCTGGGGCAGCATTTAGTCTAGGTCTAAGTATCCTCAACAGCTAGACAAGATCTTTTTGTGTGCTTTACCCTCTGCTCCACAATTTATGCTGAAAACAGGTTCAGTTTTTGACCTTGTGTGAGTACTGAGTACTAGTTCTTTTGATCCTCTCATGTGGCTCTTTTCCTGCTCTCAGGCAGTGTCTTCACATGTGTGAGCTCATCAGTATTCTACTCGGTACCTAAGGGGGCCTTCTGCAGATATCTGGAGTTCTCTCTCTGAATCCCTCTTCTTCCTACTTCTTTGCCCTGTGAACTTTATCTGCCATGGCTTTTCTAAACTCAGCGACATCACTTCAACTCAGAGAGTCAGCCGAGCCCTGCCTGAGCCCCTGCTCCCTGCACCATAGTCTGGAAAATCTCTGAAGGCAGTAAGGCTGGGGAGTTGTCCACTTCACGTTGTTTGTGCCCTGTATTTAAGGATCACTCTTCTATATCACCTAATGTTCAATGGCTTGAAAACCATTTCACCATATATTTATTTTTTAATTTTTAAAAAGGATAAATCTTTTTAAATTTAAAGATTTATCAGAAGGGGAAATCTGGTCCCTATTTTTCTTTCTTGGCTAGGAGTAGCGTTCCTAAAAATGCTTTTTATTAATGGCATGAAATGATTATTTTTTAGCTCATAACAAGTCCTGCATATTTTCTAGATGTAGAGAAGAAAAAACAGAACATTTTTTATGCTGCTTTCTCTAAATACTAAGGGTCCTTCAGGAGCGCAGTTCCTTCCAATAGAGGCCAGCTTCAGCAGGGGTCCTCAACCCCTGGATACCAGGCCATGGCCTGTTAGGAACCAGGCCTCACAGAAGCAGGTGAGGGAGCAAAGCTCCACCTGCCGCTCCCCGTCGCTCCCCATCACTCCCATTACCGCCTGAACCATCCCCCACCATTGCTCCCACTACCTCCTGAACCATACCACCCCCCCACCCCCCATCTGTGGAAAAATTGTCTTGCTGGTGCCAAAAAAGGTTGGGGACCGCTGAAGTGTATAATGATGAACTTGTAGCCTGAAATAATGAGTGTGTATAGGGGGATCTCTATGCTAGTTTTAATGAACACCAGATGGCAGGAGTTCCTGGGTGTATATAGATATAATTTAGAAACTGGTTTAAACTTGAATAATAAGCAAGACTCTATATAAAGGGAAAAAGCACAAAAATACAGTCATGAAAAATCATTCTCTGAGATAAGCAAATAAATCCCTGCTTTTATAACACATACTCATTAAGCTATACAGATGTCCAGGGGTAGTTTGTATTGTTAAACACACACCAGAAAATACGTGTGTGAGTCCCTCTGGTAACTAGCTTAGCCTTGCTATAGTGAAAAATGGGCATACCACTGTCATAAGCAAAAACACTAATACTACTAAAATTACTACCCTAACAAAGTGTATGCTGTACTTAACACTATCTGTGGGGTACGGACAACAGTAGTGCCATCAAAGATTTTATTTAAAAACCAAAAAGGAGACTTAATTACTTTATATGTTAAGGAAAGAAACACCCAATTCTTTACTCATGAAAGAGGCTGTGTAAAGCCAAGAGAAGAGAATAGGATCAGGCCTCAGTCCAGTTAGAATTTTAATCCTTGCTCTTCTGTTTGCTGGCTAAGTATAACTGACAAAGTCACATATCTGAATCTGAATTTTTCTTCATTGTAAAATGAAGATATAACAAATTGTGAATGATAAATGAGATGAGGTAAACTACACACTAAACACAGAATTCATATATAAAGATATTGAGCAAACATTATATATATATTTTAAAAGATGGACAGAGATCAACTGAAATCCCACAAGAATGAACTAGGAATAATAAACATAATTTTTAATGATAATAGTTAACCCAGAGATGTCTGTTCTGGAAAAAATGATGTAGACCTTTTTTTCCCCCTGCTCTATTCTGCTAATCACAATGATAAACTCTAGAAATGACACAAGATAAAACCAAGGGAGAATTCTTAAAGGTGACAAGAAGAATGAAAGCCTGTTTAGAACTTCAGGACTGGGGAACCACCACAGTGACATGGCAGTGTGTTATCCTCTCAACAGAGACCGCTCAGACCTCCCTTATCCCAACTCACCACCTAGTGACAGAAGGCAGCTAGGAAAGCTTATTTCTCTGTCAGCTTGAATGGGAATTTTTCTGAAAACCTCAGAAAAACCCAAACCTACTGGGAAGAGAGAATCTACTGGGAACCCAAAAATAAGTGGCCAAGGGAATCATTCTCTTTAGCTGTCAGGCCTGGGACTCCCCTATTCGGCCAAAAGACTCTAAGGTGTGTAGGTAGTACCTACAAGAGAGACCCAGATACAGCAAGCTGTCCAGTCAATAAGAATGCTCTCCCAGGCCAAGACTCTCCTTCTCACTCAGAGATATTGGGGAGGGTTTGTGGAACAAGAAAAAGGGATCCAGTCACATAAGTGGCCTCATCCTAGAAGGCTATTTGTCCTAGATGCTAAAGAACCTCCTGGCCTGTCCAGACATACCTGACAAGTGAGCTGAACAGGCAGAAAGGACCCAACCGCAACAAGTACCATGATCCAGGCAGCCTCACTGTCCTCACAGGCCTGAGGGTCCCTTCACCTGCTCAGGGACATGGGGCATCAGGAAGGCACTGATAGGGTGACCCCTCCACGTACCTAGAGAGACCAAGCAACCTGGCCAGGAGATATGCTTTCTGATCTGCAGGGCAGTACCAGCAAAGTCCCATGGAAACAACAGCAGCACCAGATAAGCCAAGCAGGACAAAGGGCTATGAAAATCAAGCTGTCATTGGAAACACACTACACCAAAGGAGGCCAATACCCACATGCTAACTCTAAACAGTGTGACCACTAGCTAAAATAAAAGATTTAAATAGGACCCAGAGTCTCCTAACATAATAGACAAAAAGGTCCAAGAAACAGCAAACAATGACCCATCACACCACTAATCAATAATATCACAACTGCAGTGAGAAAAGGAAATCAAGTAACACCAATCCCAGGTTGAATCAGATGTTGAAATTATTTGACCACTATGTTAAAACAGTCCTCATAAAATCCCTTCAACATTCCATAGCACACTCTCCTAACCAAATGAAAAATTAGAAATACTCAGCAAAGAAATAAATTTATAGAAAAGAACAAATGGAAATTATAGATATGAAAAATACAGAAAATTAAAATCTCATGAGTTTTTATTAGAGTGAAGATAACAGAGGATAAAAATCACTGAACTGGGGACAGAGAAATAGAGTTCACTCAATCTGAAAAACAAAAAATAGACTGAAAAAGAGAAAAATGAACAGAGCCTCAGGGTCCAGTGGAACAATACCAAAAGATCCATTTGTATGTTAGAATCTGAAAAGGAAAGGAAAAAGAGAGGGGCTGAAAGAATATTTTAAAAAGTAATAGCAGAAAACTTCCCAAATTAGGCAAAAAACAGAAACCTACAGTCCCCAAAAGATAAACAAACTACAAATGTGATCAACCAATTCACACCAAGATACATTACAATTATACTTTAAAAAAATAAAAACAAAGAAAAAAATATTTAAAAGAGGCCAGAAAGACATTACCCATAGAAAAATGCCGACTGAAATGACAGCAAATTTCTCATCAGTAACATCAAAGCCAGAAGAAAGTGGCATTGTATTTTTCAACTGCTACACATCAGTAATGAATGGGGAATAAAAACCTTCTCAAGTGAAGAAAATCTAAAGGAATTTATCACTAGCAGACCTACCCCTGAAGACTGGTTCTTCAAATTGAAAGGATATAATAAAAAGTTAGCTTAGATCATGAAGAAGGGAAAAGGGTCAATGGAAAGAATAGAAAGATGAGTACACATAATAGACTATCCTTCTGATGACTTTTATAATCATATATATATATATATATATATATATATATATATATTTTTTTTTTTTTTTTTGCGGTATGCGGGCCCCTCTCACTGTTGTGGCCTCTCCCGTTGCAGAGCACAGGCTCCGGATGCACAGGCTCAGCAGCCATGGCTCACGGGCTCAGCCGCTCCGTGACATGTGGGATCTTCCCGGACCGGGGCACGAACCCGTGTCCCCTGCATCGGCAGGCAGACTCTCAACCACTGCGCCACCAGGGAAGCCCCCTGTAATCATATTTGATAATGGAAATAAAGATGTCTAATACCATCTGATACTCAAGACAATGATATTTAAAAGTGAGAAAAGTAAGGGTACCTAAATGGAAATAAGGTTTCCACATTTCACTCCAAGTGGTTAATGCTATTACCAACATTTGTTAGACGTATACATAGAAAGACAAATATCATATATCACTTATATGTGGAATCTGAAAAAAAATGATATAAATGAAGTTATATACAAAACAGAAATAGATCACAGACATAGAAAACAAACTTATGGTTACCAAAGGGGAGAGGGGGGAGGGATAAATTAGGAGCTTGGGATTAACATATACACACTACTATATATATATATATATATATATATATATATATGATAGATAAACAACAAAGACCTACTGTATAGCATGGGGAACGGTAGTCAATATTTTATAACCTACAAGGGAAACGAATCTGAAAAAAATAGATTTATATGTATGTATAACTGAATCATTTTGCTGTACACCTGACACTAACACAACATTGTAAATCAACTATACTTCAAAAAAATAAAGAAAAAGTATATGTATTATGTTATATATGTATGAGGTAACACCCAAAGCGACCTTGATAAAAAGTATACAAAAAGATACATGTAATAATAATAATAATAAATAAATGTAGATGGAGCCTCCCCCTCCAAAATGTTCAAATAATCCACAGGAAGGTGAGAAAAAAAGGGAAATGAAAACTAGAAGGTCCATATGCAACAATTTATCCTTCACCTTAGGAGGGATATCTCTACATGACCTACACCACTACAACCCTAGACATTTTTTCTAAAGAAAGAAGGCCTCTGAATTTGTGTCTTACATGCAAATGTCTTACCAATAAATCTATAGTAGCTGCTAGTTCTTGCTCACTAGGTCTCATCAGCATAATGTTACCAATGCAGTTGGCAAGTATGTTGTCTTGTGGAAGCGAAATGCAATTAAGTTCTCTGTTCACTACATTACGAAATAGGGCTAGAGAACTGATATGCCCCAGAAGCAGGACACTGTTACTGGCCTTACCAGCTAAAAGCAAACTGCTTCTTATTGTCATCTTTTGTTTGTTTGTTTGTTTTTGGTTGTTTGTTTATATTTTGTGCTTTTCAGGTATATGAAGTACTTTTCTACTCCGTGACACAATGATATCCACCACTTTGTCCATACTATGTGCAGTTTTGTAGATCACATTTAGATCTTATTTCATCTGGAGTTTACCTTTGTATAAGACATTCATTAGAAATTCAATCTTACTTTTCCCCATAAAGTTTTCCCTATGCCGTCCAACCCAAATGTATGTATGTTCTAGTTGTTATTGCTAGTCTATACAAATCTTACTGTATTTTGTACGTTAATCTTGGGGTTGGCAGCCTTGCCAGGCAAGATGGAGTGAGATCCCTATAGCAGGTCTCCCCTGCTGATTACAGCTAGAAACTCAGGACAAAACACAAAGAGCAACTGCCAGAAGACAAAGATAAATTAACAACAGCAGGCGGATCACAGAGGAAAGTGCAATCTAAACATTATGACCAATAAATGGTTGAACGTCGCAATAAATATTTTTTTGCTTTTTTCTCCCTGTGTTTACATGAGGGTGGGGCTGAGTCCCAGAACTGAACTGTGGGTGAACACAGTAAAAACTCTGAAAGATAGCCTCCTCTTTCTAGACAGAAGATTGTAAAGGGACCACATGAGCCAGAGGATGTGGGAGGATTCCCACTCCTTTTTTGTCTCTTTTATTCCCTTTTGTTTCTGCCTTCTAAGGCCCTGCCATTAGAAGAACTTCATAGCAGTGCTCAGGTTTCTAATGCATTGTTCGCTGACACTTCTCTTTGTATTTCCCTTTTCATGGGCTACTTACCTGGGTGATTCAAAATCATACCCAATAACCCTTCAGAGTCCAGACTATGGGTCACTGGTTGGGCCCTCATCACCAAATTCCAAGCTCTGTCTCTGGCTAAGCAAACTCTAATTAATAAAATGTATCAAGTGCTCGTGGTCTAACTCCATATCTAACCTACATTCTACATCTTTAACCCACAACAGCCAATAATACTGACCAAAATACAAAGATGACCCAAGTCATTTTACTCATACCACTAACTCTTTTCATAGCTCTATGTGTCTCAGTAAAGAAATCAGGAGCAGAATGAGTGTAGGACTTAAAAACATTAGGCCAAAATTCTGGGGAAAACTCCCCAAAGTTTTGTTTGTTTTATAGAATGTGCTATTTTCAATGTACATGGTCAGAGTCCTGCTTCATTACAGATGAAATGTTAAAGAGTTTTAATGGAAAATTAGTTCTAATTTGTGCCAGGCTATTTGCAACTAATTTTCATGAGTTAAAGATACCTTGTACTTCTCATGAAAGTGGTTCAGACTAAACAACTTTTGCTCTATTGATTTGTGGCATCTCTATTTCAACACCAGCTGTAATAATTACATAATTATAAAGCATTCCAGAATTAATCAACCTTCTGATTCCTCTTGTAAAAATATCTATAAGTGTATTTTTTTTCAATTTTAATACTGCAACACTTAAGACTCAAGAGCTAAATGAGATTTCCAATATGGCCCTGGGGACCTTTGATGGTAGATGTGAGAAAGTAGCTGTCAGAACAGTAAGCAAAGTGGCAGAGGATGACTGAGTGTGACTTGCTGGGGATGTGTAGCATGTTCATACCACTGAGAGGCTCTGTATTAGCGATTGTCACTTTCTGATTCCATCCACATCTCATGGTCCCAACCAGGACTATTTTCTTCTTGGATTGAATGGGTTTCAAGGCTGATCATTGCCCTCCTCCCTACCCATCACTTACAGAAATCATCTAGACCTGTTAGGGAAGTAAACTGTATCTTAAAACTACAGCACAGGGCTTCCCTGGTGGCTCAGTGGTTGAGAGTCCACCTACCGATGCAGGGGACACAGGTTCATGCCCCAGTCCAGGAAGATCCCACATGCCGCGGAGCGGCTGGGCCCGTGAGCCATGGCCGCTGAGCCTGCGCATCCAGAGCCTGTGCTCTGCAACGGGAGAGGCCACAACAGTGAGAGGCCCGCATACCGCAAAAAACAAAACAAAACAAAACAAAACAAAAAAAAAACCCATTACAGCACAAGCAGTAGATAGTGAAAAATATAAAGATAAAACAAGAAAGAAACAAAATACAAAAGGAAAGCACGTATGTTAGGTCTGGTGTCCATAATTCATTCATACAGAAAATATTCATGGAGTGATTAGCATCAGTAAAAGTGAATAAAACAGCTATAAATAAGAGGTGTAAGATCTTGGGGTTCTTTACTTAGGCATGCTATTTTGTCGTATTACCCAGATAATAGTTTGTGCCATTAGACATATTTCTTAGGGTTAAGATAAGGTTTGGGGGTTTAGGTTTCATAGACAGTAGCTGATCATGCAATTTAAAATATCCAGAAGTTTACAGATCATCACTCTTCGTTCAGTTCAAGGACAAGAAGGAGAAATAGAATTATGAACAAATAGGATAAAATTGATGGTAATGATAATAATAATAATAAAAGTAACACATGTTTAGAGATACATAAACATAGTAACCGCAAGCTTTGTTTATCTGTCCTGGAGATAGGATTACTAGACAGGATAGTGGGAGAAGACAGAGAGGGATTCAAAGCAAATACCAATTTCCACTAATGCAGAGGGGGAAGCTGCTCCCTAGGGAACAATAGAGAAACGCATTGTTTAACTCTGGGGCCTGAGGCTGAAGAGTAATTTATCTAGGAAGATGATTACATACCACAACTTTCCATTATAAATTTCTGAAAACATCTGTTATACATGCTGTTAATAGACACTATCCAAAATTTCCTAATTCTTTGCTTCTGACATGTACTAAAAAATCCCAAACTGCAAACCATCCTAAATTCTGTTCTCTGCTGTTCTCTGCTTCCTCAGCTCAGCAGGACCACCAGATTCCACCTCTGCTCTCCTTTGGCAGAGAGCAGGGAAATCGCCTCACCTTGTGAGTTTCTCTTCTCTGAGGGTTTGCAGTCCTGTGTTACCTGAATATAAATTGCCTCGTATATTTTGCCCAGTGTCTAATGCCAATAACTGTAGTATTAGATGTCCATTCAATCATTTTCTCACTTAATCCAAGATTACACAATAACTTGTATCACATGTCCAGAAACATGGCCAACATTTCTACAAAATGGTCATAATGAGGCATTTTTAAAGGTATGCATAGTATTCATTAAACACTGTTTGTACAGGTGACAAAAATGTTGTATGTTTCAGTAAATGTGTATAAAAAGATTCAGCAAATCAAGAATTATCTTTAAGTGGCTTTAGCAACATTATTCATCTGAACATTTAACTCCTTTATTTTTTGGCATTATTTTATTCTTATAGAGATCTCATGCTCAGATTAATTAATCTGACAGATAAGTCATTTAACCATGTTTCTATCCATTTTAAAATATCAATAAGATTCCACCACTTAAAATGTGCACGTCTGGGCTTCCCTGGTGGCGCAGTGGTTGAGAAACTGCCTGCCAATGCAGGAGACACGGGTTCGAGCCCTGGTCTGGGAAGATCCCACATGCCGCGGAGCAACTAGCCCCGTCAGCCACAATTACTGAGCCTGCGCGTCTGGAGCCTGTGCTCCGCAACAAGAGAGGCCGCGATAGTGAGAGGCCCGCGCACCGTGATGAGGAGTGGCCCCCACTTGCCGCAACTAGAGAAAGCCCTCGCACAGAAACGAAGACCCAACACAGCACAAATAATTAATTAATTAATTAATAATAAAAATAAAATTTAAAAAAAAAAAAATGTGCACGTCTATAAAATGCCTTGGATTTTTATTTAATTTTTATTGTAGTACAGTTGATTTACAATGTGGTGTTAGTGTCTACTGTATAGCAAAGTGAATCAGTTGTACATATACATATATCCACTCTTTTTAGATTATTTTCCCATATAGGTCATTACAGAGTATTGAGTAGAGTTTGCCTTGTATTTAAAGTGCTCTAAGTTATATGGTTGAATTGATGGGCTGTTCAGATATTCTTTCCCTAGTTCCACAATTCTGCTATTTTATTTCAAAGGCATAGTCACCATTATATGAAATTGTCTGCTGACTCTAATGACATTCCTGAAAATTATGAAGAATTTTTTCAGAAAACTAACACTTGTCTCAGAAAAATGGTATTATATCAGAAATGCTTATTCTCGTAGGAATTGTGGAAATAATGCATTTACACAGAAAACACACTTAGCTTTTCATGTGCTACATTGTATTACATTCACATCTGATTAGATGTACTACCATTTGTCCACTTCAATACTGCCTCAGGAACTGCCAGTTATGAAGTGCAGGAATGACTAGAAATGTTAGAGTTACACACTAGCTGTTAGAAACTTTAAGTTCAGCAGTTCTTCTAAGAGGAAATAGACATAACGTGTAATAGTTTCAGATTTTTGATAGAGGAAATATTGAATGACACGTCACATTATTCTTTTCAGTTTGTCAACCATACATCTTCTAGAAGTCCATTTTAAATCCTCCATCGTACTGCATTTTTGTGAGGGTGCTGGGGCAGTAATTTCTTCTTCAACTGGCATTCAGTTCTCACACATCAAGAAGAAATAAAATATACCTTCAAGTTACCTAATATATAAGTATCATTTTACGTTTTAAACATTGAATTACTTCCTAAATGATTCTTTTTTACTATATATTATTTCAATCCAAATCTTAAGCAGAAAAATATACAAGAATCTTGATATTAAGAGTGACTCTGTAATGACCTATTTGGGAAAAGAATCTAAAAAGAGTGGATATATGTATATGAGTAACTGATTCACTTTGCTGTACAGCAGACATTAACACAACATTGTAAGTCAACTGTACTGCAATAAAAATTTAAAATAACATTGCATTGTGATGTTTTACAAAGGTGCTCTAGCTCTGTAAAGACGTGTAAATCATGAAAACCACTGCAACAATTGCAGCTAACCCTTGTCTAAAAAGTCTCTTGGAATTGAAATTGCACAAAAAAATCTGTTTCCTCATGATACAAATTCCAGTTTATTGATTGAAGACATTTCTAATCAAAAACATCAAACTCAATCATCCTCTTCCAAAACACAAAACTTCTGTCTTCAAGATGAGTAAGAATTACAGCAGTTGTTTTGATTGCTGAGTGTCCAAGGACTGAATTCCTAAGTAATTTTTATTTAAGCATTTAAAATAATAATCCATGACAGAAATGCAATTCTATGAAGAAAATGAGGATGGTCAATTTGTACAAGAAATGGCACCACAAAAGTGCTACCACCTGAGTTTGGGGGCTCTAGACATACAGGGCTTGGCAAACAGAGCCAACCATTCTTTATGCCCCTCCTGCTCACCCCAGGTATTCAGACTTGTGTCTCACAGTCCTACTTCATCATAAGAACCACGTAGGGTGTTTGAAAAAAGAACACAAATTGCTGGAGTCACCCAAACTCAACGAATGACACTGTACAGGGGAGAAGCCATGCCATGGGGTAAGGATGTTAATAACATCTACAGGAATTCGTATGCTCCTATAAACGTGAAAATAATGACTTAGTCCAGTGCTTCTAAGAGTGTAGTCCTTGGACCAGTAGCATAAACATCACCTGGGAAGTTAGAACTGTCCTATTCTAGGGTCCATCCTGAACCTACTGAATCAAAAACTCTGGAGGTAAGGCCCAGAATTCTGTGTTTTAATTAGCTTTGCAAGTCATTCTAATGCACACTAAAACTTGAAACCCACTGATATAGACCAATCTTAAAAAATGGGAACTGGTCTTCCCTGGTGGCGCAGTGGTTGGGAGTCTGCCTGCCGATGCAGGGGACACGGGATCGTGTCCCGGTCCAGGAGGATCCCACATGCCGTGGAGCGGCTGGGCCCGTGAGCCATGGCCGCTGGGCCTGTGCGTCCGGAGCCTGTGCTCCGCAACGGGAGAGGCCGCAGCAGTAAGAGGCCCGCGTACCGCAAAAAACAAAACAAAACAAAAAAAACTCTTTAAATTAATTCATCAAAACATTGTGTGTGTGTATACACGAATCTCTCTAGGTTTCCACATTACCACTAAAGTGTTCATTTTTATCATAAAGAAAATATTATTATCAATAGATACTGCTTATTAAAACACTGACTTTCCAGTTCCCCCTGACATGTTTTCACTGCATATTCTACAACTCTGTACTCAGGGCCATGTGACAAAAGGTATATCGAACTCTGAAGCATTTATAGCTTTACATTTAGGGAATGATATTGGAATTTTGTTTAGGATTTGGTGTAAAGTTTTCTCTATGGATTTATTCATACATTTAATTAGGGTTAACGTCATGGTCAGTATCAGGGTTCCATGTCAGGGGCAGAGTTCTTGCTTTTAGATTAATTCCTTTTCTGATTTCACATCCTCAAAGCAACATTTATTCAGTATAAGGAAATCTAATAGCCAAGAGTACGTGTGCCCTAATTACAGGAACAGCTCTTGTCTGAGTAGAGCATACATAAGCATTGTTGAAACCATGGCTGCTTATACTCACAAAGATGCCAATACTTTTATTATAGGACTGGCCACAGTCTAACTTTGTATCTGTTCCAGTGGCCAGAAGCAACTGTTAAGAGATAAACTGAGGAATATTATTTTTTTAAGAGTTCATTTGAGAAAATAATCAATTTGATTCAGGCAGCGCCAAACTGGAATTGGTTAAGAACACTCCACCGGCCAGACCTGGGGAAAGGCGTGGAGAAAGCAAACCCAGGAAATTGTTTAATTGGCTACAGCTCAAGTGTTCGCATTATTTGGAGAAGACTAGCTGGTTGTTTGTGACTGGTTGTCCTTAGGTTTTGATTCTTAACTTTGAGGCATTTACAGGTTTTGGGTTGCTTATGTATATGGCTAAGGTATTAAGGTAGCCTCAGTCTAATGGCCTCCTTGTTTAAGTAAACACACCTACATAATGAAAGAATGTCTTGGTGCTTGTACGGCTATGACAGCTGCTGCTAACAAACCAGATATTAGGAAAAGTAACTCAGATTCTCCCATATATGCTGCTTCAAGTAGCAGCAGTCCAAGTGTTTGTACCTCTTAATTAGTTTCACTTTGGGTCCCGTTTAGTAGTTCACAATAAACTAGGATGTGCATTAAGATTACATAGAACTTGATTTTTTCAGCTCTCTTAATTTCCACCCTCTGTTTTATTTTCTTCTCTTTTTTATATTTTTCTTCTCCCTCACCAGGAAATAGGCATTAAGTTTATCTGACAAATATCCAAATTATATTACAAAATAAATTTACATTATTTAAGTATTTAGATATTTCTCCACCTAACAAGTATGGTGTTTGTGGATTCATTTAACAAATATGTAAGATATATGCTGTAGAAGAAAGAAACAAAAGCAATAATTTCCTTCTCTCAGAATTAAAGCAGAGTTGCTTTCTAGGTAAGATACACAGAGCATTGTATAATTATTTTCTTATACATGTTGCAGATTTACTATGTACCATAATTATATTGCAGGAAATTGACTTGGTAAGTCATTCTTGTGATGGTTTCTGCCACTGAATTAAGACTGAAGATACATAATAATTCAAATGAGGTGTTATCAATTACTTTCTGGTAAAATGTCTATAGCTTGGTAGCTAACTCTAGGAACACTAGAGTTAGTTTTCTAGAAAAGTACAAAATTATAAATTTGACCTAAAGGAAAAATGTCTACATAGGAAGCATACATTTAAGTATGAGTCCAGGCTTCAGTGTCAAACTTCAGGGTTCAAATCCTTGATCCACAATTTAAGAGTTGGGTAAATTGGGCAAGTTATATAATCTCTCTAACATTTGTATTTTTATAATTATAATTATTTACAAAGAATATTTCATGACAGTAATTTTTAATTTCATAATGCCCCTCCACATTTTCAGTAAAATTATACAGATGGTCTCTGACTTATGATGGTTTGACAATTTTTTTACTTTATGATGATGTGAAAGTGATATGCTTTGCATTTTGAATTTTCATCCTCCCCCGGGGCTAGCACTATGCCATATGATACTCTCTCGTGATGCTGGGCAGTGGCAGCTGCAGCTCCCTGTCAGCCAGGTGATCACAAGGGTGAACAGCCGATACATTTACAACCATCCTATACCCATATGATGACTCTGCTTTTCACATTCAGTATAGCATTCAGTAAATGACATGAGATACTCAACACTTTATTATAAAACAGGCTTTGTGTTAGATGATTTTACTCAACTGTAGGCTAACGTAAGTGTTCTGAGCTTGTTTAAGGTCAGCTAGGCTAAATATGATGTTGGTAGTTTAGGTGTATTAAATGCATTTTAGACTTACTCTATTTTCAACTTACGAAGGGTTCATTGAGACACAACCCCTCCGTAAGTGAAGGAAGAGCTGTTGTGAAAATAAAGAAAACTTCATTTAAGATGGAGTCAGGAAGCTCTGTGAAAGGGTTCACACGTGTACCACTCATGTAGCCTGCATAACCAGCCGGAAGAAGGAAGGTAAGAACTATCTAGGCAAGGGAAGACACTAATCACATGGGAATTTTATCTCCTGCTTTGAAGAAAAAGCAGAATCGCTCCCTCTCTCAGTGGCAATGCTCTAACCCCCACGCACAACCAATGAGAAACTGCCACAACCTTGAACTCTTGTTCTTCTCCAATGAACTTCTGCTCAGAACAACCCTAACTTCCTCCTAAAACCTAATAAAAGCAAGTCCCTCTCTTCTGCCTGTGAGTCACCATAGCTTGCTTGTCCTTAATTGCAATTCTCTGCTATTCCTGAATAAACCCATAACTGGTAAAATAACCAGCTGTTCTATTTTTCATGTTGACACTACATAAAATATGTATTTTAACATTATGTATTGGTTAGACTTACTTGTGTAAATATTTCCTTAGCTATCCATCTACTTTTACATGATACTATCCATCCTTCAGCTCAGACAGCTGGGCTTCTTCCTATTGTCAGTTACCTTTCTCAGTAAAGACGCTAAATGCTTTCTTGGTATTCTCTCTTTCTTTGATTAACACCTGCACTGGAAGGTAGAGTTTTAAATCACTCCTTGTTTGGCTTTTGGGTCAAATAATTTCAGTCCAGATTCTACATGGGGTTTTCCTGCATTCTGAACTGATATTTTAACCATAGAAATAGCTCATGGCCTGTATCTATATAGAAGATTTTTGTTCTTTTTTTCACATTGGTAAATTCTTTCTTGTTATTTTTAAAGGCTGATTCTTATATCGTATACCAAAAATTTGTAAAAGTGTCTTAAAAATGACTGCATAGTTTTTCATCCATCCAAATACTTAGACTTCTGTAAGATGTATAGTATTTGTCAATTCAAATCAGAGAATACATTCTATGTCTATTGGCAGGAAACTTGGACTCTTTTGAGTGACTTGACTATCCTATTCTGATTAACAGTACTATTAAGTCTCTTTAGCCTTTGAACAATAAAGCATGAAAAGGCCATTCATTTACATGATTAATAGGTGAAATAAGCAAGATTTATGAAGCACCTATTCAAAGCAGTCATTGTGCAACAAGGGCATATAAAGTTGTCTAAAATGTCAATCCTACTCAAAAGACATAGAAAGCTATAGAGATACATAAATAACCATAATATACTAAGAAGCAGCAGAATACTGGTTATGTACAAGAGATTTTAAGTACAGAAGTCTAAGCACAAGTCCCAACTGTGTCATTTACTAGCTGTGAGGCTTGGGTAAGTTATAGAGCTTCTTAAATTCTCCCTTTTCCCATCTACCATATGAACTTTATTAGTAACTGCCTGATTTTCCTTAACTTTGACTATTAATATAAAGTGCCACCAATAGGAGAATGTCATGGAAATTCTATGAACATGCAAAAGGCAAATGTATATAGATAGATAAAATTTGAGAGAAAACTGAGATAAATAGTATGTTTCAAACTTTTATCTAGAATTGTAGCAAAAACTGAAAAATGTCAGTGAATAAAGGTTTGAGAACTATTACAGGTTATTAAAGGTATTGATACTCACTAAATACAAAACTAAGCTATATCCTTTTTAATTAAAATTTATACAGTAAATATGCATAGAAGTGCACAATAAGACGAAACACCAAAATATCTTGACGGTGGAAGAGAGGGGGCTATTCTCATGCATTATTTCTCAATGTGAATAAGATAAATGAATGTTATTATTATTATTCATGTATGCATTATATGAAATATTATATAATGTTTAATAATAGAAAATTCTAATTTTGAAAATAATAGGGCTTGTAAAGGATGACCATGAATTTCACAATGGCAATGAAGGGTCTTAAAACCAGATAGAAAGCGTAGTAGAGAGAGATACACCCTGGAAAGCTGAATGTGTTATATACTAATGACTCACAGTCAGTTGAATATATTATTTACTAAAGTATGTACCTGTGAGTATCCCTCAAAAGTGAGGCTTATATAGGGTGGGGGAGGAGCTCTGACTGTTCTTACATTCAACAAGATTGACCCTGTGCAAAAATACCAATACATTCCACAGGGATAAATAAATCATGGAATTCTTCTAAGCTAGTGCTGAGGGCATAACATTCTTTCCTTGCTCACTTGGGATGCTCTGAATAATTCTATATGCCCTTTGCCAAGCTAAATAAACTTTATGTAATTAACAGATGTACAGATCTGATCACTGACATGCAATCTATTGACTTTCCTGTTATGCCAATCTGTATGGTTTCTAATTAAAAAGTTTAGGAAACTGCCTACATATATAATAAAAGAGTAAGAGTCTGGAACTGCATAAGAGGCAAGAGACCATTGTTTCCAGGTGCGCAAGGAGAGGGGATTCAGAACACTGCCTAAATGAGCTTCAGAGATGGGCGCCAGCCGCGGCTATCAGCGCAGACACCAGAGACGGGCAAGAAACGTTAAGGCTGCTGCTGCAGCCACCAAGAAGCCTGTGTGCAAGCACAGGTCACTATCCACAACTCCTCTCCTGGGAGGCTGTGCAGCCTGCCACTGCCAGGGTCCTGTGATCCAGGGACAACTTCCCCAGGAGAACACATGGCGCCCCTCAGGCTGGTTCAACATCATGCCTGCCTCTGCCGCCTGCAGGCTCACCCCGCACTCTGTACCCCTCCCTCCCCCCGGCCTGAGTAAGCCAGAGCTCCCTAATCAGCCTCTCCTTTAAGCCCCTCCTCTCTGGGCGAAAAAGAGATGTCAGAGGGTGACCTACATGCAGAGGCGGGGCCAAATCCAAAGCCTGAAACCAGGAGCTGAGCGAACAAAGAAGAGAAAGGGAAATCTCTCCATGCAGCCTCAGGAGCAAAAGATTAAATCTCCATAAACAACTTGACATACCCTGCATCTGTGGAATACCTGAAAAGACAAAGGATCATCCCCAAACTGAGGCGGTGGACTTTGGGAGCAACTGTAGACTTAGGGTTTGCTGTATGTGACTCACTAGTTTCTAAATTTTATGTTTACCTTTGTATATTTTTTAGCACTTGTTATCATTGGTGGATTTGTTTACTGGTTTGGCTGCTCTCTTCCTTTATTTTTTATTATTATTTCTAATTTTTTTAATCTGTTAATAACTTTTATTGTATTGTACTGTATTTTTCTTTCTTTCTTTTTTGATTCTCCCTTTTCTTCTGAGCCATAGGGCTGACAGAGTCTTCATGTTCCAACCAGGTGTCCATACTGAGCCCTTAAGGTGGGAGAGCCAAGTTTAGAACATTGGACCACCAGAGACTTCCGGGCCATACATAATATCAATCAGCAAGAGCTCTCCCAGAGATCTCTGACTCAACGCTAAGACCCAGCTCCACTCAATGACCAACAAGCTCCAGTGCTGGACACCCCATGCCAAACAGCTAGCAAGACAGGAACACAACCCCACCCATCAGCAGAGAGGCTGCCTAAAATCATAATAAGTTCACAGACACCCCAAAAAACACCACCGGGTGCAGTCCTGCCCACCAGAGAGACAAGATATAGCCTCATCCCCCAGAATACAGGCACGATTCCCCTCCACCAGGAAGCCTACACAACCCACTGAACCAAACTTACCCACTGAGGACAGACACCAAAAACAACAGGAAATATGACCCAGCAGCCCGCGAAAATCAGAACTCAAACAAAATATGTTAAGCAAAATGAGAACAAAGAGAAATATAGAGCCGATGAAGAAGCAAAGTAAAAACCCAACAGACCAAACAAATGAAGAAGAAATAGGCAGTCTACCTGAAAAAGAATTCAGAGTAATGATGGTAAAGATGATCCAAAATCTTGGAAATAGAATGGAGAAAATACAAGAAACGTTTAACAGGAACCTAGAAAAAATAAAGGGCAAACAAACAATGATGAACACACAATAAATGAAATTAAAAATTCTCTAGAAGGAATCAATAGCAGAATAACTGAGGCAGAAAAACAGATAAGTAACCTGGAAGATAAAATAGTGGAAATAACTACCACAAAGCAGAATAAATAAAAAAGAATGAAAAGAATTGAGGAGAGTCTCAGAGACCTCTGGGACAACATTAAACACACAAACCTTCAAATTATAGGGGTCCCAGAGGAAGAAGAGAAAAAGAAAGTGACAGAGAAATTATTTTAAGAGATTATAGTTGAAAACTTCCCTAATATGGGAAAGGAAAGAGTCAATGAAGTCCAGGAAGCACAGAGAGTCCCATATAGGATAAATCCAAGTAGAAACATGCTAAGACACATATTAATCAAACTATCAAAAACTAAATACAAAGAAAAAATATTAAAAGCAGCAGGGAAAAGTAACAAATAACATACAAGGGAATTGCCATAAGGTTAACAGCTGACCTTTCAGCAGAAACTCTGCAAGCCAGAAGGGCAGAGCAGGACATATTTAAAGAGATGAAAGGGAAAAACCTACAGCTAAGATTACTCTACCCAGCAAGGATCTCTTTCAGATTTGACAGAGAAATTAAAACCTTTATAGACAAGCAAAAGCTACGAGAATTCAGCACCACCAAACCACCTTACAACAAATGCTAAAGGAACTTCTCTAGGCAGGAAACACAAGAAAAGGAAAAGATCTACAATAACAAACCCCAAACAATTAAGAAAATGGCAATAGGAACATACATATCAATAATTACCTTCAATGTAAATGAATTAAATGCTCTAATGAAAACACACAGACTGGTTGAATGGATACAAAAACAAGACCTGTATATATGCTGTCTACAAGAGACCCACTTCAGACCTAGGGACACATACAGATTGAAAGTGAGAGGCTGGAAAAAGATATTCCATGCAAATGGAAATCAAAAGAAAGCTGGAGTAGCAATTCTCATATCACACAAAACAGATTTTAAAACAAAGACTATTACAAGAGACAAAGAAGGACACTACATAATGATGAAGGGATCAATCCAAGAAGAAGATATAACAATTGTAAATATTTATGCACCCAACATAGGAGCACCTCAATACATAAGGCAAATGCTAACAGCCATAATCAGGGAAATCAAGAGTAACAAAATTATAGTAGGGGACTTTAACACCCCACTTTCACCAATGGACAGATCATCCAAAATGAAAATAAATAAGGAAACACAAGCTTTAAATGACACATTAAACAAGCTGGACATAACTGATATTTATAGGACATTCCATCCAAAAACAACAGAATACACTTTCTTTTCAAGTGCTCATGGGACATTCTCCAGGATAGATATCTTGGATCACAAATTAAGCTTTGGTATATTTAAGAAAATTGAAATCATATCAAGTATCTTTTCCAACCACAATGCTATGAGACTAGATATCAATTACAGGAAAACACTGTAAAAAAATACAAACATATGGAGGCTAATCAATATGCTACTAAATAACCAAGAGATCACTGAAGAAATCAAAGAGGAAATAAAAAATACCTACAAACAAATGACAATGAAAACACGATAACCCAAAACCTATGGGATGAAGCAAAAGCAGTTCTAAGAAGCAAGTTTATAGCAATACAATTCTACCTCAAGAAAGAAGAAAAATCTCAAAGAAACAACCTAAAGTTACACCTAAAGCAATTAGAGAAAGAAGAACAAGAAAACCCCAAAGTTTGAAGAAGCAAAGTAATCATAAAGATCATATCAGAAATAAATGAAAATGAAATGAAGAAAACAAGAGCAAAGATCAATAAAACAAAAAGCTAGTTCTTTGAGAAGATAAACCATTAGCCAGACTCATCAAGAAAAAAAGGGAAAAGACTCAAATCAACAGAATTAGGAATGGAAGAGGAGAAGTAACAAAGCTGAAACACAAAGGATCACGAGAGATTACTACAAGCAACTATATGCCAGTAAAATAGACAACCTGAAAGAAATGGACAAATTCTTAGAAAAGCACAACCTTCTGAGACTGAACCAGGAAGGAATAGAAAATATAAACAGACCAATCACAAGCAATGAAATTGAAAATGTGATTAAAAATCTTCCAACAAACAAAAGCCCAGGACCACATGGCTTCACAGGCAAATTCTATCAAACATTTAGAGAAGAGTTAACCCCTATCCTTCTCAAACTCTTCCAAAATATAGCAGAGGGAGGAACACTCCCAAACTCATTCTACAAGGCCACTATCATCCTGATACGAAAACCAGACACAGACGTCACAAAGAAAGAAAACTACAGGCAAATATCACTGATGAACATAGATGCAAAAATCCTCAACAAAATACTAGCAAACAGAATCCAACAGCACATTAAAAGGATCATACACCATGATCAAATGGGGTTTATCCCAGGAATGCAAGGATTCTTCAATATATGCAAATCAATCAATGTGATAAAACATATCAATAAACTGAAGGAGAAAAACCATATTATCATCTCAATAGATGCAAAAAAAGCTTTTGACAAAATTCAACACATATTTATGATAAAAAAAAAGTAGGCATAGAGGGAACTTACCTCAACTTAATAAAAGCCATATATGAAAAACCCACAGCCATCATCGTTCTCAATGTTGAAATTTACACTAAGATCAGGAATAAGACAAGGTTGCCCAATCTTACCACCATTATTCAACATAGTTTAGGAGGTTTTAGCCACAGCAATCAGAGAAGAAAAAGAAATAAAACGAATCCAAATCAGAAAAGAAGAAAAACTGCCAGTGTTTTCAGATGACAGATACTATAAATAGAAAATCCCCAAGATACTACCAGAAAACTACTAGAGCTAATAATAAATTTAGTAAAGTTGCAGGATACAGAATTAATGCACAGAAACCTCTTGCATTCCTATACACTAATGATGAAAAATCCAGAAGAGAAATTAAGGAAACACTCCCATTTACCACTGCAACATAAAGAATAAAATACCTAGGAATAAACCTACCTAAGGAGACAAAAGACCTGTATGCAGAAAACTATAAGACATTGATGAAGGAAATTAAAGATGATACTAACAGATGGAGAGGTCTACCATGTTCTTGGACTGGAAGAATCAACACTGTGAAAATGACTATACTGCCAAAAGCAATCTACAGATTCAATGCAATTCCTATCAAACTACCAGTGGCATTTTTCAGAGAACTACAACAAAAAAATTTCACAATTTGTATGGAAACACAAAAGACCATGAATAGCCAAAGCAATCTTGAGAAAGAAAAACAGAGCTGGAGGAATCAGGCTCCCTGACCTCAGACCATTCTATAAAGCTACAGTAATCAAGACAGTATGGTACTGGTATCAAAACAGAAATATAGATCAACGGAATAGGATAGAAAGCCCAGAGATTAACACATGCACTTATGGTCACCCTATCTTTGATAAATGAGGCAAGAACATACAGTGGAGAAAAGACAACCACTTCAATGAGTGGTGCTGGGAAACCTGGACAGCTACAGGTAAAAGAATGAAATTAGAACACTCCCTAACACCGTACACAACAATAAGCTCAAAATGGATTAAAGACCTAAATGTAAGGCCAGACACTATCAAACTCTTAGAGGAAAACATAGGCAGAACACACTATGACATAAATCACAGCAAGATCCTTTTTTACCCGCCTCCTAGAAAAATGGAAATAAAAAAAAAAAATAAACAAATGGGACCTAATGAAACTTAAAAGCTTTTGCACAGCAAAGGAGCAATAAACAAGATGAAAAGACAACCCTCAGAATGGGAGAAAATATTTGCAAATGAAGCAACTGACAAAGGATTAATCTCCAAAATTTACAAGCAACTTATGCAGCTCAATATCAAAAACAACAAACAACCCAATCCAAAAATGGGCAGAAGACCTAGACATTTCCCCAAAGAAGATATACAGATTGCCAACAAACACATGAAAGGATGCTCAACATCACTAGTCTTTAGAGAAATGGAAATCAAAACTACAATGAGATATCACCTCACACCACTCAGAATGGCCATCATTAAAAAACCTACAAACAATAAATGCTGGAGAGGGTGTGGAGATAAGGGAACCCTCTTGCACTGTTGGTGGGAATGTAAATTGATACAGCCACTATGGAGAACAGTATGGAGTTTCCTTACAAAACTAAAAATAGAATTACCATATGACCCAGCAATCCCATTGCTGGGCGTATACCCTGAGAAAACCATAATTCAAAAAGAGTCATATACCACAATGTTCATTGCAGCTCTATTTACAATAGCCAGGATATGGAAGCTACCTAAGTGTCCATTGACAGATGAATGGATAAAGAAGATGTGGCACATATATACAATGGAACATTACTCAGCCATAAAAAGAAACGAAATTGAGCTATTTGTAATGAGGTGGATGGACCTAGAGTCTGTCATACAGAGTGAAGTAAGTCAGAAAGAGAAAAACAAATACCGTATGCTAACACATATATATGGAATCTAAACAAACAAACAAAAATGGTCATGAAGTTCCTAGGGGCAAGACAGGAATAAAGACACAGACATACTAGAGAATGGACTTGAGGATACGGGGAGGGGGAAGGGTAAGCTGGGAAACAGTGAGAGAGTGGCATGGACATATATACACTACCAAATGTAAAACAGATAGCTAGTGGGAAGCAGCCACATAGCACAAGGAGATCAGCTCGGTGCTTTGTGACCACCCAGAGGGGTAGGATAGTGAGGGTGGGTGGGAGGGAGCCTCAAGAGGGAAGAGATATGAGGATATATGTATATGTGTAGCTGATTCACTTTGTCATACAGCAGAAACTAACACACCATTGTAAAGCAATTATACTCCAAAATATGTTAAAAAAAAAAAAGAGTCATGTACCACAATGTTCATTGCAGCTATATTTAAATAGCCAGTACATGGAACCGACGTAAGTGTCCATTGACAGGTGAATGGATAAAGAAGATGTGGCACATATATACAATGGAATACTACTCAGCCATATAAAGAATCGAAGTTGAGTTATTTGTAGTGAGGTGGGTGGACCTAAAGTCTGTCATACAGAGTGAAGTAAGTCAGAAAGAGAAAAACAAATACTGTATGATAACACATACATATGGAATCTAAAAGAAAAAACAATGGTTCTGAAGAAGCTAGGGTCAGGACAGGAATAAAGATGCAGACATAGAGAATGACTTGAGGACACAGGGAGGGGGAAGGGTAAGCTGGGACGAAGTGAGAGAGTGGCATGGACATATATACACTACCAAATGTAAAATAGATAGCTAGTGGGAAGCACCCACATATCACAGGGAGATCAGCTTGGTGCTTTGTGACCACCTAGAGGGGTGGGATTGGGAGGGTGGGAGGGAGTCGCAAGAGGGAGGGGATATGGGCATATATGTATATTTATAGCTGATTCACTTTGTTAAACAGCAGAAACTAACGCACCATTGTAAAGCAATTATACTGCAATAAAGATGTTAAAAAATAAAAGAGTAAGGAAATGTACATGCATTGGAATGAAATTTAATCTTTATAAATAGTTATTGCAAACCTTCTTCTTAATGAACTAGAGAAATAAATCACTCAGGTTAAAATACTAGTTGATAAAAGCAGGTCAAGGGCCTCCCTGGTGGTGCAGTGGTTGAGAGTCCGCCTGCCGATGCAGAGGATATGGGTTCATGCCCCGGTCCGGGAGGATCCCATATGCCGCGGAGCGGCTGGGCCCGTGAGCCATGGCTGCTGAGCCTGCGCATCCAGAGCCTGTGCTCCGCAACGGGAGAGGCCACAACAGTGAGAGGCCCGCGTACCGCAAAAAAAAAAAAAAAAAAAGCAGGTCAAGATTGTATATCCAATATAGTCTTCATGTGGTTTACACATGTTTATGAGTAAGACAGGAATTAAATCTACCAAAATGTTAATTGTAGCTCTTTCCAATTGGTGATATTGCATCCTTATTAATATTATTTTGTATATTTTTCAAAAGTGTTAATGATACTATTTAAATATTACGATATAAAAATTCATAAAATGAAAAAAGCTATAGCTATTTTAAAGAAAAATTTTGACTTTAGGGCCTGAAAAGAGTGAAAAAATGACTTATATGAAAAAGTACACTCAGATTTAAAAACTAGGTGCTTAGAAATCAATTGCGAAAAGCCAGAAAACATATTACCTGCTGGATTTCAACATCACTTCTCTCAAGAAACCAGAGAACCTGAAATTTTAAAATGTAACCAAGGAGTAACTCCTATCTGGTTTTATGCAAAAGGGAGTAAATAAATAAACAAATGTTACAAATATTTTTATACTTAAACGTTGCTACGGTGTCTGGGAGTAGTATATGATCTTTAATGAAACCCCAACTATTCTTCCGTGTCCTTCAGCAGAAACTAAGTGAATGTAAGTTTATATACTGATTTGATCTAGATGAAAAGTCTTGATGAGTATACTTATAATACGTTCTCTTGATTAAAAGGAAAAAATCATTGAAAAATATTTCACAAAATTCAAACAGTTGCTCAAATAAAAGACTCATTATTGATGCAATAATAATATAAAGCATAAAAACAACCACAAACCACAGTGATGGTTAATTAATACAAATTTTTCACAAGAATACTATTCTAATAAGCACATTGTGTCTACTAACATATTTAATCATTAGAACAGTGCTATAGGTGAAGTAGGTTTATTATTATTCTCACTTAACAGATGAGGGACTTGAAGCATGGCAAAGTAAGAAACTCAGCTAAGTGGTGTAGCCAGAATTCACACCCAGCAGTCTACATGCGGAGGCTGCTATGCCAGACGTTTACTGCATAGTCTCCATTGCACAGCATATGCTGTGCATCCCAGATCCTGGGATGTCTTCCACAACATGACACGTCATGGATCACAGAAGAACAGGCTTTGGGGGGACACTCTCATACCAGGGAAGCGAGAAAAGGACACTGACTGCTTCCATGGAGAGTTCTATCAGAACCAGCTCTGTTGGACACATAGGAGTTTGCTTTCCAGGGAAAGACCTTTACTCTCTGTCTTAGTCCATTTAAACGACTGTAATGAAATACTACAGACTACATAGTTTAGAAACAACAAAAATTTATTTATCTCAGTTCTGGAGGCTGGAAGACCAAGATAAGGGTGCCAGTATAGTGGTGTCCTTGTGAGAACCCTCTGCTGGCTTGCAGACAGCCAACTTCTCACTGTGTTCTCACATGGTGGAAGGAGCTAGGGAGCCCTGTGGAATTTATTTTATAAGGACACTAAGTCTATTTGTGAGGGTTCCATCTTTATAACCCATTACTTCCCAAAGGCTCCATCTCCTAACACCATTACTTCGGGTGTTAGGATTTAAACATCTGAATATTGGGGAGAGGGGGGACAAAAACACTCAGACCATAGCACTCTCTATTGTTTTATAGCATAAGAACAACTTTTTTTTTTTTTTTTTTTTTTTTTGCGGTACACAGGCCTCTCACTGTTGTGGCCTCTCCCGCTGCGGAGCACAGGCTCCAGACGCGCAGGCTCAGAGGCCGTGGCTCACGGGCCCAGCCGCTCCGCGGCATGTGGGATCTTCCCAGACTGGGGCACAAACCCGTGTCCCCTGCATCGGCAGGCGGACCCTCAACTACTGCGCCACCAGGGCAGCCCCAGAAGAACAACTTTTAAGAGTAAAATAGCATGACAATTGCTCACTGGATTTGGATAGTAACTGTTTACAATAATTGTCTGAGAAAGCCGGTTGCCCAATACATGAAACTATGAAGCCCTTGGAAAATTGGAATTCCACCTTAGAAAGTGGGAAGAAATTTCTGCTCCTATGGAAAGCTAAGCTTGATATAGCATCTCTCACTGACAGACTGGGACTGTTGTCCCCCCAGTAGCTCATAGTGCTGTAATGCAGAATAAATGTAAGGGTCACTTTTTTTACACTCTTGCCTTGAATCACAAACCACTACGCCTTAAAGGCTCTCAAATCACTGTGACACTTTCCTTCAATAATGTTTAGTTTTAACTTACAAATATTTGTTCAGCTTCTATTTCATTTAGTTTCTGTTGTACTAAAGGGTACAGATAGACTGAAGAGAGTCTGGTGTCAAATTCAGTGTGATGATTGAATCTCTTTTATTGTACTGATACATAAAAGTGCCCTATGCTCAAAGACCACTTCATTCTGTATGAGAATTTTCTTTTTCCACTGAAACACATGCTTAGTGATATTAGAATGTATTTTCTGTATGGGTCAAATAAATCTGGATCTACTGTCAGAAGTATTTTACATTATTAACACTATTTAGATTTTGGGTGCAGCCAACAGATATCACAGAAGCATAGGTGATGATAGTACACAACATATTTTTTAAAAATCTAAACTTCATGAATTCAAAGGTAAGGATATAGCCCAAGGGTTCAAGATGATGGAGGAGGAAGATTCTGAACTCAACTCTTCCCATGGACACAACAACTCTACAACTACACATAGAATAATTCCTTCTGAAAGGGATCTGAAAACTGGATCAACAGTCTACAGAAAAAAAAAGAGGGGGGCGTAAAAGAACAGCATTGAGATGTGTAGGAGAAACAGAGATATAATCTCATTAAAGACAAAACCACACCCCAGCCCTGGTGATCTATAATTGGGAAGGATCACAAAGGTACAGTTATTTTTGCTGAGGAGCAAGTGATTTGAGCTCCACATCAGGCACACAACTCTTAGATCACAAACAGGAGAGGCAAGCACCCAAAACACCTGGGTTTGAAAACCAACAGGGAATATGTCCAGGAAAACTGTAGAACTACAGGAAACAGAAAAGCTCTTCTTAAAGGGCTTGTGCATGGACTCACATGAGCCCAAAACTAGCAAAAAAAAGCCAGATTGAAAAGCACATAAACCATTGTTCAAAGGGGAACCACTTGCTAATCTTGAAGCATCTGCCAAAGAGGCAAGAACCAGTTGAGCCCCCCCCCCCCATAGAATGAGACACTGACAGGAGCCATTTCCTGCTATTTCAGTCTACTTCACTAATGCCCGTGCTGGGGGGTGCCATTTTGGAAATCTCCAGTTAACCTTTTAGTGTCAGTGGCACAACCCACTGAGAGCCCTACCCACCCCCATGCTTCAGCCAGGCCTCACAGTCAGCTGGGGATAACCCTACATACCAGCACCCAGTGACCACCTCTGTCGGGCCCACACACCAGCACCAGGCAGTTGCCATGGCATAGCCCTGCAGCCATTCCAGGGCCAGCTCTGCCCACTAGCACACCACAGCAGCAGCCATGGGCACACCACAGTAGGAGGGCACACAGCCCACACAGTGGATACCCTTTGAGTTCCTGGCTCTGGTGGCCATGAAGGGATTGTATTTTTAAGTCCCACAGGGTATCTCCTAAATAAGGCCACTCCTTCAGTTCTTGGAGAGGTAGCTGATTTACCTAATACATAGGAACAAACACAGAGAATTGGGCAAAATGAGGAGGCAAAGGAATTATGTTCCAACTGAAAGAACAAGACAAAGCTTCAGAAAAAGAACTAAATGAAATGTAGATCAGCAATCTACCAGATGAAGAGTTCAAATAGTCATAAAAATTCTCACTGAACTCAGGATAAGAATGGACAAACACAGTGGAACTTCAACAAAGGTATAGAAAATATAAGAAAATACCAAACAGAAGGTAAAACTTAACTGAAAAATACACTAAAGGGGTTCAACAGCAGAATGGGTGAAGTAGAAGAATGAATAAATGAGCTGGAGGACAAAGCAACTGAACTCACCAGGCAGAGCAGCAAAATGAAGAAAGATAAAGTAAAAAGTGAAGATATCTTACTGGACCTTTGAAACAACATCAAGTGGAGTAACATCTGCCTTATAGGAATAATATTCCCAGATGGAGAATAAAGAGAGACAGGGCCAGAAAAATCACTTGAAAAAAATAATGGCTAAAAATTTGCCTAATCTGGGGAAGGAAACAGATATCCAGGTGCAGGAAGCTCAGAGAGTTCCAAATAAAACAAACTTAAGAGACACAAACCAAGACACATATACTTAAAATGGTAAAAGTTAAGGATAAAAAGAGAATCCTAAAAGTAGGAAGAGAAAATCAACTTGTTACCAAAGGAAACCCCATAAAGCTATCAGTAATTTTTTTCAGTAGAAGCCTTACAGGCCAGAAAGGAATAGAATAACATATTCAAAATGCTGAGGAAAAAAACCTCCAACCAAGAATTCTCTACCACCAGCAGGGCTATCATTCAGAATTGAAGGAAAGATTAAGTTTCTGAGATAAGCAAAAGCTAAAGGAGTTGGAAATCATTAACTGGCCCTACAAGAAATCTTAAAGAGACTTCTTTAAGCTGAAAATAAATGGCATTGATTAACAATAAGGAAACATACAAAAGTAAAAATTTCATTGGAAAAGATAAATATGTATTAAAGGTAGTAGATCAATCATTTATAAAGCAAGCATTAAAGTTAAAAGACAAATGTAAGATTGACTGAAGTCACAACAATTAGTTAAGGGATACTTAAAATAAAAGGATGTAAAATGTGTAAATGAAAATATAAAATGTGGGGGGGCATTAAAAAGATAAAGCTTTGGAGTGTGTTCAAATTTAAGTTGCTATTAACTTAAAATAGACTGCTATTTACATAGGATGTCATATGTAAATCTCACAGTAACCACAAAAAAATACTTTATAGTAATTATACACAAAAAAATGAGAAAGGAACCTAAACATAACACTAAAGAAAACCACCAAAACACAAGAGAAGAGAGAATGAGAAGAATAAAGGAACAGAGAAGAACCACAAAACAGCCAGAAAACAATTATCAAAGTGGCAATAAGCACCTAAGTATCAAAAATTACATTAAATGTAAAATGGACTAAATGCTTCAATCAAAAGACATAGGGTGGCTGAATGGATAAGAAAACAAGCCCCAACTATATGCTGCTTACAAGAGACTCATTTCAGAAGTAAGGACTTAAAGAGACTGAAGGTAATGGGATGGAGAAAGATATTGCATGCAAATAGAAACAGAAAGTTAAAGTAGCTATACTCTTAACAGACAAAATAGGCTTGAAAAATAATGACTGTAGTAAAAGAAAGTAGCGTATTACCTAATGATAAAGGGGTCAAACCATCAAAAAGATACAATATTTATAAATGTGTATGCATCCAGCATAGGAGTACCAAGATATAAGGTGGTGCAATAATAGTAGGGGGCTTTAACACCCCAATTACATCAATGGACAGACCATCCAGACAGAAGATCAATAAAGAACCATTGGCCACAAACAGCACATTATCCTGAATGAACTTGATAGATATATGCAGAATACTCCATCCAAAAGCAGATGAATACATATTCTTCTCAAGTGCACTTTGAACATTCTCCATGATAGATTATATGTTAGGCTGCAAAAAAAGTCTCAATAATTTCAAGAAGACTGAGATCATATCAAGCATCTTCTCCAGCCACCATGGTATAAAACTAGAAATCAATCACAGGAAAAAAATGAGAACACAGCAAAAACATAGACATTAAATAATATGCTATTGAATATCCAATGGGTCATCAAAGAAGTCAAAGGAGAAATCAAAAAATACCTAAAAACAAATGAGAATAGAAATGCAACATACCAAAATCTACAGGATGCAGCAAAAGTTGTTCTGAGAGGGAAGTTTTTATCAACACAGGCTTATCTCAAGACACAAGAAAAATCTTACGTAAACAATCTAACTTGACACCTAAAGAAACCAGGAAAAGAACAAAGTCCAAAATCAATAGAAGGGAAGAAAAAAGAAATATTAGACCAGAAATAGATAAAATAGACTAAAAAAATTAAAAGGATCAATGAAATTATCTAACATGGATGGACCTTCAAGGTTTGCTAAGTGAAATATCAGTAAGTCAGACAGAGAAAGGTTAACACTGTATGTGAAATCTAAATAAACAAACAAATAAAAACATAGATACAGAAAACAGATTAGTAGTTACCAGAGGGGATGGTGTTTAGGTGTGGGCAAAATGGATGAAGGAGGTCAAATGTATGGTGATGGATGGTAACTCCACTTGTGGTGGTGATCACTCCATAATTTTCGGAGATGTTGATCTACAATATTGTACACCTGAAATGTATATAATAGTAATAAAGATATAGATGACAGAATTAGGAAACTGGAAGTAATGAGTGGAAAGAAACAGTTGAGAGGCACTATTTTCCTTATTTAGTATAGTTAAAATGCTTTAAAAATTGATGTATCAAGAAATGCAGATTTTGGAATAATATTTAAAGTCTTAATGACAACCAGTAAAAGGATTTGCATGAATTATTTGGTACTGAGATGAAAGGAGTTAAGATATGAGAAAAATTTTCATCTTTCACAGAGGAGACTCAGAAGAATCTGTCTAAAAAGTATAATAAGAGAAGGATAAGCTTGGTATTTCCTTTTAAGGTGCTACTAAGAGAAACAAAATAAAAAATGGATAAAAATAAATGTCTTTAATTGAACTAGAGATTTAGAATAAGGCAGTATAGTTTTTTTTTTTTTACTAAAGAAACTTTGATACCGTTTGCTTTTTTATATTGTGCATGTATTAATTTCTTTTTAGTTTAGTCACTTCATAACAGAATGTTAAATCAGATTACTGGACCCAATTTCCAATGTGGGGCAGGGTTTCCCCCCACACCAACAAACGATTCTGGAACAGAGTATCCAAGAATTTAACTCAATTCTGACACTATCTACCGAGTGATAGTATGAGAGTCCATAGGTTAAAGATCTATTCCTTCAAAACTGCCCTCCTCCCACTTCAGATGTCAGTCACAAGCCTAGATTGTTACCTATACTTGTGACTGATTGGCTATTAATCAAAGGTTCCCATGATCTCCTCTCTGGGTTTGATTAATTTGCAACTCATAACTCAGAGAAACATTTTATTTACTGAACACCCATTTATTATAGAAGGATATAACTCAGGAACAGTCAGATGGAAGTAATGCACAGGGCACAAAGTGTTGGGAAGAGTGCAGAACATCCATGACATCCAGTTGTGCCACTCTCCCAACACCTCCACCAACCAGGAAGCTGTCCAAACCCTGTCCTTTTGAGTTTTTATGGAGACTTCAATACATGATTGATGAACTCATTGGCCATGGGTGATTGATTCAACTTCTTGCCCTCTCCCCATCTCAGAAATCAGGGGGTGGGACTGAAAGCTCCAACTCTCTAATTACCTAATTGGTTCTGCTGGCAACCAGCCCCCATCTTTAGGTGGGGTCCAAAAGTCACCTCATTAACATAACAAAGGATACCTTTGCTATTCTCAGCACTTAGGAAGTTGCAAGGGTTTAGGAGCTCTGTGACAGAAAAGGGGACAAAAAACGGCTGTATTTCTTATTATAAATCACAATATCACAAATGCCATTCAAAGAAAATAAATTAAAGTATACTAGGATGTTTTTCTTCTAAGCAAAAATCCTTTAGCAACTGTGTTACAAAGTGGAATCTTGTGCCAGATATGTTTCCATTTTTTGCTCTGTTAATTCCGTACTTGAACATTTTTTCTGTTATCACCAAATAAATAAATGCAGGAAAGAAGGAATATATAGAAGGAATATATATATATATATACACACATATTATTTTTTCATATTTTAAAATTCAACACTATGCATTCCATTGAATGTAATATAAATCAGTCATTTGGATTTTACTTTGAACAAAGATTTATTATGTGTTTATAAAATAGGACACACTGGAAAAAAATCTTATTTTATTCTAAAATTAGTGACATAAGCTTTAAAACATAGATGTTTACTATAATTGCAAACAAAATATGTCCTCATTATGCAAAAGTAAGTTAAGTGTGTCTTGATTTAGAAAGGGAAACAAATATGCGTAATTAAGCTAATGTGCTTTTAAATAAGAACAGTCTTCCTTTTCATATCAGAAATAGACTCAGATTATTCCAGAGATCAGATTATTTGTTTTTATTTTCTTACATTTAATTTCTTTGTTGGTGTTGTCCTTTGACACCTGTTCACTGAAATACAAAATAACTATCATTTATGAAGCTCCCATAGTCAAGATGAAATGTAGTCATTTTGCTTTTCATTAGAAATTTCCATAAAAGTCTCTCTTAAGACAATGAATAAATATGCTTTCTTGATGTGATACTGTCAACTTAGGTTCAGAATTTGTTATTTTTAACATATTTTAATAGTTTTTTTTTACCACAGTGTTTATTTTCTAAATAAACTATTTTTATGAGTTTCCATTAAAACAGTAATAATCATCCTAAATAGAGTAAAAATTTATAAAGTTTGAGAGACATTAACTGTGTATAGTGTAGGGGAGGAAAATTTTTTTCTTCTTCCCTTCTAGGTTTTTTGGCTGACCTAATAATTAAATGGACATAAAAAAGATCAACAGGAAAAAAACAAATTTAATTTTGTAGGAATAGGAGCTCATAAAATAGGAGACTCAAAGAAGTGACCATAAAATAGGAGACTCAAAGAAGTGACCAAAGCAGGCAGCTTTTATACCTTTCAGACAAGGAAAAAATAAATTTTTAAAGAACTGACAAAACAAAGGGGTTTGGGCATGGGATAGCAGATTAGTGAAGAAGTAACAAGGTTTGTTCCTTCAGCTTTCTTGGCCCTGAATTCCCTGTCTCTGTCCATAAGGAGGATGTCGTTTATCCTCCTGGGATAGGAAGGGTACCTTCCCATGGGAGATTTATTTCCTGCTTTCAGGAGGACAAAGAAGGGTCAGACTGTCTTCTTTTACCTGCTGTTACCTAAGTAACTTTAATTCAAAATGATCAATATGTCAAAATGGCATATTTTTCTCCCCTTCAAGAAAGAAGACAGCATTTAGTGATTTTAGAAGCACAATAATTTAGTCAAGCTGTCAGCCTCCATCTTTCACAAAGTGGTTCCAGATTGACCACAGTAAAAGAAACCGACAGCATGGACCTGTGTGCCTCCTCCCAAAATCACACTTTGTGGCATCAAAAACGGCCCCTTTTCCCCATTCTTTACTATTTATTTGGAAAAGGAACACTATTATCTTTGCATGTTTTGTCTCATTGCTTCTACATATTTAAGGCCATAATGAAATAGATAATTGCACATTATCTCAGTTCTTCTGGGAAATTTTTAATGAATTTTTAGTAATTCTTCAGGTTTTATAGGCATATTATGGAAGAAACTAGACTGCTATTTAATTAAAAATAAAAATTGTTAAGGATTACATATACAATAAACAAATAAAACTGTTTACATAAAATTCCTTACTAACTGCTCTAACAAAATTAAATCACTTCTTTATCTTTGATGTCTTCCCATCCAACTTTTGCCCAATCTTTCTCTTTCTGACCAGTCTTTCTAACTTGGTATTTTCTCTCAGTCTACCTGTCCTGGCCTTGTTTCTCTTTTTCCTCTGCTTTGTTATTTCTATTTCAAAGCACCTTCCTTTCTCCCTAATCCAACTCTCTTTAATCCTTGGTAAAGTAGCGAAGTGTAAACCCTGTCTCAATGCTACAAATGGGCTCTTGTTTTTATATATACTGTGATCAACTTTTGCTGTGGAAAGTCACATAATTATGCAAACTGATGCCAATAAAATACTTGATCCCCCACTTCTACTGTGCTTCGGTCTCATACAGCATTCCATTGTTATTGTTTTTCTTTTTTTTTTTTTTCAGCTTTGATCATCTCATGACTGCAATACATTTTCCCAATCCTTATCCGGTTAAGGAAGTTTCCTACTCAACTACTATAACTCTTACTCCCAAAAGATAACATTGTTCCTCTGAATATGTTCCATTTAGAAAATTAAATGCATCTGATGTACAATGTAACTATTTGTATTTCTACACCCAACTTTATGTTTTCTCAAGCATCCCTGGGTGAGTTTTATTTATACATGTATCCTTCATTCTACCGAGGGAGAACAAAATATGCCATCCCCAAACATATCACTTTGGCATATTAATAATTTTGAATAAAATTACTTAAGAAATAGCCAATGCAAGAAGGATATTCTGACCGTTCCCTGTCCCTCTGAAAGCAGGAAATAAATCTCCCACATGAAAGGTACCCCGCACCCCACTGCACCTGGAGAGTAGAAGGCTTTCTTATCACCAGAGATAGGGAATCCAGGGCCAAGAAAGCTATATGAACAAACCTGGTTACTTCCTCACTCATTTACTATCCCGATCCCAAGCCCCTTTGTCTTGTTAATTCTTGACAACTTTATTATTTTGTTGTCTAAAAGATACAAAAGCTGCCTGATTTGGTCACATCTTTGAGTCTCCTATTTTATGAGCTCCCATTCACACAAAATTAAATGTTTTTTCTCCTGTTGATCTCTCTTATGTCAATTTACTGACTAGGTCAGCCAGAGAACTTAGAAAGGAAGGAGGAAAGAGTATTCCTCCCCAGTACTATCTTTTCTGTTACAGATTCCTATTCTTTCAATTATCCCCTTTCTCTCATGGATTCTTTTTTAATATTTAATTATTATTTATTTATTTATTTATTTTGGCTGTGCCAGGTCTTAGTTGTCACATGTGGACTCTTACTTGCGGCATGTGAACTCTTAGTTGCAGCATGCATGCGGGATCCAGTTCCCCAACCAGGGATCAAACCCCAGCCCCCTGCATTGGGAGTGTGGAGCCTTACCCACTGGACCACCAGGGAAGTCCCATCTCATGGATTTTTAAACCTTTTTTAATGTTTTCCTGTTTCTTTTCCTAATGCCTACAGGTAACCAAGCTCAAGTCTTGCTATATCAGAAATAAGCAGCAAAAATACAATACAAAACGAAATTAAGGTACTTCCTCCTTATTTCCTATGTCTACTGTAACATCCTCATTCAAACAGACATTGTACATAATTTCTCCTTTCCTTTTCTAATGTATCTTGCCACCATCACTCTGTTCCACTTGTTACTATCGAACTCATTGACAAATCCAATGATTCTCCTTAAAATCCAAACTACTACATGTGACTGTGTTGTGAAGTGTCTTTTTGTTCGTTTGTTTGTTTTTATCCTAACAGTTTTCATTCATTTGGCTTCCTTAACCTAACAGAGTAACATTGTCTCTCTCTCTCTCTCTTTTTTTTTTTTTTTTTTTTGCAGTACGCGGGCCTCTCACTGTTGGGGCCTCTCCCGTTGCGAAGCACAGGCTCCGGACGTGCAGGCTCAGCGGCCATGGCTCACGGGCCCAGCCGCTCCGCGGCATGTGGGATCCTCCCAGACCAGGGCACAAACCCGTGTCCTCTGCATCGGCAGGCGGACTCAACCACTGCACCACCAGGGAAGCCCTGTCTCTACTTCTCTTCAGATTCTCTGACTATTCTTTCTTCACTCCATGATCTCCACCAATGCCTTAAACATTTGCTGACCTCCTGGATTAATTTTTCTTTCCCTCTGCTCTTCTAATGTTAGGCAAACTCTCTGCTTGATCTCAACCACTTTCATGCCTTAAGAAATGTTGAAGAGACATTTTCCATTATAAATCTGATAAACGAGTTCTAAATCTGAATCAAAGCTTGTGTCAACTATTTCACATTGTAAAAGAAGCTGCAATACTTTGGGGCCAAGACATCCATTTAAGAATGAAGACGTTAATCGTGGTAGGCAGGATTCTAAGCTGGCCTCTAAGATACCTTTCTCCTGGTATCAGCACCTTGTATAATCCCACTGAGTTTGGGTGGAACCTGTAACTATGAGATATAATTTACATAATTATGTTATATGGGAAAAGGGTGATTATTCTGGGTGGGTCTACCTAATCAGGTGAGCCCTTGAAAAGTGGCATGTTTCCTCTAGCGGATCACAGAGAAAAAGTCAGATAAGCTATTCCTACTGCCCTGAAGAATACAACAGCTATGTTGTAAAGTGCCTACAGAAGCACAGGGCAAGGAACTACAGATGCATCCTAGGAGCAGTTCTTGGCTGCAAACTGGGAAGGAACTGGGATCCTCAGTCACACAACTGCAAGAAACTGAAGTCCTCCAACCACCTGAATGAGCTTGGAATGAGAACACAGCTTGATCAATGTCCTGACTGCAACCTGTAAGACCTGAGGAGAGGCTCCAGCTAAGCCTTGCCCAGACTCCCGACTCCTGGAAACTGTGGGTTAATAAGAGTGTGTTTATCCAAGCTCCTACACTGTGGTTATTTGTTACAAAGCAATAAAAAAATGAATACACCAATGAAATTGCTCTGCTATCCTATTCCATTCAACCAGAATGTGTCTCCCCTAGGGAAGTCTGTCCAGTAGAATTTTCTGTGATGATGGAAATGTTCTATATGTGAGCGGTCCAATATAGTAGCCAGCAGCCTCTCATGGCTACTGAGCATTTGAAATGTAGCTAGCAATATTAAGAAGCTTGAATGTTTAATTTTATTTCATTTTAATTAATTTAAATGTAAATAGCCACATATGACTAGTGGCTATTGGACAGAAGAGTTAAGGCATGGTACTATTGTATTATCCCTTCCTTTTCCCATATGGTGAAAATGCACATTTTTTTCCATCACTATTAATATCAAAGAAAGGAGCTCCATTCTCAGAAATTTGGCATCTCAAAAAACACACGGATATCAGCGATGAGAGCAGGAAAGGACGGTGGACATCCCATACCCACTTCTTACAGAACAGCTCAGCTAATCTTACTTTGCTGCCCATTTGAGGAGAGAAAGAAAACAACATAAGAAACATGATGTAATGATGGACAAGGGGAGCACCAGTAAAGTACACACGTTCCTACATTGTGGCCCAAGAAGGAGTTCACTTTGGGAAGGGAACTGTAATTTAGGTATATTATTGAAACCCCACACAACAACAGGACCTGTCAGCAAAGACATGCAAGAACATGAGACTGCAGTGTGTACCCCCAGTGCATGCATCACCCATCAGGAACGCCATGGTTTTGTTCTGGATTGGATAATGGCATTCAGAGTGAACTGTTCTGGGATTGGTATCAAATTTGTTTTAACTATGAGACACAGCATACAGAGCACAGCAAACGTTGAAATTGATAGCAGAAAAGTAGGCATTCATGTTAGCCTGAAGAAGGGAGTGTTTGCTCTTCTGCGATCTAGACGGTGTTGTTGCATTTATCTGCACTCAGCCATGACTGCAGAGGGGCTTGCCTTTACCGCACTCTATCACAGTCACAGAATGACCTTGTCTGATGCTGGTGTTTGCTGAAATGGTTTTGTTCCGTAGAACACTGTGACCTAGCTGTTACCTCAAGGTCAACTCTCAGCTGACAACTGAGTGGCTACTTCTTTTCTTTGTCAAAGGCAATAATTCGATAAAAATAAAGTCATTTTGCATTTGTATACTACTGATTTCAGATGGGCCAATAAATAGACAATGTTCTAATAATATACATTTTAAATTTCTGGACAGGCCACTCACCCAGACTTCTGACTCATGCACACAGCTGAGTTCTTCAAATCTTCAGATAGATGTCCCACTGCACTTTGAAATCAGCATGTCCAAAAATGTTCTCAAGATCTACGCCTAAAACCAGTTTCTTTTTCTGAATTAGCTGTTTCTGCCACAGGTACCCAATTCATGTTAAGCAAGAATCCCATGCTATATTCATTACAAAACATCCCTCAGCCAATCAAATCACTCACCAAGTTCAGTGAACTTCACATCCTATGGACTTTGGAATCTATCATACCTCTTTAGAACTACTCTTTATTCCATGTTTATAAATAAGAAGAATGAATATTGTCAAAATATCAGTTATTCCCAATTTTATCTATAGATTCAATGCAATCCCAAACAAAATTCAAGGAAATTATTGTGTGGATATTGACAAACTATTTTAAAAGTTATATACAACACAATACTGCAAGAGAGCAAAGTTAGAGGACTGACACTACCTTACTTGAAGACTTACTAAAAACCTACAGTCACCAAACCTACAGTCATCAAGGTGAAAGTATTGGTGAAAGAATAGACATATAGTTCACTGGGACAGAACAGACAGCCTACCAATAGATTCACATAAAAATAGTCAACTGATCTTTGACAAAGGAGCAAAGGCAATACAATGGAGCAAAGGTAGTTTTTTCAATAAATTGTGCTAAAACAACTGGACATCCACATGCAAAAAAAAAGAAAAGAATCTAGACCCAGGCATCACACCTTTCAATTAACTAAAAATGGATAGATGCCTAAATATAAAATGCAAACATTTGCTGAGAGCCTTGGCAGAGCTATTTTAGAATCTGCAGCCATACAGATCACTACCACCCAATCGTCAGGCCCTCTGCTCTTCAAACCTAGGTTAGTCTTTCATCATGGTCTGAAGACTTTCCCACCTTTCTCTGGATCTCTCCCCATTTCTCCAACACAGGCATTTCTCTTGGAAGGGGAAGAAAAAAAAAAGTCCTTGCACATTTGGTCCCTTCTTGGTGACTGCTTTGCCAAGAATCTGGACTAAAACTAGGGATGCAAATATCACCTTTATAGCTTTGTCCTTCACATTATAATGAGATAATATATAAACTGATTAACACAGTGCCTAGCATGTACAGGACACACTCAAATGTAGGCATTAATAATCATTGCAGTTGTAGTAACAGTAACTTTAACACTGTCTTGGCTGAAGTCTATTTCTAGGACATGCCAACAAACTCTAGTCTTCTGCCTTTTGTTTTACTTTGCTCAGTAATCCTCCACAGTAGCTTCCAGAGTGATCTGTCTGAATAGCCAATTTACTCAGTGGTTTAGAATCCTTCAGTAATTTTCATAGTTTCTACATTGTATGAAATTATGACAGTGGATTTGGATTTTTGCCTGATATGTGACATCAGAATAAAAAACGAGCTCTATCAGTCCATAGTCTATACAGGCCATGATTGTTAAGGTGCCATAAAAGACATCTTGGTCCTGCATTCTGTAATTCTCTGATCACCCTTAAGCAGAACCAAACTACTGGCTCTTCCTACCACATGCTTTTCCTAGACTCTGTAACTTTATTTAAGGTATGTTCTCTTGTCAAATAAGTCCTCCTCAGCCTCTCAAGCTACATCTCCATGAGTAAGCTTTTCTAGATGGCCAGTGCCCACCTCTCAGAACAAACCATACCAATGACACGTCCAGCACTGTATTCAGTGCTTTTACTGTTTCCTTTTCGGTTATATACCCAGCTGGGTTTTTGTTGTTGTTTGTTTTCTTTTTTGTTTCTGTGTTTTTAGTAAATATCAAATCTTTGAGGTTAGATATTTATTGTATTCATCATGTACATTTGCATTTTCTTTGCCTGCCAGGGAGTCTTGGCATAGAGTGTGTGAGCTTAATACATCTTTCTTAAAGAAGGAACTAATGAATAAATCTAAATTTAATGTTTTTTTCTGGTGTGATGAGTAGAAGTTTGAGAATCCTTTGCCTTTTGCTTAAATGCCTATCTTAATTAGAAAGGTACCTATTTTACATTTACACAATTTTATAGAAATAGAAATTTTAAATGGGTTTTAGTATATCAAAGCATATATTATAAAATTCCTGTTTGAGATGAAACAAAAGCAGAACACACCTCCCTCTTTGAAAAACTTCCTACTTTCCCAGTGAATAGTATTTCTAAGTAATGTAATGCCATGGCATCTTTTGGGAATTTCAAAATTCTCATTTTAGGGCTTACCTGGTGGCGCAGTGGTTAAGAATCTGCCTGCCAATGCACGGGACACGGGTTCGAGCCCTGGTCTGGGAAGATCCCACATGCCACAGAGCAACTAGGCCCGTGAGCCACAACTACTGAGCCTGCGCGTCTGGAGCTTGTGCTCCACAACAAGAGAGGCCGCGACAGTGAGAGGCCCGCGCACCATGATGAAGAGTGGCCCCCGCTCGCTGCAACTAGAGAAAGCCCACGCACAGAAACAAGACCCAACACAGCCAAAAATAAATAAATTAATTAATTAAATTTAAAAAATTCTCATTTTATGCTTGATTGAACTCATCTCTTCCTGTATGAATTTCTACCTCCAAACTTAATTTTCTTTGCATGAGCATCAATATGTAACAAAGTACCACCAGAACAAGCTTTTTTATTTTTATAATGGCATTTTTCTTTTGGAATGAGGGTTTTTGTACCATTGCTGACCAAAGTTCACAGGATAGCATGTGTCTATTAAAATAAATACTTCTCAGAATGAAGATGAGTTAGTTCACAATAGGTTTTCTTAGTGTTAATAGAAGTTACTGATCATTAAATATAACTATTTTTAATTCACATAAATATTTACTTCATAGTTAACATTTTCATAGAAACATTCTGAGGAAGAGTTACCAAATGACATTACAAAAAAAAACAAAACTAAATATGGATTCTGGTAAAGTAAGAGAACATATCTATACCCTATGATATCTAATTATATCCAGGAAATGTGAAGATTATTAGGGGTCCTAATTAAAGTTCTTAATAAAATGACATCACTAGAGCACTAAAACAAATAATATTCTAAAAAGTATAAATTTCAGAACAAATATAATGCCAATAACAACTGTTATAAAATATTATTTGTGAATATGACTTATTTTCTAAGTATACAGCACTGCAATGTATATAGCAAAGCAATCTTTGCTCTGTCATTACTTGATTTTCTATGAATGATGTATTTGTACCAATACACTGGTACACATACTGCATTCAGTTTATGTTCTAATTAAATGAACTTAGTTTAGAAGATATTACAGAGGGAGAGAATGGCAGTCTGGATCATATATTAGAAGAAAAATAGTTCATCCCTAAAGATCAAAATTTTATCCTGTGTATATTATTTCAAAAGCAACAAGGCAGACTACCTATGACTGCACAAATTATTTTTTGAGAAAAAAGTGAGTTTATTCAAATGACTGAAAATATAATTATGATGCATTTCTTGTTTTTAATTCTTTAATTGAAGTATAATTGACTTACAATATTATTTTAGTTTCAGGTGTACAACATAGTGATTTGATATTTTTATACATTATAAAATGATCACCACAATTATCTAGCCACCATTTGCCACCAAAGTTATTATATTATTGACTGTATTGCATCCCCATGACTTATAACTGGAAGTGTGTACCTCCTAATCCCCTTCACCTAATTCACCTGTCCTCCCCAAACACATGCTTTCTGGCAACCACCAGTTTCCTCTCTGTATGTGTGAGTCTGTTTTTGTTTTGTTTGTTTTGTTTTTTTAGATTCCCCATATAAGTGAAATCATATGGTATTTGTTGTTATCTGTATGACTTATTTCACTTAGCAAAATACCCTCTAGATCTTTCCATGTTGTCACAAATGACATAATTTCATTCTTTTCTATGGTTGAATGAAATTCCATTTTGTATATAAACTACATCTTCATTATCTGTTCATCTATCAATAGACATTTAGGTTGCTTCCATTTCTTAGCTGTTAATAATGCTACAATGAACATAGGGGTGCATATATCTTTTAAAATTAGTATTTTTATTTTCTTTGGATAAATACCCAGAAGTAGGGTTGCCAGATCATATGGTAGTTTTATTTTAAATTTTCTGAGGAACTTCCATACTGCTCACCATAGCAGTGTGCCTATTTACATTCCACCAACAGTGAATGAGTGTTCACTTTTCTCCACATCCTCACCAGCACTTGTTATTTCTTGTCTTTTTGATACTAGACATCCTGACAGGTGTGAAGTGATCTCATTGTGGTTTTGATCTGCATCTCCCTGAAGATTAGTAATGCTGAGCATCTTTTCATGTGCCTATTGGCCATCTGTATGTCTTCTTTGGAAAAATGTCTATTCAGTTACTCTGCACATTTTAAAAATGGGTTGTTAATGTTTTTGATCTTGAGTTTATATAGTTTGGATATTAACCCCCTATTGCATTATCAGGTGCAAATATCTTGTCCCATTCAGTAGTTTGTCTTTTTGTTTTGCTGATGGTTTCCTTTGACAGGCAATAGCTTTTAGTTTGATGTAGCCCCATTTGCTTATTTTTGCTTTTGCTGTTCTTGCCTGAGGACACATATCAAAAACAAATATTGCTAAGAGCAATTTCAGAGAACTTACTATATTTTCTTCTGAGTTTTAAGGTTTTAGGTCTTATATTTAAGTATTTATTTTGAGTTTATTTTTGTATATGGTGTAAGAAAATCGTCTAGTTTCTTTTTTTACATGTAGCTATCCAGTTTCCCCAAAACCATATATGTAAGAGACTGTCTTCCCTATTGTATACTCTTGGTTCCTTTGCTGTAAATTAATTGTCTCTAAGTGTAGGTTTATTTCTGTGCTTTCCATTCTGTTGTATTGATATACGTGTCTGTTTTGATTAGTACAGCTTTGTAGTATAGTTTGAAATCAGCGAGCATGTTACCTCCAGCTTTGCTCTTTCTCAAGATTGCATTGGCTATTTGGGGTCTTCTGTGGTTCCATATAAATTTTAGGATTACTTGTTCTACCTCTGTGAATAATGCCATTGGCATTTTGATAGGGATTGCATTGCATCCGTAGATTGCTTTGGGTGGTATGAACATTTTAACAATATTAATTCTTCCAATCTGAGCAAGGTATATCTTTCCATTTATGTGTGATATCTTCAATTTCTTTCATCAATATCTTATAATTTTCAGAGTACAGATATTTTACATTTTTGGTTAAATTGATTCCTAGGTATTTTGTTCTTTTGATGCCATGTCTTCTTTCTTTTGATGGAATTGTTTTCTTAATTTATCCTTCTGTTAGTTTGCTATTAGTGTATGGAAATGCAATGGATTTCTGTATATTAATTTGTATCCTGCAACTTTACTGAATTCATTTATTATTTCTAATAGTATTTTGATGGATTCTTTAGGGTGTTCTACATTTAGTATTGTGTCATCTGCAAATAGTGACAGTTTTACTTCTTCCCTTCCAATTTGGATGCCTTTTCTTTCTTTCTATTATTTGCTGTGGCTGGAACTTCCAATAGTATGTTGAATAAAAGTAGAAATAGTGGACATCTTTGTCTTGTTCCTGTTATTAGAGAAAATGCTTCCAGCTCTTTGCCCTTGAGTATGATATTAGCTATTGGTTTATCATCTATGGCCTTTATCTGCATAAATGGATGTTGAATTTAGTCAGATGCCTTTTCTGCATCTGTTGAGATGATCATGTGATTTTTATCCTTCATTTTGTTAATGTGGTCTATTACATTAATTTGGACATTGAACAATTCTTGCACCCCAGAAATAAATCTCATTTGATTGATATTCAATCTTCTTAATGTATTGTTGAATTCGGTTTGCTAATATTTTGCTGAGAATTGTTTGTTTTCATCAAGCATATTGGCCTGTAGTTTCCTTTTTGGTAGTGTCTTTGTTTGGTTTTGGTAACAGGATAATGCTGGCCTGATAGGATGCTTGAAAGCATTCCTTTCTCTTCATTTTTTGGGAATAGTTTGAGAAGGATAGGCATCAACTCTTCTTTAAATGTTTGGTAGAACTCTGCTATGAAGCTGTCTGGTCCTGAAATTTTATTTGGAGTTTTTTGATTACTGATTCAATTTCATTACTAGTAATCTGTCTGTTCAGATTTTCTATTTCTTTCTGATTCAGTCTTAGAAGATTGTATGTCTCTAGGAATTTATCCATTTCTTCTAGGTCTTCAATTTGTTGGCATATAATTGTTCATAGTAGTCTCTTATGAAAGTTTGGTTTATCAATTTTATCTTTTCAAAGAAACAGCTCTTAGCATCACTGTTCTTTTCTACTGCTTTTTTTAGTCTCTATTTTATTTTCACTCTAATCTTTATGATTTCCTTCTTTCTATTTTGTGCTTTACTTATTCTTCTTTATCTAGTTCCTTTAGGTGTAAAAATTAGATTGCTTAAGATTCTGTTTTCTGAGGGAGGCCTTTATTGCTATGAAAATTCCTGTCAGAATTGCTTTGGCTCTTTTTCATACATCTGGGAAAGTTATATTTCCATTTTTATTTGTCTAACAACATAAAAGTCTCCACGTTTGTTTAGTCTCCACATGTTTGTGTTTTTTCCAGATTCCTTCCTGTAATTTATTTGTAGTTTTATATCACTGTGGTCAGAAAGGATGTTTGATATGATTTCAATCTTCTTAAATGTACTGAAACATGTTTTGTGGCCTAACATGTGACCTATCCTGGAAAATGTTCCATGTGCACTTGAAAAGAATGTCTCTTCTGCTGTTTTTGGATGGAATGTTCATATATATCTATTAAATCCACTGGTATAATATCCCAATTGTTCTTTATTGATTTTCTGTCTGGATGTTCTATCCATTTATGTAAGTGGGGTGTTAAAGTCTCTTACTAGTATCTTATCACTATTTATCACAATTTCTCCATTTCTCCCAATATATACTTAGGCACTCCTATGTTGAGTACACAAATATTTACAAATGTTATATTTTCTTCTTGGAATGATCCCTTTATCATTATGTAAATCATTTCTTTGTCTTTTGTTATAGTCTTTGTTTTAAAGTATATTTTGTTTGATATGAGTGTCACTAGCCCAGCTTTCTTTTTGTTTCCACTTGAATGGAAACATCATCCCTACACTTTCAGTTTGTGTGTGTCTTTAGATCTGAATTGAGTCTCTTATAGGCAGTATATAGATGGACTTCATATTTTTATCCATCTAGCCACTCTGTCTTTTGAGTGGAGCATTTAATCCATTTACACTTAAAGTAATTATTGACAAGTATATACTTATTTCTATTTTGTTAATTGTCTTCTCATTTTTTTAAAATTTAGTTCTGTGTTCCTTTCTTCCTCTATTCTATTCCCTCTTGGTTTGATTACTGTCTTTAGTGTCATGTGTGGGCTGCTTCTCTTTTATTTTTTGGTATCTATTATAGGTTTTTGGTTTGTGGTTACCATGATAGTTCATATATATCGCGAGCAATATATTTATAGCAGTTTATTTTAAGCTGACAGTTGCTTAAGTTTTGATTGCATTTTTAAAGCACTACATTTTTACTCTTCCC